>NC_136867.1:25058932-25658932 GCF_951799975.1 Gobius niger
GTCGCAGAGTTTCAGAGCCGCTATTTCCCTCTGAGTCTGCGCCTCCATCCTACACAAGCACAAGGAAAACAGAATAAATATATCTAAAGAGCGGAGTATTATGCTTTGTTTCAGGCATTTGGCAATAATTCAAACCCATTTTCATCACGATCTTAAACTTTGTTGCCACCTCCTTCCACCTTGTGCTGCTCTGTTAAATAAAGGTTTAAAAAAAAGAAGTGTTTTCCTGACTGAAGTGCGGAACTTTTCATCTTTTTGTGAGTAAATCTGACTCTTTTTACTTATTACTTAAAATGACACTCTTTTATAGATTCAAGGCTTGTGTCAAAACGCAGCTGGCTCTAAGTAGCTTTCTCATTCTTGTAAAGCGCTAATCAAAGCCCAGAAACGTGTGTCTTTGCGAGGAACCGTGTGTTTTCCTTCGATCGCGTCGCAAACTTTGCTCTCTTTCACACTTTGTCATCAGTAACACGTCCGACGCCGCGCCTTCGTGAGCTGTGAAACTGTGAGCTGGAGTAGTAGATAACAGTGTGAAGAGGAAGCTAATGAACGCTGCCAAGAGTGTGAGGATGTAAAGTTGAATTTGGACCTTTTGCTGACGATCTTGACGGCGAACTGTTGCCCGGTCTTTTTGTGCGTGCAGCGTCTGCAGATGGAGAAGCTGCCCTCCCCCAAAACCGCGTCCTTCAAGTCCATCTCGTACGACGCGTAAAACGGAGAGTCCTGAGGAGGAAATGGACAAACAGTGTTTATCACTATCAACACAAGCATGACACAACATGAAATCAGACCATCATCCATTTTCTTCCACTTGTCCGTTTCTCACACTGCACCAGCCCCTTATGGCGCCTCCTGCAGGTGGTGGGTCCACAGAAGGACGGCCTCAGGATTAACCGGGCCTGTTGGTCTCTCATAAGGAGCTACTGACCCGCTCTTTGTCTAAACCGTCACTTAGGACCTGTTTGCCCTGGGAGACCCTACCAGGGGCACGAAGCCCCCGACAACAGAGCTCCCAGGATCATTCAGGCGCTCAAACCCCTCCACCACATTAAGGTGGCGGTTCCAGGAGGGGTGAAATCAGACCATTATATAATTATGAAAAGGTAAAGAAAACAAGCGGATGGAAACTAATTTGTGTTTTTATCAGTGTAAGGGCCTGTATATCTGGATTGTTGTAAATGTTTTTTTTTAACCAAAAGCAACATTAAATGTGTTTTGCCCTCCTGTGGTATATTGGATATACAGTGGTTTGTGAAAAAACACTGTCCACATAAATAATTGTGAGCTTACAGGCTAGTTTTTGTTAGCATCACTGTGACTGTGACCTTGAAGGTTGTGAAACGTGCTCATAAACTCATCCCTGTCAAGAAATTAGGTGTTAGAAATGCATTAGGAAAGCTTGGAACAGTGTTGTTTTCGTCAACGAAGACGAAAACGATGTCATTTCGTTGACACAGCTTTTTTTAATGACGATAACGTAACAATGACGAGCTGAAAATAGCTCCTTGGCAAAAAAAAGTGACCAGAGGACGAGGAGGGCGGGAGCTTTTGAGAAAAGTCATGTTCACAATGACACTGCTGCCAGTGCCTGTTGTGGTGTAATCTGTTTGTCAGAAGCTATAAAGGCAAGAGATTATTGGAAATTAATTACTCATTTCAATACTGATGAAAAGTTGACTAAAAGTGTGACTAAAAGTAAAAGCATTTTTATCCAAAAGACTCAAACTAAAAGTCCTGCCAAAAACAACACTGGCTTGAAATTGGTTTGGATACAAGTAACAGTTTAAACTTTCATTGTCGTAAAAAGCAAAATCAGCAATGGCTTTTAACGCGTCTTAAAAGTAAAAAATATATATCAAAAAAAGTATTACAGATCTGTTCATCGAGTAAGACAGAAGGTTTGTTTACCTGCTTTGTTAGTTTCGATTATTAAATATAAAATACCAAACATTTGAATATTTACAAATTCAAGATTAATTTTTTTTATAAGGTATTAGGTCAAATTAGATTGATCTAGCAAAATATAACAATGCAAAGTTCTGAAGTAATATTAAAAGAAAAGAAAAACATAAGATCTATTTAAAGTTTCCAACAAAGTCTAAATTTACCAAAAGTATGTAAATAAAGCTGGGAGTAAAAAATAAATGTTACTCCAATGTACAAAAGTATGTTTAGACCTGCAAACCAAGCACTTTATAACTCTAAACAGGGATAAAATGGTCAATTGAACCATGATATTAAACATCAATCGAAAATCTACTTGCGATTGCTGTAGTTGTCAGAAAAAAGATCTGACTTAATATTTCTGTCCAGATCGTGCAGGCCGAGTGTGAGTGAAGCCCAGTACCTTCATCATGGCGCTGCGGGCCACGGCGGCGGAGCCCGGCCTCTCTGATCCTCCGCACAGCTCCACCGGGTCGTCCATCACCACGTTCCTCTTGAACAGGATCGAAGGAGCCATGAACGAGTATCCCTGAAACACACACGACAAAGCTGCACATGAGCCGAGCTGAGAGCGCGAAGGCCTGTGTTTAAAGGGCCCTGTTCCTAAGCTTTACGGTTTTCAAATCGGAAAATGTGCTGCTTTAATGCAAAATAAATATGAGCAAAAGATTCCATCAAACAAAGGAATGAGGAAATGTTGTGTACAATTTCAGCAAAACTTTCCATGAGCCCCTCCCACCCCCTCCTCTTGCTCCCCTTTGCTATGCAGCCGTTTCAATGAAGAAGAAAAAAAAAGACTTGCATGGCTCTAGTGCAGCTATGGCGAATGTTTTTACTATACCATTACTTTACCATGAAGAGGAGCTTAAACTTAGCAGCTTCCAAAAGGTTCTATGTATCCTCACCTCTCGATCTCTTACTAAGAACAGCCACTGGAGAAGATCAAAAGAAAACTCAAAGGTGTGCTTGTGGCTCAAAACACAAGTCCAGGTTTGCTTTTGGTGGGAGAACAACATTGTAACTAGGGCTGGGATGATCCACTTTTGTCACGATCCGATACACATCTCGATACTCAGGGGCCGATCCGATACGTATTGTGATAGAGTAAGTACTGAGGACAAGTCATATTTTTACCTGAACCTCTCCCCTCCCCGCCTTAACCGATTGTATTTCCTCCAGTTCAGCTTTACCCAAATCTAAAAGCTTCTTGAAAAAAAGATCAAAATAGTGGCAAAATCAAGACACAGACAAGGATGGAAAAAGCAACTAAAACGTGACAGGTCTTAGCTTTCAAATGAGATGTTACTCTGGCCTATAGGGTATAAACTCCAGTCAAGAAGCTTTAGATTTGGGTAAAGCTGAACTGGTCCTGTTAAAGTGGGGCTTAAGAGGTTATAATGTGTAAAAAGAGAACATGTGTCCAGAGTTTATAAACCAAATGCCATTTGACACTTATTGAAGTGTCAAGATTGAAAAGTGAATGAACGCAAAATGTAACAAAGTGCTGTGTAACTGTTACTGGAAACAAAGGAGTGCAGGATGAAAATGCCTCCGAACACAGTACACAAAGTACTGTATTGTGATACTTAATAAAGTATTGATACGGGGTATTGCAGCACAAAGTATTGCAATCCAAATCCGATATTTTGTCCCAGCCCTAATAGTAACATGGTAAAAATCTGTAAAAAAAAAGTCGATTCTCCATAATGCCCCTCCCCCCTTTAAAGGGACTATATGGATTTTCCTCCCCCTACATGTTCCAGCTCTGGGCTCATTCTACACATTAGGACATTGCTCACCACAACACAACTGCCTCTAAAATCCTGCACTGTCACTCAAAAAGGTGTTAATTCGGGTCCAAATTGCTGTCATGCACAAGCTTAATATAGAGACTAGAGTTACACATTTGACCAGAGGGGGCAGTAGGGAGTATAAAAATGACCAACCTGCATCTAGGCCCTTTAATGCTTAGCTGAGGTACAAAAGTATTCCTAACTGTCCAAATCGGAGTGAATTCCAGGTATACGATCACTCATAAGTATGTCTCATGTGTCGTTTATTCCACAACACCCCAAAAAGGGTCAAAACGAACCACAGTCAATTGCGAGTGTTATAAAAAATAGATCGGGCCCAATTCTAAAGTGGGAGGAATTGTGTTTCAGGAGCTTAAATCCCAGGCGAGTGTCTATGGTGACAATAGCTCATGTTTACACAATAACAAAGAAAACAGCCCCCGGAGACTTTCGGAAACCCCTCTCCACAGTCCTCCTCGTGTTCGGGGAGTCTAACCTCGTATTGTTAAATGTTGACACGTTTCGGGGGAAAAAAAAAAATCTCCTTTATGCCTCACCCACTCTTTTGTCTGGCGCTATATTTGACCTACTCCAAGCGCAATCCAAGTCATCGAGTCAAGTTGTCAATGTCCTCAAAAGCGCGCTGTAAGCCAACACGAGCCGGTCTGTGTGCGTTCCCATTCAAACCCTCTCAAAGGCGCCTCTTTATCGGTTTAATTGCCTCCATATGCAGCCGCCATTGAAGCCCCAGATGCGAATGACTATTTTTGATGCCGCTTTGAACCGCGATGTGAGCCACAACTCGCCCCGCCAGCTGATGTCTGCGTCTTATGTATTTTGCGCGGATTCTCTCGGCTCTTGATTGCTTTTTGGATCCTTGAGGCGGCACTAGATAAATAGCCCCCATTTAAAAGTCTTCTCGCGCCGAACAAAAGCCAAAAAAAAACTTGGAGAGCTTCACTACGCCAGTCGCGGCACCGCCTCCGAGCTTTGATTGCCAACTTCATCTTTTTTCCCCTCTCGCCATTCACCGCCTGAAATTTGGCGGGGGTTTATAATTTGCAAGCAATCTCGCGACGTGTTTTTTTTTTTTTTCTTGTTTTTTTTTTTTCTTTTCTTTTTGCTACCCCGGCGTGACGCACAAAACAAAATTAAAACTGCATTAAAAGATGTAATTTCGCGGCAAAAGGCAATCGCTCAAATTCCGAGCCCGGTAATTTAGGGGCAGCGCTTTCATTCGCACGCATCCTTCCGTCCACCGCGCCACGCAGATGTTGGGACGTCTCAAAGATGGTGGGGTCCTTCATGGGGAATAAAAGGAGGCAGAAGCAGCAGCGGCGGCGGCGGCGCTTTTTAAAAATTGACAGCGTTAACAACAGAAACAGCTGGACAGACCGCCGTCAATCACGCGGCTCATACAATGCGGCTTTTGTGGAGCTGCCAGAGCTTTTTTTCTTGGCACAAAGACGATATAGATAGAAAAGTATAAAGACATCAGATACACCCGCGAGTTCACTTCCGGACGGTAAAAACAGAAACTGGACCGAGATTACTCAAAATATCAAAGGATGATGTGGCGAAACAGAATTACACAGGTGCCAGTGGGAATCACGTTTACTGCTTTTTAACCTCTTAACCCCCGCCTGAACTGAGCACATTTTCTCCAGTTCAGCTTTACCGAAGTCTAAAGTATCAAAATGGCAACAAAAATGAGAGAAAAACGAGGATGAAAATGCAACAAAAGAGCGACATCAACGTAACAAAAAAGTGATGAAAAAGTGACAAAAACATAACAAGAAAAGAGCATGAAATGGAAAAAAAATAGTCAAAAAAAAAAACGCAAGGAAAAAGATCCATTTAGATCAGTTTTGTAGGTCTTTTGCAGGTCCTGTAGGCTGTAAACTCCAGTCAAGAAGCTTTAGATTTGGGTAAAACTGAACTAGGGAAAATGAAATCGGTTCAGGTGGTGGTTAAAATGTTAATAACATGTAAAGTAGAAGTCCGTAAGATTGCAAATGAGGAGATTGTATAATGACATTTGTAATCTAAGTACAGCTGATATGGAAATACAATTTCGTGATTGTAATGTCTGCGATGACAATCTTGTTAGTGATAAGTTATACTTTATTAATCTCTGTAGAGACTTTAGAGAAATTTGTTCTCTGCATTTGACCCATCCTCAATGTCGCTGGGCGACCTGTAGGAGCAGTGAGCTGCCAGCGTGGGCTGGCGCTCAGGGACCATCTCCATGATGTGGAGCCAGGCTGGTGGTCAGAAACACCCGGCTGGAGGATTTACCTATTGCACATGTCTTTATCACTAACCTACGCAGACACAGAGAGAACATGCAAACTCCACACAGAAAGGCCCCATCCAGGTGGGAATCGAACCCGCTGAGGCATGAGCGCTAACCGCTGCGCCACTGTAGTGATCAGTTTCGTTTGCTGTTTTGTGTTGTCTTTCTTGTGTACAGAGAAATATTTGCAAGACATCCATCCACGAAACGTATTGCTCTTTTTGAAAAAGGGCAATACGGGAACATTTTGAGCAAAATATTGTGGAAAATTAATGTAAAAACTGCAGCCGAGTTTGTCTTAGACCATAGTTTTTGAGAACATAGCTAAGGCCTTCTGCTTTCTGCATTGGGAGTTCAAATCATGTTCACAGCATGTTCACACATGAGAAACTGAGCAGGTTCTGTCTCTTTAGAAAAAATATATGTAAATTCTGACTTTATTCCAGTTTGAATCCAATTTAATGCTTTTTAATGACTTTTAAGGACTTCATTTTGCTCTAATTCAGTTAATATTTTATGACATCTAATGCTTTTTAATTCCCAGCAGAAACCCTGGAACAGCATTTGTTTTGCAAATTGTTTTGCTCTGTTTCGCTCCACACCACAGACATGGCTGTTCTCTCTCCCTCCTCGTTCACTGTGCACAGGAAAGCTGGTCTCATGGGCCCGAGCGTAATCCTGTCAGACTCTGATCAGTTCCTGAGATTAGCAACTTTAGAAACAATATATTGTTTTCAATTTGTAATACATTTAGGCTTTCACTTTAAGGCTTTCATTTTTGCTAATGACCTTTAATGCTTTTAATGCCTCTCTGAAAAAGTGTCAGCTTTAATTATGGTTTCCCTTGTGGTCTGTGCTGTTTTGTTGTTATGACTCAAATTAGAAATGTCTTTCTTAAAATACATTACTTTACAAATACATATTCCTCTCAAGAGTCAAATGAGGAAAAAGGGGACAGTCTGCTGTGACTCACGTGGCATTTTCAAATCGAGGGGAAACTATTTATGAACCGCTGCTGCTGAGAGGAGAACAAAGCCTCCGTTTATTCTTCCTTTGTGTTCATCACAAACTCCGAACGCACAAAAGCAGCCCATTGTTGTCGTCGTTGACTCCTCGGGACGCCCACCTGGAAGATCCTGTCGCAGTTCTGAGGCAGCGCGGCCGGCGAGTACGTGGGGTCCATCTCCGTGAACTCGTCGGCGAAGTTACTGACGTCCAGCTCGTCCCGGATCACCGGCTTGAACGGGGCGGGCACCCTCTTCGCCGCCAAGTCCTCCCAGTTAATTTTCTAAAGAGAGAAACGACAAGAAAAGTCAAGGCTATTAATGCCGTTTTATTCAATATTTCATTTACTGAGTGTTTCCCCAGGTGTGGCAATCCCATAAGTGCCCGAATTCATCAGTTTTAGACGGCCGTCGTTTGTTTAATGTTTGCAAAAGCCCTTTTTCCTCAGCCATCACTGAAGTTGCTTACTTTCAGATTCAGTCCACTTGAATTGATGCGGCCATTGGAGGATTACTGTGTTTGTGATGTTGTTTATTCCACTGCATCCTCCTTTTTTTCTTTTACAAAACACATCCTTCCCCCGGCTATTTTTATTTTAGATTTCTTGTGTTCCACGCCGTCTAAACCGAAGGACAATGTACTTTATTTTGACATGTGGTCTGTGTCACTTCCCATTGTTGAATCCGGAAATGTTCGAATGTGTCATGGCAGGAGTTTTTAGCTCTTTGTTGGATGACTTTCCACTATTTTCAGCCATTTTCTGGTGGAATATGTTATTAATATCTTATTTATCACACATAAATAAAGTCAAGTGTAAATCGGGCCCATATGGATATTTTCTCACAGCAGATTGTTCAGTAGAAGTGAAAAACGGCAGCTGTAGCTAGCGCTAACTAACCGTTAGCATTAGCCCGATGCTAACATGAAGCATCAAGTTAGCATTCTCCGTTATTTATGTATTTATGGGCTGTTGAACCACTTTACTCCTCTCCATGTCTTTGTTCTTTACTTAGTAGAAAACTATATTCATAATTCAGCGTTTGTTAAAGTAGTTTTTGAATAATTAGAGAAAGTTTAGATGTTTCTCTAAATTGTTTTCCCCTTAACTGTTTTCAAACATGGCCATATATGGGCGATACCAGAGATGCTGTCTGTGTCTAATATCTAATCTAATATTTGTCTGTTTTACAGTCATTGTAAAGTGTTGTATTGACTTTGTATAGTGAACTCTTTTGCCTCTCATGTTGGAGAATGAACAATAAAACACATAAAAGGCAAAACCTGTTGGACACTACACTAAATATGCCGTGAAACCTTCAAAATCCTTATGGTTTGTGATCTAATGAGGACGATATCGCTGCCACAAGAGGAAATACAGCAAAGGCAAATTTGCAATCTTTTTTAGCATAATTTAAGCGAATAATAATAATAATGCATGCAAAGACGCTTTACATTGCATTCACTCCAATACTTGGTGGTGGGAAGCTACCCACAGCTGCCCTGGACAAGCTGGTTAAGAGGGCAGGGTCAGTGGTCGGGGGGGTCACTGGACTCTGTTGAGGCAGTGGTTGAGAGGTGCATGGGGAGATAGGTCCAGGCCATCCTCAGTAACTCCAGGAACCCTCTGCATGGGACTCTGTCTGCCCAGAGGAAGCAATAGATCTGATCCCTTTCCTCTCCATTTACAGGGGGTTTAACTTTGGGCAAGTACTTTTGATTATATTTATATGTATTGTATTATCCACTGTTTGATACTGATGAACAATTGAATTTCCACTCGCAAGGATTAATAAAGTATCCATCCATCCATCCATCCATCCATCCATCCATCCATCCATCCATCCATCCATCTATGGTAGACTGATGGAAGCAAGGCTACTAATCTGTGCCATCGGCCCCTCTGACCAGCACCAAACTCACTACATTCACCAAGGCTTCCTGTTCCCAAACGGTCTCCCATCCAAGTACCGACCAGGCCCTTCCTGCTTAGCTTCCGAGGTCTGACGGGATCGGGCAGAGCAAAGATGGTGCGGCCGTAAATGTAATCAATGTAATCTTATTTGTAATCTTGTGTGACAAAGCATGCACGTATAAATGCCAAGCTTGCAATAAGGCTGCTTATTGAATTGGTTTGCAAGACAAGTACATGATTGATCATAATCATGATGAACAAGAGGATTTTTATAAACAGCACGTACTTGACCGAATTAAACATGTTCTTGTTGGTCATTGATTTGGCCATTAGTAGTTAGAATGAACAAAGCTTGAGAGGCAAAAACAGTTAATAAATTATACAACATACCTAGTAAAACAGGTTTTTCTAATGTTTTCGTACCTGGTAAAACGGGTGCTTCTTGACGTTGTCGGCTCCGCTCGGCCCGGAGCCCAGCCTGGTCTTTGGGTCTTTGATGAGGAGTCGCTGGATCAGGTCTTTGGCCAGAGGTCCCACGTCTTTGGGGAACGGAGGGTCCTTTTTACAGATCCTCCTGAGAGCGGGGAAACAACGTGATACATGGAGGTTATTTTATATTATTTTAGAAGCCAAGACAGCCTGGGAACTAATAGAACAAACATTGTAAGGACATTCCTAAGCTCTCTAACCAAGACATAAACATGTTCTTCAATCACTGCAAAATTGATTGTTGTGTTGCCTGAAACTGAGCCCAAATACTTACTTTGCGATGTCTGTGTGAGAGTTTTCGTCTCCGTCCACAGTGAAGGGGGATCCTCCGGTCAGCAGCTCGTACATCAGCACTCCCAGACTCCACCAGTCGACAGCCTGAAAACAAAATTCAGACAAACAGTGAGACAAGAGATGGAGACAATTCCCCATCTCGTATCTGTAAAAGGAAATTACCTTGTCGTGTCCCGACTCTCCTCCTACTATTTCAGGAGCCATGTATTCTATTGTTCCACAAATGGAGAACGCCCTTTCCACCTGAAAAAAAGAAGGTATATATTTAAGGCTAAACAATGCACCTCAATAATACAATATAAACCTGATGATGCACACCAAGCACTATGGCAATCAAACCACCAAGACTTTAAAATGAGTCCTCACACAACTTCCTAGGCTTCAGGGGAGCTGAGAAACATCGCGGTTAAAAGCGGTCACAAGTTCGTACACCTCGGATTGTATTTTATGTATATTTTTTGTTGCAGACTTTTACTTATAATTTCAGATCCATAAGAAAAAGAGACCGTTTTTTGTTTTAGAATCTGCTGATTTTTGTCTTTCAAACAGGCTCCCTCTAAAGTACCTACTAAACATAAATGTCCTGAATGTCCTGATCGAACGGAGGAACCTGGGTGAACGGAGGAATCCTGCATTCTGGAATCTGAGGACTGGACGGTCTGCAATCTTGGCCCGTCTGCTGAGGGATCCTTCAGCCCTGGGTCTCTATAGCCTGTCCGTCCATGGGAGTGGATCTCTTCTTCTGTGGTTCTCCCCAAGGTTTCTCTTTTCTCCTGCCGGGTTTTTGAGTTTTTCCTTGCCGTGCTGGAGAGTCTAAGGACGGGGGACGCCCACGCCGCTCATCGGTATCCTATTGGACATTGTATTTGTCTGGATTCACCTGAACTTTTAATTGTCATATTTATTGCTCTGTTTTACTACCTTAATGTTTGGTGCAGCCCTGTGAGGCGACTTCTGTTGTGATATTGGGCAATACAAAACCATTAAACTTGAAACTAGAGAAAAATGTTTACTATCTCTAATTATTCAAAAACTTTTTTTTCTACTAAATAAAGATATAAAGACATGGAGAGGAGGAAAGTGGTTCAACAGCCAATAACAACTGCCTTTTTTTCGCTTCTACTGAACAATCTGCTGTGAATAAACATCCATGTTAACCTGATTTAGACTTGATTTTATTTGCATGTGATAAATGAGTTTATATTTTGCCAATAAATAACTAAAAAGAGTGAAATATTTTGTTTCCCAAAAGATTTTTTTCTCTCAGCGAGGCCACGTCCCCTTCTATGACAAGATTGTCTGTATCTATGCCCTTAATAAAGCGCCCCCTGCTGTCACAGTTCAACACGGACACATTACTCAGTTTAGAAGCTTCATACAATGGATTATAGATCAAACATTGTTAAAAATAAAAATATCGTGCATATCTGCATCAGCCAATCAACAGCCCCAAAAATCATCACCGGCCTGAGAAAAACTCCTATCGATCGGCCTCTAAAAAAATCAGTGGGTACGAAACATTTTTGTCCCACGTACCCCTTGAAGCATTAGTTTATACTGCGAGTGACCCCTAACTCAAGGATCCTGCCAAAATTTTTAACAAAGGGAGCAACTAAAAAAGATTATTCAGTATTCAGTAGAGTGTTATGTTCAAAATGTAGTTAAAATACTCTCAAAGTTATGCCTTTTCCTGAAAAACTTTTTTTTTGTCTGAGGGAATTCCAAGTACCCCCTACCAAGGGCACAAGTACCCCGGTTGGTACACTGTTGAAATAAGCGTCACCCAAGAAAAACATAAGAAATCCCGCTCTCTGTCAGTACAGGTTAATTTCAATTAAAAAATGACGGGAAAAATCTTACCTCATCGAACTCTTTACTGAGCCCAAAGTCTGTGAGGACAATATGCCCACTTGAGTCCAGCAAAATATTTTCTAGCTTTAGGTCCCGGTACACAATGCCCAGCTGCAAAAACAACACAACAACATTAACAAACAGCAGATACACACTTTAAATAAGTTGTAATATAGTTTTATACAGACCTTGTGTAGATGCTCTAGTGCCAGAACGATCTCTCCACTGTACAGCGCCACCATCTGCTCCTTGAATCGAACTCTCTGCACTAAATGTGTGAAGAGCTCGCCGCCGTTAACGTAATCTGGGAAAGAAGAAGGCGTAAAATGATCTGGAAAACTTACAGGCGTCAGTTTAACCCAAGCTCAGTTACGCATTCAGAGGTTAAAGGGATCATTAGTGTAATCATTAGACTGGGATTGGAAACCAGTGGAGCTGCAAAGGGCACATTTACAGATGACACTCAAGGAAATAATCAATGGCAAAACATGGTACAGATGCAGAACAGCCTTTTCTGCTTCAAAAAATGTAATTCAGGGAAAAAAAAGTGGTTACATGTGCTTTAGGGTTTATGTGACAGAAACTTGAAATATGCAGATTGTGTGATTATAACTACTGGGCCATGAAATTATGATAAATAAAATGCTTACAGCCGGTGGCAATGGGGCTGAACAACATAAAAGCAAATGTAGAGAAAAAAAATAATCATTGAGAGATTATTATAAATGTAGGGATGCACAACATGTAAGACTGGATACCGTTAAACATTCCCAGTATGGTATCGAGAAAAAAAAAAGTTTATACTACTGGCATCGAAAGCAGGTACCGAACACAAATATTTTCTCTTTAGATATCAAGTTTTGGTGCCTGTTGGTCCTGGGTCAGCATTAAAGGAATGCTTCACTTTACTTGGTTGTTTCAGCTCAAATAAATACAATTAAAAGGGCCTGATCTTCTGCCTGGCGCAACAGCAACAGCGTTTCTCAAAGCGAAGTTGTTATCTTGTGTACAAACAACGGTGCACCAGTGCTTCGTCGGTCGCCTGCGGGCGTTGCATAGGGGAAAAAAGGGGGTAGACTGGTGTGCCTCCTCTCTCTTCTTTACATTAAAGCAGTATAAGTAACATGTTTAACTTAGTAAATCCTTTCCGTAGTCCCTCTGGGAGTTATACAAGTGTTAATGCGATGATTAGGGGGTCGTTCATCTCCCCCTAGTGTCTCTGGCCGGAAAACTACAATTGCAACTTTGCCTGCACTGGGTCGGATGTGCTATACACACTAATAGATCGGCAAAAAACAATGTTCATAACAGTGCATTGCTTCTCTTGCACTGTAACAGATCTATAATTTTATAAAACCGTGTTAGAGGCCTGGATGCATCAGCTGTTGCCTACCACTCACCAAAACATCCGGCGAAAATTGCGTAAGTAAACAATAACAGCGATCGCTCATATTGTGTAATTGGATGTACAATATCCCTCTCGCCCTTTGTCTCTTCTGTCAGCGTAGTATTTACTCTCACGGACAATTAATGAGTAAAAAAACTTAACTTGCTACGACACCTGCAGTGGCGCTTATGGCCTCTAGGGGCACGAGTTACTTAGTTCTGCTTTAACTTTGCGCACAGCCACGTGCATCTTATTAGGGACAAATTACTAACTATTTCTCCCACTGTAAATGGGAGGGATCGATGGTCCCATAGTGCTTGAGTGCGGGGCTCTCCACACCACAGAAACATGATCAAAACACCAAAACGTGCATCCCCACAGACCCACCGCCACCCACAGTCTGTTATGGTCTGTAGGAGGTAAAGCTTGGGGAGGGACCACTGCTGTAACATCGCCAGGGGAGCCTGTCCAGCCACTTATGTTATGTGAACAATTTAGAATATTCCACTACGGTGTTACTATTATTGGAACATTTTATACAGCGGAACATTACATTAAAGTTTTACAAACAAATGAAGGCTTCTTGTTTCACCAAATTGTGGTAAAATACAAAATCAGGAACAAAACAAGTCATGACTAAAACTGACTTTTTGCCCATTAAAAAACAACACAGTCGACCAAAGTGCTGCACACAAATTCTCTACAAATATAATAAAAGAAAACATAACAGAGCAAATGTCAACTCTTTGACTCTTTGATTTGAACTCCAAAGAGAAAGCCCAAAGATTAGATTAGAAGTTTAAAGTTTTAGTAAAAAGCCAAAATCTCAGTCAGATGCAAAACCTCAGAGATTATGTGATTATTTGTGAAGCCCGAATGCAACTTATTCTAGACATTTTTAGTATGAAGAGCAATGAGAAAAATGCGTATCAGTGGATTTGCCCTGAAGCTGGATTCTGCGCTTTGGCCGGACAAGGTCAGGTCACTGTTGTTTGTCCTGGCTTTCATCTCTTTTTTTGGACATAATTCTTTAAACCTCTGAGATTTCTGCGAATCTAAACCCCAGAGGATTCGCTGTATCTGGCAACAACGACCGCGCTCTAATGCCTTTCTTGTGTTTGGGGAAAATATTTTTCAGTCTATTTTAAGTGCGGCAGCAGCAGCAGCCACTCAAACCGCTCCTTCAGAATTTTTGCCAAGGAGAAAGAGTCAAGAGTGACAGATTGTGTTCAATATGTTCAATAAATGTGACTCATCATGTTTGCGCAGAAATGTAGAAAGAGCTCCTTGGAAAGGGCTCGAGCAGCTGGTTGGAGCTCCCTGGCCCTGAGGAAACCTGCTCAAACATACAGTACAGGAGATGAGAGCAACATTCATGCACTTTTGCAGAGTCTCTGTCTCCAGTGGGTGAAAACAGGGGTAGTTTTTGATTGGCAGCAGATAGAAAATGTAAAATCTTTTCTTGTTCTGGAGATAAAATTTTCCAAGCCTGTGTCAGAGCCACAGGAAAATGCCAGGTCTTTGTTCCTAACACATCCATTCACTGTCAGTAGATGATCATGATTTATTTAATTTTGAATGGAAAAAAGATATGAGCTAGTTTATTGATGCTACTCTCTGACAAGGGAAACAGCTCCACCTAGTGGCTGCATGTTATGCCCTTTGTGACTTCTTTAAAGGGCCTATATCATGCAAAATCGACTTTGGAGTTTTTAGCCATGTTGTTATGCTATTTCCTTATCAAAAACACCTCCAGAGTGTTTTTTGGCTTCATTCATGCAGTTCTTAGCAATCCTCCTGAATCCTGGCGATAATGTTGCGGAGAAAAGTGCGTTTGGCTACGAGAGGTGCAGGACTTTTTTCAACCTTCCTAAAGAAGAGGGAACTCGCCAGAAGTTGGAATTTCTCTCCGGGATTCAGCAACTATCAGCCAAAATAGTGTTTTTCTGTGTCTCTTTCTCTTGATGGATGTTTGGTGAATCTTCTCAAAGTGGATTAACTTTTACAACCAACGCAAGTCCCCAATGAATGTGATGGAGAGGCCAGGACAGAGCGGTGGTGAGTCAAAACGCGTGTTAGCGTGTGTGTTAGCTTGTGTGTGTTAGCGTGTGTGTTAGCTTGTGTGTGTTAGCGTGTGTGCTAGCGTGTGTGTTAGCGTGTGTGTTAGCGTGTGTGTTAGCGTGTGTGTTAGCCATTTACGAAGCTGTGTTGCAGATGTCAACTCCTTGTAACTGTATTGTGAAGTAACTTCACTTATTGCAGTGATATTTATACAGTATGTATTTAACTGCTAATATTGCATGGGCAGATCCGCTCGGAGAGAGGGGGCGGAGTTAACTGAATCGAAGCGTCTTGTCTTCCGGGTTCGCAAAATGCCTCCAGAAAATACTTATATTTCTCACAAAAAATAGTGCTCCATAGTGATAGAGGTACAATATATCATATGCCTATACTTTGCTTTGGGATGGCTAAAATAGCATGTTACAGATCCTTTAAAGGGATATTTCAGGATTTTTGACATAGGGTGCATACATTAGAAGTTCTCAGGCCCCCCCTGAGGGTGAAACAGAAGCTGTCTAACCTTCTCAGTGGGAAGGGAGAACACACAAACTCCACACAGAAAAGCCACACCTCGTCCAGGAATCTAACCTAGAACCTTCCACCAGCGAGGCATAACCACTAAGCCACCCTGCCGACCGTGTGATGATGCGACCCGTACCGAGGATGAGGTGCAGCTTGGTGTCGGTCTGGAAGGCGTAGTGCAGCGTGACCAGAAACGGCGACTGGCGAATGTGCTCCAGGACCTGCCTCTCCGAGCGCGTGTGCTCCGCCGTCTTCGCCTTCTGGATTATTGTGGCCTTCTTCAAAACCTTCATGGCGTAAAGCTTCCCCGCATCGTGGCCGCTCACTTTACGCACCAGAAACACCTTCCCGTAGGCTGGAAAACAACAAGAAACAGAGTTACCTTAGGGGCTTATTCACCTTATTACTATCAGTTAACATAGGACTGGAGAAGTCAATTACTACACAAAAAGAAAGACGATTTTAGGGCCGCACAGAAACATTTAGTAGATTGATTTGAGTAAAATGTCCAATGTTCATTTGCACCAACAAGTCAACACCGCACCATCAGATTTTAGCGGCGAACATGCAACCTGGGTTCACGCAGTCAAAGCCATATGAACTGATCGACAATAGGCGTATGGATAAAACTGCCTTTTTGTGTGGCACTTGATCGCTAAAGGATGAATCAACAACGCCACCCCCAAAACAAAAGCAAACACCGTCGGGAACACTTGTACTAGTATACGGAAACCATAGATATAATTATATAAAGATGAGTGGGTCCCATTCATTGAAAAAGGTCCCGAGTCATGTGTGAAATTTAATGGCCTCTCCGTCTCTTACTACACAAGCTGTTCCTTAAAAGGGCAAAAAGGCGGGAAGCCCTGCACACGAGGAGTGGGCGGAGCCTCCGCAGAGCTCCAGAGCTTTATTAACAGGCTCTGGAGCCAGTCAACGTACTGAAAATGCTTCCAAATTTCGGGCTGATAAACAAAACCTAGCGTGGTTAAATATAGTCACATGGGTCATAGCGATTTTTAGAAAAAGAAAAACTCTTTGGAGCCAGACTTTTAAGCCGTTCTTGGGACGTTTAAAGGGGCTAGATGCAAGTTTGCCATTTTATCCTCACTACTGCCACCTCAGGTCATACGTGTGACTGCAGCTTCTATATTAAGCTCGTGCATGACGGCTCCAGCTCCCAGTCCCTCCTGTCCGGGGAGCCAAGCGTCTAAGTCCCGCTGTCGGTCCCGCTGCTTTGCTATCGAAGCTCTACATGAGGAAATCCGTGATCAATAAATCCACTGCATTCTGATATTTCCAAGAAGAATATCTGTTTATCAGGTTCACTTCTGATTTCCTGGAACGTCTTGCCTGTATGCGGTTACACTAGCGGTTTTCCCAAGCATAAAAAACGTAGGGGAAGCTTCTGAGATACTGCAGGCCCTGGGCGAGTACTGTCAATGTACACCGAATTCTGATTGGCTGATAATTCTGTCAGTCACGCTGGCTGTCAATCATGTGTGCGGCCTGACAGCACAGGGCCGGCAGAATCTGTGGAGAAGGCCGTGAGGAGGAGCAGCTCGCCAGAGGTGTTTAAGGCACTTATTGAGCAGGAAATTACAGTTACACATCAACAAAATCAATATAAGCGACTCAATTGTACATAAATTAGAAATTAAATACAATACAACGGAAGTGCCGAGACAAGGCAAAAAGCATAGACTGTATATATAAATGGACAGCTTCTCCTCACTCCTCACTCCTCCCCGTTTACCATAATAACCACGCTTGTGGGGGAATTCATGGCGGATTTACAGACTCCCCCTCCCCAGCTCAGACAAAGCATGTTCCTAAAAAGGACATAAGGGCGGGATCTTCACTGTAGACTCCGCCCTTACGTGACATGTAGCTCGCGCAGCTCCAATGCTAACAGTCCGACCCTCATTAAGTACGAGATTTCTAAAATTCTTCTTACCAAAACCAGCCTGGTTTCTTTAATTGTAACTAACCCAGCGTTATCACAGAAGGAATATCTAGCTCTAGATAGTTCCAAAAAAATTGGGACCAGGCTTTAAAGTTGTTTTTAACGTGTCTAAAGTCCAATGCTTTTCAATGGGAGACTAGCGGCCATTTGGAGGTACAACAGCAATGGCGGAGTAATGGCGGAGCAATGGCGGCCCCTAGTGTTGTGGCCAAAAAGCAGAGCAGCCGACGGCCACTGGCAAAAAGAGGCAAAAAGGGGGTGGGGCGGAATAAGGTGAATAGTTTGGAAATGACAGAAAGTGGATTTATTAATCACGGACATTTGGCGGCCCTTCCTCATTAAAAGCTTCTATAGCAAAGCAGTGGAGAATGAGAGTGCTTGGCACCCTCGGGACAGGAGAAGGGTGAGCCCCTTGTGTCCCCGCACCAGCTGCCAGGGGAGGGAACAAGGAAGAGACTACGAGCACTAAAAAGGCATCCTCCATAGCAAGTTCTTCTTATTACTTTGGATTTTGCGTTTGTGTTGATCTTTAGATGTTTCACTCTGTCAACAAGACATCTTATAAAAACAGCCGCCTAGATGACAGACGAGAATCTACTCCACTTTTTTTATTTTGAAGCAACAATATTTGTAATACTTGAGTGGCGTGTTCTCTTGGTTACTGAGCCCAGCCCTCGTGAACAAACAGAGGGTTCAGAGTGCAGTCTCGTGCGGCGTTTTATCGTTCCACGGTGGTGATCAGGTGTCACAGAAACATGCAAACACTTCATCACTGTCACCATCTATTACAGAGCTGTGCACTTAAAAAAAAAAGACTGCACAAAAGCTCTTTTCTTTAAGAGTATAAAGCGACAGTGCAAAGCTGTTTCTTTTGTAACCTCCTCTGGAAATTTCAACAAATAAAAGGTGTAAGGAAGTAGAGTTTTGTTCTCACTTTGTTCAATAGAGAAAGCAGTTCAGCCCAGTTCGAGTCACAATCAAGTCCAAGTTTGAGTCCTTGTTTGTTCAAAGCTTATTCTGAGATTTATGCTGCATTTCTGAGGCTATTTCCGTTGTTGGTTGTAAAAATGTGACTTCCCTAAACGGGGCCCCACAGTTTAGAGAGGCCTGTCTGATGAGATAAGAACCTTTTCTTGTTTAAAGGTCCGCTCAAACTTTCCCTTTATGGCGATTTATTCCGTGTGTGTGTTTCTAAACTCACCTCCGGTCCCTAGCACCTTTAAGAGCTCGAAGTTCTCAATGCCGACCCGCTCCACGTGTCCCGTCAGGTTGGCTACGGAGAGAAACAAAAAAACACATTCAGAAGAAATTACGACTTCGATAAAGCATCTGGTTTCATGTGAGCAAATGTAATGCAGTGTAAACAAGTCAAAGTGGTGTTTCTGAATATCTTTGCATGGGCAGATAGTTATTGTGTTAATATTTGCCCTATTAAAAAACAGTGAAGCCAGTAACAAGTTAATCAGTAACGCAGTCCCGACCAAATAAACAAATAATGTCAGAAATCGCCCAAACCTAATTCACTGTACATTACTTATAAAACTCTCCTTAAGCCACTTTCTGGATCCCGATCTAAAAGTGGGGAAAAAAACAGCAACATCAACTTTTGAGTAGTCCTTTTTAATTTTGTTCTTTCTTCAAATACAATCGGTACTTCCTTGATTTTGTTGCTTAATATAAATCACAGAAGCGTTCATAAGGAGCAGTTCCGCGCTCGCACCAAAAATATCAACGCTGAGGGAGCCAAAAATAGAAATTTAATGTTACGCGTGAATCTTTAGGCGTCACTAATGGTACATGTTCCCCCGCAGCCTCATTATAGCATTACATTATGAAGCCTGAGTGACTCCACTGTCAGCATCTGTGCGTCCAGCTGACTGCGCACACGTTTACACTGCTCACAAGGAATACAGCTGGGGGAATTAAAGCCACTGTACCCGATTTCACTGGATTCTCACTGGATTTCACTCGGTGTACGACAGAGGAAGGAAGTTGAGTTCGAAGCCGTACAGTCAAACATTTCACACACATCACAGCACGTTTTCATAAAATTAAGCAATGTCCGCGAAATCCGTGCAGCGTTGCAGCTTTTCCAAAACCCCACAATGTTGCCAAAACTATTCAAATGATCTGCAAATTCCTCGCAGCGATTCTACAACTTCCTCACAAATATAGCGAGTTTCTGATCAGGTAAATCTGTTTTACTTTTACCACATGTGTCAAGGTCAAGGCCACATGAGATGATTTAATGTGGCCCTTTGAGGAGCATGAATACCTGAGCAAGCATGTAAAAAAAAAAAGCAAGTCTCAGTCTAGCCCAGGCGTGCCCAAAGTGGGGCCCGCGGGCCAAATTTGCCCGCCGGAACAATTCCGTTGGCCCGTCAGAGAGTGACCTACTTTGCATGGTTAACACTAACCTCTTCCCATTCATTCTCAATGGTATATATGGTGCAGTACACCTTTTGACCATTAGTGTCAAATTGATTATTATTAATTTAATAAGGAAAGTTTCACTGAGATTAAAAATCTCTTTTACAGGGGGTGCTGACCCCAGAGGGAGAACCTATTTTACATATTTTAGTGTTAGGGGAAACCGGAGTACACGGAGGGAACATACACAGACACGGGGAGAACATGCAAACTCCACACAGAACAGCCAGTCAAATCCAAGTGGGAGTCCAACCCGGGACCTTCTTTACTTTAAACATCTATTTCACTTTTTTAACTACTCACCATAGTCTTTGGTTAAAACTAGGGCTGAAAGATATATAGTTACCATATCGATATCGAGATATGAACACTCAAGATATTAATATCGAACAAGCAACGATATATATCGTTATTGTATTGATATCGAGATATGAACATTCAAAACATTAAAATGGAAAAAAGCAAGATATAAACGATATAGATTTCATCAATAAAAGTGCACTCTTTATTATTAAGTTTTTATTTTTCCATAGTTATATCGCATCGTATCATATCAAGATATCTGGCATGAATATCGAGATATGAAATTTTGTCCATATTGTTCAGCCTTAGTTAAAAGTGATGTAAAATGCTTTTTTTTTTTTAATGGAAAAAGGAAAAATGGCCTCAGAAATCAGGCATTTTCCCCTTCAAAAATCACAAAAAATTGCTTGTGACATCTTAGAGGGACTGGCTTTGAGAGCAGGTCGCCAAAAAATAAAATTAGTTTCATTCTTTAGGGCCTCTTCCAAACACTTTATTTTTATAACCCACTGCACAAACAGCATTGATAGTGTAGCTGATATAAATATTACTCCACAGATTTTCATTTTACTGTATTACTAGAAAAAAAGCTTACCACTTAACTCAATATCCCAATTTAATGTGTTTTAATTTAATGTAGCCAGATGTCGCTTTAATATCGTGTCATCATTGTGGTGCGTTCATCCTCTGTGTCTCGCAAGCTCCGAAAATAGGAACAAATTACGTCTGGCCGATTTAATCTTTTTCTTTCTGCTCCCATTTGCAACACGCGCCGCGGAGGGAGCATCGCCGCCGGCACTTTTCGGTGTCATCTCCAAACCACGGAGCTGCACGGATGAGGTCAAGGAGACAAGTTACATAACGCTGTGTACAACAGTGAGTGCAGACCCAGTTTAGTCCTTGGGCCGGTTCAAGTCAGAGGGACTGGACCAAATTTTCCTCATAGTAAAGAGAAATGAATGTTAGCCTCTTGCAGTAGAGCTGAAGTTTATTTAAAAGGTCTGTCTTAATAATAAAAGCCATTTATTTTTAACATGAAAAAAATGAAATGGTTTTTGCCATATTGGGTATAATCCAAGTTCAAACCAAGTAAAATTATCCCTTGGGTTAGTTCAAGTTAAAATGGATGTACCCAAATTTTAGCTCTTGGCAGTATTCACCTGATTCCGGACGTTTGCGTGGGTGCCACCATGAATTGTATTCAGTTACTACATGAATACAAAGCTGTTTTAGGCCGGGCAGAGAAACGGTGTTGACTTGTCGGTGCAAATGAACATCGGACATTTAACACAATCAATCTACTAACATCAGATTTTAGCGGCCAATATTTTCCCTCGTTCTCCGTTTAATGAACATCAAGACAACGGAAGTGCCGAGACAAGGCATAAAGAGGCAAAGGTGAAGAGTGTGTTTGAAGAGATAGTGAAAAAATAGCACTTGCTGCTGCTGCTGCTTGTTCTTGTTGTGAAACGTTAATATAAACTCATCCCTAAAGAATATCTGGATGTTACAGGGGCTAAACGGAGCTATATGTTCAAGCAATGTCCTAAGGTGTAGAATGAGCTCAGACCTGTTCACCACAACTGCCTCTAAAATCCTGCACTCCAAAAAAACTCAAAAAGTTGCTATTTCGAGTCCGTAGTGCCGTCATGCACATGTTTAATATAGAAGCTGCAGTTACAAGTAAGACCTGAGGTGGCAGTAATGAGTATAAAATGACCAACTTGCATCTAGCCCCTTTAAGACTATGTTAGGAAAGCACGGAGGCGCAGCAGTTTTCTGTGAGGAGTTTGCATGTTCTCCCCGTGTCTGCGTAGGCTAGTGGTAAAAACATGTGCAATAGGTTAATCCCCCAGCCAGGTGTTTCTGACCACCACTACAGGTCGCCCAGCGGCATTGAGGATGGCCAAATGCAGAGAACATATTTCTCTGCAGAGATGAATAAAGTATAACTTAACTGAAGTTTAGAAGGAGTTTTGACTTGTACACACAGTTCAAAGCCTTTTAAACATAGGCAGTACCCCAAGTCAGTGTTTCCCAAAGTGGGGGATTCTTTTAATTTCTTGAAAACAGCCTATTTTTTTGTTAAATTAAGCCAAATATTATTCAACTAACATCATTAAACCATCCATCCATCCATCCATTTTCTTTTCATTATTAAACCAGATTTTAAATGTTTTGCACCTTAAATTATTATAATGCTTATTACATTTTATAGACGGGATACCGAGTTGTTGGTTGAGTGATTTTAGGGGTCACGGCCCGGATATTTTGGAATCCCTTGCCCTAAATTATGGTTTACAGCAGGGGTAGGCAAGTTTGCTCGGTGGAGGGCCAGGATTTTTCATCGTCAAAAGACCAAGGGCCGGACCCCCCAATTGAAGCAATTGAAGTAAAGCATCACTTTCTGCACATGCCAGTGTTGTACATCATATACACTGGGAAAATGTCTGTCGTAAAGTAGATAAATCACTTAAAATCGCTTGAATAAAGGGTTTTTTAGGTTAAATTTGAGTCGGTTGATAAAGACGCCAATTGAACAAAGAGAAATCCCACTGGAAATCAAACAAATTAACTTTTACTGTAAAAAATGTTAATTTTTCACTTGAAATTATACAAAATCAACTGAATTAAGAAAGAACTTCCATTGGCAAGAATAGGTTTTATCTGCTTTAAGGACCAAATCCACTCAATCTTTAGATTTTATCTCTTAATTCAAGTAGATTTAAGTAATTTCTTGGTATTCTTAGAGTATTTTTTTAGGATTATGGCCTAAATGGATGCTCTGCTAAGACATTATAAGGAATTGACAGTATTTTTCACATTTCTAGAGTACTTTAACAGGCATTTGATCTCTGATTTGGATCATAATATTTCTCAAAATCATCTCGAGGGCCAGAGTTGGATGATGGAGGGCCGGTTTTGGGTTTTGAGTTTAAAAATGTCAAAATTAAGTATTTTCCCCCCGTACATGTTCCAACAATGTCCTAATGTGTAGAATGAGCTCAGACCTGTTCATCACAACTGCCTCTAAAATCCTGCACTGTCACTTAAAAAGGTGTTAATTCGGGTCCGAAGTGCCGTCATGCACGAGCTTAATATAGAAGGTGCACTTACACATATGACCTGATAGTCAGGGACCCAAACTCTCAAAACTGGGTTGAACCTGACACCGTCTGATATATGCTTTATTTGTGTTTTTTCTGTTAACTTTGACCCTAAGGACCAATAATTGGAGGGTCTGCTCTGCTGGAAATATCGCGAAAAAAAATTGTGGCCATTTTAGTGTATGTACCCTGTATTTTTATCAGAAAAATGTGAAAAACGACTTTTTTCCCTCCAATCCTCAGTGGGTTGAGTAGGCTGTCAATAAATGCATTCCAGATACACAGAACACATGTGCTGAGAACATCCACTGAAAAAATCGCTCTTAAAACACATTTCTACACATTTTTGCATCAATTTAATACAAAAAAATGTGGCGTTTTCTCACTTTTTTCCAATATTTGTATCTTTACTTCATTGGCAATAAACTATTCCACCCAGTTATGGCATCAGTCAATATGCCATTATTTTAAACAGACTGTAGACACATTCCACAGAAAAAATGATCAAAATCCAACCAACATTATTGGATCTGTGATGATTCAAAGACCAATAAGTGACCGACAGACTCAGAACCTCGGAACTGTCAAAAGTCACTTTTGACACTGGTCCATATTTTGATTTAGGCCATTTCCAGCCCATTAGATAATGATTTACACCAATGTATTTGGTATCATTGGAAAGAAGACATTGTCATGTTTCATTTGAGCCCAAAGGTACTACTCTGTAACAATTACCGTGGTAACCATAGCTCCTCAGACTCAAATGTCAGAACATTTTTTCACAATTTTCACAAAAAAATGTTTTACTACGTTTAACGCTGTTTCTTCCAGGAACATCACAGACACAAAGCTCTGATACTGGGCAACTCTCTAGACTCTGAGGATTCAGGAAATGTATAACATGTCAGAACTTTCTCAGCTTAAGGCCTCACTGTGAGCCATGAAGTAAAAGAATGTCCACCTCATATGAGCCTCTCCCATAGAAATAAGCCTATATCTGCCAGGTTGGAACAGCTGGTGAGACTTTCTGACCAGGACAGGCCCAACGTAACTTGAAACTACATTTATGGAGAACAACAGTTCTGTATTTTTACATAAAGCTGTTCATCTATTTTCTATATTATGTAACTCTTTATCTATCCTTTACGCCATATACACAATATACATCTGTTGATTTCACTCCAATATACATCCCTTTAAATCTGTAAAAAAAAATCCTCAAGAATCCAAGATAATTCCAACAGTGTGTCTTTGTAGACACCACATGGTTATGCCTAAAATACTACATATTTGTTATACATTAGATGGTAATGTGGTTGGTAATGTATTTGCTGAGGAAAGCTGTGCTCTGAAGCTGGATTTTCCATAAACCACATGTTTACAATGAACAACAGCCTTTTTACTGTTTAGTAAATTAATAAAGTAAATAATTTGATGTAGTCCGTTCACTAAAGTTGGTTTATTACATCACTAATGCACGACGAGTCACCACAAAAGTAAAGTTTAGGGCTCGTCCAGGACTAAAGCACAGTGGCAGTCGTCTGAGCAGAACAGTCCATACTGGATTAAACCATTTCTCTTTGCTTTTCTGAAGTTGTTTTAAGTTCTTTGTACATGTTAAAATTGTCACATATATGTTCATGTATTTCAGTTTTGGTTATAAAGGACTTGCATCATGCTATTTTACTCATTCCAAAGTAAACTATAAACATTTATATGATATATTGTATCTCTATTTGTGAGAAATATTTTCTGGGGTTATATTTCCAACCCGGACGACAAGACACTTGGACTCAATTAACTCCGCCCCCTCTCTGCGCTCATGCAACATTAGCAGTAAAATAAATATAAATATCACAGCAATAAGTGAAGTTACTTCATAATGCAGTTATAAGGAGTCGACATCTGCCTGACATTATCGTTAGGTAAGAAAAAAGAACAGGCGTGTCCAGAGTAGGTTAGAAAGAGCTCCTTTTTCACATCCTTCAGTGCAAGCATGACGTCTGTTCAGACGCTCAAGGGGTGCGTTTGTTTTCTCCGCAGGGGCAGCGCGGACGTGTCAGGCACTTCCTTTTCTTTCTTTTTTTAAAATTAATTAACTTTTTTTTACAAATTAAAATCGGGTTTTCCAGCAGAGGGCGGAGCTGCTCAGAGCAGGATTCAGGAGGATTGCTGAGAACTGTGAGAATGAAGCCAAAAACCACTCTGGGGGTGTTTTTGATTAGGAAATAGCACAACAAAGTCGATTTTGCATGATATAGCCCTTTTAATGTTGTGTAATTTATTTATTTTATTCGCTGGCACATTGAATCTGCACTACCCACAAGAAATGTGCTTTATGAATGATTAAATAAAAAGTAACTTTTATGACCAGAATTTCTAGGCGCAGCCAGGGACCGGAGGGTTGCTGGTTTGGGAACCTCAGGATCTCATCTCTGCTGTTTTCAGATGATGTTGTTCTGTTGGACCTTCAGCTGCTCTGGTTTGCAGCCGAGTGTGAAGCGGACGAAATTAGTTACCTTCACAAGATGGCTTGGGGTAAGGCAGTTACATGGGAGGAGCTTGGAATAGAACCACTGCTCCTTCCTGTCAGGAGCGGCCAGATGAGGTGGCTCGGGGACACATTGGATGGATTATATCTCTCTGTGGCCAGCGAATGCCTCGGGATTCCTTCAGAAGGGCTGGAGTTAGTGTTCGTGAAGAGTGATATCTGGGAATCTCTGCTTTGACTGCTGCATCCATGACCAGACCGTGGGTAAATTGTAAGAAAATGGATGGATGGGTGCAAACCTGGGTCAAAGGGCTTTGCACAGACGAGAATCCAGTAGAATCCAGTTCCAGTACTCTAAAACACCTCAGTACTTCTAACCTAGCTTCTGGCTCAAAATCTAGAGATAGCTCCACAGGCAGCGTGATGGCTTTGCTCCTGACAGGTTTCTCTGAAGCTTAAAGGATGAGTCAAATGCAGAGGGTAAATTTGGGAGTCTATGAATACATTAAATACTATACTGGACTCCAAAGAGCATTGAAAATATTATTATTAAATATTATTAATATAAAGACAAATGCCATCAAGAACATTTCAGACATTGTAAAAAGTTGTGGATCAAGTGAGGCTGAAAAGTGAACCACACAAGGCAGGACTTGATCACCTCGACTGGGTCGTCTGGATATGAGTGTACGATGTAGAAAGACCCAAAGTACACAATGACCCCAGGAAGGTCACTATGGATGTTTCTGAGTTGCACCAAGTTTGTTAGCACTGGCCTGAATATATTAATACAGGAGGAAGAGGAGCTGACCAGTGCAGGACACCATGCTCTGACACAGGGACAAACCCAGGAGGCGCTGCACTGTTTTCAGAACAGCACTGAGAGCAGGCTGCCAGGTTTCCTCTGGGTACTCCTGATCTCCAAAAACATGCTGGTCAGGCAGCACGCTCAGTCGCAGTGACTCAGGGCTAACCCACAGAGCCGGTTCTTCCTATACGCAGACTACGCAAGGTGCGTAGGGCCCCCGCGGCTGCAAGGGCCCCGCATCTCAGTCAAACTACCGTGTTGTTTCACTGATTAATCAACGCGTTGTTACGGGGACAGGCTCTTCCAGCGCGCACTCACTCTCCGCCTACTTCGCCACATATAACATCAAAACGGAGCAGTCTGCAAGTGGATGATCAGGAGAGACCGACCGCCTTCCCCCGGTCTCTTCCAAAGCGCGAGTGCTTCTCCGCTCGTGTCCCCGCTCGGCCGTCTGTCTCCCGGTTCTCGTTTCGCCTCATGCACGGCTCCTCCGCGGCTGCATCACGTCCCCGTGTCCCGGGCGCAGCTCTCATGTTTTCTCTGCGCAGACTCGGGGCATCGGCTAAAACACTCATTTAAACTCTTTTCTTGTTGTGTCTAGCGGAGAATCAGGACAGTAGTTTGATGGATAGACGAGAGTAAAGCCGTGTCTGTGGCCTTTTTGTCTCAAAGAGGAGTTGAATCCACACGGTTCTCACGAGCACAGTAACTTACAGTAACTCTGGTTCTCTGAATGTGCACAGTCTATAAGGCCTGCTACTTTTTTCGGATGAAAGCAAATTTTGCATGTCATTCGGAAATCAAGGTGCCAGAGTCTGGAGGAAGACTGGGGAGAAGGAAATGCCAAAATGCCTGAAGTCCAGTGTCAAGTACCCACAGTCAGTGATGGTCTGGGGTGCCATGTCAGCTGCTGGTGTTGGTCCACTGTGTTTTATCAATGCAGCTAACTATCAGGAGATTTTGGAGCACTTCATGCTTCCATCTGCTGAAAAGCTTTATGGAGATGAAGATTTCATTTTTCAGCACGACCTGGCACCTGCTCACAGTGCCAAAACCACTGGTAAATGGTTTACTGACCATTGTATTACTGTGCTCAATTGGCCTGCCAATTCTCCTCACCTGAACCCCATAGAGAATCTGTGGGATATTGCGAAGAGAAAGTTGAGAGACGCAAGACCCAACACTCTGGATGAGCTTAAGGCCGCTATCGAAGCATCTTGGGCCTCCATAACACCTCAGCAGTGCCACAGGCTGATTACCTCCATGCCACGCCTCATTGAAGCAGTCATTTCTGCAAAAGGATTCCCGACCAAGTATTGAGTGCATAACTGAACATAATTATTTGAAGGTTGACTTTTTTTGTATTAAAAACACTTTTCTTTTATTGGTCGGATGAATTATGCAAATTTTTTGAGATAGGAATTTTTGGGTTTTCATGAGCTGTATGCCAAAATCATCAGTTTTAAAACAATAAAAGACCAGAAATATTTCAGTTGGTGTGCAATGAATCTAAAATATATGAACGTTTAACTTTTATCATTACATTATGGAAAAGAATGAACTTAATCACAATGTGCTAATTTTTTTAGAAGGACCTGTAGACCAGTAGTCGTCCTAAATCCCAGTTGGACAATGGCTTAGTGGTTAGTGATTCTGATTGATTGAATTGCGGTCATTATTGTCCACTTCTGCCCTTCTGCCCGCTTTACTGTATAGTGGAACTGTTTTTGTTTGTTTGTTTGTTTGTTTGTTAACTTTATTGTCCCCGTAGGGAAATTTGTCCTCTGCATTTAACCCATCCTTCGATGCCGCTGGGGCAACCCGTAAGGAGCAGTGGTCGACGGCAGTGCCGCGCCCGGGGACCCATCTCCATGATGTGGAGCCAGGCTGATGGTCAGAATCACCTGGCTGGAGGATTCACCTATTGCACATGTTTTTAGTGGTAGGGGAAACCGGAGTACCCGGAGGAAACCTACGCAGACACGGGGAGAACATGCAAACTCCACACAGAAAGGCCCCGTCCTTGGTGGGAATCGAACCCGGGACCTTCTAGCTGTGAAGCGGAGGCGCTAACCGCTGCGCTACCGTGCCGCCACGTAAATAGGTCCGCCCTTTGCCGAATAACCATGGGATGCTACTGTAGGGCCCCCATGTGGATTTTTGCTTAGGGCCCCAGAAGGGCCAGCACCTGCTCTGCTAACCCAACACCTGAACACAATGTCAGTGTACAATTATACACTGACAAAGCACTTACTTATACTTATATCCTGTGGAGTGTAGCTTCAACAACGTTAAAAAGTGCATTCATTTCTGCTATTCAACTGTATTTTTCGCACAACAAGGCGCACATGAAAGCCTTTAATTTTAACAGTGCGCCTTATGTCGTGGTGCGCTCTTTGTATCAACTTCTGGCTGTGTTTAAACACCTACAGGT
Source organism: Gobius niger (assembly GCF_951799975.1). Classification (NCBI taxonomy): domain Eukaryota; kingdom Metazoa; phylum Chordata; class Actinopteri; order Gobiiformes; family Gobiidae; genus Gobius; species Gobius niger. Next base: position 25,088,026 of record NC_136867.1, read on the forward strand.
TTACAGGTAAACCAGCATTAATTAGTGCGCCTTGTATTCCGGTGCGCCTTATTTATGAAAATATCCATTATCAGTGATAACGCGCCCTATAATCAGGTGCGCCTAATGGGGCGAAACACACGGTAAACTGTGAAACTAATATATGATAGACTCATTACATGCAAAGTGAGACATGTCAAGCCTTTAGTCATTATACTTTGGATGATTATGGCCCAGCTTGTAAAACACACAAATTAAAAATCCTAAAATTAGAATATTTTGAAAATGCCATAATCATGATAACAAACAAAAGCTTGACATATGGAACGTTGTCATGAGTCTATATCATATATTAGTTTCACATTTTAACTTGAATTACAGAAATAAATGAACTTTTGAACGATATTCTTATTTTCCGAGTTTCACCTGTACTGTTAAAGGCTACATAATACGGATATATATTTTTTCTTTTACAATTTAAGATACAGCTTATATGATACAGAATAATTATAATTTTTATAAATGTAATTTCAAGTTACTTTGGGCCTGTCCTGGTCAGAAAGTCTCACCAGCTGTTCCAACCTGGCAGATATAGGCTTATTTCTATGGGAGAGGCTCATATGAGGTGGACATTCTTTTACTTCATGGCTCACAGTGAGGCCTTAAGCTGAGAAAGTTCTGACATGTTATACATTTCCTGAATCCTCAGAGTCTAGAGAGTTGCCCAGTATCAGAGCTTTGTGTCTGTGATGTTCCTGGAAGAAACAGCGTTAAACGTAGTAAAACATTTTTTTGTGAAAATTGTGAAAAAATGTTCTGACATTTGAGTCTGAGGAGCTATGGTTACCACGGTAATTGTTACAGAGTAGTACCTTTGGGCTCAAATGAAACATGACAATGTCTTCTTTCCAATGATACCAAATACATTGGTGTAAATCATTATCTAATGGGCTGGAAATGGCCTAAATCAAAATATGGACCAGTGTCAAAAGTGACTTTTGACAGTTCCGAGGTTCTGAGTCTGTCGGTCACTTATTGGTCTTTGAATCATCACAGATCCAATAATGTTGGTTGGATTTTGATCATTTTTTCTGTGGAATGTGTCTACAGTCTGTTTAAAATAATGGCATATTGACTGATGCCATAACTGGGTGGAATAGTTTATTGCCAATGAAGTAAAGATACAAATATTGGAAAAAAGTGAGAAAACGCCACATTTTTTTGTATTAAATTGATGCAAAAATGTGTAGAAATGTGTTTTAAGAGCGATTTTTTCAGTGGATGTTCTCAGCACATGTGTTCTGTGTATCTGGAATGCATTTATTGACAGCCTACTCAACCCACTGAGGATTGGAGGGAAAAAAGTCGTTTTTCACATTTTTCTGATAAAAATACAGGGTACATACACTAAAATGGCCACAATTTTTTTTCGCGATATTTCCAGCAGAGCAGACCCTCCAATTATTGGTCCTTAGGGTCAAAGTTAACAGAAAAAACACAAATAAAGCATATATCAGACGGTGTCAGGTTAAACCCAATTTAAAGAGCTTTTGAGAGTTTGGGTCCCTGACTATGAGGTGGCAGTAGCGAGTATGAAATGGCCAACTTGCATATAAAAATCTCATAAAAATGAGAAAATCAATTGTTATTTGTTTGTTTGTTTGTCGGTCTAGTTTATTTGGTTTATTTGTTTGGTATTCCTTGCTAAATGTATACTGCCCATGCATTTCAAACTTGTTCCTGTATCTTTTTATATTCTTCATATTTAGTCCTGTCTTAGACCAACATTAGCCTTCATTTAGTTTCAGTTTCACTTCTGAGCAGGCTCGGATCCACACAGTGCACAGAGATCCTTCTTATCGGGAGCCTCTCTTCTTTTGCATCATCAGATTTACTTCTGAATCGAATGCTACATTAGACCAGCTGAGACCTGGGGTGATCCCGGTTTAGCGGAGGTTCGTATATTACACAACAACACAGCCTCGTAGTGACCGGAGCCTGCACGCGGTCCCAGAGACGGAGGAGTGTGATATCGAGGTTATTCTTAGCCGGGCCGAGGCGTGTGGACACAGGCTGAGTTACAACGTGAACCCAGTGACCCCTGAGGAGAAAAGACTATCAGACTGGACTGAGACCAAAACTAATGCATCAGGAGGCAGGAACGCAACACACGGAGGAAACTGAAGAGGTTTTATTGCCAAGGCACAAACAATAACTATCTTGCATTTGTTATAAGCACCATCTTTGTCTGTAATGCTTTACCGAGTCCTCAGGCAGCGGTGTTTAACGGAATTTATTATTGATCAATTCATGGACAAAAGTAATGAACAGACTAATTAATTAAATGCAGGTCTATAATGGCTGCGTACAAAAACAACAACAACCGCTAATGTATCGAGCAGCAATAACGCAAGACACAGAAGGAATGTTTTACTTAACTAAGAACAGGGACACAGCCAAGCAAGAAAAACAAGAAGAAGAAACAGAAGAAGAAATGGAAGAAGAAGAAGAAGAAACGGAAGAAGAGAATGATCAGATGGTCAGAACAACAAGGTCAACAGTCCAATGGCCAATGTACCAAACCAAAACAAAAAACAGCATTAGGACAATCAGCATTTTCTTTTAAAACTATCTCTGAATGGAACAAACTTCCAACTGCACTAAAATTATGCAAAGACTTACAAAGATTTTGCCTGGGTGTGAAACAACATTTTCTGGGAAATCAAACATGTCAGCATTAAAGAAAACAACAACAACAACAACTACAACTAAATTTGACATCTGAGAAGGGTAGAGGTGGGTATAGACTATAGAGGAACAAGTTTTCCTTTTAATAAAATGTACTTTTTTTAAAATTGTATATAAATGTAAATACTGTCTGTAAATATTATGAACTGTATTTTTTTATGCTTTTTGTAGTGTTTTGTAATTGTCTGTCTCGGGGACTGCAGATGGAAATTAGCTCCAAGAGCTAAAGTCTGGTACAAAGCATCTTTTCATATGCTGATTAATGCTCCCGTACATGTCCCTGTCAAATAAATAAAATAAAATAAACAAAAACTAAGAAGAAGAAGAAGAAACGGAAGAAGAAGAAGAAGAAGAAGAAGAAGAAGAAGAAGAAGAAGAAGAAGAAGAAGAAGAAGAAGAAGAAGAAGAAGAAGAAGAAGAAGAAGAAGAAGAAGAAGAAGAAGAAGAAGAAGAAGAAGAAGAAGAAGAAGAAGAAGAAGAAGAAGGGTGGTGGTAGGCGCTCATGAGCTGCAGAAGAAGAAGAGACAGAAGAAGAAGAAACAGAAGAAAAAGAGACAGGAGAAGAAACAGGAGAAGAAGAGACAGAAGAAGAGACAGAAGAAGAAAAAGAAGAAGAGACAGAAGAAGAAGAAACAGAAGAAGAAACAGAAGAAGAAGAAACAGAAGAAGAAGAAACAAAAGAAACAGAAGAAAAAGAAGGTCATGAAGTGCTTTACATGGGGCAGTTACACTCCGACCATTACACATCAGTCATCCTGGCCTATTGTACAGTTATTAGTGTTCGGGGAAACCTCCAGAGACAGGGGGAGAACGTGCAAACCCCACAAGGAAAGGCCCTTCATGCTGTGAAGCACGAGCGCTCACCAACCGTGAACAACATGACTGTCTTGAATCTGAGCCAAGATTCTGGTGAAGAGTATAGCGGCTCACTGGAAATGCAGTCCACTGACAGAACACGCAAAACACGCTCCACGCAGACACGCATCACTCCAGGGCTGGGCTGATAAGACGATACAAATCAAACCGCACAACTACAGCTTGTTCACCAACTGCAGCTCAGATGGAACGAAGCATTTGCCAATTCTGCAAACACCACGATCAGTCTGGACTTGTTCTCATAAGCGACAATGGCGGCTGGGCCTTTCAAATCTTCTCCTGACAGATGAAGACGCTCAGTACATTTTGGCATTAGATTGATCCAGAACCGGGAGATTAAACATTTTATAAAACTCTAAGACCGAGACTTGACTGACTGCATTTTAAGACAGTGTCCCAGCTTGTTCCATGAAGCGCATTGAAAAGCTTACTTTACTAACCACAAAACCACAAAGGCTGTGTTTTGGACGTACATACGACATTTCTGATCCAAGCTTTTGGAGATGAAGGCGCAAAGACATGAGTTCATGAGGCAGGTATGCTTGTAAAGTTATGCAAGCCAGTAAAAAGCACTACATGGACATTCCTGAACAACATAAACAAACTTCGCAAAGCCTTCCAGGGACACGTGTGGATGATTTTGTGGCTTTTCCCCCCCTTTTTTTTGGTACTTTTTGGCTTTCGGATTTTCTTTTTGCTTCAGGGTGGCCTCTGAGAATAAACTGCCAGCACCATATTGCAAATTCTGACCACAAGCTTTTGTGAATGTATTATTGAGACACGGATAAAGGAGGAAAAGATGGCTCACCGCTAACTAAGCCAACTAGCCAGTCTTTAGTTTAAAAGTTAATATTTGAACTTACAGTAATGATCACTAATGTACTACTAATGCCATCAGTCCAGGAGAGGAAAATAAGATTAATTAATGGCGTACTTGTCCAAATTAAACATTAACAGGCCTTTGTGTTGGACATTTTCAAAAAACACTCATAATAGCAATCAGAAGGGACTTGAGAATGCAATTACTGAGCTGAAATCTGGACACTTTGATAATGAAGTGAGAAACAGCTTACAATAATATCCTAAAAGATTTTATTTTTTTTACTGAGTCAGGCCATTCTGATGAAAACAATGGCATTTCTGTAAATCTTATGTAACAGGGAAGACATTTGTTACAACAATAACCAAGCTGTCCTGCTTTGCAAAACTGCAAGTGGACCTTTTCTGGCCCCGGTGGGCTTCGGTAATTGTCCATTGTTCAACAAGAAAATAATAAACTAGTATCTGAGAAAACTGTGCGATAGCAAAGAGAGGAGATCTGACGACATAGTGGCACTTTGGAGGGAAAGCTATTTATGTCTTGGGGTATGTAAAAGTTATATGATGTACCATTTTCTACACTTTTATTAAATTATATTAGAGACTTCAGCGAGAACTTATAGTCAGTGTGTGGTAGAACTGCACGATATTGAAGTAGCTTGCAGTATGCGAGTTACTTCAATATCGTGCAGTGGTATCGGCCCCATGTACTTGTACTCATACTCGTACTCATTAATGAGGTCCCGATACCAGAAACCGATACCACTGTACGTGTGGCCAGCGCTCATAGAGTCGAACCTCTCAACCGAGGAGAGAAAATGGGCTGTTCTGTCTATGGTGGACAGTGCAGTAAAAATATTAAATTATATTGTATGAAAATAAATAAATAAATACAATGGCATCTGTACAATTTTGATATAACTTCGCTTAAAAGTGTAGCCTACTTTACTTAAAGAAATGATTATGTTGTAATGAGTAATGATAATGAGTAAATTAACTAATTACTAACCAATCTGCTGTGAAAAAGTAAGTATGTTGAAGAAAATGCCTCATACTCGTATCGGTATTCAGTATTAGCAAGTACTTAAAGTGATAGTCTGTAAGTTTGCACCTTCAGTAAAATTTGAAGGTAAACAATCTTATTCCTCCCCTCTTTAACCAGAAAGCCCCTCTTAGTTTACAAAATGAGGAGAGCAGAAACAGAACTTGCAAAAGTAAACGATCAACCTCCCCCTCCCTCCTGATTGGACCTGACAGGCTGGTTCCCAGGAAGAGCTCGTCTCATTGGTCAACGCGGGAGGATACTAGACTCTGATTAGTTGCCGAGATCCGGGAAGGAGGGACTTTATATATCGTTTCTTACATCAAAATGCAACCAAGATGGTTGATTTTTTTCTAAAATTTGTAAAACACTTCCAGACAATCACTTTAAATCAACGTGCTTGTATCGGTTTTAGAAAAAGTGGTATCGGTGCATCGCTAGACACAGCTGTGCAATATTGTTGTCATTAAAATTAAACACAAAACGTAAGTATCTAGCTATTGAGCAAATTGTGTCAAAAGAAGACTTTAAAAAACACTACATCAGGAGTCAGGACCAAAACAAAATGAAGAAATGTTTAACTAAAAGTTCAACTACAACTTTAACAGATAAATACATACAAATGATTAGCGATAAGTTCAGTGCATTTTTTAGCTGAGCTTGCAAAAAAAAAAAAAAAATCCGATATGGATATTGCATCACCGAATATGATACGATAATTTGCGCGATATATCGTGCAGCCCTCGCGTGTGGTTTGACAGCTGCAGATATCTATTCTAAGGCTGCAGATGCCAAGGAGAAGTTGTCTTTCACCACTATTACAACATCACGCTAAACTGAACGAACCACTTTTTTTTTATTTCCTTTTACTGTGTAGCCGCCGTAACGTGCCAGTTGCGTGAGGCTGTCCATTGACTTTGATGTGGGTTAACCCAGTTCCCAACAGGCTTAGGCTAATTTTGTTAATGTGCTTCCTTTGACTGCGGGGTGTAAATAGCACTTCTTAGCTAGCGTCCGTCAGATGGTTAGATAACATTAGTTTGCATAAGTTACAAGTCGGGTTGCGAGTATCAAGGGCAGTGGGTATAAAATACACCCCTCCTCTGCCATATTTGGACTTGGGAAAATGTTATTGCTAGCCATGTATACAAACGCCCCATCCACTGACAGCAGGTTGATAGGCTAGCTGCTAACATAATGTGCAATGACACGTGTGTGCCAAGGGTATAATAACACCGATTGCCATGCATTGTGACAGCGCAACTGGGTCGCGTATTACTTACCATTTTTGAGCTCGTGTTTCACAGTAAACAAGTCACCTTCTCTGGAAGATCCCTCCATCGGTGAAGGCATCGTGTAATTTCCACTATGTTTAAAGATGCTTTGCGGGCAAGGCGGCGTTTATCTCCTTGTTTTTGCGATCAGATCAACACGAAATGCGTCCATGGTGAAGGCCGGGAGAGACGCGCGTGAGAGGCAGCGGACAAGCGTGACAGATGTGTAGAAAAAATGTAGTTACTAAAGCTAAAGAGGGAGAACACTTGCTTCTTTCGTCTCCAGCGCACATCACTACACTACCTTCGCAACCAGGCAGCCCCTCCGCGCTGATTGGTGGGAGACTTGAAGGGCTCGCTCCTGATTGGCCGGCTCCGCGGGTTGGCGCCCTCAAGACCCGCCTCCCACAAAGAGACGTGGGAAAACTGCCATACTGTAAAACATGAAAGGGGGATAAGAATGCGCCTCTCATTGTGAACATGAAATGAAATGGTTAACCAAAAGTAAGTCAAGTGAAATAACATAAAATGCTGAATTTCTGTCAGAGTTTCAGACGGCTTCACAATATTCTGTTGTTCCATTAGTGCTCAAAGTGGGGCCCGCGGGCCATAATCCGCCCTCCAAGGGGTTCAGTTAGGCCCTGGGGTCAGTGCTTAAAGGTCTGATACCTAACTTTTTTTTCTTTTTGTAAGTTGACATTATTTTTGCCCCATAAGAGTATGTTTTAAATATAGTAGTTTGTGACAAAAATAAGTCTGGTGTGAGTTGAATTTTGATTTGTTGATATTCAAACCAAACAGTCAATAATACACCTTTTTTGTCAGACTATTTCATCAGATGTTTACATCAAAATGCTGTTTTAGGCAGAAACCGAATAAAGGGAAGATGAGGTATTGCCTTTAAATATGATCTGTGTTTTTTTTTTTTTTTGTTAAACATATATACATATGTCCATCCATCCATCCATCCATCCATCCATCCATCCATTTTCTTCCGCTTTATCCGGGGCCGGGTCGCGGGGGCAGCAGTCTCAGCAGAGATGCCCAAACTTCCCAGTCCACACACACCTCCTCCAGCTGTTCTGGGGGGACCCCGAGGCGACACCAGGCCAGCTCGGAGACATAGTCCCACCACCGTGCCCTGGGTCTTCCACGAGGCCTTGTCCCACTAGGACATGCCTGGAACACCTCCCGCGGGAGGCGACCAGGAGGCATCCGAAACAGATGCCCGAGCCACCTCAGCTGCTCCTTTCAACGTGAAGGAGCAGCGACTCTACTCCGAGCTCCTCCCGGGTAACTGAGCTCCTCACCCGATCTCGGAGGGTGCGCCCAGCCACCCTGCGAAGGAAACTCATTTCGGCCGCTTGTATTCACGATCTTGTCCTTTCGGTCATTACCCGAATCTCATGACCATAGGTGAGGGTGGGAACGTAGATCGACATATGTATGCATTGTAAATAAAAAATGTATCACCACTTTGGGCCCTACCAGTGGTTCTCAACTGGTGGGGTGGGACCCTATTGTGGGTCGCAAGCCTTTCCTGTGAAGGGAACATGTCTTTCAATCAGAATGATCATCAGAATAGTATTTCTTGCCATTGTTTGAGAACAGGTTCACAAACAAAATTTTAGGAGTATCCAGAGTTACAGAATTTAGATTAAAAAAAAGCTATAAAAACTATAAGGCTATATAAAGACTTCATTTCTAAAACTATATTTATCTTCTGAAAAAACATGACTGTTATCACTTACTTTTATCTTACTTCTCAGAGTGCCTCGGACATTTTTTTCTTCTTAGTCCATGTTCTCAAGGTTTTTGTCCTTGAAGAGCCCCTGAACTTTTTCTACAACTCTGGACCCACTGATGCACTCACCTTCAATATTGATTGTTATCAGCTTGTTTTTGCTTTTTAGGTTTATCTAATGCTTTTCAATACGAATTTATACACACGAATATATAATACACTATATATTTCAAAAAAAAAAAAAAATCTTCATGTGATGGTGGGTCCCAATGCCAAATCAGTTGAGAACTTATACAGTGGCGTTCATTTGTAATTTATTTGTACAAGACCAAGTAATTATACAAAACCAAACAAAAAGGTCTGATTTATCACATTGTGCAGATTGTGCAACAATTCTTTTCTTTTCTTTTTCTTTCATTATTAATTTTAGATCTGTTTGAATTTGATCGTTGTACATGTAAAATATTATTGTGTTCAGGCCTGCATGTCTCCAACATGTCCATAACAGAGAAAAAAGTTTCGAAACTCAATGGTCAATGTGGTGGAGACAAGATGCGGTAAAAATCTCAATGCAATATCATGAATTCTGCTGTAGGATAGAAAGTGCATTTGAAATAGTCACAAAATGATGAGGGTATTTTGTACATTTGTTATGAAAATACCTCAATCAAAAAAGAAAAACTGTCTCTTTCCTCCTATGGCATCCAATGACATCATCATATTCATCAATCTGAAAGCAACCAATTAATGTCACTGTGTTTAGTCTATAGTATTAAGTGTTGACAAGCTCCATTCCCTCTGCTTTAGGAAGGTTTAACAAGAAAGTGGAGATAACAACATTTTAATTGGAGTGTGACTACATCTGCAGATTATGTGTGAAGAAATGTGTCCATATTCCTGCACATTTTGTACACTTTATGTATTTTCACATTTGACCTTTGGTTTTGTTGTTTTTGGTGTCTTTCACTTCACTTTTCTCTGAATTTCCCCTAATCTCCCCCCGTTTGGTGGCTGATACTGTCCTTTTCGCATGCATGCTTATTCTAGCCCTATATGCACATTTGCAAGACACAGCAAAAACAGTCACTTCAGGAAAATATTGGTTCCTGTCTGATGTTGTGGGGGAAGCGTGCGGTGGATGAAAATGAGATTAACAGATTAACATTGAGTTGGAAATGGTTTATTTTTGCAACAATGACTATGACATAGATAAAAATGGATACTCAAAACATTTATTTATTACAATGCTTCATCATCTTATTTTGCTCACAAGAAATTGAATTGTCTCCTTTAGTGCACTAATTAAATCTAGTATCATGTTTGTTGTTCAGATTTAATTTAATTTATCACAGATAGGAAAGCTGCTGTATGGTGGCTTACTTTCTCACTTTCTCAAAGAACACTTGTAGAAAATTAAAAAAAATCTTCTAATTCTGTCTGATCTAATCTGTCTGGTCTATGTCCTTTGTGCATATTGTGCCAACCTGTCAGATTTTTTTTTAAATTATTATTCCCTTGGCGTTTCATTTTTGAACTTTGCCTCCGCCTTGTGGTGACAATAAGCATAGACTTGTTACAGGACATACAAACATAGAGAGGTTGGACAAAAATAATCATAATGATTTTATATACATTTTTATAGGCTACAATTTAGCTTGTATGTGCTTAAAAGGGTTTGGATAAACATTTAAAAGTACATTTTAATTTAAAATATACAATACTCCAAAATTAGATTTATTTATTTTTTCCCCCATAGAGTTATTCGAGTTAGATACTATAGGTTTTTTTGTCTTCTTCTTACAATAATAATATATTTTGTAACAGTTTGGTACATTAAAAACTACGCCGAAAACTGTCTAGCAAATCAACCAATGGGAGTCGACGTTGTTCTTCGGCAGCCAATCAAAAGCCGACTCTTCTCTGGAGTTTGAGGAAGTAAAATGACAGCACTTAGCCTGTTAGCTTAGCTTCACACCGCCGCAGATCCTCCACTGACCTCCGCTTCAACATGTCCGGCATACGAGCCCTTGGCGTTCTTTCCAGGCTAACATCTCGGAAATACGCCCTCTTCACAGGTACAGGACGACTTATATTAGCAGAAATCAACTTAACGATGAACAATACTGAGATGAAAAATCCCAAGCTTGAGGCACGTTAAGTGTGTTTAGCATTACCTGGGTAATTAGCTTATTAGCTAAGTCCTATGCTCCAAACCATACAAATGACTAAACAATCTGTATTCATTGCATCACAAGTCACTTGCCGTCCTTCACTTATATATTGATGTAATATTAATAGTGTCCAAAATCAAAACCATATCGGTATCGCTTTTAATTCATTATAATGCTTTCAATGACTAGCAAGAAGTGTAAAAGTTAGCCTGTACTTTACAAACAACACATTTAATGCGTGTATACTACATCTACATTTACATCGGGGATCCTAGTTTACAAAGATGTAGTATTTGGTTCCTGGCGGTCATTACTCGCTATTAATTGTCAGCGATGTTTGACTACACTTGTGGGCTGGTAAAGTAGGTGAAAGGTGAGCTTCCTTCAGACTGCTCTCGCATGACCAGGACGTTGAGGTCATGCACTCTTCCTTATCCCAAAACGTGACCTATTTATTGTTTTGCAATATGACAACAATATTTTTATGGTCTGTACATTTTTCTTTGAGCGCTGGCTTAGCAGAAATGGATACTGTGTACTCCCATTATGCAGTAATACTTGAACACGTGATGGCCTGTGACTATTTTTGTAATTTAGATAAGGAGGGCTTGACCTGAAATGCTCCTTGAAATATTGATTTGAACAACTGACTGATATAACTACATAGAAGAGAGTTCCTTCTTGTTTTTGCAGTGAAATATTTATTATTATGGATAAATTGCAAGTCAAAACAAGACCTAAAAATAGTGTCAATACAGAGCGAAATAGTGCTCAAGACAGAGCGAGTCCAAACAAGACTTAAAAATAGTGCTCAAGACAGAGCGAGTCAAAACAAGACTTAAAAATAGTGCTCAAGACAGAGCGAGTCCAAACAAGACTTAAAAATAGTGCTCAAGACAGAGCGCAATAGTGCTCAAGACAGAGCGAGTCAAAACAAGACTTAAAAATAGTGCTCAAGACAGAGCGAGTCAAAACAAGACTTAAAAATAGTGCTCAAGACAGAGCGAGTCCAAACAAGACTTAAAAATAGTGCTCAAGACAGAGCGAGTCCAAACAAGACTTAAAAATAGTGCTCAAGACAGAGCGAATCTAAACAAGACTTAAAAATGCATATAACTGAAAGAATCTTATCTGCACTCTTGCCTCTTACTGTAATTGATTAATTCTATGTTGATGTTTTTATTGATTGTATTTGTTTTCTTATATTTATGCAACTGTGAAGCACTTTGAATTGCCTTGTGTATGAATTGTGCTCAACAAATAAACTTGCCTTGCCTAAATTGGATGAATCTTTCTGTACCAATGAAACTGATCATTTTTAAGTTCATTTACAGCCACCCACTTTTAGATTATGTCCATCAATGAAATGATTGACCAAAGGACACAAATAAGCATAATACTTTTTCTATGCGGCTGTTTTCTGATATAGTTTTTGATTTTACAGGCAACAGTTTCCGATCATTCTCTGTTGCGCCTGCCATGTGTGGTAAGTCTCTGAATAAAATAGCGCAAAGTTTATCAATAAATCACCCTTTTGGTAACTAACTGTTGTTGTGTGTATTTTCTTTCTTTCTTTTTTTTTGCAGGAACTCACGTGAACTATGAAGTCAAGGGCGATGTCGCTGTTGTACGGATCAATGACCCCAATTCAAAGGTTTGGAAACGCATTACGATCTATTCTCGTGATGGGTGGTAAAAAAAAAAAATACTGATCTAACTAATGTGATTGTTTATTCTGTCCACAGGTGAACACGCTGTCAATCCAATTGCAGAAAGAGCTGACAGACGTGATGAACGAGGTTTGGGCGGATAATGCTGTTCAAAGTGCCGTTCTGATCTCCTCCAAACCGGGGTGCTTCATCGCAGGAGCTGATATCAAGTAAGCCAAGGGAAACTAGGGGATTTTAACATCCTATTGATATGGTACTCAGAATATTGGTTTAAATTGTTGATGATCTCGCTTATTCTATTCTCTTTGCTTGTCTCAACAGCATGATTCAGGCCTGCAACAGCGAGGAGGAGGTCACTAAGCTTTCCCAGGCAGGGCAGAACATATTCCAACAAGTGGAGAAATCGCCAAAGCCCATTGTAGCTGCCATCAACGGATCCTGTTTAGGGGGAGGCCTGGAGGTAAAGGAGCATTTATCTTGAGTGTTCTCATAAGTCATTAAGTATTGTTGTTCATAGATTTGATGTATCATGTTTCAGTTTGCCATAGCGTGCCAGTACAGGATCGCAACAAAGAGCAAAAAGACTGTGCTTGGTACTCCAGAGGTCATGCTGGGGCTGTTGCCTGGAGCTGGAGGTACACAGAGACTCCCCAAAATGGTGAGTTTGCACATACTCAGTTATCTGGATAGTATTTCTTATATCAATAGTTAAAGTGTGTGTTATCCTCTTTGTGTAGGTCGGTCTTCCGAATGCGTTCGACATGATGCTGACCGGCCGGAACATCAGAGCGGACAAAGCTAAGAAAATGGGATTAGTGGACCAACTTGTCGACCCTCTTGGTAAGACCAGCTTTAGGCCCTGTCCACACAGACGAACTCAGCGGATCCACCTACACCTCTAGAGTCATAATCAACGTTGGCTTTATTGATGATTTTACACGATGTCGCACATGCGTATGGGTATTTAATTACACTGCTCTCAAACCTTTGGGACATTATCTAAAGCAGGGGTGTCCAAACTTTTTTCACTGAGAGCCACATACAGAAAAATATACAAACAACTGGACCGCACTCAGTAGAGGTCAGATATATAACTTCACCTCTATTGTATTTAAGTTAGCCAATGTAATAAAATGTCAACTATGCTTTTTAATTGAATATGCTTATAGTAAAAAAAAAAAAACAGCCTTCATCACAGCTTTCTATATTAATGGATTTTGATTTATTCTGTATTCAAATAAAGCAAATTGTATTCAGTTATATTTTTAGAATTTGCAGTGGGCCAGTTAAAAGTAGGCCGTAGGTGGGACCCCCCGATCTAAAGATATGAACACAATTGGGCATTGATTGTGGGTTCAGGGATCAGTATCTAGTTTGTGAATGCAGGCAGAGACTGAAGAGAAGCATCGCTGATCAGGATGCTGTGTAGGCACCTCTGTAGTATTAAAAATGGACCGAAAACAATGATATATTTCCGTATTTGATGGAACTTGTTGCTTGGAGTATATGTCATGGAAATAGTCAGGGTTGAAATGAAAAAAATGTGATACCTACAACCTTTCTTTCTGATTTGTTTACTAATTGAAGGGCGCTGATTTCAAAAATCAATGTTGCCAAGCTCAATTCTTGCGTTAACATGGTTATCAGTCTTGTTAATGCAAGAATTGGGCTTGGCAACAGTGATTTATTTATTTATATTTTTTTTTAATCGGCTCCCTCAAATTAGTAATAGATTTGTTTCTGTTTCAAAACACATACATACCATACATGGTCAAATTGGTCATAATTTTTCATCATGTAACGCAAGAATTGGGCTTGGCAACATTGATTTTTGAAATCCTTCAATTAGTAAAAGTGTTGCCAAAAATCTGAAAGAAATGCCCGTAGATCAGTTTTTAGCACATTTTTTGTTTTCCCCCTGACTAAAATGCACCCTCAAACTTTCTTTTCAAGACACAAAAACAGCTATTTTATTTTACTTGTATACCATTTGGAATTTTAATCAATTTTTTCTCACATTGAAGGGCCTGGCCTGAAGAGTCCAGAGGAACGAACTATCGAATATTTGGAAGAAGTAGCTGTGGACTTTGCCAGGGGAATCGTCAACAAGAAAATCCCTCTTCGCAAAGAAAAGGGAACCATGCAGAGTAAGTGCAACACACTCCGTCAACGCCACATTATTTACAAGGTAAAATAATCTTTGTTGTTTCTAGAAATCCAAGATTACGTCATGAGTTTTGAGTTTGTGCGAAATCAAATCTACAAAACAGTTCATGGGAAAGTGATGAAACAGAGCAAAGGATTGTATCCGGCTCCGCTCAAAATCATCGAAGTGAGTTGACTTGTTCTTCAGCTCTGTGAAAGTTTGTTCATGCTTGTAACAAGTAAACTGTTTGTCCTCTTTCTTCAGTGTGTAAAGACTGGAGTTGAACAAGGCCCTGTCGCGGGTTACTTGGCAGAATCTCAGGTACAGTTTCAGCACAATTTGTAAACATTTATGTCTGAAAATCTCAGCAGTAAGGTTATTTTATGTGTGACAGAATTTTGGAGCTCTGGCTCGGACTTCAGAATCGGCAGCTCTGATCGGCCTGTACCACGGTCAAGTCGCTTGTAAGAAGAACCGCTTTGGAACTCCACAGAAAGAAGTCAAGTACGTTTTTAAGTATTAAGCTGCTTTTGTAATTCTCAGAGTTGACCAAAAACAAGCAACAGTGCCATCATTTTAAATTGTCCTATGGTTTAGTTGGTACAGCACAGTAGCTATGTATAAAGACAGCCCAATGAGCTTAAAGCTACTGTGCTGCAGGAGACCGGCGCCGCACCTCCCTCACCTCACAGCACACACCCCCAACACACCCCTCACCCCCACATGCACCATGTAAACACCAACACGTGAACAAGAGATCACAAATGTTTGAAGCAGAAGACACAGCAACAGTTTAGCATTATGATAGAACTTTACAAAAAGATGGTGAACTGACAAACATCTGACCGACCTGCTCTGATGCAGCTGAAATCCTCATGAAATTGTTTAATAGTCCAACATCTACAGGAGCTGTCAGGTCTTTTCCCCCCATGATTACAGCAGCGCTGAGGCGTTCAATGGTTGCGGGGGGGAAAAAAGTTCTCCACTGTAAAGTTAGTTCTAAATGAAATG
The DNA here is from genome assembly GCF_951799975.1 of Gobius niger. Classification (NCBI taxonomy): domain Eukaryota; kingdom Metazoa; phylum Chordata; class Actinopteri; order Gobiiformes; family Gobiidae; genus Gobius; species Gobius niger. The sequence goes on from NC_136867.1 coordinate 25,103,506, forward strand.
ATTATGTTCTAAATGCCAAAAAAAGAAAGTTGCAGTTTAACAAATAAATGTAAATCTCAAAATGTTTACTTTGATGGTTGTGGGCGATGGGGGAAAGCTAGGTGAGGGCAAGGGGGTGGTGGTGGAGCAGAGTTCACTACTCCACCTATTGATGGGAAAAAAGAAAAAAAACATCACTTAGGGCATCTTTAAAAAGTACCAAATATATATGGATTTCTTTTTCATTAGCAGGACTTAATACCCCTCGAAATGACACACTTCTCCACAATATACATATTTATAACTAATCAATTAAACCCCCATTAAATTCTGTTTTGTTTTTTACAACTGCACCTCTTGGCAATAGCTTTGTTTACAATTGACTTGGCTCTTGTGTATAAAAGGGTCCATTTTCAGGCTTAACTCGGCCATCACTAATTTTGAATGTCCGTTTCCCTCTTCTTCTCCAGGACGCTTGCGATCCTGGGGGCCGGACTGATGGGTGCAGGTGTTGCTCAGGTGACTGTGGACAAAGGGGTTCACACCATCCTGAAGGACACGACGGAGGCGGGACTGGCCCGGGGACAGCAGCAGGTCTACAAGGGGTACGTCTCAAATACTGGAGGCTTTACATACAAGAACGGGGCTATTTTAGGCTCCGGGCAGAATCCATTCACATACTACAGCGCGTATGGGACATGCAGGGTCTCACTCACATTACAGGCATGAATATCACCTGTTATTTGGGGAAAAGGAAGAACCTTATGGATGTATTAAAGTTATTTCCAATGTGGCTAATCTTATTTCTTATCTGTTATGTCCAGACTGAACGACAAGACAAAGAAGAGGAACATCACGTCGTTTGAGCGCGACTCCATCCTGTCCAACCTGACGGGGCAGTTGGACTACAGCGGCTTCGAGAAGGCGGATATGGTCATCGAGGCCGTGTTTGAGGACATCAACATCAAACACGCCGTTCTCAAGGAAGTGGAGGCTGTGAGTGTCACTGCGGCTGGAAATGTGGAATGATATTAGTGATGAAGCGGAGGAAAAGCAAAATGATGATATTGACAGAGAATATTGGCTTGTTAAGTCTGCTTAAATTTTCTTCATAGAGTATATTGAAAATGGGGCTGCACGATACAAAAAACAATTGAGATATTTGATAACTTGATTATTGGGATAATGATATTAATGAATCATAACATTTAAATTGGAACAAAATTCTGCAAGTCATGACTAAAACTGAACTCTTGCACATATAGTGTTTTTGATTTCGTTAAAGGCTGTATTGGCAAAATATGAGACATGAGATCTTGCATTATGGATATCGCCTTACCTAATATTGCACATATGTAACGCACTGACATATGAATTAATTACACAGTATTAATTGCAAATAGGGCTGGGTGATACTGATCGATCTCGATTTTCGATTCAATTGTTTTGTTTTTTTATTCAAACCTCAGCTCAAACAAAAACAAATGCTGTCATCATCAAGTCTCATTAACACAAAAGTCTTCCTTTGTCTCGTCCAAACTCCCAAACTAGGAACTGTTTGTGCTAAAGAAATGGCTGTAAACTTGTCGATTTATAAAGTCCCATGACAATTATTGAGATTAACCAAAGTAGAGGTTGCGATTTCGATTAAATTTCAATCAATTGCCCAGCCCTAATAGCAAAGTAGCAATTTGTATCAGATGAAGTGTTACAAACATCTTACCAAATTATGTACTAACAAGTAAAATGTACTTTTCTTTAGCTACATTAAAAGGTGTATAAACTGTGTCCACAGGCGACGTCTCCTCACTGTATATTTGCCAGTAACACCTCAGCTCTGCCCATCAAAGACATCGCCGCTGCCAGCAAGAGGCCAGACAAGGTTCGCCTTCCATCCATTTTAAATATTAATACCCTTTTTTGAAAGCGAATCGTATTAATATTGTTAAACTACTGTGGTTTTTGCAGGTCATCGGGATGCACTACTTCTCTCCCGTGGACAAGATGCAGCTGCTGGAGATCATCACCACAGAGCAGACGTCCAAAGACACCACGGCTTCAGCGGTGGCAGTGGGACTCAAGCAGGGGAAAGTCATCATTGTGGTCGGGGTAAGATTTTCCATCAGATTCTTTATATTTTTGTGCTTTTTAAGTGAACGGAAAGTGTTCTAGATCAGCCCAAATGGCCCAACATGGTTGAAGTGGGGAAGTTGAAGAAGAGAAGAGAGTTTCGTTGATATTAAAGTGTGTTTTACCTTTAGGATGGACCAGGCTTCTATACCACGAGATGTTTGGCCCCCATTTTGGCTGAAGCGATCAGAGTACTTCAGGTGAGTACGGTTGAGTTGTCTCAGGAATCATGAATTTGAGCTGCACACTCAGCTGACGCCTCCTCCTCTTTCAGGAAGGGTCTGACCCCAAGAAGCTGGACGGTTTGACCACGAGTTTCGGTTTTCCCGTCGGCGCGGCGACTCTCATTGACGAAGTGGGCATCGACGTCGCGGCGCACGTGGCTGAAGACCTCGGTAAAGCCTTCGGCGCCAGGTTCGGAGGCGGAAACGTGGAGGTGCTGCAGACCATGGTCGACCTCGGGTTCAAAGGTAAAGCCACAACTGAGCAGAGATTAGAACTGCTTGAACCAGAAGAAACATGTTATTGGGCCCAGGGCGACGAGATCACAATCAAATCTGACCTGCAGTTTGAAGGATTGCTTTTAGCAAATCAGAGCCTGTGATGGTTTGTGAAAATCAAAACATTTTATCTCTAAGGAGTCGACCGCTGCAAACATACTGGATAAAATGTGAACTGTCAACCAAATCTTAGTTTAAAGCAGAAGATTAGAAGAACAACTCAATGAATAAGTTTAGAAGTGCATTATTTTAACTTGGGACATGACGGGAATAATGTAAACAAAAAGCAAATCTAATGGTCACAATTTTCCAGAAACTTTAAATGAAAACTTTAGCTCAGAAATTTTGAGAATTGTCACAAATTAAAAAATATATATATACATGATATTTAAAAAAAAAAAAGATGTTGAATAATCATTTAGCTACCCATTCATGCATGTTTTGTAATATAAAACATGCATTTTGAGTAATGTCACACCCCGACCCAAACAGGAAGTGTGAGGACCATATCGTCAGGTTAAAACAACTTTGCTTCATTCTCTTTCTAATGATTATGGGACAAACGGCAAAGTTTTAAATAATAATTTATAAAACATTCACCTGTGTCTAACTCTTCATATCCCAGTGTCAGATGGCGAAGATGATCTGTTATAGACGTTTCAGTGAATGCGGTTGTCCTCATTAGTTTATTTACCTTGGCAGACAGTTTCTGTTGCCATTATGATTTGAAAGAAGTCAACACAGTTGTTTGACAATAAATGGCTTCACACAAGCACCTTATTGTGTCATTTATATTCTTTGTAAAATCCACAAACCAAAACATCAAACATTTTGTCAGTGTGTGTAAATATCGGAGTACAATTATCAAATCATATTTTCATGATTCAGTTTATATCTGTCGGTAAAGAAGCAACCTGCAGATGTGTAAATTCCCTGTTTAGTGCAGCTCTGTTAAAACCTAGAGCTATCTTAAAGACATTCAACAATATATTTATAGTACTTAGCCGTCCTTTAAACTTGTAAAACCCACGGAAATCTCCCTTATAATCTGGTCTTTTAAACTCTATCTGTTTATTTCTTGCAGGTCGCAAATCCGGAAAGGGCTGCTACATTTACCAGCCAGGCCTCAAAGTGAAAGAGCTCAACTCAGGAATTGACGATATTCTGGAGAAGTACAAACTCGCGCCAAATCCAGCCGTGTAAGTACTGATCTTTCTACAGAGGCTTCTATCAATACTGCGTCATTATCCAAAACCTCTCCTTTCAGCTCGTCAGACTCCGACATCCAGTACCGACTCATCACGCGGTTTGTGAACGAGGCGCTACTGTGTCTACAGGAGGGGATCCTGAACAGTCCTCTAGAGGGCGACGTCGGCGCTGTGTTTGGGCTGGGCTTCCCTCCCTGTCTCGGAGGTCAGAGTTTATCATCATTACAGCCATTGTTTATTATATAAGTAAAAGTAGAGCATGACTATTAAGGTCTTTATTCCTTTAATGACATTTCTAACCGCATGTTCCTGCTTTCAGGTCCATTCCGTTACGTGGACAGCTACGGCGCAGATAAACTGGTGGAGAAGATGAGGCGGTTCGAGGCGGTCTACGGAAGCCCGTTCACGCCGTGCCAGCTGCTCTTAGACCACGCCAACGACCCGAGCAAAAAGTTTTTCAAGTGAAAAAAGAACAACTAACTTCGTAGCACTTAATAACTCCAGTCCGTCACTGAAATGTGCCTAGCATTTATATCGAAAGTGCGGACGAACGTGTCAATGCAGCGATGGGGGGCGGACGCTGCTGACGTTTTTGTACCTTATTGTAATTCATTAACTTAAATTAATGGGGAAAAAGCTAACGATTCACTGCAGTTGTAAAGAAAAGGAAATTTCAAACGTCTTTTTAAACCTGACCGGAATGTGTTCAAGTGTCTTTATTTTGTACATTAGGGCTCTGTGTTTGAGCAGCTCATGTAAATGTTTAAGAATAAATTTTGTTATTGAATCATGTCAGTTCAAGCCCCTTCTTTGCTCAAATTTATATCCTAACTTTAAAATATTATCAGTCACTTATTACATGCAATATCAACTTTCAAGCATATTGTACAGCAAAGAATTATGCTACGAGTGGATATAGCATAATTCTACATCCATTTGTGCTTCTCTTATGGTTCAAGTAATATTTTGGCCAAATCGTGATTCATTCTATAAATTCTCTAAAACTGCAGCGTCTTTCGGCCATTTCCTCGGCCAATCAGAACGCTTGTTTGCACACAAAAAAAATGTATGTCCAAGGTTAAAGGCCAGACGCTACAACTGAATAGGGATACTTTCAATTTAGAGAGATCAATGTGCAACTTGCTGTTGATTACAGGCCTAAATAGGAGGAAAATGTAAAAAATGCCCATAATTAACGATATTTGGGGATAATAGACTGAATCAGGTCTAATATGGTTTTATTTTGTCAACATGTGCTTCTGTTTTTTACGTAAGTTTATTAGTGGAAAATTATGCAAGAATTTAAATTTCGCCTTGTTGAAATTCTCAACTTAATTAGACTTGGAATTAGATATTAAAAATCCCTCTGAATAAAACCTAATCAAAAATCAAATCAAAACATTGTCCGAAATTTAGTCCAAGGCTGGACAATTTGGAGTCTGTTGGTGCGACTGCGTGGAGATATTGTTGCACGAATGTGATAAAAATGCACTATGAGAAAATGCCCTTGAAATGACAAATTCTCAAACATTGACTCAGTGCAATCATCAAGTTCTTTTTTCTTTTCTCAGGTGAACGTTTATAAGAGACCAATTTGGCCCAAAACTTTAAAACAGGAAATAAGTTTTGCCTAAGTGTAGTGTCTCCCCTCAAAAGTCATCTTTTCCTGAAAACCTCAAAGTCACCAGTCCACCGTTTTTCCATACTATGTTCTTACCTGAGCTTAGACGAGTTGATACGTACCTGTCTGGTTTTGTGCCTGTGGAAGAGCATGGTTCGCTTTCAACTTCACCCCTGTTTGGAGCTATAGGAATACATGGGGAGAGGTCAAATGCTAACAACATCTTTGGTCGTTTTTGCGTGACTGAGCGCACGCACAAAGACCAGACAGGTACACATCAACTCGTCTAAGCTCAGGTAAGAACATATCTTAGTATGGAAAAACTGGGGCCTGATCCTTTAAAATGTGACTCAGGCCATTATGTAAAGAGTCTAGCAATAGAACAATTTACAATAAAGAAAAAACAAAACTAGCTTTATCAAGACAATGTTTCTTGAGTTGTGGGTATGTGCATTATTAGGCTGCTCAGTTTAATGTATGTACTTTCTTGTCATAGATTGGCCAAGTTGACCGGCTCAATGAACTGAAAAGATTGAAGTTATTCTTTGGATGTCGTGTTGCTATTTTGGCCTATATTTATCAAGTAATTATAGGCCTACTGCTATAGCATAACGTTTGTTTCCTATTCTCTTCTGTAAATAATGTATTGAACATTTACCCATAAACAAAGCAGTGTTAATTTCGTCGACTAAAATATTTAGTCTTAATTTTAGTCAAAGTGATATTTTTGACGACTAAAATTGGACTAAAACTAAATTAAAAGTTTCTCATGAGACTAAAACTATGACTAAAATGTCCAGATATTTTAGTCGACTAAAATAAGACTAAATAAAAATGAAAGGGAGAGACTAAAATCATCCAAACTTCTATTGACCTTCTGAAAGAGCCTCATATCATCTAAATTCTCTGCCAAATTATCAGCTCTGAGCTTTGTTCATGTGGGAGCAACTCCATGAAGTCGAGGACCTTGATTAAATATGATTATAATCAATATTATCAATGCAAAGTCAACTAAATTAGTCTTAAATTTAGTCGACTAAATTGACATGCAATTTTCGTCGACTAAAACTAGACTAAAATTGAAACTTTTTTTTGACTAAATCTCGACTAAAATTAATTTACATTTTAGTCAAAAGACTAAGACTAAAACTAAATTAAAATATGTTGTCAAAATTAACACTGAAACAAAGCTTATACAGACTCATCGTGCACCACAACTGTGCAGTCAAAAAAGATTACGTTATTGCAGGCGTATGAGCTCATGCATGCCGTAATCCTCATCCTTATAGGCCACTTAAAAAAAAAAAAATGACACAGTCTTGATGTCAATAATAACAGAAGTGGAGCCGTGGGAAGCGCAGCTCGCCCCCCATTCGCCGCTGCCGGGTCACATGCGTCGCCTCCATTGTTCGCAGCCAGGGCGTGTTCGGCTCGGTCTACATCCAAGGGAGGGAGTCGGCGTGGGCTGTGTTTCCCCCCCCTCCCCTCTCTCCTCAGCATCTTCTGGCATCTTCTGGCATCTTCCTCCCAGGATGCTCAACTTAGAAGAGGAGAATTGGCTTTGAAATGCGTCGGATGTGCGGACACGACGCGCGCTTTTATGGCTGAACTGGCCGTGCGTCATCGCTGCTGCACCTGAGCGGAGGAATTACGCACGGTTTTTCCCCTGACAGCGCCCCGGTTGTTGACGCTCGCTATGATGGGGACGCACTGTATACTTTGAGGTCGCAGTCATGTCTAGAGGTAGGAATAGCGAGGCTGTGCGCGTGGTGGTGCGGTGCCGCCCTTTTAGCAAGAAAGAGGAGCTGGCCCACGGCGAGAACATCCTGAGCGTGGATGATAAACTGGGGCAGATCGCGATTAGGAACCCGAAGGCGCCGCCCGACGAGCCGCTGAAGGTTTTCACCTTTGACGCCGCGTACGGGTGGACCTCCAGCCAACGGGACGTGTACGACGACGTGGTGCGGCCGCTGGTGGAGTCGGTGCTCCACGGGTTCAACGGGACGATCTTCGCGTACGGGCAGACGGGCACGGGGAAGACCTACACGATGCACGGCGTGTCCAGCGACCCGGACAAGCGGGGAGTGATCCCCAACTCGTTCCAGCACATTTTTACGCAGATCTCCAGGACGCAGAATCAGAAATACCTGGTCCGATCGTCCTATTTGGAGATATACCAAGAGGAGATCAGGGACTTGTTGTGCAAGGATAACAACAAGAAGCTGGAGTTGAAGGAAAGTCCTGATTTCGGCGTCTACGTCAGAGATCTGTCCACGGTTGTGACCAAAGACGCGGAAGAAATCGAGCACGTCATGAGGATAGGGAACCAGTCCAGGTCCGTGGGGTTCACGAACATGAACGAGAGGAGCTCGAGGTCCCACGCCATTTTTGTCATCACGGTGGAGTGCAGCGAGCTGGGGCCAGACGGCGAGGACCACATCCGAGTGGGCAAGCTGAACATGGTGGACCTGGCCGGCAGCGAGCGCCAGAGCAAGACGGGGGCGAAGGGGAAGCGCTTGAAGGAGGCGGCGAAGATCAACCTGTCCCTGTCCGCCCTGGGCAACGTGATCTCCGCGCTGGTCGACCGCAAAAGCACGCACGTACCATACAGGTAGGTACGAGGGGATTAGGGCTGCCCAATATATCGCAAAAAAAAAAAAAAAAAAACGTATCGCGATATTAGGTGATGCAATATCCGTATCGTAAGACGCCACAATACATCGCAACATCACTCAAGTCTTCATCTGACTGTGATCGATACTTTTTTTGCACTTAATTTATACTATTCTATAATTTGTATCTGTAAAAGTTCTAGTTAAAGTTTCAGGTCAACATTTCTTAAAGGTGCATTATGCAACTTTTTATATGAGAAAAAAAAGTTGTGCGTATTAACCTTGTAGTGACACAGCGGCTGTACGAATGGTCAGTTTGACGTCTTTACTTTTGATCATGGTGGCCTCTACAATTCTCCAGGATCAATTGTTTTGTAGGTTTTCTGGTGAGAGGGTCCGTCAGCAGTGAAAACATTCCAAACAATTGATCCTGGAGCGTCCAAGAGACCACTGTGATGGAAAGTAAAGGTCCCACGCTGACCACGCATACAGCCGCAGGGTCACTACAAGGTCAAATACGCACAAATATCAACTTTTTCTTTTTTTCCACATAGAAAGTTGCATAATGCACCTTTAATTTTGAGAATTTTAGTCTTGTTTTGGTCCTGATGTAGTGTTATATAAGTCTTCTTTTGGCACAATTGCTGAAAAAGTAGTTACTTACAATTTGTGTTTAACTAGAATCGACATACAGTAAAGAGTGTGTTCTAGTTGTCTGATGCTCAAAGTTTTGTGAACTTTTAAACTCCCCAACATTTTTTCCCGCCATGCACGTGTGGAAGAGATAAGCATCAGCACCATTCAGCTGATCAGCTCCACTTGTTTGTTTGTTTTCCCCCACTTTCCTCCACCAAACTCCAATGTTTAAATGGGCTAAAGGAGCTAAGATGTAAAATTATGTTTTAACACTTACAATCAAAAGACATATGTTAACATCTTAACCCCCACTTGAACAGAGCACATTTTGTTCAGTTTGGCTTTACCCAAATCTAAAAACTTCTTGAAAAAAGCGTCAAAATTGCAACAAAAAACAGGATGAAAACGCAAAACAAAAGTGGCACAAAAGAGACACAAAAACATACTGGAAAAGCAATAACATCACAATATACAAAGAGCAAAAACATGACTAAAGAGTGATGAAAAAGCAACAAAAAACCCCACAAAAGAGCAACAAAAAACAAAAAATGTGATGAAACCTGACGAAAAAGCCACAAAAACTCTGAAAAATGCGATAAACAACTGACGAAAACACGGGGGAAAAAACATTAAAAAAAAAAAAGCATCAAAAAAAGCCATAAAAAAGAGATGAAAACAGCAGAAATGCTTCAAAATGGGACATAAAAGCAGCGACAATGCAACAAAAAAGTTACTATCAGTTTTGCTTCCAAATTAAGCTTTGCACTGGCCAAGCTCTCCAGTCAAGAAGTTATAGACTTGGGTATGAAGCTGAACTGATGAAAACGTGCTTGGTTAAAATGGGGGTTAAGAAGAAATCTTGAATATTGAAAAAGTTCGGGTCATTTCTGTTTTTAGGTGACACTGATCTCAATGGGTGGGATGTGATAGATCCGAGAAAACGCTGTAACTTTCTTCATACTGAACATATACACGTTTTATTGCCGTTTAAAGGGGGTTGCAACCTCTTTACACTGCAGCTATTTATTTGCCTTTTTATTGAGTTTGAAAATGTTGTTCCTATTACAGGGACTCGAAGCTCACGAGGCTGCTCCAGGACTCGCTGGGGGGCAACGCGAAGACCGTCATGATCGCGACCGTGGGGCCGTCTCACCGGAACCACGACGAGACCCTGGCGACCATGAGGTACGCGAGCCGCGCCAAGAACATCAAGAACAAGCCGAGGATCAACGAGGATCCGAAAGACGCGCTGCTGAGGGAGTTCCAGGCGGAGATCGCGCGGCTGAAGGCCCAGTTGGAGGAGCGGGGGATGCTGGCCAAAGAGCGCAGGCTGAGGCGCTACAGCAAGCGGCTGAGCAGGTGCCTCTCCGGGATGGACGAGGAGGTGTGGAAGGCGTTTGCGGAGGAGACGGAGGACAGGAGCGGCGCCAAAGAGGGGAAAGCGGCGGTGAGCGGCGGGTGCGAGAAGATCAAACACGTGAGCGAGAACAGGAAGAGTGTGGAGGACATGCAGTGGGACCAGGACGCGCTGGAGAAGATCATAGAGAAGTATAAGGTACATGCCCCTGCAATGATATATATACAATAGGTCAGACCCATTTACTGGTCCTTCAAACAGAAATATAGGCCCTTTAGGCGTCTTTCACTAAGTCTATAGCCTATATTAACTTTTCAGTCTTTCCTAAGGTTCCTGATTTCTGGTAACCCATCAAATTTTCTCAAACCGTAACTGTTATATCCAAAATATTGCAGTTTCTGATGTTAACACAATTATATTTAAGATACTGCTAAAGATTGTTCCCCGCTTTCTTTAGTTTGGCCATTGATGTGATGTTTATAGTTTCACTTCCTTATTGGACACCGACAGAAAGTGACATAGATAGAGGCAAACAATTTTAAACTGTTGCCAGGCCGACCATGTTATGTCAATGGGAAATGAGTGAAACTGCTGTGGAACTGTACCTCTATCTATCTTCATTAAAATTGCTGCTTCACTGGAATAAAATGATAATTATGCAACTGCAACTTCCAACTAATGTTATCCATCTCTCTGCATAGCTTCAAATCATAACAGTGACTTCCTGTTTCGATCCAGCACGCCAAAATAAAAGCACCATCTTATTCATTAATTCAGCTTTCTTTCTGCCTAACTATTAACAGACAAAACACTTAAAATGTGTGTATTTAGTTATATTCTTATAATGTAACTGCTAATGAACTAATCAATGAGACGAGCTGTGTGCTTTTATTTTGGCGTGCTGAATCGAAACAGGAAGTCACTTCTTGGGCAGCGTTGTTGTGATTTGAAGTTATGCACAGAGTCAATTAAGTCAAAAAGCATATGCACTTGTCATATGTCATATGCACTTTAAAGGCACTATACCAGATTTTTTTTTCTTGTAGTAACACTTTGCCTCTTATTATAAAGCATTTAGAACTATTTTATGAACTTGCAGACTAGTTTTCTAGCATTTCTGTGACAATGACCTTGAAAAGTGTCCCTGCAAGGAATGCGTTTGGACCACAACAAACATTTTAATCCCTCTTTCATTGTTTGTAATCAGAAAATCTGGTATAGGGCCTTAAAATTCTGGCAAAACCTGACATCAGATTTTCCAAAAATGTAAGACTGCAACTGTTTCTCAGCTCAGCTATTTTATAGACATGTGTGGGTTGGATCAGTGGGAGATTTGGCTTAAACTTACATTCTGAAATCTAGTCAGGGCACTTATTTGCACTTATTTGCTTAAATTATTTTTACTTTTTCATTGCTCTCTCCTGTCTATAGCTTTACCTGTATATTTCTCTGGCTAATTATGACCAAAATAATCAACCAACAAAGCAAACTGCAGATGTTTTTCACTTTAACTGTGCTCGCTCTAGCATTTTTTTTTACTCCAGACAACCATCTGACTGTGATAAATGAGACCGTGGAGGGACAAAGGAAATTACCATAAATTATTTACATGTCGGCTGTGTCTGTGTCTGTGGTAAAGGCCATGGAGAGTAAGCTGCTGATCGGAGGAAAGACCATCATCGACCACACCAACGAACAGCAGCGCATCCTGGAGCAGAGGAGGCAGCAGATCGCAGAGCAGGTGGGAAATGTTTCAAATGGTTCAAAGACAATAAAATAAATCACAATAGGGACAGTGCGAGGGGCTCTACAGAAGCAAAACAGTCTGGCCAGTCTTTCATGTGGAAGAAAGAAACATGGAGAAGTAACTATTTCAGAACAAATGAAAGACTCAAGGGGCAAAACAATTGATTAAAAACAGCCTGAAAATCTTTTTAATTCTGTTCTAAATGAAATGGGCATTAAGCTCATTTACATATGAGCTGTTGTGTGATTTATAACTGGGGAAAAAAGGGTCATCAGGCGGTTCAGTAATGAGGACCAGCAGCTATATTAAAATGAAATATCATAAATGACAAAAGCCAAGGGAAAAGGAGTGGCACTAGTTTTGGATTTCAGCGAATCCTGCACCTCCGTTAAAGTGATAGTCTATAAATTTAAATGTTTTACAAATTTAGTAGATTGTAAATAATTGACTGCCTGGGCTTTGAAATTTGACTTAACATAAGCAATGTTAAATAACAATATCTTTTCTAAAGCCCCTCCCTTTGCTGATTTCTACAACTAAACAGAATCCCCGGGATACAACTTTGACCAATGAGAAGCGCTTTCCTGTGAACTGGCCTGTCAGATCCAATCAGGAGGGAGGGGGAGGAGCTTAACCGCATACTTTTGAAAGTTCTATTCCTGCTCTCCTCATTTTGCAAACTAGAACAGGCTTTCTGGTTAAAGGGAGGACAAATTTGATTGTTTACTTTCAAATTTCACTTATCTCTCCTCACTTTGCAAACTTACAGACTATCACTTTAATGTGCTTTGCCTGATTTTGAGGATGCCAGAAGTAGTTTATACCACCACCGCTCAGATTGGATGGAGCAGTAAATGGAATGTTGACTGAAGTGCTTAAACAAGAGCTTTTAAAAAACACACTTTAAGTTTTGTGGTGTGTGTACGTGTGCAGATCCGAAGGGAGCGCGTGATCCAGCAGCAGATGATGCTTCAGGACGAGGAGACTCTGGAGATGAAGGAGACCTTCTCCACGATGCAGCAGGAGGTGGAGATGAAGACCCGGAAACTGCGGAGGGTCAGTCACCGCTGCTCTGTTTGAGACGGTCTGATAATGAGAGGAAACATCTTTGACGTAATAGGCCTAATCCATTGAGTAGTTCTGCTGTGAAAGTGCTTTGTAAAGTTGTGTCTGTGAAATGTTTTATAGCCGCCCTCGTGTGGTGAATGACCCTTTGGTTTATGTATTTTGTGTTCTCCCCGTAGCTGTTCTCGCGCGTGCTGGCGGTGAAGGCTGAGATCAGCGACGTCATCGATGAACACGTGACAAACCGCCAAGAACTGGAGCAGACGCAGCTCGAGCTTACACGGGAACTCAAATACAAGTATGCTACAGAGTCTATAAATAAATAATGACTTATCTGAAGTAAATGCTTACAACAGCACTTTTTAAAAGAACTTTGCATTAGTTAATTATTTATACCTTCAGCACGGGTAAGCTGCTTCCCTACAGAATTTACTGGATTACAGTTGGGGCTGCGAGGCTTGTAACAGGACCACACCAGGACTAAACTAATAATACTAATACTAATACTAATACTAATACTAATACTAATACTAATACTAATACTAATACTACTAATAATAATGCATCAGTTTTTTTATAGTGCTTTTCTGGACACTCAAAGACACTTTACATTGCATTATTCATTCACTCCAAATTTGGTGGTGGTAAGCTACTATTGTAGCCACAGCTGCCTTGGGGTAGACTGACAGAAGCGAGGCTGCGAGGCTGCAAGGCTGCCGGTCTGCGCCATCGGCCCCTCCGACCTCCACCAACTCACACACTACATTCGCCAGGCTTCCTGATGTTCCCAAACGGTCTCCCATAAGTCCTACCAGGCCCTTCCTGCTGAGCTTCCAAGGTCTGACGGGATTTGAAAGAGCAGAGGCGATGTGGCCACGAACTAACCTAGGGTTCTCCGGAAATGAAATGGGACTAAACCATGACTCAAGCTATCATGAATAATACGGCTGTGAAAATCTGCTTTAGTTGCGATACAATATGTATCACGATCCTTATGGACCGATACGATACGTCTTGTGAAACAGTGATGTGTCCAAACGTTGTAAACAAAATGCCACTTGACATTTTTTGAAGTGCCACACCCGCTGATGAACAAAGATCCAGGTTAAAGGAAAGGAAAGGCCATCTGTTTTTTTTCATACTGAGATATGTTCTTACCTGAGCTTAGATGAGTTGATACGTACCTGTCTGGTCTTTGTGCCCGTGGAAGAGTGTGGCAGCTTCCAACTTCACCCCCGTTTGGAGCTGTAGGAATATGTTGGTAGAAGCCAAATGCTAACAACATCTTTGGTTGTTTTGCGTGACTGACCAAGCTCTGCCACGGGCACAACGACCAGACAGGTACGTATCAACCCGTCTAAGCTCAGGTAAGAACATATGTCAGTATGGAAAAACGGTGGCCTGTTCCTTTAAGGGGAAATGTGTCTTCTGTATTTGACCCATCCATCAATGCCACTGGGGCAACCTAACATGAGCAAGGGGCATTGCCAGGGAGTCACAGATCTCCAGATCATGAGTTATAGGTTCATATATCCACACAAGGAATCAAAACTGGGAACCCTCAGTTAACAAGTGGCCGATACCACCTTGATGGGAGACCGTGAGGGAAAAACAGGTAGCTCCATTGGCGCAATATCCTCAAAGGATTTTGACAATTAAACCTGCAGAAAGATACAGACACTCAAATAGACTAAAGACAGATGAAGTGTCTATGACTCAAGTGTAATATTCAATGCTTGTAGCAGGGATGAACTGAAATATGAAGAACTGTAATTACATTTTCAGAAGGCAGTATCGCTGTTTAACCTTGTGTCACTTCAATTGACAGATATCTCCTCATCGAGAACTTCATCCCTCCGGAAGAGAAGAACAAGATCATGCACCGGCTGCAGTTTGACTGTGAGGAGGATCAGTGGAGACTCCGGCCAGTGCTGCCATCATCAGACAGGTGCTTAGATAACTATCATGGATCATCACCTCACACTGAATCGTTTGTGCATATTATATATTTTCTGAACTTCCCTCTCGTTGCAGCGCTCCGGCTCGTGTGAAGCGCAGGCCTCTCAGCGCGGTCGGGTACAAGCGTCCCATCAGTCAGTTCGCCGTGACTTCTGCGACCGGCGCGCCCTCCAGATACCAGGTCAGATCCGCTTCCACCACTACTGTTGGCAAAAGTACTTGAGTTGTCATCTGCACTGGGGGGTCGTTGAACTCCCGCTGCTGCTGTTATCGGTATGAGAGTTTTATTATTGGGGACAGTTTGTGCTGAGTTCACACTTCCTCGTCATTCGCTTCAGAGGAATGTGTCGTCGCGGCAACCGTTCATGAATCACTGTAACTGCAAAAGGACGGCGGGACATGATCAGGGAACGAGAACTGTCAAACCGGCCATTCCTATTTCACTGAGGCTGATGTTATGACTTCCACTGTGCCATACGCTCACTGTAGCGTGTCACTGACTTCTGCAGTCAAAGCCCGATATCACAACAACAGTCGCCTCACAGGGTTCTCAACAAACAGTGAAAACGGGAGAGCAAATGTCCAAATGTCAAACACGCGATAAGGAAGAAATCAGATGTCAACTGTCCCGGGGGCTATACTACGAGGCTGGTTGAACTCATCCTAAATTAGTTCCTCGAACCCGGGGTGACAAGCCCAGACATGGAGCCTCAAGATAAGTGGCACCACAATTTATGAGATTTATGCGATTTATGAGCGCGTTTATGGGAAACAGAAGGTGTCAGCGCCAAGTGGCCAAATCCTGGAAGAGACACACAGTTCATCTGAATATCAAAATCTATCACTAGACACATGACATGAATATATTATACAGCGCCATAAACCAAGCGGCACATAAGGAGAACGTTCACTCGTAGTATGTGAACAAGAAATAAGCCTTTTTCATGTCGATGTCTAGAGTCTGTGTCAGCCACATGTTCAGCAAAAGGTACAACAAAAGTTACTTTATCGAGTTAAAGTTACTTTATCAAATCCATCCACGCTGTTAAATAAAGGACAAAGAGGAGGATTCTCTTCTCTGATTGGTCAAAGAACCGTCTTCTTATCTAAACTGAGAACAAAACATGGCCAAGAGCGGGTTATGGGCTAAGGGCATGTTTCCATGGCGGTCTCGCCCGCATTGTATTACGGCAAAACCAGGGTTACTTCTAAATCTCTAATCCAGTTTTGTATTATACTTCTCCGGGCCACCCCTGTGCTTTAGACTAGGGGTTCCCGATCATTGTTGTCTTGTGTAATCCTTAAGTTTTTTAATGTATACCTTCTTCCTTGAGGTTGCTGCTAATTGTTCAGAAATGTGTCCACTAAATTGGGATTTAAAAGTATTAAGTGTTGAGTGTTGCGCTCAAACTAAGGCTAAAATACTGTCAAATTCAATCACAAAATTAAGTTTCACCTTTTTAAATCAAACAAATGACTCCTTACTAACTGGACTCCACCGAGCCCAATTGGGAAACACTGCTATGAACTCTCCTTATCGACATGGAAAACAATTAACAGAAAGTGCATCATCCATCCATTTTCTTCCACTTGTCCATTGTTGGGTCGTGGGGGAGCTGTTGGAGCTGCTCAAAGCACATGGCACCAGCCCCTCATGGCTCCTCCTGCAGGTGGTGGGTCCACAGAAGGACGGCCTCATAGTTCTAACCGGGCCTGTTGGTCTCTCATAAGGGGCTTCTGAACCGCTCTTTGTCTGACCCGTCACCTAGGATCTGTTTGTCATGGGAGACCCTACCAGGGGCACGATGCCCCTGACAACAGAGCTCCAGGATCATTCGGGCGCTCAAACCCCTCCACCACGTTAAGGTGGCGGTTCCAGGAGGGAAGAAAGTGTATCAAGAGTTCCATATTTTTATTATTGGTTATTTATATAATTTATTTCCAACATGTCTTTCCTAAAATGCCACGCTGCCTTTCGAGTTAATAAATGCTCATTATTTTGTTCTCTATCAGTGAAACAATGCTCTCCCTGTACTAGTGGCCTCTGTACTACATCCCTCTGTCAGTAATAACAAAGACTTGTCCTTCATTTACCCGTTGCCTCTTGTTGTATCTCGTCTGCTTATGTGGTTCCAGGCTGAGAACATCATGCTGTTGGATCTGGACATGGGCGCCCCGACAATGTTCACGCTGACCCTGAACGGAGCACACCTGGAGCGGGCCTTCTCTCCACGGCTGCTCCCCGACCTGCTCGCCAACGTCCCCCTGCGCCCCAGGACCTCCTCCCTCACATCCACGCGGGTCAAGAAGTCTCAGTCCTGGTGAGAAGAGAATGAAAAATAATAAAGGAGGAGAATAAAGGAGGAGACATTTTCATTTTAGAGCTTTTTACTATGTTACAATGTTGTTCCCTCATTAAGAACATCTTAAAGGGTCAGAGGTGATTTACAGCTCAGGTTGTGACTGAAACCAGGTGATTTTAAGGGAAAGGTTAAAGGAACAGACCACCGTTTTTCCATACTGAGATATGTTCTTACCTGAGTTCAGACGAGTTGATGCGTACCTGTCTGGTCTTTGTGCGTGCTCGTGAAAGAGCTTGTTCGCTTCTAACTTCATCCCGTTTGGAGCTATAGGAATATACTGGGGGAGGCCAAATGCTAACAACATCTTTAGGTCTTTTTGCGTGACTGAGGGCACACAGTTCTTCCATACTGTGATATGTTCTTACCTGAGCTTAGACGAGTTGATACGTACCTGTCTGGTCTTTGTGCCCGTGGAAGAGCTTGGTCGCTTCTAACTTCACCCCCGTTTGAAGCTATAGGAATATGCTAGGAGAGGCCAAATGCTAACAACATCTTTGGTCTTTGTGCGTGACTGAGCGCACGCACAAAGGCCAGACAGGTACCTATCAACTCGTCTAAGCTCAGGTAAGAACATATCTCAGTATGTCAAAACGGTGGCCTGTTCCTTTAAGTGCTTCATTTGTCATTATACAATAGTACAGCGATATTGTGTAGATCAGATCAAAGGTTAGGCCAACCTGACCGGCATGTTTTTAGTGGTGGGAGAAACCGGAGTACCCAGAGGAAACCCACTCAGGTACGAGGAGAACATGCGTAGCCCACACGTCCGGCCCAGGGATTGAACCCGGGACCTTCTAGATGTGGAGCTCGAGCACCAGCGCTACCGTGCCACCTGGGAGACAGTCCAACGTAGCATTGTCCCACAAACTTTATAAAACATCGGGGTGCTAAAAGCTGCAGCCTGTTTGCTGACCAGCACAAGAAAATGCGAGCACATTACTACCATTCTCTTTACGCTGGCTCCCAAAGTGCCAGCCAGTCTGTGCCAAGTCCAGGCTTGTGTCCGAGAAAAAACCCAGTGTGGACTCTCTATGTGCACTCAGCTCAGTCTATGGAGTTCAAAACTAAATTGAAAACACAACTTTGCTTTATAAATAAAATTAACGTTGACATTTAAAAATATTCTAATGGACTAACTTTTTCCTATGCTTCAGGTATCAGGCGCCAGGCGGAGCTTCGGTCTCTTCATCTTCATCGATAACAAATCTGGCCTCGGCTTCTCCAAACTGCTCTCCAGTCAGACAGAGACCGTCCTCTGCTGCCTACATTTCCCATGAGCCATCTCTTCAGCCTGA
Source organism: Gobius niger (assembly GCF_951799975.1). Taxonomy (NCBI): domain Eukaryota; kingdom Metazoa; phylum Chordata; class Actinopteri; order Gobiiformes; family Gobiidae; genus Gobius; species Gobius niger. The sequence goes on from NC_136867.1 coordinate 25,121,978, forward strand.
GTGATTGTAATTGTAAATAATGGACTGCGCAGCTTTGGATATAAAGGAAATGGTCAGAAATATACGGCTTTAATTTAGATCCAGCATGTATTTATACTTTCACCAGAATGCATGATTTAAAGGGGACACATTGAGCTTTTTTCTGACTTTAACTTTCAGGACAACTTCTATTTTAGATTTACAATGAACATACTGTAAATGTGTTCAGTTTTACCATGAATAAATATGAACATGATTGGAAAGGATTAGTACAATGTGTCCAGTACAAATACACAGAAAACGTTTATCTTTTCACTGTGTAGAGAGAGATGTTCAGAAAGAGACATCACCAAATGTTTTTTACTGAAATGAAAGAAACAAACGCAGCAGAATCCGTCCCCTTTAAAAGCTCTGTATTCTTCCGTGACTTCAGTATTTGTTTCAGGCTTTTTATTTGGTTTTGTAAATAATTTTGTGCAGCATCTGCCATAGTTAGACATCTGTCTGGTGCAGCACACGACACAAGCGGAGTTTATATCACCTCTAGACAAAAGCTGTTTTATCATAGATTAGACGAAGGTAGCATTGAACAAAACACTTTATGCACAGTTTGAAAAGCAAATGCACTTTTAATTTTTGATGTGATTTAAATATAGATTATTATAGTTTTGGAGATTGTCAGTAAATGATTAGAATAGTGAATATGTTTCAGTGTTGGCTACCACAAGAAGTTGTCCTGTCGTCTAGTTAGTTCTTTTCATCCAACTTTTTTGAATTGTATGTATACATGCCTGTGACCTTTGTTGTTATGGTGGCCATTTTGAATTCCAAAGTAGAATTATGCAGTGCTACAACATGAAACAATATCGCTACTCCAAAAAGGAAAGACAACTGACAGTGGCATTTTTATGAACTCGTAATCATTGCTCACGAAGAAAACAGTAAAAACACCTAAGTGGTTAGCATGCTACCAGTTAGCATTTTTCTTCAACTGCTCAGCTCTGACTTCTCCAAGAGAAAGCCCTGAACCACAGGATCCAACATGTGACAGAGGTCAGAGCTGTTACTGTAGTATTTCCTCAGTGTTCATAGATGTGGCCACACATGTGTTCATTGTGTTGAAGCCATTGACAGTTGATTGACAGTTGCTAAGCGGTAGCATGCTAACTTCTTGAGCAGCTTAAACAGTGACTCAGACTGAGACTCTGTAAAAATCAGTGAAAGGTTTTCTGTTGCCTCCTTGATGTGTTAATTTAGTCTTCAGAGTGGAGCAGATCTTCAGTAAATCCTGCTGTAGCTCGACAGACAGAGCTGCTACTTCTGTGCCACATTTGCTGATTATATCACATAAACGTGTGATTTTACTGTTATCTTCTTGAGCAATGATTACGAGTACATTAAAATGCCAGAGTCAGTCAGTTGTCTTTCATTTTCATCCTGAGTAAAGATATTGTTACATGTTGTAGTACTGCATAATGCTACTTCGGTATTCAAAATGGCCGCCGGAACTATGAATGATGTCATTGGAAACGCATGTATTCTTTAAACACTTTTAATCTGTTTAAAAAGGGAGTCTTTAGAACAACACTAATTGCTTTGCACAACTGAACCGTGACTCTTGATTGTCATTTACTCGTTTTTTGCACACTCGATTCTTCTTTGAATTCTAGCTCCAGTCCCTTTTTTGATTTGATTTGTCAGTATGGCCTTAAAACACAAGTTAATCCCACAAAAGGATCAGGTTGTGAAGTTAAAGGAAAAGCTTTCAAGGTTGAGCCAGGACCAAGACGCAGCAAAATGTGCCAAGAAATCACCAACTCAAACTTTTTTGATGTTACGTGCAAATTACGAGCTTCTTATTTGTACAGTAATAGGCTAGTACCAAACCTCTGTTCTAAAACTGTACCTGTCTATAGCACAGCCAAAGCATTGTATCGCAAGTTTTGACATTCAGGTTTTGAGTAAATTGTAATTTAATGCAAGCCTTAGTTGCATTTGTATCTGCTCTTTATGAATTTCTGATAGTTCTGTGCCTTACCGCATCGTACTAGCATCATAATAGGATGGAAATAGCCTGGTATTAAGGTATTAAGAGTAATCATGGCATTTTCATGGACACAGGACACACACTTATTAAATAATATAATTAATGATAACCCTGTAAGCTTGTAAAGTATCAGGAAACATGTTAATTATCCCTTTGTTGCCATTGTATTTCCATCCTACATGTTAATACCCTGCTGTAAAGTACAATGCGATCGAATTTCCTTGCACAATTCAGACTTTAAAATGTATCTAGCTCGTTGTGAAGTCACTGGCTTCTCGTCGTTTGGCTGAATGAATGTCGTTTGCAAATGTAGTTCAAAGCCAAAATGTGAAATTTTCGCAGTGCTGTTTCGATTAACTGCCTTATTTTCATAAATGTGGAAATGTGCACACATTCAAATAAACTTAAAGTAGACACTGTGTTGGGATTTTGTGCTTGAAACTTTCCACCAATGGAAATTTGTTTTTAAAATGGAAAGTAAGATCAAACATTTGTTGACTTTAAAGAGACTAGAGGCAAGTTTGTCATTTTTATACTCACTACTGCCACCTCAGGACTTAAGTGTAACTGCAGCTTCTATATTAACATTGCATGACATCACTTTGGACCCCAATTAACACCTTTTTGAGTGACAGGATTTTAGAGGCAGTTGTGGTGAAAAGGTCTGGGCTCATACTATAGGGCATTGCTGGAACATGTAGGGGGAGGAAAATACATAGTTTTAACATTTTTAAACTCTGTATAGTCCCTTTAAAGTATAGTTGTCTATTTATGTTTATCATACAATGCTTTAGCAATGTTGACCTCACATGATTCCAAGTTTTGGACTCATTATAGGCAGGACAACATTTTTCACTGTCCAATCTGTAAGCTATGAGATACAGTGTAATAAGAAGGCTAAGTAAACTGTTTATTCTCTGATTTCAGGGAAATTAATCTGCATTTGTCCCATCCTTCAATGACATTTGACTTGTCTTTTATAGTCAAGACATGGAACATCTAACTGGACACTGGATAGAATACTTGATAGTAATTTCACGACTATTGTCCAAATGGTGTATTATGTGGATGAATGTTGTCTTTGTTGTATGTTTTTACTCACCGCAAAAAGATATGTTGCGACAAGGACAATGAATTAGGCTACTATAGCTTATCGGACATGTTTAAATTTGACAAAGGGAGCTCTTGCCAGCTCCACATAGCAATCCCAATCCTGGCCTTGGGAATCGAACCAGGGACCTTCTAGTGAGGCAGGCCATTATCGTCAAAGGCGGTGGGGGTCAGGGGTACACTAGTAAACCCCTGGTAACAAGAATGTTTAACAAATCAAAAATGTGAAACTTAGGTCTGTTAGTGAGTGTGTGGACAACAAGAAAATACTTTTTCAGGATGTGGAATAAGACTATGGAACAGTTTGCCTGTAAACTCAGTACTCAAACTCAGTACAATGTAATGTGCTCTGTAACCCTAACTTTAAAGGAACAGGCCACCGTTTTTCCATACTGATATATGTTCCTACCTGAACTAGTTGATACGTACCTGTCTGGTCTTTGTGAGTGCCCGTGGATGACCTTGGTCACTTCTAACTTCACCCTATTTGGAGCTATAGGAATATGCTGGGAGAAGCCAAATGCGAACAACATCTTTGGTCGTTTCGCGTGACTGAGGGCACGCACAGACCAGACAGGTACACATCAACTCGTCTAAACTCAGGCAAGAACATATCTCAGTATGTAAAAATGGTGGTTCCTTTAAGCCCTAACCCTAAGGGGCTTACTGTATGTCTTATTACATTATGTACCTCCAAAGTACTAATACATATTATTCTATTGTGTATGTGCTACATAGGTACAGGTTATTACAGATTGTTATGTTACAATGCAGATAACATTGGACTTAAGTGAGTTAGGTACAATGTATAAAGGTGTAAAATAAAGTGTGACCAAAAAGTCTTAAAATATGAAGCAATATATAAGGAATTAGTGATTTGGTGTTAATTTTACTGCAGGAAGAGGCACTAAATAAATGTATTCTTCCACCCACATATACACTATTCATTGTGTTACGGGTGGCCCAACTGCATCAGATCTTTTACTGTCCCATTGTTTCATTTTGCATTTGCAAGTCCTACATCGACAAGCTACAACAAGAAACATCGTGGGAAACCTCTAACAATGACAGCATCTATTTATCTATTTACAGTAAGATGACGTCCCCTTACCGTCACGTGACCGCTTACAGTAAGTCCATCATGGCAGCCCGAGTGGACGTTACGCGGTGACCAAAAAGCGCAACATTTTTCAACATTTCCAACTCCGTTTACGCACTTTTGCGCACAGGACGCCGACCATGAGGGAGAGGCAGAGGAAGAAGAAGGGTCGGACCTGGGCTGAGGCGGCCAAAACGGTATTCTACGCGCTCTTTTGCGGCGTTTGTTGTGGTTGTTTTCCCTTGCTCGCTCCCACTTGTACAACTGTGTTAGTGCGAGTTCATGACCCGCTGCTGCCTATGAGGCCTGTGTTGACGGCTGGGACGCGCTAAAAAATCCCGGCATTTCGTCCGTAGTGGGATACGCAGGTGTATATTGGTGGTTCTTGTGTTATTTTTGCGGATTTTTAAAGTAAATGGCACTAGCTGTAAATGTGACGCAGGTTAGAGTTAGTGTTAAGAATCGCCACGGGTTTAAGACTTGGAGTAGGAGTGGACTATGGGTTTGTTTTGAACGCAAGTAGTGGCATTGCTGTCATATTTACCCTCTGCCGATTATAATAGACAATACACACATGCTAACATTGCATTCACCTTTACTCCAAATCCAAACACGCCCTACTTTAACAGTTTAGTGTCTTTTAACATGAAAGCTCAGACTCCAATCCTCGCCTCCGTTCGAAACGCCTTGTATTTAGACAGTCCCGCTTTGGGCTAGACATTTGCGCAAGGATCGCTGTCGGGATTACGTCTGTCATAACTCACAGTCACATAAAAAAAAAACCGTGTTAACATTAAAACACTATTTCAAACGTCTTCCTCTTGTCTAAATGCTGTACTGACCCTGTCTTTTGTTACGGAGTCAACACTGCAGTGAAGTTAGAGCGTCTCTGGTGATGAGCGTTAGCAGGGTTAGCATGCTAGCTGTTATGCTAATGCGTCGTCAACAAGTTTGTGGGTCGTCACTTTTAATTTATACGAAACGGACTGCACAGTGGCGATGTCGTTGTTCAGATGCGCTGTTTTGTGTAGCCCGGATCGTGTTTCTGTCGATTTGACGAGGTGTCACTTGCGTAGTTGTTGCATTATTAAAGGTAGCTAACGAAGTGGCTAGTGAACGATTATAGCATGCTAATGTGCTAATGACCAACAACACAGCAGCAACAGTGGAGCAGACTCCCTTTATTATCCACGTTTATGGTCTTCACATAATGAGTTGGGGTTAAATTAGGATCTTTGTGTAAACGAGGAGTCAGCACATTGTCAATACTGTTTAAAAAGTTGTTGAGTAATAAACAAACTCAGCAAAAAAACTCCTAGAAGTTGGATGCAATTTTCATACTATACCAGTGCAAGCATACAGACCAGTGGGAAATATGAATGTCAGTTCACATGTAATAGAGCAAGAAAAACATAATTTTGTAAAGCAAGCTTCCTCAAAGTTAACCAATATACAAACACTATAGTGGAAATTGTACTTGTTTACACCCATCCCAATGTACAAGTAATATTCATGTTTTATTAAGTTAATAATTTTGCATCAATTGTTTTTTTAAAGCAGGGTCCAGTAACATTAATGAATGAATAATGATTTTTACAGGGGTGGGAACTTTTAAATTTACTTCCTCCCACTCCTTTTCGAGTTTTTGTACAGTATTATGTATATATATATATATGGAAGCATGTGGCAATGTCATGAACGCATGTTAAAATTTCGTAAAAGCTGCACATGTTAATGTAAAAAACATGTGTATGTGATGTACATTGAACTCGGAATAAACAATCAATCAATCAAGGGCACCTGACTTTTTATTGTTGTAGAGTACATTAATTTTTGCCACTTGAGTATGTTGTAAACATAGAAAAGAAAAGAAAAGAAAAGAAAAGAAAAGAAAAGAAAAGAAAAGAAAAGAAAAGAAAAGCAAAACAAACCATGTTGCATTGTCTTCACCTAAATGTTTATTGAGTGATGAAAGATAGAAGTAGAATCTCCATTTGTGCAATTTATTCTGCTTCACTTTATCACTGCTCAAAGCTCTACACAGGCCTGAAATTCATTTGCTTGAACAACTGAATTTTTTAACTGGAAAAATCTAGCTTTAAAATAAAGGAGCTATACCTGATGACCAAAGAAACACATTTTAAATTGATATTTTCTGTTCCAAACTCATCTCAAACTTTCCTAATGCATTTACAACATCAAAATTCATCAGGGACTGAGTTTAAACCAGGTTTCACAACTTTCAAGGAGGAAAACTGTAACTTCGCTGTAAAACATGCCTACTAGCCTTACATTTTCTGACTGTTTAAAAGGCTTTAAAACCAGTGGGTTTTTTTTGGATAAATGTCTGCATTTACCATATACTAAAGGACAACACAAATTTTATTCCAATAACAGAAAATTAAAAAATCAAGGATAGCTCCTTTAAAGGAACAGGCCACCGTTTTTCCTGAAATATGTTCCTAGGCGAGTTGATACGTACCTGTCTGGTCTTTGCGCATGCCATTTGTAATTGATATTTTAGGAAAAGAAATACTATGAACCATGCAATACTTATTTTCATAGAAATTGATTTACACATGATTCAATTTGTTTACAAGCCACTCTGTAATAACTAATGGTAATAACTAATGATAATAACTAGTGACTTTGGTAATAAAGGATGCAGATTAAAGAGAATACACTGTGGGATGACGAACCCTGTGTTTTTTGCCCCCCTTTATCTAATTCACTCCCTCATTGACTGAAAACAAGCTGAACTCTAAACTGAACTTTCACTAAACGGTCCAATAAACCAAATTGAAAGATTAGATATAATACTTAGTTTAGTTTAGTTTATTTGAGCAGGGACAGTGTACAATATACATTAACCTCAAAGAGAGAGATGCATTGTACCAGGTTATATAGCACTTGTGTTAATTTCCACCTGTAGTCCCTGGGCAGACTGATGTCAACAAAGTCATAAAAATACTAATACAGAATAATACATTTCCCCAAAAACAGCATTAAAATCAACACACACTTCATTCATTCCAAAGCATTAAATTAGTGCCGTTATTTGATGAAATAATATTAGATTTCGGGGGAAAATAGTTCCCCCGAAATCGTTCCAGTTAAGCCGAACGGCTTAACTGGAACGTCTTATCACCCTTTAATATCAAAATAATAAGATTCGCCTATTGCGCCAATGTTTTAATCCAGTTCTCAGTGTGTATTCATGCCTTCTTTGTTTCTTAGGTTTTGGAGAAGTATCCGAATACACCTATGAGCCATAAAGAAATCCTGCAGGTGATTCAGCGAGAACGACTGAAGGAAATCAGGTGCGTCCGATATCAGTTCAAGCTCAATGTCGTAGATATTTTGTTATCGATCAGTTCAACCACAGTTTTGTCTGTGTTCACTGGGGATGTCATGATGTCTAGCTTTAGCGATTTGATTTTTGCAAGATGAAACCATTATATTGCAGAATATAGCCTTTATACAATTTTCTATAGTGTCAACTCAGTGGTTTGGTTTACCTATTGGTCTATATCCTTTAAAGATTCTTCACTAGGTTTATAAATGATATAAAAATATAGGGTAAATTATAATGAATGACTCTTGACGTCCTTTCTGTTTACATCATCAGTCTCATTGCCATTATTTGTTTCCTCAATAGTAATTCTTCACTTTCTTTTTGTTTCATTGTCACTGTTGTCGTCCAGAAGGTAAGACAAACGGCTAGTTCCCCACCTCCCACTTTTACCGCCTCCGCTCTGGTCTGGTCTGTTTTTTTTTTTCCCTCCCTTTTGCATGTTATTAACAACAACAACACGTCCCAGTTTCAGCTGCAAAATAAAAAAACAACAACTCTATGGCAACCACACATAACACGAAACTGCTGCAGCCACGCCGTGCGCTCCTGTTGCATAAAAACACAGTGAGCGTGCAGTGCAGAAGAGTTGGGTGGAGTGAGTTTAGCTGAATGATATACATCTAGAGTGTAATTCAATATAACATTGTTCAAGGAGCTTTATGTAATAAGTAGTAATCCAAATAATCACTCAGGTTTTTAGTGGTAAGACTGATTTGTGCTTTTGTATGATTGTGGCCAAATGATGTGCCGATTATAGTGTCTTTAAACCCTACACACAACAAACTAACTTATTTTTAGCTACCACCCCTGCAGTGCTGTGTAAAAAGAGATATTCAGATACTTAAAGGTGTATTATGCAACTTTCTATATGGAAAAAAGATGATATTTGTGTGTATTTGACCTTGTAGTGACCCAGCGGTTGTATGAGTGGTCAGCATGGCGCCTTTACTTTCCATCACAGTGGTTTCTTGGACGTTCCAGGATCAATTGTTCGGAAGATTTTCACCGCTGACGGACCCTCTCACCAGAAAACCTACAAAACAATTGATCCTGGAGCGCTGTAGAGACCACAGTGATGGAAAGTAAAGGCACCATGATGACCACTCATACAGCCTGGTCACTACAAGGTGAAATACGCACAAATACCAACTTTTTTTTCTCGTATAAAAAGTTGCATACATGCACCTTTTAAAATGTCTTAATGGAATAGGCCACCGTTTTTAAATACTGAGATATATTCTTACCTTTACTTAGACAGGTTGATATGTAGCTGTCTGGGCCTTTACACGATCCAAGTACAGTCACACAAAATGAAACATGTCGATTTTCTAGGCAGATAAAAAGGGGAACTATATTGTAAGGCGTGGTAATATTACTATGCCTTGCAATGTAGTAGTGTAGGCGTAGTGATATTGCTACTAATTTTGTGTGACTATACTTGGATCGTCTAAAGGCTCATGTAACCATATTTAAATAAATTCACCTCAGTTTGGAGCTATGCCTATACTGGGAGAGGCTAAATGCTAACGCCGCCTGTGCTCTGTTTACGTGACTGAGCTACATATCAACCCGTCTAAGCAAAGGTAAGAACATATCTCAGTATTTAAAAATGGTGGCCTATTCCCTTAAGTAGATACTCATTTGCAACTTATTTTTTGACTTAAAGGGACTAGATGCAAGTTGGTCATTTTATACTCACTACTGCCACCTCAGGTCTTATGCGTAATTGCAGCTTCTATATTAAGCTCGTGCATGACGGCACTTCGGACCCGAATAAACACCTTTTTTCAGTGACAGTGCAGGATTTTAGAGGCTGTTGTGGTGAAAAGGTCTGGGGTCAGTGTGAAATTTTCAAATTGAGACAACGCTACTTTAATGTCCTCCGCCAGTGGTGTTTTCAGGAGTGACAGTCTCGTTAAATTGTGCAAACCAGTCCCATTAGAACCCATGCAAGAACCTGTAATTGCTCCTGTCTGCTTTTTTGAAGTGGGAGTTCTTTGTTGAGTCTTCACCAATGTAGCAAAGAAGCTTTAAATGTCCTTGAACAGATTTAAGACATTGAAGTGTTTGTTCCTTAAAACTAGCGGCACACTCCCGGCTGGTCTCCTGCTTCAAATTTAGATTAACCCAGTGTACTGTAATGACTTAAAGGCTCTTTTCAATCCTTAGGAAGCTTGCAGTAGATTAAGCTTCAGTATCTAACATGTCTCTTTCACTCATACGCTCTTCTCCAGACAGTTTCAGGATAATGTCAGGAGACTTTTCCAAAACTTTATCCTGACATTGACCTGAGGAGAAACACAATAACCCCACTTTCACACGCCTTGAACTTACAATGGTCCCTCTAAAGCTGTGCATGATAGAAGCATCAGCCTAATCCCCGCTCCCTTTTAGTGTCTGAGTTTTGATGTTTAATAATATAATGACGTGGTTTTCCTCTCTGTTTCAGCGGGACCTCACCGTTAGCATGTCTGAACGCGATGCTGCACACAAACTCTCGAGGAGAAGAGGGCATTTTCTACAAGGTGCCGGGCCGAATGGGAGTCTACACGTTAAAGGTAGGTTCGCGTCGATTTTCAACATCTGTAAACTATCGGTTGCCAGTATAAATCCCGGTGCGTGTTTTCCAGAAGGACATTTCGGAAGTGGCGAAGGAGCTCTCAGAGGATGGATCGGAGGAGAGCAGCAGCGACAATATGTCCGACTCTCGCAGCACGGAGAACTCCATCTGCAGCGAGCCACGGCGAGGGCGGTGGATGAGGAGAGGTATAGTAATTACTCACAATGATAACGTATTCATTTAGAACAACATCCCTGAAAAACAGGAAAACAGAAGTTCAAAGTCATGCAAGCTATTATTCAATGTTGTGTGGGTCATTCATTTATAGCAAGTGCAACATGGAAAATACAAGACACTTTTTGTGGGCGTGTTGCTGCTCATTTGCCTTTTGAAATTGTGCGTATTATAGTATTAGGGCTGCAAATGTGATATGTAAATGAGGGAAAGGATGTGTGTGTATAAATGTGCAAATGACGCACTTTAACACGTGAGCAAAAGCCTCATATGTCACCCTGTTAATCTGTCATTTTAGATAAACTCAAAGCAATGTTACCTTTAAAACCCTTCTTCTTTTTGATTGAATGCTATAGATTGAATGTTACCTTAGAAGTCTGCTTTTCCCAGAACTAGTCAAGTCTCCCGTTTTGGCCGAGAAACTACTGTATTTAACCCCTCTTTCCCGCCGTCCTCCCATAATATTATTATCCCATAAAACGTCCTGTATTCAGCAATAAAAAGCATTCCTCTGCCTCTCCAAACTGAACTCTGTCACGAGCCTAGGGTAGCACAGCTGTCAAGTCTCCCGTTTTGGCCGGAAAACTTATTTTCAAATCAAAAACTTAACAGGTATGGGGTTGTTTCTATACTAAAATGAAACAACCTCATTTTAGCATAGATCATTTTAGTATAGATCGTTTTGATATCGTTTTGAGCTCAAAACGATATCAATATCGAAGTTGATAAAGGCACAGAACCACTCTGTTATGTGCTGGGACACAGCTAGTTCCAGATGCACAATATGAGAAAAACACGCAATATACAAAGACTGTTTTGAATATTGTACTAAACCATTTCAACACAGAAGAAGAAGAGCTTTATTTATATAGCGCCTTTCACAGACATAGTCACAAAGCACTTTAGATGAGACAATTTTACATTCACTCCATTCTCGATGGTGGTAAGCTGACTGCACACGTCTGCGCCAACAACAGTCCCTCTGACCACCAGCATCATGCCTCCACACACACACATCATTCATCCTGGCCTATTTACATGGCACTACACTACATGTTTTTAGTGGTAGGGGAAACCGGAGTACCCGGAGGAAACCTACGCAGACACGGGCAGAACATGCAAACTCCTCACAGAAAGGCCCCGTCCAGGTGGGAATCGAACCCGGAACCTTCTAGCTATGAAGCGAGAGCGCTAACCGCTGTGCTACAGTGCAGTCTTTTAAATTAATTCAAGCAATAATTGTAAGCTTTTTGACTTGACAAAATATTGGAGAATTCATGACTGAAACTTTAGCACATCTTAAAGGTACACTGCGTAACATTTTGGACTATACTGGCTCTAATAACCAGCTCAACACAGAAAATGCTATTATATATGCAGTGGCTAATCAAATAATGGATTTGGATGAGATACTACCATATTCAAATCTCCAATTCTTCTGACTACGTAGAGTCACATCTCCATGGAGACGAGCTGGACGTACCCACTCCCGGTAAAGTTACAGTCAGGTCTTAGGCTGAGCCGCTCACAGCAAAAGCACATGTTTGTTTGTACATTTATGAGGCATTTTTCAATGATAAAAATATCTGTCATTTATTGGGTAAAATTCTACGCGGCTTTAAGTTCCCATTTGTTATCGTTTTTTTCTTTGTCCTCATTCAGACCTCTGTGATCTTTATAGTTGACACATTTTGACTTCAGCCACTTCCCTTTAGTTTTGGTTTCATTGGCGACTTCTGTCAGTTTTGACAAACGAGTTACGCCCCTCATCGACCAAGTTCTCACCAAAACACAGGAAACTGACAAAGGAGCTTGCACAAGACGAGATCGCACTAAGATCAACGCTCATTTCATCCGTTTTCCTAGTCGTTTTTTGGACTCGAACACAACATGATTGTAGCTAAAGGTGAGTTTGTCATAGTTAGTGCATTGCCGGTGATACCTCGTTTGTAAAATGACTTGGCTAATTCTCAGGTGGCACTGTTGGCCTTTCCTTCTTGTTAAGCACAAATTCCTTCTGTCTTTTCTTGGCTATGCTTTCAGTGCCTCTTGCATAGACTGTATTTTAGTTGAATTCTTTACACAAAACTATATTTTTCTATTTTTGTCGTTGCACCACTTCCTTTTATGCTCCACTTGCCATGCAGATACATGCCGGCTCTGCAACTTTTATAGCAGTGGCAGCAGAGACTTGAATAAGTTACATTTAAAGTAACCAGCTACATTCTTAGTCATTTTTTCTTGCTCTTTTCTTGTTTGTACAGTCGCACTGGTTTAGTATGTATATTTTAAAGGCTTTTCATTGTGAAGCTGCAGTTTTTAATAAGAGGTTAATTTAAGATTTTACACATTTTCTAATATTCTTATTATCAGTTCTCTTGAATGTAGCTAATTTTCTCACATCTTGATCTTTCATCTATACATTTATGACCACCTCCACCCTCAAGATTGCTGCCTATTTTCTTCAGACAGTGGTCAACTAAAAGCTGTCTACAAAAATATTGTGTTCAAATTCTTCTAAACTCAGCAAATAATATTAAAAATACTCTGCAGTTTCATCTTCTTCTTTATCCGCTGCATAATGCTTGAGTAACATCCACTGGTGTCCTTGAACACACCTTGCACAACAAGTTTTTTCTCTCGATTCAAGCTGAAACAATCTGAAACTTAACTAAATCACGACTAAACAAGCTCTAAACTAAGCCAAAGGAACAGTTTTTTCTTGGTTTAGAGCAGGGGTATACAGCCTTTATATCCAGCGAGCTACTTTTACGCAACAAAAACGTCAGAGAGCTACTCATGCTTCAAAGACATTTGTTTAAAATGCAGCTTAGTTGGAGTTCACCCAAGGGGAATTAGTAGCCAAGGAGATAATATGTAAAGAAAAATGACTAGGTTTTGTCCTTATACTCTACTACAGTATATTGATCCAAATGTTTGCAGATTTAGAAAGAGGTGAGATACCTGGAGAGCTACTGGTGTGAGATCCCTAATATACTGTCAATGGTCTAGAGCCAGCTCATTCAACTGGCGGTCCGGGGGCCAGATTAGGCCCAGTCTTGTCTGGCCCACTACAGCTGCCGCTAACGTCCTCAGCAGTACGTACTCTCACTGAGGACGCTCTATCCTGGCTAAATACATAATTATTACAAATCATTCCTGCTACCTTTACAGTGCTTCTGTTTAGTCTTTAGAGTAGAGTCAGAACTCTGGTAGAATTGAAACAAACAGCTGGAATCGGGAGCTAAAGTACGTCCTTTTTTCACATATTAAGTAGCCATGTGCTTCATAGTAATACAATAGAGCTCCTGAAATAACACTGTCACTGTGAGAATTATAATGCTGTATTAATCTGCTGCTGTGGCAGTGGTTTCTAAATGGACTTTAAAGCAGTACTGAGTAGCTTGTGCCCCTAGAGGCCATAAGCGCCACTGCAGGTGTCGTAGAATGTTGCGTTTTTTTAGTCATTAATTGTCCGTGAGAGTAAATACTACGCTGACAGAAAAAACAAAGGGAGAGAGGGATATTGTACATCCAATTCAAAGGAGATAATTTTTTTTCACTCAAATTTGGCTGTAATTACTGTTTTAAGTGGCGCTAGCCCACAGTTAGCTTTGCCCGTTAGCCTGTTAGCTTCTTCTTCGTGATTCCATTAGTGTGTATTAGTGTCTCCGGGTTGGTGGCAGTCAAGTTGCATGTGGTTTTCTGGCCAGAGACACCAGGGGAGAGATGAGATTTCTCATTTATTTATCCCCAAATTCTGAATATGTTTGGTGCTGGTGTGGGGCAAGTGACCAGCCCAGTGCCCCATGACCTCCGAACAATCTGGCTCCGTAAAGAATGTAATCAAATAGCAAATAGTGAATAGAGAAACATAGACTACCATGACAGAGTTATAACCTCCTCAAAACTACTAGGACTAATTCAGGGCTAAAGAAGAAATCCACTTTGGATGTAAACAAGCTCTTAAAAATACTAAACAAGTATTTTGGTCATTTTGATAACTGTTCCGCTGCTATTTCGGACTAATGTTATACCAGGATTGAACCAGGGTAAAACTATAGTAGTAATAGCAAAGTCTAGACCATGACAAGAATAAATAAAAGTAAAACAATATTACCAAACCAGGACTTAAGCTCTTAACTCTAAACTAGTGACTAAAACATCTCATTCACTGCAAAGACACAGCTCATTGTCGTACAGCAATATTTTGGCGATGAAACAGAATCTGTGTCATTGTGCGCGGCGGAGGTTTCAGTTTCATCATGACAAAAGCATTTTAAATCGGTGCGTTTTGCCCCGGACGTGTGCTTCTCTAACCTGTTTTCGTGGTCGTGTTTTGGCAGTTCCCTCGAAGCTCCAGCCTCAGCCGTCGTCTCCTCAGCCGCGATGCTCCTCTCCCTCGGTGCCCACGGCCAAAATCATCTCGCCGTCTCAGAAACACAGCAAGAAGGCGCTCAAACAGGTACTTTTTTACCCCATTTGTCCTGTGTTTGTGTTTACTTTGTAGTCACTGAGTATAAAAGGTGGGCTGATGCTGGAAGAAATTAGGGACTTGATTCTTAAGAGCTGAGGCTTTTGTTTCCAGTGACTACTTTTTCAATAGATACAGATGGAATCTCATCATAGAAAGGGGTGTGGAAACACAATTTCTTTCACTGTTTTTAGACATTTTCTGGTGAAATATGAACTTATTTACCACAGACAAATAAAGTCAAGTCTAAAATAAAGTCAAGTCTAGTCCATATGGATATTTTCTCACAGCCAATTGTTCCGTAGAAGTGAAAAAACGGCACAGTCATAGCAAGCGCTAGCTGGCGTTTGCATTAGCACAATGCTAACATGTAGCATCATGGTAGCATTTTTTTTTAAATGTATTTATGCGCTTTTGAACCACTTTGCTCCCCTCCATGTTTTTGTATCTTTATTTGGTAGAAAGCTATATTTATAATTCGGTATTTGTTAAAGTCGTTTTTGAATAATTAGAGAGGTTGACCATATATGGGCGATTCCAGTGATGCCGTCTGTATCTATACCAACCAAAAATAATCAATACTGTATAGCTATAGAAAAATGTCATTATTTCTTCCTGAAAATGCAAAGAATCTCCTTTTTGCGTGCTCTACATCTGTGGGTCTCTATGAGTGGGTTGAGAACCAAAAGTGGGTTGCAAGCTTTTCCCAGTGAATATTTTTAATACTTTTTCTACTTGAAAAGTATGAAGGCATTTCCGGACAGTTTCTGTGGTTATTTGATCATGATTTCAGATTTACTCGTGTTTAAAATGTTCAACAATAATTGACATGAAATGACAGTATTTTACATTTCATGGTGTAACAAGTATTTTTTTCTTAAAAGAAGAAAAAACGTCAAATGAGATTTGTTTTATTATCTCATTTTATTTGCTTTATGATCTTTTTTCTTGTCCCATTGGCAGATTATCAGTTACCGACTCAAATCAAGGGCAAATATACGTATTTGAAGTCAGTTTTACCTATTGTTGGATCACCATTTGTCGTGTACCAGGTCTAAAGAAGGGCTGAACCAGAGTTTGGCCCAATCTCAATTCTACCCTTTAGCCCTCTGCTTAGCCCTTCCCCTTGGTTTTGCATGTTCACGAGAGACTGAGGGGTGTCCCAATTCTATTTAGGGCCACATATCCCTCAAAGCCAGGGTTTTTCTGATGCACACTACAGACGAAGGGGTTTGACAAAACACGGAAATAAGCTGTGAAATTAATTCACAAACATACACCAATAAACACTCTTACAACATTATAAAGTTGCAGAACACTCCATTCGTCACTTTATTCGCTTTATGCAACAATTAGAACAGTCCAATTCTATAAATGTGTCAGTTCCACGTTTTCGCTTTGCTGCTTAGAGCACTCCGTATATTTACACTGTCATGGCTGACTTTAGAGTTTCTTTCCAACTTTAAATACTTCGCTATTGTCATGACCACACAGGGCTCAGAGCCTCGCCGCTGCGCCCGCTGCCTCCCCATGCCACTGTGCTCTGATCCCGGGTCCGAGACTGTCTGTACCCCGGTCTGAGCGCACCTCGGCAGCCTCCGCTCAGGCCCAGGGCTCTCTCACAGCTCTGGTGAACGGGCTGCAGCCACAGTGACTCGCGGCAGAAGCAGCAACACATGGACGGGGGAAGGAGAATATAGCGCCGGATGAAGCAGAAATAGATTAAAATCTGTAGGGTTTGGGCTGAGACCGAGTCCTGTTGTTTAGATGTTACAAAACAGCATCAGTCTGTTACAAGTTACTGATGAGAGAGATAGAGGCTTTTTTACATTTTGTTTCCTATAAATGTGTTCTAATTGATAAAAAAATATATATATATACAAATAAGATTCCATTCCAAACTCACAAACCATAATCATCTGTGTTAGTTGTAAAATGCAGTCAAATGGAGGGCTGTCCCATTTCTTAGGGCGGTCTTTTCAACCCTCGCCCTTAGCCCTCTGTTTCAAGGTGTAGGGAAAGGGGAAGGGGAAGAGATAGGGGTAGAAAAAGAATTAAGATTGGGCGTTAATAATGGATGAAACCTCAATTATATCATAATCATTTTACTTGATCTACAAAGTGCCAGACATCACCCCCACGACTGCGTTAAAGCCACTTGACAGTGTCCTGCTCTTTTCTGCTGCAACAGTGGCATGAAATAGCCATAGTTTGTAACATCTTTGCACATTGCAGCTCAAGCTGACCAATTTTACCAACCAGAGGCGTAAAAACAAACCACTGGTATCGGAATTGATATTGTTCAATTGAAAGTGAAAATGTTGGTTTTGCACATCACTAAAAGAAATGGATACTATTATACTATTTTGTCAAGAGTGGTATTTTTCCTAACAATTAATGAAACTGATGGGATTTGCTTTATTGATTTATAAAATATACTAATTTGTCATAAAAAGTTTTGATAGATGCTGTGTCTTCAAGGAGCTAGATGCAAGTTAGTCATTTTATGCTCACTACTGCCACCTCAGGTCTTTTGCGTAACTGCAGTTCTATATTAAGCTCGAGCATGACGGCACTTCGGACCCGTATTAACACCTTTTTGAGTGACAGTGCAGGATTTTTGAGGCAGTTGTGGTGAACAGGTCTGAGCTCATTCTACACATTAGGACAGGGGTAGGCAACGCCAGGCCCGGGGGCCAAACCGGCCTTCCAGCACAGAACCTCTGGCCCTCAATATGATTTTGAGAAACCTGTTAAAGTACTCTAAAAATGCGAGAAATTTTTTAATGTCCTTGCAAAATATCCCACTTGGTGTTAAACGGTGATTCTCAACTGGTGGCTCGGGACTTTTTGCAATATTTTCCATCTGAAACTACACAGAAACACTGGAGTCTGTTCAAATTAATATTGTTTGGTTGTTTTGATCATAATTTCAGTCTTAAAAGCAAATCACGGCATGTTCAATAAAAACATGTGGTAAATACAATATTTTATATGACATATGAGATATTACAGTTTTATTTGGGTCGCAGCTTGTCATTAAGGTAATGACGGGTCTCGAGGCCAGACCACTTTAGAACCACTGAAGTAAAACATCGGCATTTGCAGAAAATGGTTCTTTACTTTAGGCTACAATGTTGAGGTTCGGCCCTTGGTGTTTTGGCAATAATGAAAATTGGCCCTCTGTGACACAAACTTGCCTACCTCTGCATCAGGACATGGCTGGAACATGTAGGGGGAGGAAAATACTTAGTTTTAACATTTTTAAACTCCGTATAGTCCCTTTAATGCAATTTTTCTAACGAGACTGATTCGATTTGCGAGTTATGTTTTGAAATAAAGATTCAATTCACACTGCACTTTTTGCATGCATCCAGAAGCATCAACATTTGAGAGACAACTTATTATATAAGAACAGATAAACTTATACAAGCAAGACAGGCATTTCAGAACATGTTTGTTGAAGTGTAGACTCCAGGGTTTGCAGGTTTTACACATTTGCCCCATATAGGAAGAATAATGTTTTGTTATTGTACTTTGTGATCTCGCCTCTGTTACAATTAATTGTGTAACCATACTTAATCACTTTACCATTTCTTGCTATTGCCAACTGGATTTGTCATTCGAAACACCCCAATTTTACAGTTTTCTCAACACCACGCCTCACGAGGAGCCCATTATCTCAGTTTGTCCACATCTTGTTCAAATTAGTTAAACTGCGGCTCTGGAAAAGTGCCTTTAGCAATTATTTCCTACATAATTGTCTTCATAATCCACTCCTTCATTCATTATTTTCACAGTTGGCAGCTCTCTGGCTATTGTTTAGCGTTTAATTAAATTTCCTGTGATTGCGCAGATTGTAACTCGTCCCATCTGCGCTAGTGTGGACTTTTCTGCTTTGTAAGGCTCATTTGCATTCACTTTTTTTTTTTTTTTTTAGGAGAGGGAACAAAAGAGGATGTGGCTAAATAACGCTCGCTTTGGAAACATTTTAGTCTGCAGTATTCGGGTTAGATAAGCCTCTCGTATTGCCATTATGCAGCTGTTACTTAACCAAGTGGCCGTGGCGCGGGGAGCTACATCGGCTCAATCGCACTTTTCTGTTTGTTTGCCTGACTTAATTTAATTGTTCTCTTCTTTCAGGCCTTGAAGCAGCAGCAGCAGAGAAATCAGCGCAGGCAAGGGGCGATGGGATCCGCGTCCAGCCCGAGACTCCTGCTCAAGACGATTAAAGACATAACGATGGCCGACAACATCGCAACGAAGGCTGGTATGTGGGGATTCAACTGTTGAGAACTATAATGTGGGGTGTTTCACTTGTGCTGCTGATTATTGGGTTTAAATGCAAAACAATTGTGTTGCAGTGATAGATATGTGCCTTTTTAATACTTAGGAGCAGTGATATCATTTAGCTGCTGCACCTTTGTTTAATGATGATAACGTAACTGTGAGGAGCTAAAAATAGCTCTTTTGTGACTAAAACGTGACGAGACTTTCGAAAATGGGAGAATGTAGTTTGTCAGATCATTCACAAACAGAAGCGGGAGAACACACCTGGCAGGCTCCGCCCCCTCTCTCTCTCTCCCCGCACTACAGTCTGCACCTATTCACCGTTTTCCGCCCCGCCCACTTTTGCCTCTTTTTGCCTTGTCTCGACACTTCCGTTGTATTGACACTTCCAGTAGAGCGCGAAGCCTGTTCATTTAAAAGGTACTAGATGCAAGTTAGTCATTTTATACTCACTACTGCCACCTCAGGTCTTTTGTGTAACTGCAGGTTCTATATTAAGCTCGTGCATGACGGCACTTCGGACCCAAAGTAACAACTTTCTGAGTGACAGTGCAGGATTTTAGAGGCAGTTGTGGTGAACAGGTCTGAGCTCATTCTACACTTTAGGACATGAGGGGAGGAAAATACATAATCTTAACATTTTTAAACTCCGTATAGTCCCTGTAAACGGAGAACGAGGGATAATGTTCGCTGCTAAAATCTGATGTTTAGTCGATTGATTTGTGTAAAATGTCCAATGTTCATTTGCACCGACAAGTCAACACTGCAACTTTTCTCTGTGTGGCCTAAACTTCCAGAATAAGGTGAATTGCTCCTTGGTCTGAGCGTCAGTGGCAACGATGTCTGTGGCTTTATCTTCTCTCCCCAGTTAGACACAGTAGCATATGAACGCAGAAAGCATGTTGAGGAACTGATGTGCAGACGGCGCTGTTGATAAAAATCATCAGAGGATGAGGAGAGCGGCCACTTTTGGGGAAAGTCATGTTCACAGACACTTGTGCCTTTTGTGGCGCAATCTGTCAAAAGCTACAGCCTGTCGACCTTCATCCAATTTCTAATACTTATTTTCAATACTTCTCGTTGAAATACTAATACATACTGGTAATTATTTCCTTTGGTAACACTTTATTTTACACTACCCTTGATACCTTATACCTGCCAAATTTAGTACAATGTAATGTGCTGTGTAACAGTGTGTAACAACTTGTACCTATGTAGTACATACACGATGAAATAATGTGTATTTGTAGTTTAGACACAGGAACATAATGTAACAAGACATAAGACTCTAACTCTAACCCTGAAGGTCTTATGTCTCATTACACAAGGTGCCTACAAAGTACTAATACACATTATTCCATTGTGTACGTACTACATAGATACAAGTTATTACAGATTGTTACAAAGCAGATTTAAATGAAAGTGACTAAAACTAGACTAGAACCTTATTGAGCTTTCGTCACCTAAAACTGTCATTTAGAAATGTCTCAAATGTGACTGAAACTAGAAACATTTTTGTCCAAAAGATTAAAACTAAAAGAGCTGCCAAAAACAACACGGCTTATGAGAGTTTCCTTGATCAAATGTTCTGTTATTTATCTATTTTGTGTGTTAATTTTAAAGTAATTACATTGTGCAACTGCAGATGTTTGACTCGGTTTGTTGGTTAATAATTGCTGGGTTTATCCACACGAACCAAAATGCATTCATTACAATACAATATAAGTGGTTATTGAAATATGGTTTATATCCTGTAAATGCTTCTGTTAATTTACAACCTACTCATGTTTGCTCACACGTCTCGCTTCTTTCTTTGTCTGAACAGAGCTGCGGCACTCAGCCAGAAAAGCGTCTCAGAGGCGTCTAAGTGCAGGTAACTATGAGGGATTTGCTTTAAGTTCTTTCTTTGTAAGTATTGAGTCCGGTGAATCAGTACAGCTGCTGGATGTTTTCAGGATTAAACTAAAGGCATATAAGACAAAATGCTTATCATTTCCAAAACCTTCTTTATAAAGACACTTCATCCACAACTTCATATGGACGGGGCCTAAACCCTGCAGTATTCTGTCTATTAAACACTTAGACTAATGATAATTCTCACTTTCATCTTATTTATGCCTGTTTTCCGTGTCCCAGGGCAGATAAAACGCACCAAGTGTAACATCGACGTGGAGACTCCGGACTCGATCCTGGTGAACACGAACCTCAGAGCCATCATCAACAAACACACGTTCAGCGTCCTGCCGCCCGAGTGCCAACAGAGGCTGCTCAAGCTGCTGCCCGAGGTCGACCGACAGGTGAGGAGCGAATCACGAACGGCACAATTCACAAAAGATCGTTTTCACAGACGTCACACTGGCTCGGTTTACATGGTCAGAAAAATCAGATAATGCAATAATCAGATAAGATGCATTTATATTCACTTCAAAAATCTGATCTTCCTAAACCCCAGGCTCTACATGTGCCAGAGCCTTTGTGGATTATTAGAGCAACTGAATTGTCTCGCCCCCTCCCCTTGAAGATGATCGTGCCTCCATATTTGCACTTGGAGTCAAAGTTCTCAATGTGGCATTTAATCACCTGCACATGAAAGCCCAGTGGAGACAGCAGAGGGTTAGGAACTCAAAGGTCTAGGGTTCAAATCCATTTAACTATGTATTATTGTTGCATCAGCCTTAAAGCGCATATGACACATTAGACAAAATTTTTGCTAAAACATAGTTAACACAATTATAGCATTTTGATAAAAAAAATTGTGCCCAGTTTTCTTTAGTTTTAACATTTTTGTGATGTTTATAGCTTCACTTCCCTATTAGACACTGACAGTAAGTGACACCGAAATCAAAATGCTGTTTTCTGACCAAAAAGCTGAGAAAATGAAAGAGCAATGCTGCCACCTAGTGACTCAATAAATTAACTTGTAGTTCTTTTATTGAGTCACTAGGTGGCAGCATTAGGCAGCACAACAAAGATTTTAACACCAGACATGCTCAAGGCTTTGCTGCAGCTGTTCCCATTGAAAAACCCATTCACAACACAGTCAAAGTTCTGATTTCAATTGACGTCTATAGACGTCTTTGGCAGTCAATGAGTTCAGCTCGTGCATGACAGCACTTCGGACCCGAATTAACACCTTCTTGAGTGACAGTGCAGGATTTTAGAGGCAGTTGTGAATATATCTGGGCTCATTCTACACATTAGGACATTGCTGGAACATGTAGGGGGAGGAATATACTTAATTGTAACATTTTTAAACTCCGTATACTGCCTTTAATATTTGTCTGTTAGTTTAGCCTTTTTGCTGTATTTTAATTCGTTTTATACGCCTGTGAAAAATGACTAAGAAATCAGATTATATCAATCAGATTTGCATATCACTTAGAAAATCACAGATTATTGCATCTAAACGTAGCCACTGCAAATCTAATAGTCCCAAAACTGCAAGAAGATATATATTATGCAATAAGACGTTTGACAACCCCAGAATAAATACAATATGGTAATTGGAACAGTGATTCATACCAGTTACTTCAGTTCAGTTTTTTGATGATATTATAGGGTATGAGGTTTTATTTAGCTTTTCTGAGCCGATGGAAAGTCTCATTAACTGCTTTTAATTTAGTTTTAGTCTTAGCCAGCACTAAAATTTTATTAGAAAATATACAAATTAGTCGGCAGAATTAACACTTACTCATACACGGCTTATTTGGTGCTTTTTTCCCATCGAAGGTGGGTGTGACTATTGTGCTATTTCAGAGGGGCTTATGCAACTGAACAGACTGGCACACATGTCATGTTTCTGAGTCATTTCCTTCTGGTGAGAATATATCAAAACAAAGCCCAGACTTTTGTTTCTTGCTCGTATTCTGTCCTCCAAGAGTGTCACATGAAAACTATCTCACAGTAAACTCTCATCTCCTCGTAAAGTGAGCTGCGCTGTGTAAAAGTTTGGCGTCTTGTTCCCGCAGGCCTGCATGGACGGACTCCTGAAGGTCACGAGCTCCGCCTTAAACAATGAGTTCTTCACTTCGGCCGCTCAGTCGTGGAAGGAGCGACTCTCTGAGGGTCAGTGCAGACGTAGAGTTGATGTAAAAGAAACGTTATGTCACCAAGGCCCGGCGTGAATGCCCTGGTGCTGCATAGGCATAACTTTCATGAACGTGTCTGTCTTTGTGGCTGTTCAGGAGAGTTCACGCCAGAGCTGCAGCTTCGAATGCGGCAAGAAATCGAAAAGGAGAAGAAGATGGAGAGTTGGAAGGAGGCTTTCTTCGAGACCTACTACGGGGAGAAGTAAGTTATTCAAATAATGGGCTGAAGAACTGGCCCATACAGTCGGCTGAGTCTTTTTGTGTTATTCAAGTAAAACCACAATGTAAGTTGGCCATTTTTTACTCAGTCCTGACACCTCTGGTCATACGTGTAACTGCACCTTCTATATTAAAGGGATATTTCAGGATTTTTGACATAGGGCCTCATTTCCTTGTTATCCAGAGTGTTGCTGGTACCTGGAGATATTTTTTTTGTAATTCATGCAGTTCTTATGTTTGACGAGTTTCGTGGCGCTAGGCTAGTGCAAGGCTAGCGCATTTCTATGGTATCAGCTAGCCTGCATTAAAAACAGTCTGACCCGCTCCACAGTGCACCTGAGGCAAATCACTTATAACGCCAGACTAATCATAGAAATGTCTGTGTCGATAGAATAATTTTTGGAATATAACTGACCTTGCATCACATGAATGATCGCATTTTGAGGGACTATTTTCTGGCAGATCACTCCGCCGCTGCGTTGTTTATACAACCACGAAGATGATGCTGCTCAAATAAAAGGTATTTTAAATGCAAAATGGTTAAAATTATTCTATCGACACAGACTTTTATATGGTTTGTCTGGTGTTTTTGAGTGACAAAAAGGTTAATTCACCTTTTTGTCACTCAAAAAGGTGAATTAACACCTTTTTGAGTGACAGTGCAGGATTTTAGAGGTGGTGAATAGGTCTGGGCTCATTCTACACATTAGGACATTGCTTGAACATGTACGGGGAGGAAAATACATAATTTTAAACATTTTTAAACCCTTTATATTACTTTTTGTCAAATTTTAGTTTGCTTTAATTTAGTTTGCCTATAATCCTGATCATGCTTTTACGTGAAACACTGCTTCAATTTACAATTCTGGTCCAGCTAAACATTAATAACGCTTAAATTATGACACTATGTTACAAAATTAGCCTATATAATTCTCGCTTTGCTAAGAAATAGATTCACATTTACAATTATGAGTAGTTCCTCGTAGATTTAAATTAACTGTACTCTTTTCTCTCCCTCCTGCAGCTCCGGACTCAGCTTGGAGGAATCCAAAGAGCTGACGAAGCCGGATCACAATCGAGAAACCTCCAAACCACAGTCTCTCCCCGCCATTCCACCGCCTCCTCCTCCTCCTCAGGCTGCAGCTGCTCCCGCCAAATCCGCTAAAGCCGCCCCTGAAGTCGCCAAGGACGGTGGTGTCGCGCGAAAAGTCGAATCTGCTCCTGCTGCCTCGGCGAAAGATATCAAACCTCTGTCGAAAGACCTGCCCAAACCTCCCGCGAGAGAAGCGCCTCCCGTCCTCGAGCCCATGCGGACGCGGCGGTCGCAGCAAGCCGAAGATCGCAGGGCACACATGGCTGCACAGTCCGCCGCGGCCAGCAAAGCAGCAGAGGAAGCAAAGCCGCAGAAAGAAGTGGAAGTGTTGCCTCAGAAGGAATGCTCGGAGGAGAAGAAAGCAGAACCACCACCTCCAGAAACGCCGCCCCCTCAAACCCCGCCCCCTCAAACACCGCCTCCTGATGAAGAATCCACGAAAGAACCAAGCCAAGAGGTCAAAAAGCCTGAGAATGAACTGCCTCCTGTCAAAGAAGAGACAAAACTTAGCCAAGAGGTTAAAATCGACGACCGCGCGGCGATAGAGAAAGCGGTAGAGGTGAAAGAGCAGGTGGAGGGGGGCGTGGAGGGTTCGAAGCGTAAATCTGTGAGCGAAGCAGACAGCGATGTGACGCCGGAGAAGAGGCTGCGGATCTCCTCCGTGTCCTCCGTGTCTTCTGTGTCTTCGGTGTCTCCTCCAGCCTCGTCCATGTCCAGCCCGGCCACGCCATCGCCCGCCTCCAACCAGAGGGTGCCGCCGCTCAAGGTACTGTGCGAGGGAGAGATGCTGCCTTTTTTCTACAAACATTATTATTCTTTCAGAACTAAATCCACAAAGCACTGCACTTTCAGTTAATGGTGTTCAGCAAAATCAACTTTTTAATGCTTTTTACCACATTTCTAGTCACCTGAGATCCTTCGTATCGAACAAACGCTTTCTTCAGCTCTCGATCTCTTGCCAAGCTTAATTTTTTCATCGCAAAGTAAAAACCCTCGCCATAGCTTCACTACAGCCACACACTTTATTTTCTCTTTGTTGAACAGCTGTGCAGTGAAGGGCAGCGGGATGAGCTTAGAGTTTGGACCAGGAAACTACTGGATCTGTTTTAGATCAGATAAGATAAGATAATCCTTTATTGATCTCACAACGGAGAAATTCACTTGTTACAATCGGCATTCAATAAGATCACTCAGAGTGTGCAAAAACAGACAGGAAATGTGCAAAGAGTTAAATAGTAGAAAACGAGGTATCTTAAGTACAATAAGTAAAGCAAAAATATTAGGGGGCGGAGTTCTAACAATAAGGGAATAATAAATAAAAATAGTATAAAAATTAGAACAGGTTATATAAGTAAAATATCGGGGCGTAAAGTTACAGTCCTAGTGCAGGTTGTCAATAAGTGACGCTGGTACAGGGAATAAAGTGCAGCTGATACATAGATTATTGCACGTAGTTTTGCAAGGGGGGTTATTGCACATGTTACTTTACAGTCAATATTGCATTTTCAAGTGTGAGACAGTGATGAACATGCAAACATGCAAACTCCACACAGAAAGATTCCCTGGTGGGAATCGAACCCGGACCTTCTAGCTGTGAAGCACGAGCGCTAACCACTGTACTACCATGCGGCTCTGATGCTTTTCAGAACAAACTCGTGATTTAGAGGAAATATATTATCTCACAAACTTGAACAAACTGACAAATGGGAAAGTTTTTTCTGTTCTCTGGATGTGGAGCGGCCGGTCGGACTTCAGACTACCCGTCAACACTCGCCGATCATCCAGGCGAGCCGCAACCACATCTCAAACAAGCCTAATATTGGCAGAATCCTTTTGGTTGGGGGAACCTATAGCTTTAAATTAAAGAAAAATGGGTTTGTGAGACAAAAAAGGGTGTGAACCACTGCATTAGTTAGTTAGATTTCTTTCTTTTTAGATTTTCTTTCTTTCTTTCTTTTTTAAAGGGGCTAGACGCAAGTTAGCAATTTTATACTCACTACTGCCACCTCAGGTCACATGGGCACCTTCTATATTAAGCTCGTGCATGACGGCACTTCGGACCCGAAGTAACACCGTTTTATTATTTTTTTAATATGTCTGGGCTCATTCTACACATTAGGACATTGTTGGAACATGTAGGGGGAGGCAAATACTTCATTTTAACATTTTTAAACTCTTTGTACATGAATCAATTTGTTAACAATAAATTCTCGTCTTTTTCAGATCCACATGTCCCGTATCCTGCCTGTGCCAGTGTCCCCGGGGCAGCCCTCGCCGCGCACCCCTCTGCCCACTCCCCTCGGCAGCCCGGGACGGACCGGCGCCCGCACTCTGGCCGACATCAAGGCCAAAGCGCAGCTCGCCCGGGCGCAGAGAGCTGCAGCAGCCGCCGCGAGCAGAGGGCTTCAACCTGGCGGCAATCTGGACCAATCGCCAAGTCCCAGTCCGAGCCCTACGTCTCCGCTAACTCCTGTGAAGATCCCGCCTGCCAACATCACGCCTCCTCCACGACCGCTGGACACAAAAACCTCACCCAGTCCCCCACAGATTTCAATAAAAGTCGAGCAAAAAGCCGCACTGGTTAGCGCTCCATGTGGCAATTTCTTATCGCAAAGTCCATCACCGACAGTGAATGAGCAAAGCCAGGTTTCTGGATCGAGTAGGAACTCTTGCATACCGGCTAACAACCCGCTGGTCACGAAGCTTCTCCAGGGAAAAGACGTCCCACTGGAGCAAATTCTCCCCAAGCCGCTGTCTAAAGTTGAAGTAAAAATGGCGGTCAAAACGACGGCAGCCAAGGGGAAACCCGTGCATTTGTTTACCGGAGCGAGCACCGACAATAAGCAAAGTCTATCCACTACGGGGAGAGCGGAGTTGAAGCACAAGGAGCTTCCGGATAAGGAAACGCAAGAACAGATTCTGCAGGCGCTCATGCAGAGAAAGTCTCAGCAAAGTCAGCCCTTCGGGGGGATCGGGCCGCAGCCGTTCAGAGTGAGCCCGGTCTCGCACGCGGAGAACAAGCTCACCAGGATCGGGGTGGGATTTTTGGGTTGCAAGAGAAAGCAAAAGCCAGCCATGACGGGACACTACCTGCTCAATGTTTCCACGTACGGACGCGGGTCGGAGCGGCAGCGGCAGCAGCAGCTTTTGAGGTTAAAAAGGGAAAGCGGGGAAGCGGAGGCGGCGAGTCAAACCGCTTCCGGGGTTAGGAGCGAACTCCTCAAGTCGGAGGAAGTCCAATACTGCGCGAGGGTGAAGGACGAACCCGGATTGGAGGAGAGCGATCAGAATAACAACAGCGGGTTAGCCAAAGACGCCACCAGCTCGCAACGAAAGCACCTCAGTTTTAGCAACAACCCAGGAAGCGCCGAGCCATATTCAACTCACCAGCGATCCCCGCAGGGTTTCCACAGAGTCACGGACAATCAGCCGGCGGTGTACAGCGGCTCCATTAGCATGTCTTTGAACGACGGCGATAGGGCTTTGGATTCGAACTCCACGTCCGATAACTACTCTGAGGCGGACGGCGCGCAGCCCGGAGGCGTCATGTCGTTCTCCGTCACGGTCACGACGATACCGGGGAGAGCGATGGACAGCGGGCAGGGAGAGCCCTCGCCCGGTCGGTCGTACGCCGACGGGCCCAGCATGGAGGACGTGCAGTCGAAGTGCTACTGCCGCCTCAAAGCTATGATCATGTGCAAAGGGTGCGGCGCCTTCTGCCACGACGACTGCATCGGGCCGTCCAAACTCTGCGTGTCCTGTTTAGTGGTACGATGATGGAGAAAAAGAATATACACGAACTAAAGATGAGAGCGCTTTACAACATGGCTACCCTTTAGATATGCTGAGAGGCCGTTTGTAGAAAATCAGGTTTTAAATGCTCTCCCGTCCTTTTCCATGTAGCTTCCCGAAAGTATTTTTCTATATTTCTAACTACGTGTGACTTTAGATCATGTTGAACACAATCTGGAGAAGAAGAAATCATTTTATTTAAAGGGACTATAGGGAGTTTAAAAATGTTAAAATTAAGTATTTTCCTCCCCCTACATGTTCCAGCCATGTCCTAATGTGTAGAATAATGAGCCCAGACCTGTTCACCACAACTGTCCTACAGTTGTCCTACACTGTCACTCAAAAAGGTCAGAATTGCCGTCATGCACGAGCTTAATATAGAAGGTGCAGTGACACATATGGCCTGAGGTGGCAGTAGTGAGTGTAAAATGGCCAACTTGCATCCAGCCCCTTTAATAAGGGTTTCCGTGGGGCATTGAAAAGCTAAAGTTAATGCCTGAAATGTCATTTAAAAGCATTAAATTTGATTCCGATGGGCATTAACCTCTTAACCCCCACCTTACCTTATTTTCTCCAGTTTGGTTTTACCCAAATCTAAACCTTCTTAACCTGACAGTTTACAGTCTATTGTCACATTTTTGTCATGTTATTTCCATTACACTAAAACACCAAATGCAGCCGAAACGCAACACAAATAAAGCAGTGAAAGTGTGACAACAAAAACAAGGAAGAAGCTGCGATGAGTTTTGTAGGTCTTAGCTTTCAAATGAGACCTATAGACTGTAAGCTCTCAGGTCAAGATAGAAGAGGTTTTAGATTCGGGTGAAGTGGAGAAAATGCATAGCAAAGGTGTTTGCCTTCGCAGACTTTCCTCATCTCCTCCTCGCTCTTTAATATTAACATGGCGCTACAGCCTCTTACAGCCAACTACAATCCCACGGCTGTGAGTTAAAGTGACAGTCTGTAAGTTTAAATGCTTTACAAATTGAATAGATTGTGTACAATTGACTGCCTGGGTCTGAAATTAGACATAAGTAATATTAAATCATAATATATATTTTTAAAGTCCTTCCTTTTGCTGATTTCAGACACTATAAAGAAACCCCGGGATACCACTTTGACCAATGAGACGAGTTTTTCCTGTGAACCAGCCTGTCTGGTCCAATCAGGAGGGAGGGGGAGGAGCTTGATCATTTGCATTTACTCTCTCGTCATTTTCAAAGCTCGGAGTGGCTTCTGG
The DNA here is from genome assembly GCF_951799975.1 of Gobius niger. Classification (NCBI taxonomy): domain Eukaryota; kingdom Metazoa; phylum Chordata; class Actinopteri; order Gobiiformes; family Gobiidae; genus Gobius; species Gobius niger. The sequence goes on from NC_136867.1 coordinate 25,151,558, forward strand.
TCCAAGAGCGGAAGAATTTGATTGTTTCCTCTCAAATTTCATTCTCCCCTCACTTTGCAATCTTACAGACTATCCCTTTAAACACAGTCAGTAAAAGAGTCCACCCGCCCTTTCCCAGTAGTAGAAAATATTAAAGCGTTCAGTCACACTAGTGCTGACCAACAATCCTCAAGCGTATGTAGCCATGTTGTAAAGTCGCACTAATAACTAATAATAACAAACATCAGGTCATTTAAAAACTGATCTGCAAAAAAGCAATATCTACATGGTTTGAAAATTCCGAATTTTACACTAATCTCGATGCTGCAAGTTTTGACCTTTGAACTTTTTATACTGCACTTGGATTATATGTCAAATCATTTATAGTAAGGCCACTTTTTAGAAACGCTAACGGGTTTGTTGTTAGAAAATCAGGTTTTAAGGCATTGACTTATATCGATAATCGAGGCACAATACGAACAGAGTCGCACTTTACAGCAGAGTAATAACACGGGAATGGGACTGAAAAAGCTTAAAGTAATGAATTCTTCAGCTTTGTTTTCATAATACAGTGAACAGTGAGGGTTAATTACCAAAACATTTATCATGCTGCACTTTTAGGTACCATTCTATTAGATCTAGGTTTGTAGAAAAGCCAAAATATTCACTCAAGAGTAACATTGTTCTCATACAATTTCATTTAAAACATTTAAATAGAGGTGGGTAGAGGAGTATTTACTCAAGTAAAAGTTAAAAAGTAACTGTCGGCATAAATTGTGTGAAACTAAACATAAAATCATGTGGACATCGTGACATTTACAAAGACGATTCCCAGAAAATGACAAAGAACCCAGAAAATCAAAATAATTGTAAAGAATAAGGCGCGCAAGACGATCTACATCTTTTTTATACATCGAAATGAAACAATTGCCGCTTATATTTACTGAGAGTAGAAAAAATTACGATTATTAAGTACAGATAATTCATTACAATTTTACTCAAGTAGAAGTTAAAAGTACTGCATGATAAACCTACTCTAAGTAACTGAGAACTACCCGCCTCCGCATTTAAATAATTACAAAACTAAAAGCGCCTAAACTTCTCGAATACTAAGTAAGTTTTGAGCATAAAAGTCAGGACACTTTGTAATAACTACACCTTATGTCACATGTGTCAAAGGCCCGCGGGCCACATGCGACCCGCGTGATTATTTAATGTGGCCCTTTGAGGAGCGTGCATTCCTGAGCACGTCAAAAAAGTCTCATACCCATTCCTGTGCAGAGTTATGGATTTTTTAAAGAAATAACCAGAATACTCATTTTAGCCACTAGGGGGCAGCTTTAAATTAAAAAAAGGAAAGAATTCCACACGTGTCCAGCAGACACAACATAATAAGAGATGAGGATATAAACAGCACATTATAGCCACGTGGTAAATGGTCAGTCTGCCCCACCCCTGATTTATATAGCCTTAATAAATGATGAGTTAACATAAACAATTCATCAGTTAACACTTGTAACACTGTTATTAAGTTTTAGTGACACTTTACTGATTATTTAGTGATGATGATGATTAAGGCTAAATAAGGTGTAGTTATTAACAAATAGACAAACAGTAAGTCATCCTTAAGATATAGCACACAAAATGCAAAGCTTTTCTCATATGATGCATGAATCTTTAGTACAGGTTTACTCACAGTGAGAGTTATTTTTACGCTCAAGTACAATGTGATACCACCTGCCTATTACAATGCTATTACTGTGCTGTAAAGCTTCAAAAAAAAAAGTCCTTAAAGATCAATATTTTGCTTCACTCAAGTCATTTGGATATCACTTTTTTGCAGGTTACAATCAAACGGAAAGATTTTACACTGGACGAGCAAAAAAAAATAGTTTTGTGCAATGTATTTGTAGAATTTCAATCCAATCAGAAACAGTCGTGTGTCGGCGATGTTTGCACTTGGTTCGCTTTGTCGTCTATTTTTGTAAACTTTAGAGATGAGCGTAGTTTTTATAAGCGGGAAAGGTGAATGTGTATTTTTCTAGTGCCGTTTTAGACTGACATTTTTCCTCACAATAATGGCCTGATTTCTTTTTTTAAAAAGCGGACAAACACAAAGGGCGCTAACGATAATCAGTGGTTGTTATGAATAGAGTACCTCCTATACTTCTGCATGGCAGGGAAGTGCAACTACCTGTACATTTTTATATAGAGACTGTATGTTTGTTATTACCGGAAGAAATGCTTATGTATTTAAAACGTGTGTATAGTTTTAGACTTCGGAGAATTAACTTTATATAATGAAAACGTGGTTGCACAGGATTTTTTTTCACTCGTTCGAAGCACTTCTGAACCCCAGGGATCTTGGAAAGCAACTGTACAGCACTCAACTAATGTTCACTGATGTAAAGCCATTGGTCTTGGTTTTAAACGGGGTTGTGCGCAGTAGCTGTGAGAGGCTTGTGTAAAAAACAGTGGAAGAGACAGCAGCAGTGGTTCTCAAACTTTTATCACAGAAAAAATGCATACTTTGGTACTAGGCCCGTTTCACAGCTTACTGGGTCTCTTTTGGGATCATGCTCAGAGGAAATGCTAGAAAACTAGAATGCAACTTCATGAAATTGTCTACACTAAATGTGGTCCTGGAAAAAAAAGTCAGGTATCATCCTTTTAAAGGGACTATGCGGAATTTAAACATGTTAAAATTAAGTATTTTCCTCCCCCTACATGTTCCAGCCATGTCCTAATGTATAGAATGAGCCCAGACCTGTTCACCACAACTGCCTCTAAAATCCTGCACTGTCACTCAAAAAGTTGTTAATTCGGGTCTGAAGTGCCGTCATGCACGAGCTTAATATAGAAGTTGCAGTTACGCATAATACCTGAGGTGGCAGGAGTGAGTATAAAATGACTAACTTGCATCTAGCCCCTTTAAATAAGCCAATAACAGTCATTTTTAACAGGCTCAAGTAGTGATACTTAGGAGTGAGACAATATATCGATTTTCCGATATATCGCGATATTTTGCGGGACGATGCGACACCAATACTTTTTATATCGATACTCTTGATGACGTCATGCATATTAATGGATGCTTGGAGCTGCTCCCACATGAACAAAGCTCAGAGCTTTTCCTTTGGCAGAGAATTTACATGATCTGAGGCTCTTTCTTTTCATTTTTATTTAGTCTTATTTTAGTCGACTAAAATATCTAGACATTTTAGTCCTAGTTTTAGTCTCATGAAAAACTTTTTATTTAGGTTTAGTCCAGTTTTAGTAAAAATATCACTTTGACTAAAATTTAAGACTAAATAATTTAGTCGACGAAATTAACACTGGTTTCGGATCATATTGAAATTGAAATTGCACACATTTTTTGGGCATCTCTGTCCACTCAAAAGCATTACATTTGACTACCTTAAGCACGGCACGTTTCATTAAAGGGATTATACGGAGTTTAAAAAATATGTATTTTCCTCCCCCTACATGTTCCAGCCATGTCCTAATGTGTAGAATGAGCTCTGACCTGTTCACCACAACTGCCGTTCAGGTCCGAAGTGCCGTTATCCACGAGCTTAATATAGAAGGTGCAGTTACACTTATGACCTGAGGTGGCAGTAGTGAGTATAAAATGGCTCACTTGCATCTAGCCCCCCTAAAGTTCACACTACATTTCTGTTCTTTGAAAACTAGTAAAGTCAGTGCATTATTGGACCTTTGTTAGTATTTTTAAGCACGAAACTCTGCAAAATCACTGTATTCCCATCTGACAGAGACCCAAAGCCCCAGGAGTGAACTGTCCCATTGACCATTTGGTAGTGTCTAAATCCGGACTCTGGTGGAGACTTGGCCCTGAATGAAACCAGGACTAGATCAAACAAACTCATGACATGGCGTTTGGTGTGAAAACTTTGAGAACCACTGATCTTTAGCGTTTCACCGTCAAGCTTTTCTACTTCACTGCCGCACACGCACAACCCTGCTCAAAAAAACAAAACAAAAAAAGAACAGAGTATATTGTCCTTTTCCAAAATGCATTTTCAGAATAACGTGTTGTGTTTGTCCTCTGTGTGGAAGCGCAGGGAGAAATCCAGATCACTGTGAATATCTGTTCATTTACAGCTCGATTCATTGTCTGCACCGAGAAAGAAACGTTTTTAATTTGTTTCGCCAACACTTTACCTTGCTTTGAACTGTGAGAAAGGACAGAAAAAATACTGAAATGATCTATTATTTAAATGCTTTTATGTAGAGTTTTATAGCAATTCACGAAGGTACAAGACGGCACTAAGACTTAACCGTCTCATCGGACACTTTTAGAAATCCATTCACAAAACAATCACCCTTTTATGCAAGACTTTTGGGAGAACTACAAAGATAAATTGATTCTTTTTTTCTTTATTTGTCCGATTCTTCGATCAAATAAGAAGAAAAGTCGGTAAATATTTGCATAAAAGGGTCCAGAGTTTTAGCCGATCACGGATTAGGAAAAGCCAAAGTCACCTTTAACAGCGGAATCACACCATGTTTTTATCTTAGTGAATCAAAGTAATATATTTTACTGAATATATTTTAATATATATTTGATAATTGTTTTGTTTTTTTCAATCAACAGGGTATTTACTATAAAGTTAATAATAATGTTTGTGAGCTGTCGAGTTTGGACTAAATGAACTGACAACTTTTCTAATGTTAAACGTCCAGGTTTTCTATCATCTGTCGTCTCTTTTTTTCCGTAATGTTGTTTGTAAAATCAGGAGTCGTGTCATTTCAAGTCACGGAAGTGTTTTTTTTTTTTTTTTTTGTACTTGTATTTGAATGAGAGAGTAGTGTTTGTTGATGTGTTGACACTGACAAATGTTTAATCCAGTTTGAGTCACGTTATCGATATATGGAAGTCCACGAAAGCCACTGTGGGGGGAAAAAGTCAAGATGCATTTGCAGAAAATCCCAAAATTTCGGTGTGTTCAAAGCTGACAGGGGCGGGTCTAAGGGGAGGCCATTGTGAGCACAGGCCACGCTTTGAATGTGGCCTTAGATATTCTAACTGACATTATAATCGACTTTTTTGAATTTCAAACTATGCTATAGCGTTGTTGCCTCGTCAAAGATATAGTAGTATTATTTCAGTCGTATTTCTTAGCTGCTGCTTCTTCATGCTTTGTTCTGCACTTCCTGGATACATTTGCGGCTTTGTTAAAACCTGAAACTGTCCAACATTAAACCAGTTCTGAGCGTGTGTTTACCAGGCCGTGCTGAAGCTGTAAACCACGCCGTAAATCGAAACCGGAAGCTAGTTTTTGAGTAAGATTCCCACCAGGAGGGGGAGCCCCAGTCAAAGTCTTCACCAGCTCTAGAGAAGGGGTTACCAAACTTTCCGGTCCACCACCCCCAAAAATCACCAGACCAACAACTCAGGCCCCCCTACAGTAAAATATAATTAGTGTTGATAATAAATTCAGGGACACAACATTTAAAGTCTGCTTTATTAATGTTTGCTTTGATAGTATACTTAGATATTTGGCTTGATTTCACTAAATAATAAACTGCTTTCAATCAAAAATACATCAAATTCAAAACTACTGTCTTGAAAATCATTACTTTGGTAACCTCTCACGCAGACATGTCAAACTGGCGGCCCACGAGCCAAATCCGGCCCGCGAGATGATTTAATCTGGCCCCTGACTTGTAGAGAATTCCTGAGTCTGCAAAATAAAGTCTAGCCTATTCCTGGAAATAACCATTATGCTCATTCCAGCCACTAGGGGGCAACTTACATTTAAAAAAGGAAAGAATTCCACACGTGTCCAGAAGAGGGCACTGCCATAAGAGATCAGGATATAAACAACACATTATTGCCCCGTGGTAACTGGTCAGTTTGCCCCAGGGCAGCTGTGACTACAATAGCAACTTACCACAACAGAGTTTGGAGTCACTGAATAATGACTGCAATATAATGACTACAGTGTACTCTGAGAAACTTGTGACAGGCTTGTGAAGCGCAATACAAGTTTAAGACATTATTATTTACTACAGTCCTGTCAGGCTTTTATTTTAAAATCACAGCTCATTATTATTCATTTATTGGAAGCATGTTTTCCTAATAGTATTTTCAAGCTACAATTCGGCCCACGACCCAAATGAGTTTGACACCCCTGCTCTAGAGCCTGAACTTCATTGTATCTATTTAATTCAGATTCATATTTCAGAGACATAATTCCAACTTATAAAATGTAAAATATAAACGCTGAGGAACCAAAAATGATGTTTTTAAGTCTCTTTTTAGGCCCCATATGCAGGATGTGTTGACTTAAATGTAAACTTGTTCAAAGCTTGGCTCTTTCTACCACACATGTTCTTTGAAAATACAGGAATTCTTGTTGACTGTTAGGCCTGAAATCGTACACATTGTTGCTCCTTGCACACAAATTCCTTTTTAATATCGAAGTTTCCCCCACTCTTCTGCTTCATGAAAATACGCCGATTTTTTTAGTAATTCAAATGGAATTATTAGAATGGAATACATCTCAGTTTACCAGATTCCTTTAATAGTGGATGAAAACAGTGCGGACATGCTCCTGCTTTTTCCTTTTATTACTATATTCAAACTATCTTCAGCAGAACTCACTTTACGTCCTTGCAAGATGTTTTATTTAACTTGTTTGGTCTTTATGTTCTCCAGTTTTGACATATTTGACTTCTTACCGTCACAGTGGCTTCGGGTTTTCCATAGATCTGAACAAATGACCATTTTCTGCCGTAACTGAGTCATACTGAGTCATGTCAGGTTAATTATAAACGTGTTGTTGTTGGGAAGTGTCATTTTCATTGTTTGCATCATCCACTGTTTGAAGAAAAAAACGTCAAAAAACAAAACCATCTTCACCTGTTTGTGTCACTGTGTGTCTCCTAAACTCTTAAACTCTGGGTGAATGTAAAATAGTAATCAGCACTTGTAAACAAAGTGTATTTTATCAAACATTATAGAATATTATAAATAAAATATGACTGAAAACATAAGTGTGTAGTTGGATTTTTAAAACGTAAATGGAATGTTTGTGAAGGCTCTCCATCGTCCAGGGAGTATGTTTTGTCGGGAGTACATTCTGAAGAAGGTGTCGGCCTGCAGATGGCGCTGTCGTCCTACTGCCCCATTTAGGAAAACAGCGCCGAAAATCTGTGTCTGCAGAGCGATGATTAGGTTTCGATCAAACCCAACATTTTTTGCCATAAAAATCACAATGCAATAGGCCATGGGTATAAACATTTGGTCCTATGGATGATTTTGAGAAATATGACACAAATCAGAGAAAATACTGTCAAGTCCGTTACCATTTTCATGGAAAAGTATAGATTTTAAGGCGGAACTAAGTAACTTGTGCCCCTAGAGGGCATAAGCGCCACTGCAGGGGTCATAGCATGTTGCGTTTTTTTTTTTGCCTTGCCAGGCCAGAAAACCACAATTGTAACTTTTCCTGCATTGGTTTGGAGGCGCAATACACTCTAATCATGAAGAAGAAGCTAACAGGCTAACAGGCAAAGCTAACTGTGGGCTTGCGCCACTTAAACAGTATTTACAGCCAAGTTTGAGTGAAAAAAAATATCTCCACAACTCAATTACACAATGGAGTTGTTGTTTTTTACTCAAACTTGGTTGTAAACACTTCTAAAGTGGCGATAGCCCCCAGTTAGCTTTGCCCGTTAGCCTGTTGGCTTCTTCGTGATTCTTTAAGTGTGTATTGTACCTCTGAGCCGAAGCCAGGGAAGTTGCAAGAGAGGTTTTCTGGTCAGACTCCAGGGGGAGATGAAAGACCCCCCAATCATCCCATTAACACTTACCCCCAGAGGGAATATGAAAAGGATTTATTAAGGTTAGCAAGTTGCGTAGTACTGCTTTGCATCCAGGCAAGTTTACTTCAACAACTTACAGGCCCTGCACCTAATATTGGCGACGTTTTATATCAAGGGGTGCTCGTTAAAGGTGCATTATGCAACTTTTTATGTGAAATAAATTAGATTTTTGAGCGTATTTGACCTTGTCGTGACCCAGCGGCTGTATGAGCAGTCATCATGGTGCCTTTACTTTCCATCGCAGTGGTGTCTAGGATGCTCCAGGATCAACTGTAGACACCATTGTGATGGAAAGTAAAGGTGCCATGCGGACCACATATTACAGCCACTGGGTCACTACAAGGTCAAATGCGCACAAACATCAACTTTGTTTTGCATAAAAAGTTGCATAATGCACCTTTAACGAGCACCCCTTGATTTACAGCGTCACCAATACTAGGTACAGGGCCTTTAAGTTGTTGAAGTAAACTTGCCTGGATGCCCCCTTTTGGGTAACACAAAATGCAATATTCTTCCAGATTATTATTTGTTATATATACATAGTTATGATTCATGGTTTAATCCCCAACTGCTCAACCTCTTCCTTCTTTCTTCCCTTTGCACCACTTGCACCTGATAGTCCCAAGTTTCGCTCCAGCGTCTCTGCGTACATGACCATAACTCACCCGAACAGCTGCCTGCTTGATAGTGGCAGTGGCCCTTTAATAAAGCGTGCGCGCACATGCGTAAACGCGCGTGTAGTAGGTGTCCGCGCATGGCATTTGGGTCTCTGCGCTCCCACCGTCCTCTGTCTGCCGCCTCTACCGCCGCTGCTGCTGATGCTGATGCTGGGGATGCGGACACCAGCGCTCCCTTCTCCATCACCGTCCCTTTAGCTCCTCGTCAGCGCATTTTTTTTTCTTTTTTTCTTTTTTGGAACGGGGGGAATCAATCCATGAGAAAACGCGAGAGATGACATGGAGAAGTCACGGTGATGGCTCGTCGTTGGTGCGCTTCGTCATCGCTGTAAACGCAAGGATTCTTCAAAGGTAAGCGCCTCAATACCTGTCTTCTTCTCTCTTTTTTTTATTCTTTTATTTTTATTTTCCACAAACACGTAGCCTACTGCACGTTTCACCGGTTCTCTGTCACAAATCCCCCCCCATATCCAAAAGTGTCGCGATATATACGAAGCTCCCGAAGATGCGAGGAGGATTTGCCTTTTGAATGCCCCAAAAAAAACTGCACGCGCGCTGGATCACGACACGGCAAGAAAGCAGGTAAATGGGCAATTAAATCGGAGGATAGTGATAATGGCTGCTTCGGTGACGCGCTGTCGCTGTTGTATTTTGTGAATCGGGTCGTGCTCGGGTCTAATTGCGCGGAGATTGGTTGGGGATGAGATCAGCGGAAGGCAGTGCTGCAGTAGCTTGGTCTTTACTCAAAGGGATGTTGTCATTAGCGACCAGCCTAAGGTGCGGTGATAATTTAACAAAAACATCAATTTCTTCCCCCCCTCGATCCACCTCAGTTATGTTTTGCCCTCGCGTCTGTGGAGAAACGACACGAAAACGTCAACGTCGCGTGCTCTTTGCATCGATTTCATGTCTCACATTAATTATTGACATCTCATAACCAGGAGGGATGGCACTGTCTCCCATCTAGCAGCCTGTGTAGTTGGATTTTTTTTTTTTACGCATAGTGCTGTGCCAATTCCTACTCCCGTCCCGTTTCCCCCCGTAGAGCTATGCAAAAAAAGAAGAAAAAAAAAAAAAAAAACAGCAGCGCGTGTTTACAATAGGCTTTTGTGATGCATTCAAGTGTCAGATGATGATTTCTCTCTCCCACTCTTCTCTCAAAGTCTCGGGCTGAAGAAGCGGGTCTTGTATTTGTTATGTAATAATACGCCAGACTAATCAGATACTGTACCCGGGCAGTGAGACGAGGCTGCCACTGTACATTTATTCTCAAGTTGCAAAAAACTGCGCTGGTGATTTGAATGGATTTTGAATTACGAAGAGGATTCAAACTTAAATGAGAAACAGAAAAAATGTCATATTTTTGGTAACCTTTCAACCCCGTCTTGGGTTACCCCCAGAGGGACTACGAAAAGGATTTATTGAGGTAAACAAGATAGTTAGTTCTTCTTTAAAGGTGCATTATGCAACTTTTTATGTGTATTTGACCTTGTAGTGAACCAGGGGCTGTATGAGTGGTCAGCATGGTGCCTTTACTTTCCTTCACAGTGGTCTCTAGGACGCTCCAGGATCCATTGTTTGGTGACGGAGCCTCTCAACAAAAAAAACCTACAAAGCATTTGAGGCCACAGTGATGGAAAGTAAAAGCACCCACTCATGCAACCACTGGTCACTACAAGGTCAAATGCGCACAAATATCAACTTTTTTTTTTGCATAAAAAGTTGCATAATGCACCTTTAACGAACACCCCTTGATTCAAAGCGTAAACTTTCCTGGATGCCCCCTTTTGGGTAACACAAAATGCTATACTCTTCCAAATTATTTGGTAACCTCCGACCCCCCGCCTTAACCGAGTGCATCGTCTCCATTTCGACTTTACCCAAATTGAAAAGCTTCTCGACTTGAGCTTACAGACTATATGGGCCAGAGTAATGCCTTATTTGAAAGCTAAGACCGAGAAAAACTGATGTTTATTAACCTCTTAACCCCCACCTGAACCAAGCAAACTTTCTACAGGTTGGCATTACTCAAATCTAAAAGCATCTTGAAATAAGTGTCAACACTACTGCAGGAACTGTCCTTGTGTTGTGCTGTACTGACAGTAATAAAGGAAAGTCTTCCTTAAAATCTTCCAGTTGTCTGACTGAGTATTTTCAAGGCAATTGGGTTCCTGGAATTTTATTAGTAACAAGAATGTATTTAATCAAGTGACTATAAGTTGAACTACTCAATTGAACAATACTGGCCATTGGTGAGTTAACAATATTGTAGATTATGAGTCAAATTAGCTTGACTTTTTCAAGGCAATCGGTTTCCAAGGTTTTTTCAAGTAAAGACCAATAATCATTTCTTTCAGTGTAGTAAAACGCGTCAAAAAAGCAACCAAGAAAGCAACAAAAAACTACAAAACACAACATTAAGAACTACAAAAACACGACCAAAAAGAGACAAAAAAAGAGACAAAAACACGGCAAAAACGTGGCCACAACAACGCAACAAAAAAGATACTCTGGCCTATAAAGTTTGGGAAATTCCATAGTTACCATGGAGAGCCGCCACCTTTGCAGCTGTTAGTATACATTTCCATTTGCTACAAAACAGTATAAAAAGTGGAGAAAAAAGCCGTGGAGCAGCTCCGTTAGCTGCTGAGTTGCTGCTGGTAAATACATCACCACTCACTGTGGTGTCCAAGTATTTTAATGTGAACAATAACTCTATTTGTTTACAATTGCTGCTAATCCCATAATGCAGGAGTAGGCAAGTGTGCGTCGAGGAGGGCCGATTTTCACCACTGCCAAAACATCAAGGGCCGAACCTCACCATTGTAGCTCAAAGTAAAGAAGCATTTCCTGCTAATGCCAATGTTATGCATTATATACGACATATTGGGATTTTCGGCCAGGAAACTTAAGAAATACTGAAAGAATGTACTTTTGTACTTTAACAGGTATTTGATCTTATATAACAATATTTCTCAACATCACCCTGTGGGCCAGAGGTTCTGTGCTGGAGGGCTGGATTTGGCCCCTGGGCCTGACGTTGCCTACCCCTGCCATAATGCTTAGCGATATGACATCACATTCCCAAACTCTATAGGCTGTAAACTCCAGTTCAGAAGCTTTCAGATTTGGGTAAAGCCAAACTGGAGAACATCTGTTTGGTTAAGGTGCGGGTTAACAGAGGTCAACACATCTTTTTCCTCATGTTGTCGTCGTCACTTTTTCATCTCTTTTTTGCCACTTTTTTGTTGCACTTTTATCGCTCTGTTGTCACATTTGTGTGGCTTTTATGGTCACTTTTGTTGGGCTTTCATCCTCATTTTCTTCTTGTTTTTGTCGCTATTTTGACACTTTTTTTCACAAAGCTTTCAGATGGGGGTTAAGAGGAAATCCCACTGAGTACATCAACAATAACAATCCTTTCAGTTTGATATATTGAGGCAAGAAAATATCACGATAAACGATATTATTGAAGACTGTTTTATGCCACGGAAGCTAACACAAAAAAGTGGACATTTCAATACAATAAAGTTCAATATATTGAGTCAGAAAACTATCGCCATTAACAATATTATTGAAGACCTCATAATGCAACAGAAACTACCTCTCCAGCTTCAAAATGACAGAAAAAAGCTTTGTCTGTTTTTACTCCCGACTTGTAGTAAGGAGTTCAGAGGCGCCACTACAGAGTTATGTCACAGAAACACAGAGCGACTGTATCAAACTGTGAAGCGCAGACTTGAGAAGGATTCCCCTCAGTTCCTCCAGAGGCCGGTCACATGACTGTCAACTCGGCTGCCGACGCACGTGAGACCGACTGGGATGTGCAAATTTGACTGTATACACTAGAGCTTCACTGTGGCTCACTTTAGCGGTCACTGGGCCTGGCACTTTAATTACTAAATCCACTTATCGTTCCAAAAATGACGGATTAACAATATGTTTTTTAGGCTCAGTACATTTATTTGTGTTTTTTGCTCTTCTTTCTTTAATGAAATAATTGTGCTTCATATTTATTGCAACTCAAATGTTAATCAATACACTGTGTGCCCATTAATACAAGTACATTTGTAACAAGAGATACAGTGCTTTTCATTTGTCAGGGCAACAGTTTCAGTGAGACATAATCGTCTGCAGTGTTGGGAATAACGTTTGACAAAAGTAATGACTTACAAAAATATATTCCTTTTTTAAGTAACTTGAATATAACATATTACATAACCTCTTAACCCCCTTGCTTTAACTAAGCACATTTTCTCCAGTTCTGATTTACCCAAATCTAGCTTTTTTGTTGCTGTTTTGATGCTTTTTTGTCACATCCTCTTCCTCCTTTACGGCTTGTTTTTACACTTTTTTTCATGAAGGTTTTAGATTTGTCGAACTGGAGAAAATGTGCTTAAGGTTAAGGTAAGAGGTTGAACAAAATACAGGGATATGTCAGTCATTATAATTTGAGTGTAAAGTGCATTTAAAGAGACTAGATGCAAGTTGGTCACTTTATGCTCACTACTGCCGCCTCAGGTCATGCGTGTAACTGCAGTCTCTATATTAAGCTCGTGTATGACGGCACTTCGGACCTGAATTAACAACTTTTTGAGTGAGGATTTTAGAGGCAGTTGTGGTGAACAGGTCTGGGCCCATTTATGGCTGGAACATGTAGGGGGAGGAAAATACTTAGTTTTAACATTATAGTCTGTATAGTCCCTTTAATGGTCTGTATTGATGTATGAACAAAAAATGCCAAACTCTGGCCAAATAAAATGCAGCACCAAATCAAGTTTTCTTATACACTGGTGTATAAGATCTGCAGTTGTGTGTATTCAATGTTGTGAAAACAAAATCAGGGGAAGCTATGTAAAAGGAAATCTTTGACACTTCTGCTCGTGGCATTATTACTATTTTCAGTTTATACTTTACCAAATGTAACTCAAAAGTAACTCAGAGTAGTGTAACTCAGTAATATGCAATACATATTTAAAGCTGTAACTGTTAAAGCAGTACTCAGTAACTCGTACCCCTAAAGGCCATAAGCACCACTGCAGGTGTCATAGCATATTGTGTTTTTTTACTCATTAATTGTCCATGAGAGTAAATACAACACTGACAGAAAAGATAAAGGGAGAGAGGGATATTGTACATCCAATTACACAATGGAGATCATTTTTTTCACTCAAACTTAGCTGTAAATACTGTTTAAGTAGCGCTAGCCCAGAGTTAGCTTTGCCCATTAGCCCGTTAGCCCGTTAGCTTCTTCTTTGTGATTCCATTAGTGTGTATTGGGGACTCCGGCCCGGTGCAGGAAAGCTGCAATTGTGGTTTTCTGGCCAGAGACACCAGGGGGAGATGAAAGACCCCCCAATCATCCCATTAACACTTGTAGTACCCCCTGAGGGACTAGGAAAGGATTTACTAAGGGAAACAAGCGACTTAGTACTGCTTTAATATAGAATGTATTACAATTTCTAAGTAAATTGCCCAACATGGATCGTCTACAATATTCTTGTTTATCGCCATCATGCTTCCCAGGCCTCATGGGCAGGAAGATCCCAGGTTCAATCCCCAGACCATGCTGGAGAAAGACTGCACCGTGAACTGCACTGGTTCTAGGATAAGTCAACAGCTAGGCCTTTCACGATAACAAAATCTGAAGATCTGTATATACTGAGACAGGAAAGCATCGCAATAAACAATAATATTGAAACCACAGAAACTCTAAAGCTTAAAAAATGACAGAAAAAGCTTTGTTAGTAACGTCCTTAATAATGAAATATCCCATCATGAACATGAAATACAACGAGACACAACGTTACATTAGAAAAATGGGGGAAAATGCAAATAAATGTACTGACGATAAATATTGAGCCTAAAAATGCACTGTTTATCTGTCCTTTATTGAAGGATAAGTCGATATAGTAATTATCGTCACAGGCCCGTATCCTGTATTCTTTTCTGACCGGCTTCAGCGCAAAGTGAGAGTTCCTAAAGTCCTTGAAGGCACCGGGCGCAGTGTTAATGCCTCATTTGAAAGTCCGCCCGGCGTCGATGAGAAAGTCTTATCTGCTGTTGTTAATGTTGGTGTCAGGCCTATCTCTCTAACGCCGTCTCTGTTTTCTCTTTCCGCAGAGTTTAGTGACCGCTCCGTTTGACGTCCAGCCGCTGTCAGGTCAGTGCCTCGGAGTCCGGCAAAATATCGCAAAATGAAGCTGTGTGATGTGGTGCTTTAGTGTCACACAGTAAATGATGGAGTGAAAAAAGAACGAGGTCAATTATTGCGAATTTCGTTAGTCTTAAAAGGCCATTACGTTGCAAAATTAACTCAAGGTCAATGTCAACTTTATTTATAGCACGTTCACAACAAAGCAAGTCACCCCAAAGTGCTTCAGGGGAATAATATTAGAAAACACAGTCACGATATAAGCAATACAAACTGCCTTTATACACCAAATTATTAAGCAAATTGTATTTCAGTGCCATAAAGGTGGAAAAAAAAGTTGTGAGCTTGTGATGATTAGTTTTCAGGTTAAGCCCAGTTAAGGGAAAAACTACTGTACTCTGCTGATGAATAGTGTGAAATAGTTGAATTTTTGGACTAGGTATGAAAACCTTCGATATTTCATGAAAGATTAAGCGTAATCATCGTACTGTTAAGACATTTGTGACTGATTCAGAGCACACGCAGGTTTGTGCGGATAAAGGCACAATGAGGACAGTTCAGATTAAGAGAACAGATGCTACAAAGCAGCAAACAGGTACTTGAAGCTGCTGGTGGCTCTGGAGTCTCCCAAACATCAAGCTGTAGGACCCTCCAGAGGCTGCAGTTGTGCATAAACCTACTATCCGGCCTCCCCTAAACTGTTCATTGAAGCTCATGAACAGAAACGGCTGCAGTGGCTCAGAAATACATGAGGACTCATTATCAAACAGTCTTGTTCACTGATGAGGCCGTGTAACCCTGGAAGGTCAGATGGATGGTGTAGTGGATAGTTGGTGAATGGCCACCATGTCCCAACAAGGCTGTGATGTCAGTAAGGAGGGGGCGGAGCCATGTTTTGGGCCAGAATCATGGTGAGAGAGCTGGACGGCCCCTTTAGGATCCCTGAAGGCCTCTAGGGGCAAGAGTTACTTAGTACTGCTTTAAGGCCCAAGTCTCCATCACTCTCAGTTCCAGAGATATCGGCCAAATATCGGCCATAGCCGTTACTGTAAAATATATTGTTCTACCTCCGTTTAACAATACTCGGTTTTCGATACCTTTACTAAAATATAATAATGTTAATTTATTCCTTAAAAGACAATTTCTTTTAAATTTGTATCATTTATTTGAGCTGAAACAACCAAGTCACTTCCTTTACTTTACCTCCTTTATTATGCTTCCTGGTGTCAATACCTTTTTATTTCCGACACCACTAGTACATAAACCTTTTTTTTCAATACCATTCTGGTATTGTTAGCACCCGACTGAGAAGATGCAATAACATTTATATCTAGCGACGGGACACTCTTAAGTACGATCTTCCCAAAGCAACACCCCATTCAAGTAAAGTTTTTCATCCTCTGATTTAGCACCTAATAACACAACCTTCCTATTCTGTATGTTTTTGCAGAAGAATCTGTAAGGATGATGAACTACAGATAAACATGCCTTATGTTCCTGATCATTTGTCTGTTGCAGGATGATTGAGGAAGGCAGTAAACGCGGCAAAGCGCTGGTGGAGAAGAGGCAGCTCTTTATGGAGATGAGTGAGTGCCTAATACCACACTATTCACATTTCACATTGAATATTGCTACACTCTCCGGGATGTTTGAGACGAATCTAAATGGAAACTTGCTTTTTGTTTGCCCGTTTCTCCTTTAGGGGCGCAGAACTTCGACGTGATCCGATTGTCCACCTACAGGACGGCCTGCAAACTGCGATTTGTGCAGAAGAGATGCAACCGTAAGAGTCGCTCATAAAAGATTCATAAAGTGCATCCCTATGTGACCAGTTGTTTTTATTACGGCCTCCGGCATTCACTAAGCACACAAAGACTAATTGATTCAGTGTTGTGTCTCTGTGCTTAATCCCGCTCTCGCCTGCAGTTCACCTGGTGGACGTGTGGAACATGATCGAGGCGTTTCGGGACAACGGCCTGAACACTTTGGATCACAACGCCGAGATCAACGTGTCGCGTTTGGAGACGATTCTGTCGTCCATCTACTACCAGCTGAACAAGCGGCTCCCGACCACCCACCAGATCAGCGTGGAGCAGAGCATCGGGCTGCTGCTCAACTTCATGGTGGCCACTTACGACAGGTGACTTCATCATTCTGAACCTTCTGATTGTGACTTTTCTCATAGAGCAGTCTAAAGGGGCTAGATGCAAGTTAGTCATTTTATACTCACTACTTCCACCTCAGGTCTTTTGCGTAACTGCAGCTTCTATATTAAGCTCGTGCATTACGGCACTTCGGACCCGAAATAACAACTTCTTGAGTGACAGTGCAGGATTTTAGAGGCAGTTGCGGTGAACAGGTCTGAGCTCATTCTACACATTAGGACATGGTTGGAACATGTAGGGGGAGGAAAATACTTAGTTTTTACATTTTTAAACTCTGTATAGTCCCTTTAAGGATAAGTTTGTGATTTATGTTTGTCGTAAATCAGCCCAGTTAGGGACATCGCAGCCCCCTCATCGATCCAAAAATCCCTCAGAGGTCCCTCAATAATCCTAGTTTAACCTTTTCAAAGAATGTTGTCATTATTTTACAACTGAAATTACATGTAAAAAAGCATTTGGCAAGGGCGCCGCAACGGGGTGAATGCACTCAATGTGTTTATTTTTTTTTTTTATTTTTTTATTTATTTAATAGGGACACTGCATATTGATGAACAGTTGCACATGAGCACTGTAAATATGCCAGATTATAGCGGGGATGCTAGTTTCCATCTGTAGTCCCTAGGCAGGCAGCACATACACAATTTACAATTTACAATTAACATAATGTGACAACAATAAATGCAGTAACGACTAAAAGTGTTCACAGGCCTGGTTTTCCTTTAGCCACAGTTTAAAACGTGCTTTAAAAGTGGCCAGAGTTGGAGTCTCTCTGACTGATAAAGGGAGACTATTCCAGTGTTTTGCCCATTTTGACTAAGAAACGGGGTATTTTTATTGGTGTAAATCTTGTCTGTAAAGAATGTCGGGGGCCCAGAAATGTTTCTCTCCATAGGACCCTGGCAGCGCCCCTGACATTTGCAATGATTTTTAGCAAAAAACTGTTTCAAAGTAGTACAATGCACAGGCAAACTTTGTCAACTGTTGTTAATAACTGGAACCCTCATAAACTACTTCTAATAATAAACAAGGAACTTTAGTTGTGGTATGTTTAAGTCCCAGTATGTGTTAAGATAAAAATGCCACTGTTCTCCCTACCAGGAATATACTTCACTTTTCATCTTTTGCTCTTCAAATGAATGGAAATGTTTTTCAATTTAAACAAAACATTATCTCTTGCTACAATTATTATAAACACCTCTATGAATTTACATGGGCTAAAAATATGTGGTCTTTTTCCCTTCCATCCCACTTATAGTCTGGTTCACTTTGTAATTTTGTTTTGTGGAGAAAACTATACATTTTTGAAAACTTTTTTTAATAAGCAATCAGAAAAACAACGTTTCCATCAGCTCTGATATGTAAAAAAAAAAAAAAGAAAGGAAAAAAAATGTTTGATAACAGCTATTCCACAAACGTAGTTTTTTGGAAATGTAATAAATTTGGCAGAAAATTCCATTTGGTTGTTCCGATCATAAAAGTGAATGAAACCTTGTCATATGTTTCATGGTGTTACCATAGCGACAACCAGAACTCCCCATTTACTCTAATGGAAAAATTACAAGGGCAAATGTAAACATTGTTTTTCTCAGTGCTTATACCATAAGGTTTCCAAAAATATATAGTTTTCATACTCTACACGAAAATCCCACAACAGTGGAAATCTAAACATAGTGACTATTAATTACATAATGTCCCACTTTTTTTTAATGTTATCATTAGGGCTGCCACTGACAATTATTTTGGTCATCGCTCAATTTATTTATTGGTTTGTTTGGTATCGTTAGCAACACAATCAATCAATGAATCTACAGATTATTTTGTGTATGAAAATTGTGTATATGTTTTTTAAACCTTTTACAACATGAAGCTAAAGTGGAGTAAACTTAAAGCTGCATTATGCAACTTCTTAAGCGGAAAAAAAAAAGAGAGATTTATGCTTATTTGACCTTGTAGTGACCCAGAGGCTGTATGAGTGGTCAGCATGGCACCTTTACTTTCCATCACAGGTCTCTACAACACTCCAGGATCACTTGTTTTGTAAGTTTTCTGATAAGATGGTCCAGAGGCTCTAGCTTTATGGGTTAATTTGTGATGTCTTTTTGAGTTTAAAACAGCAAATAAAAAGCTACTATGCCGGTCATTATACACATAACTTTTAATTTCTCAAATCGGTACCACCGTCTATTTTCTCCCCCATCATTAATTTATTTGTGTTGCGACGGTGCTGCTGTTATTATTAGGATCCTGGATGTGAATAAGTGTCTCGTCACAGGAAGCCGCTCTGTCTCTCTGCGCCAAACTCAATTAGACCGAAGCGATAATGTCCTTCTGCTGGGAAACCGAGAGGGGGAAGAGGGGGAGAAGGAAGGGAAGGAAGTGGGGGCGAGCGGTTGATAGGTGTTTTTGAACAAGTCAGCAAATATAAATCCATCCATTTTTTGTTTTTTGTTTTTTTTTCGGGGACGGTGCGTGTTAAAGTGAAATATCTGTGGCTTGGGAACATTCTTGGTGTTAGTGTTTGCACTAAAACGATGTAAACCTATGGAAGAGACAGTTTATGTATGAGGATTGTATGAGGATTTTTACTTGTCATGATGTAGCGCCCTCTACAGGCAGCAGCGGGAATGAGAGAGAGATTCATGCCTTGGTTTTATAATACTGTACACTTCAATGCTTTCCTTGCTAAAGACTCATTAAAGATTCAGAGCTTCAGAGCTGCTTCATTCAGTTTGAACACTGACCTCTTGTGGACGTCATTATTGCAATATTTAAACATAAGTCTGCCGGTTTAGATTATTTAACAAAACAACGTATATTGATGTTTGAAGGGTACAGGTCAGAGCTAATTTTGCCAACTGTTTATTCACTTGTCACTTATGGTTTACAGCAGCGGTTCCCAACCTTTTTTGTCCCACATATCCCTTGAGGCATTAATCTAATACTCTGACTCCTGCTAAAAGTTTAACAAAGTGAACAACTAAACATGGATTATTCAGTATGTAATAGGCAAGTTTGTTTTGTGAAGGGCTGATTTTTATCATTGGCAAAACACCAAAGGCAACCATACAAGTACCAATGCTTTACTTTATTTATGGCCTAGTGGGATGCCAGGAAATTCAAAATTTCTAGGGGGTGAAGTTAGAAGTGACCAAACTCTTCCATGTTTTCCCTATTTAAATACGGTTATGTGAGTAATTACACGATCCAAGTATAGTTACACAAAATACGGATAAAAAGCGGTACTATATTGTAAGGCGAAATAACACCATGGGAGCACTTCAATGTCCGCGCAGTAATATCTTCACTTTACTGCATCTTGTGAAGTATGAATGAGCCTTTAGTGCTACCAAATAAATCCTCTGCATTGTATCAGTATTGTTGGGGTAAAACAGTCATTGTAGTTTGTCTCATTGAATAATTGTTGAATGAATGTTGTGCTGTTTCAGTGAAAGCCACGGGAAGCTGACGGTTTTCTCCATGAAGTGCATGTTGGCGACGATGTGCGGAGGGAAGATCGTCGACAAATTACGCTGTAAGTCCTTTCTTTCTGACTGCGGAAAGTGTATGACACTAAAACATGAGGGAAAAGTTCAGTTTCAGTTGTAATATTCCTGTGTGTGTGTGTTTTTATTTTCTACTCAGGCTATTGTTATTGTAGTTTCTCAAAGTAAACACCAGGTGGCAGTATTGACTGGTCTTCTTTCTCTTTGTACCTGCCGTGTCACTAAATCTCTATTCAGTTTTTACTCCTTAATTGCAGTTGTAGCAAAAGTACAGATACTACTGATCAGATATTATTCCAGTAAAAGTTGCTCAGTCGAATTAAAAGTACTGAGCTATTTCTTGTATTTAAATATTCAAAGTACAAATCAGTTTTATTGCACAAGGTGACCCGAGTTTCTTGTTCCTGCAGACATCTTCTCCCAGATTTCGGACTCCAGTGGGATGATGGCCTTCGCTAAGTTCGACCAGTTCCTGCGCGAGGTCCTGAAGCTGCCCACGGCCGTGTTCGAGGGGCCTTCGTTCGGATACACGGAGCACGCTGTCCGGACCTGCTTCCCCCAACAGGTACGGGACGGGGACGTGGGGATGTGCAGGGGAAATGTCCCAAAAAAACTATTTAAATGGATTTAAATGGACTCCTGACCCGTTTGTGTGTTTCCCTCAGAAGAAAGTGGTGCTGAACACGTTTCTGGACGTGCTGATGGCCGACCCGCCGCCTCAGTGTCTGGTGTGGATGCCCCTCATGCACCGCCTCGCCAATGTAGAAAATGGTGAGTCCAGCGGGAAATGCTTCACTTGATTGGCCACGACAAGGCCACAATGAATCCAGAACAACCTACTTCTAACCTTCGCTGTGGAGAAACTGAACAACTGAACCAATGCAGTACATTTAAAGGTGCTGCACATTTAAATGTACTGCATAGGTAACTTTTTATGTGAAAAAAAAAAAATATTTGTGGATATTTGACCTATAAAGGGACTATGCAGCCAAGAAGAGCAACACAAAAAAACAGAGTTAGGGTTAGTGTTTTTATTCATTTTTTTGTATATTGCTGTTTTTATTGTATTGTAATTGACACATTTCAGGTTAAACATTTTGTTCTTTCCTGCTATGTCAAATTTAATAAACCTAAACCTATACAGAGTTTAAAAAAATAAAAAATGATGCATTTTCCTCCCCCTACATGTTAATGTCCTAATGTGTAGAATGATCCCAGACCTGTTCACCACAACTGCCTCTAAAATCCTGTACAGTCACTCAAAAATGTGTCACTTCGGCCCGAATTGCCGTCATACACGAGCTTAATATAGAAGGTGCAGTTACACATATGGCCTGAGGTGGCAGTAGTGAGCATAAATGGCAAACTTGCATCTAGCCCCTTTAAGTGACTCAGTGGCTGTATGGGTGCAGCATGGCACATTTGCCACTGTGAGGAAAATCAAATGTGCTTTACTGCACCCATACAGCCACTGAGATACTTAAAGGGGCTGGAAGCAAGTTCGCCATTTTATACTCACTACTGCCACCTCAGGCCATATGTGTAACTGCACCTTCTATATTAAGCTCGTGTATGACGGCAATTCGGGCCGAAGTGACACATTTTTGAGTGACTGTACAGGATTTTAGAGGCAGTTGTGGTGAACAGGTCTGAGCTCATTCTACACATTAGGACATGGCTGGAACATGTAGGGGGAGGAAAATACTTAATTTTAACATTTTTAAACTCCTTATAGTCCCTTTAAAGGTGCAACTTTTTATGTTGAAAACAAAAGGTTGATATTTGTGCGTATTTGACCTTGTAGTGGCCCAGCGGCTGTATGAGTGGTCAGTATGGCGTCTTTACTTTTGATCACAGTGGTCTCTAGGACGCTCCAGGATCAATTGTTTGGAGGGTTTTCATTACTGACGGAGCCTCTCACCAGAAAACCTACAAAACAATTGATCCTGGAGCATTTTGGAGACCGCCATCAAAAGTAAAGACGCCATACTGACCATTCACACAGCCGTAGGTCACTACAATGTCAAATACGCACAAATAACTTTTTCATTTGCGTAAAAAGTTACATTATGCACCTTTGAGTGACCCTGTGGCTGCATGTATGTTATATTTTTTGACATTTGACCGACTTCTCTGTGTTTCCAGTCTTCCACCCGGTGGAGTGCTCCTACTGCCGCAGCGAGTCCATGATGGGCTTCAGGTACCGGTGCCAGCAGTGCCACGGGTACCAGCTGTGCCAGAACTGCTTCTGGAGAGGACACGCCAACGGACCCCACTCCAACCAGCACCAGATGAAGGAGCACTCCTCCTGGGTAAGGAGTCGCTCTGGGAGGGGTTTGTTCCTCCTTTCACCAGACAAGATGTAATAATGTGGATGCATTAGTTTCATAAAGCAGTTTGCTACATGCTCAACGTTTGCTCTGTGGTCGACCCACAAACGTGGCTGCCAGCAACAAGCACATAACATTCATACATAGAAAAAATAAGGGAAGTGTCTTGTTTAAGGGGGAGAAGAGAGGGAGTTTGATTAAAGTCAGGTTAGTTTTAACAAAGAGGTGAGAAATAGGAATGGAGCCGTAGACTGTAGGACGGGGTAGGCATGTTTGTGTCGTGGAGGGCCAATTTTCTTCATTGCCAATACACCAAGGGCCGGAACACACAATTGTAGCCCAAAGTAAAGCACCTTTTTTCCACAAATATAAGTGCTACATAATATATTAACCAATGGGGTGTTTTGCTGGGAAATGTGAAAATATTGACAGTATTTTCCACATTTTAGAATCCTTTTCACATTTTTGGTCTCTGATTTATGAATAAATGTTTCTTCAAAATTCTCTTGGGGGCCAAAGGTTTTGTGCTGTAGGGCCGAATTTGGCCTCCAGACCTGACGTTGCCTAACCCTGCTGTAGGACAACGATGGACAAAGTGCGTTCAGCATGGGCTAACTCAAGCTCGTTCATGCTAAGTGCAATTTGGCCAGGTATTTGAGGGCAGCTCCCAAATTTTAAACAAAAATAGCAAAAGGAAAAATATATATAATGTAGCGTGTGTTAAGACAAACACATGGAGGAAAGAATGACAAGCCTGTGTTCAATAATGACTTCAAGAATTACAGTAATAAACGTCTGGAGCCTCAGCCCGCCCTCATTTCCTCTTAGGCTTCAGCAGCTGATAGTGATACTACGTCCATGTTTTTCCACAGTCTGTGTTCTGAATAATCCTCAATTGGATTTATAAACAGAAACCAGTGGTTTATAGTTAAGTTTATTTTATTTTCACAATTTCACACAATACTTTCATAGACATAATCGCATGTAACAAATCATGTTCCATTGTGAAAAATTAGCTCCCAGAAAGCTAAAAGCTTAACGATAGGGTTCAACCTGTTCTCAACCTGGGTGTGTATGACAACATATTTTCATTTAGTTTTAGTCTTTTGATGAGTTTACAGAAATTTCATGTAAATCTGTCCGACTAAATGTAACATTTATTTAGTGAACTTTACATTCATTGTCTTCAAACATACGTAATCATATTGCAGAGGTTTAAGAAGCTCCTCCCACATGAACGAACCACAGAGCTTTCGTTTGGCACTGACTTTGGATGAGATGAGGCTCTTTCAAACTGTATCACTGGAAGTTCAGATGTTTTTAGTTTAGTTTTGATTTTGTTTTTATTAGTCTACAAAAATAACTGGACATTTTACTCATAGTTTTTGTCCTAATCAACTAACTCTGATTTAGTTTTGGAATAAAAATAGCTGAGAACCAATTGATGAGACTTAACTAAAAGGAATGAACAGATCCTTACCCTGTTGTTTCTTGTTTCTTTCATTCTGTATCTTCAGAAATCCCCGGCCAAAAAGCTGAGCCATGCCATCAGTAAGTCTCTGGGCTGCGTCCCGATCGGAGAGCCGCCTCACCCTGTGTTTCCGGAGCAGGCGGAGCGACCCCAGGAGCTCACCCACACTGTGTAAGTCCCACCAGGAGCCTCTGTATGTGCCTTCACCCATCCCAGCCCCATCTCCAGCCTGTTTTTCATTTAAAAGATATCAAGTTATTTTGATTGGCTTTTGCCCTGTGTTGGTTTTTGGTTTTGAAGATTGCCTGTGCTGATTTTCTCCTATTTCCCACATCACCAAGACAAGATATATGGATGTAAGAGATATTATTTCAATGTATCCCTATCTTCCTCTGTGTTGGTTAGAAGATGCCATATTGATCTAAAACAGATGAAACAAAACATCCATTAGCTTCCCTTTTCATATTGTCAAACGATCTCCCCATAAGCACCTCCTCCTGTTGCTCCCCTTCGCTGTGGAGCTGCTTCAACAAAGAGAGAAATTGAAGAAAACGGATTGTGCTGCCCATGTGGCAGTAGTGATGCTGTGGAAAGTGTCTTGGATTAAGCTGAGCAAGAGATCGAGAGGCGGGCAGAGCATTTCCTGGATGTGTAGGAGCGTTTGTCACTGCGATGCAAAAAAATAACCTCTGGGGAAGATTATAAAATGACTAAAAGATGCGTGAGTGGCTCGAAACACAACTCTAGCTTTGTATTTGAGGAGAGAACAACATGTTAACGTAGTGAAAAGCGCTAAAAAGGCGATTTTGCAAAGTGAAAGTCAAAAATGTTGCTTGGATTTCATATTGTTATAGGCAAGGAAAAGTACATCAATATCCAGTTTTTCATGAATGATTTGACCATTATTTACCTTCCATGGGCTTTATGCACGTGTCTTCCTAGTGGATCCTCAGGAGGCGCTGCTCTTCCTGTCCCGTTATTTCCTAATGAGTTTGTAGCGGTGACTTGTCTAAAGAAATAGGAGAGGGGGGGGGAGGGGAGAGGAGAGGAGAGGAGAGGAGAGGAGAGGAGAGGAGAGGAGAGGAGAGGAGAGGAGAGGAGAGGAGAGGAGAGGAGAGGAGAGGAGAGGAGAGAAGAGAAGAGAAGAGAAGAGAAGAGAAGAGAAGAGAAGAGAAGAGAAGAGAAGAGAAGAGAAGAGAAGAGAAGAGAAGAGAAGAGAAGAGAAGAGAAGAGAAGAGAAGAGAAGAGAGCCTTTATTGAGCTCACAATGGAGAAATGTACTTGTTACATTCAGCTCTTCAATAGTAAATAGTGGTATCTTATATACAATGACTACCAAGGCCTTTGTAGGGACAAAAAGTATAAAATAAATAATAAGTAAACAGACTATAACCAAAAGTTAATGTCAGGGTTAGCAGTACAGGTTTACATCACAGTGCAAGTGGTTGATAACGTGACGCAGAAAAGTGATGTAAATACAGGGATTATTGTGTGTATTCTGCAGGAGGGGTTCTTGCACATGTTGCTTTACAATCTTGTAGTACAGTCTGACAGCAGTGTGGATGAAGGACCTGCTCCTTCTTGCACTGAGGGTGTCTCAGTCTGCCACTGAAAGAGCTGCTCAGCTTCTCTACAGTCCCATGCAGTGGGTGGGAGGTGTTGTCCATGATGGAGGTGAGCTTGGATCACCTCCTCCACAGAGTCCAGGGGGCAGCCCAGGACAGAGCTGGCCCTCCTGACCAGCTTGTTCAGTCTGTTCTTGTCCTGCACTACGTTTCCCAACATACAGCAACATAGTGGAGAGCAAAGGCTACCACAGAGTCATATAAAGTCCTGAGCAGAGGCCCCTCCGAAGGACCTCAGTCTCCTCAGAAGGTGGAGGCGACCTTGGCCCTTCTTGTACAGGGCGTTGGTGTTGTGGGACCTGTCCACAACACCAGGTTATTGGTCTGTCTTTAGTGTAAGTACGTCAGTTTTTGTGGTGTTGTTTGTTGATACTTGCCGTTCACTCTGAGATAAAAAGTCCTCTATGAGCACAGGAGCATCAACACAAGCTGAAACTTTCATCTCACATACAAACAAAAAACATTTCAGAGAAGTAAGTCGAAGTAGTAGGAGTAGGAGACTGAAGTAATTGTCATTAAGTGGAGCTGTGGTAGTGGCAGAACTAGTTGAAACTTCTGCATGTATTTACAGTTTTATAGCTTTATGCCATCTTCACTTCTGCCTGCAGAGGGCGCTCCAGGCTCCAAATTCTCACTAGCCCAGTCTCTCACTCCTCACCAGAGACACCCAGAAGAATGTTTTAAGCCTCTATGATGCAGGATCTGTCCATTTTTCGGGCATTCAAACCTTTTTTTTCTGTCTTCTCCTCACAGCCTCAATGCACTATTTATTCTCACACTGACTGAATTCAAATCAGTGCAATGGTCTCTAATCATTTATCTATTCCCCGCGTTCATTCTGCTCGGTGTAACGTGACAGCAGCCTTCAGCGCGGACGGACGATCTATGGGCTGAGTGCAAAACTGTTATGAGAGAAATTAGAAATGTCCTATTGACGCCGTAAACAAATCGTCCATCATGAGCTTTATCACTCGGGGTTTATTGGATTTACCGAGGCCAGTGAGCGACAGTGAGAGAAAATAGCTCTCCAATGATAAGAGTGCTAATTATGAGATTTGTTAAGAACATTGCATCTTGATTAGGTTAATAGGCTTCATCATGCTCCGAGTACTTAGGCCAGGCAAGTTTATTTGTAGAGCGTATTTCAAAGTGCTTTACAGAGCAAGAATGTAATAAAAGTTAGGCTACTGTACACGTCGTAAAATGACACTTAGGAGGCAAGTGAAATCAATCAGACATAAGTAATCATGGTAGGATTGGATTAAAAGTGGGGAGTCCAGATGTAATGAATTCAGTGTTATATGGAATATTGTTAGAGTTGAGGCTGTGTCACCAGTCCAGTTCCAGGTTTAGGTAAAAGTGAAATGCAGCCTCATCGTGTTTAGTCCTGACTCTGGGACCAGCAGGAAGGAAGGAAGGAAGGAAGGACAGATGGAAGGATAGAAAGAAGGAGATAAGAATAAGGAGAAAGAAAGATGGAAGGAAAGATGGAAGGAAAGAAGGAGGGAAAGAAGGAAAGATGGAAGGAAAGAAGGAAAGATGGAAGGAAAGAAGGAAGAAAGGAAAGATGAAAGGAAGGAAAGAAGGATGGAAAGAAGGAAAGAAGGAAGGAAAGATGGAAGAAAAGAAGGAAGGAATGAAAGAAGGAAGGAAAGAAAGAAGGAAGGATGGAAAGAAGGAAGGAAGGAAGGAAAGAAGGAAGGAGAGAAAGAAGGAAGGAAAGAAGGAAAGATTTAAGGAAAGGATGGAAAGAAAGAAGGAAGGAAAGAAGGAAAGATGGAAGGAAGGAAAGAAAGAAGGACAGATTTAAGGAAGGATGGATTGGATCGTTGGATGCATGGATGGATGGATCCATCTAAACAACGGATAAAAAGACAATACATATAAATATGATAAAAAATATTTAAATACTTGCCCCAAGTTTAACCCTCACACATTTACATCAACAATGATCATTATGAAATTGAATTGCAGAAGGGAGAGAGGATCTCCAAAAGTGCTCAGTCCTGCAGTATATGGAGAGGAAATGATCAGATCTATTGCTCCTCTGGGCAAACAGAGTCCCATGCAGAGGGTGCCTGATGTTACTGAGGATGGCCTGGAACTTTCTCGCCCGTGTACCTCTCAACCACTGCCTCGACAGAGTCCAGTGACCCCCCTGATTCTGAACTGTGGAGCTGGACCATGAAGAGACACAAGCAGAGCTGTTTATTCTCTGTTTGTTTATTCTCTGTTTGTTTATTCTCCTGAGCGACAGGACGTCCGTGCTGGTCTTTCTGGGTGGAGCCTGCACGTTTTCCCTGTGTCTGGGTGTTTTTCCTTTAAGGGCAGGGGACAGGCAAGTTTGCTGGAACGTTTTTTTCTGGAGGGCCCTTTCTCCCAATTGACCTAAATGGAGAGTGTGGGTGATCTGAGGGCATTTTCAAAATAACTGTCAATATTTCAGTATTTTTGAGGAACATAACGTGTGTTCAGATCTCGATTTGGAATTGTTCAATATCCCCCATCAACCCAAAACAAAGGGTAGACCAAAAAAATAGGGTCTATTTAGTCCTAGGTTAGAATTTGTGAGCATTGGTTTATTGTAATTACACCACATTTCTAGTCTTCATCTCCATCTATAGCTGCTGCAATATTAAACATCGTGTAGCGTCTCCATCTGCTCCATGTTTTACCATCAGACACATATCTATTTTCCCTCCTGTCACTCCTCCGAAGTGGATATCGATGTTCCTGTGTTGTATGTGAGCCACTGAAAGGCAGATGCAGCTTCCTCCCGCTCTTCCTGAAGGCATCTCCGCGTCGTGTTCACTGACTTTTAGCGAAAATGGCTCTGACTGCTGAGCTTTGGGACTGTTTTAGACGCGTCTTTTGTCTGTGGATATTTTTGACTCAGCGGCAAAGGTAAAAAGGGCAATAAATAGTTCAGAAGGAGCCGTCTCTTCATGAAGAATCCGGCTGTGACAAAACTAAACTTGGTTCTACAAAAGAGTTTCCTTTTGAGAACAGGAAGAGAAGAAGAAATTACTGTCCCCATCAACATAAAACATGTACAATACGCGTAAGCTCAATCTGGCTACTCCTGGGAGCTGCATTGCGGTTTCCCACTGAACCATGGGTCAAAATTCGGAGGACAGATTTAACTGCAGGGACAAGAACACGCGCATTTCTGTTTCTGTTGATATTCGTGCTGTATTTTGTGTAAAAGAGCAGTTTGTTAGTGGCCAATGGCGCATCTAGGCAGGCTCAGTTTGGTCAGTCCACCTCAGGGCAGCTGCGGCTACAAAAGTAACTTTTCACTGCCGAGTGTGGAGTGAATGAATAATGCACTTTGAGAGACTCGTCAAATCAAGCAAGGGTTTATTTGATCAGAATTTCATTCAAAGTGATTTTTAGAATGATACTAAAATCAAATTAGTTAAAGGGATATTTCAGGATTTTTGACATAGGGCCTCATTTCCTAGTTATCCAGAGTGTGAGATATTTTTTTTGTAATTCAAGCAGTTCTTATATTTGAAGGGTTTTGTGGCGCTAGGCTAATGCAAGGCTAGCGCATTTCTATGGTATCAGCTAGCCTGCATTAAAAACAGTCTGACCCGCTCCACAGAGCACCTGAGGCAAATCACTTATAACGCCAGACTAACCTATAAATGTCTGTGTCCATAGAGTAATTTTAACCATTTGGCATTCAGCATCAGCTTTGTGGTTGTATAAGCTACGCGGCGGCGGAGTGATCTGCTAGATAATAGTCCCTCAAAATGCGATCATTCATTTGATGCAAGGTCAGTTATATTCCAAAAATTATTCTAACGACACAAACTATTTATAGGGTTAGTCTGGCGTTATAAGTGATTTGCCTCAGGTGCACTGTGGAGCGGGTCAGACTGTTTTTAATGCAGGCTAGCTGATACCATAGAAATGCGCTAGCCTAGCACAAGCCTAGCGGCACGAAACTCTTCAAATATAAGAACTGCATGAATTACAAAAAAAAAAAAATCTCCAGAAATTAGCAACACTCTGGATCACTGAAATGAGGCCCTATGTCAAAAATCCTGATATATCCCTTTAAGCTTGTCCTTGACGGCACTTCGGACCCGAATTAACATCTTTTTGAGAGACAGGTCTGGGCTCATTCTGCACATTATGACATGGCTGGAACATGTAGGGGGAGGAAAATACATAACTTTAACATTTTTGAACTCCACATAGTCCCTTTAAGCTCTGTTTTTACATGTTTTTATGTTTTCTGTAAAGATCAACCTGCCAGGGCGTCTGCAGCTGGAAATCAGCCCAAGGCAATAAACTAGCATTTTTACATTTGTTTAAAGGGACTATACAGTTTAAAAATGGTAAAATTATCTAATTTACTCCCCTACATGTTCCAACAATGTCCTAATGTGTAGAATGAGCTCAGACCTGTTCGCCACAACTGCCTCTAAAATCCTGCACTGTCACTGAAAAAGGTGTCACTTCGGGTCCGAATTGCCGTCATGCACAAGCTTAATATAGAGACTGCAGTTACACATATAACCTGAGGTGGCAGTAGTGAGTATAAAATGGTTAACTTGCATCTAGTCTCTTTAAATGTTCATTAAAATGCATTGTTGCACCTTTATCTTACAATGAATGAATAAAAGCTTTATTTATCCCACTGTGAGTTAAACACTGTCTGTGTCCGGAGGCAGAAAGAGAATGTACCACGGTCCCGCAGTGGGGCGGGGCGGCACTCGGCCAAAACACACCCAGACTACGTCCCTTAAGCTCCCAGACCAGCTGAGAACATCTTTTTGAACCTGCCTCTTCTCCCCCCTCCTCTGGTCCAGATCGTGGCTCCTCCATGTTCTCATATCGTTCCTCGGTGCCTCTCGCCAGACAGTTTGAGTGAATGCGAAACTCCCCGTCGTCCCGCTCCTTCGTTCCTGCCCTTAAACGCGTCTAAATATTTCAAAACGGATCAAAATAACTTCACTTTGTCTGCGGCGCGTCGACGGGGGGAGACTCCGGTGGATTTAAGCTGACGTTTTAGCCCCATTCTGCCATCGCGTCTCACTCAGAGCCTCGTCAAACGGAGAAAACCTGGAGAGACGTCACGCTGGATGTTGGCGTGTAAATAAGGGCTTGTGGCAAAACAATGGGAGCAGGGAGTTTATCAGCAGTGGAAACTCAAATTCTTCTACGTTAAGTATTCGGACTAAAGCCAACAGAAGGTTCTTTCAACACCAAGCGGAAATGCTCAGTGAAAGGCTCTTTTTCTAGTCATGGAATGAAATGTTTTCTCCTCTAGCAAAAGCAGACATTTGTGTGGAAAAAAGGTCTTTGTCTGCTCCAATGTCAACCAATGAGGAGAAAAAAAGGGAAGGTTTTTTCCCCCTTAATTCTCCTCATTCGTAAAATTGTGGAAAATGTGTTAAAATATATATATATTTAAAAGATGGGTACAATAAATTAGGATGAAATAGGAGAATTAATTGGGGATAAAAGGGGAATATTTGAGGAAAAAAAAAAATGGCACAAAATGGAGGAAATAAAGGATGGGGCGGGGACTGGGTAAAATTATTATATATATTTTTTATGTTGAAAAAAGGGGTACAAAAGATTGGGACAAAATAGAGGAATACATTTGGGGAATAAATTGGAGGAAGGGGGGGAATACATGAGGAAAAAATTGGGAACAAATATGGGGAAAAATGTTTTTTGAAAAATCTAATACATTGGGGGAAATTGGGAATAAATGAGGAAAAGTTTGGAGAAAAAAAGAAGAAGAGGAAGAGGAGGAAAACATGGGAAGTGTTTTTTCTGCCCTTTCTGTTCAGGACAGAGCACTTTTTGGCAGCACATGTTCGCATAGTTCTGCTTTATTGTAGAGAAATTCCCCCAAAATATTGAGATATTATTGTTTTTCAACATCAGCCAGCCCTATAGTGCCATTTAGTGTGGGCTTGTTTTGTTAAAAGTAATGGCAAAACTAAAAACTGTAAAGCCAACTAATCCGGGTAAATAGGAATACAATGAAAACTAACAGGTTTTGTTTGAGGTGTTTAGCCTCTTAACCCACGCCTTAACCAAGAGCATTTTCTCCAGTTTGGCTTTACCCAGTTCTAAAACCTTCTTGAAAAAAGTACCAAAATAGCGATTTTTTAAACACTTAGCTTTCAAAGGTCTTAGCTTTCAAATGAGGCATTGCACTGGCCTGTAGGCTGTGACCTTTGGGGTCAAGCCAAACTGGACAACATGCACTCGGTTCAGGCTGGGGTGAAGAGGTTCAAGCAGTACGAAGTAACTCATGCCCCTAGAGGCCAAAAGTGCCACTGCAGGTGTCGTTGCATGTTGCATTTTTTTTTACTCATGAATTGTCCGTGAGAGTAAATACTACGCTGACAGGAAAGACAAAGTGAGAGAGGGATATTGTACATCCAATTAAACAATGGAGATCATTTTTTCCCACTCAAACTTGGCTGTAAATACTGTTTAAGTGGGGCTAGCCCGCAGTTAGCTTTGCCCGTTAGCCTGTTAGCTTCTTCTTCGTGATTCCATTAGTGTGCATTGGGGACTCCGGGTTTTCTGGCCAGAGGCACCAGGAGGAGATGAAAGACCCCCCAATCATCCCATTAACACTTGTATTACCCCCACAGGGACTACGAAAAGGATTTATCAAGGTAAACAAGTTACTTAGTGTTGCTTTAAAGAGTGCTGGGTTTCCAAAATTGATTCCACAATATCCACAGTTCACAAGGTCGAAACCTATCTGCTCTGAGGTTTAGTATCATCAAGCAAATGTTACTTTTTCAACATAAATGAATCCTCATAAAATGGCCATGACATGTTTGATGCCGTTTCTTCCAACATGGGAAAGCCATCCCTCTGTCCCGCTCTGAGTTGCGGATCCAAATCTCATGTCCAATATCCAGCGTCCCGTTTTGGGTCTCCGTATAATCCGCTGAAATCCTGCTGCATTTGGCTCTCGCCGCCGCCGTCTCCGGGTCATTCCGCATTCTCTCTGGGGTTGCTTAAAAACGGCGGAGGAGACGTTTGTCATTTGCTGTATGCTTTTTGTCTGTGAGCTTTGTTTCGCAGACGCCTCGAGGAGAAATGGAGTGAAAATCAGTGTGAACAAAAGCAAAAGAGGCAGGCGAGAACACAACAGCGGTGAACTTGACACTGTGACATCCCTATTGTCCTCTTATGTTGGTTCTTTCTGGAACAATCTGTAAAGAATCTGTAGTCTGAGTCACTTGACCTCTGTCTGATCTATGAGTCACTTCGCATTTGCATGTCATTAAAACAGATGCGCCACTTCAGCATAAGTCACACTTCACAGCTTTAGTGGAGCATCACCGTCTTTGTTCCCGCCTCGACCTGACGGCAAATCGCAATGGCAATAGTCGGATAACGAAACACAAGCAGGGATTTGTTACTTCCTCTCAGGTGGGCAGGACTGCTGAACTCTATTATGAATATCAGCTGTTCCCAAAGTGGGGTCCGGGGCCCCTGTGCAGAGCCTCAGAGGCATTGCTAAGATAAGATAAGCCTTTATTGATCTCACAGTGGAGAAATTAAAGGGATATTTCAGGATTTTTGACATAGGGCCTCATTTCCTAGTTTTCCAGAGTGTTGCTGATTTCTGGAGATATTTTTTTTTGCAATTCATGCAGTCTTTATATTTGAAGAGTTAAGGGGCGCTAGGCTAGTGCATTTCTATGGTATCAGCTAGCCTGCATTAAAAAACAGTCTGACCCGCTCCACAGTGCACCTGAGGCAAATCACTTATAACACCAGACTGACCATATAAATGCTTGTTTGTGTCGATAGAATAATTTTGACCATTTTGCATTTAAAAGAACTTATATTTGAGCAGCATCAGCTTCGTGGTTGTAAGCCACGCAGCGGCGGAGTGATCTGCTAGAAAATAGTCCCTCAAAATGAATGAAGAATAACCAGAATGCTCATTCCAGCCACTAGGGGGCAGCTAAAGGAAAGAGTTCCACACATGTCTAGCAGAGGGCACTGACATAATTAGAGCTCAGGATATGAACAACACATTATAAAGCCACGTGGTAAATGGACACTCACCACCACCGAGTGTGAAGTGAATGAATAATGACTATGTAGTACTTTGCCCCTCCTGGAACTGTCACCTTAACGTGGTTGAGCACCCGAATGATCCTGGGGGCTCTGTTGTCGGGGGCTTGGTGCCCCTGGTAGGGTCTCCCAGGGCAAACAGGTCCTGGGTGACGGGTCAGACAGAGAGCGGTTCAGACGCCCTTATGAGAGACCAACAGGCCCGGTTAATCGTGAGGCCGACCCACCACCTGCAGGAGGAGCCATAAGGGGCTGGTGCAATGTGATTTGGGCAGCTCCAACATCTGCCCCCACGACCCGGAAACAAGTGGAAGAAAATGGATGGATGTAGTACTTTGAAGAACTTGTGACACAGGCTTGTAAAGTACAATACAAGTGTAAGCCGTTATTATTAATGAAGCTACAGTCCAGTTGGGGCTTTGACCAAATCTCAGCTTGCAGTCACCCAAAATGAGTTTGACACCCCTGCTAAAAATTGTTATTATTATCATTATTATTATTATTATTATTATTATAAATACCCTAAAATGAAAAACCAATTGGACCTGAATACAGTGGCTCAAAGTGAGTATTAAAAGTACTTCTTTTGTAAGGCGCATTGAGTTGCCTTGTGTACGAAATGCGCAGTATAAATAAAGTTGCCTTGAATAAATACATGTATTAAGTTACTACTCAACACTGCCCCCTAATGCTGATGCAAAATCTGAGCACTGGGAAAGCATAATCCAAAAGTAAATGTTTGTATTTATGAAAACTTGAACTTTAAGTCAATGTCTGGCCTGTAACCTGTTTGTTTCATTTAAATAAGTAAAACTCTCTTTGAATAGTGGTGTTGTGGTATTAGTTTAGCAGTTTGTATTTCCACATCGGCTGCACTTACTTCTCCAAACACTCGATCTTCGGAAGCATCTGTTCTGCAGATTTAAAGATAGCACACAATCCGTCTTTAAAGTTGCTCTTTTTTTTGGAGATTATTGGGCCACTTTTCCCTTTGAAGATGCTTCTCCTTCCTCTCCTTCCGACTGCGAGGTTATATCGGCGCTGTGAAAAAGTAGCTTATTTATAGCTTTGAAGAATTATGTAACGAGCTCAAGGTAATAGCCGTGATATGTAAATGCAATTACAGCGAGGAGACGGAGGTGAGAGAGCGAGACACTTTGTTTTTTACCGAGATGTTGGTTTTAAAAACGACTGCGGTTTCGTATATGCAGGACTGAAGAAGGACTGAAGAAGGATCGCGATTGATTTGCTTAATATTTCTGTAAGTAAAGATTCGGTTTACTGAGTACATTTTAGAAGTGACAGAACATGTTTGTAGAGGCCTAAACTACAGGGCGAGCTGGTTTGTTTCGTAAACGGGAATGCTGAGGAGTGGAACCAAGAGGTATTTATAAGACGGTCCCGTTCACAAACTTACAGTATATTGTAGTATTTGGGTATTAGAAGTACATTTAAAAGCATTACATTTCACTTGCGGCTGATGATGCTTCATTCACACAGTTCTGAGTAATTGTGTTACTTTGGTTGTTTCCGATTGTGTGTGTGGGTTGTGGGGGTGAACATGTGCTTTTGTTTTGGTCACGTTCTTGTAATAACGGCCGAGCGAGTGCCGACCCAGCGGGACCGGCTGTAGCTACATCTCTGCCTCTTGGGACACGGACATTGTTTGCTCATGATGGGCTTAAAGGAATAGGCCACCGTTTTTACATACCAAGATATGTTCTTACCTAACCTTAGTCGAGTTAATATATCCCCGTCTGGTCTTTGTCCGTGCGCTCTGTCACGCAAACGGAGCACATACGCAGCCTCTCCCACATGTCATATAGCTCCAAAAAAGCTCACGATAGAAGCTACCAAGCTCTTCCACGTGTTCCCTATTTAAATAAAGTTACGTGAAGTGTTTTCATGCGAAGTATATTTACACAGAAATGTAGCATGTCGATTTTATAAGCAGATAAAAAGGGGTACTATATTGTGAGGCGTAATGATACGAGGAGCACACCGTCCGCGCAGTAACTCCTAAAGACTTCCCCGCTCACTTCCGTCAATAGAAGCTGCGTGACTTGTTGAGAGCTAGCAGAGAACAGTTGAAGAAGCGTCGATAACTTGTGAACAATGCCTTTTACGTGCATCGTGCCGGGCTGTGATAACAAGCAGAAAGTATATAGTGTAGTAATGTTTCACAGATTTCCAACTCACCCCGGACGACGACACAGGACTCAGGACTCAGGACCTCTACCATGAGGTAGGAATGCGCAAGCACTTTCCGAAAATATATTTTCTGCTTGTTGTAAAAGGCTCTCTACAAGTCACGCGGCTCCTATTGACGGAAGTGAGCGGGGGAAGTCTTTAGGAGTTACTGCGCGGACGCTGTGCTCCTCATATCATTACGCCTCACAATATAGTACCCCTTTTTATCTGCTTATAAAATCGACATGCTACATTTCTGTGTAAATATACTTCGCATGAAAACACTTCACGTAACTTTATTTAAATAGGGAACACGTGGAAGAGCTTGGTAGCTTCTATCGTGAGCTTTTTTGGAGCTATGTGACATGTGGGAGAGGCTGCGTATGTGCTCCGTTTGCGTGACAGAGCGCACGGACAAAGACCAGACGGGGATATATTAACTCGACTAAGGTTAGGTAAGAACATATCTTAGTATGTAAAAACGCATTTTTGAGTGACAGTGCAGGATTTTAGAGGCATGAACAGGTCTGGGCTCATTCTACACATTAGGACATTGCTGGAACATGTAGGGGGAGGAAAATACATCATTTTTATTGTTTTAAACTCTGTATAGTCCCTTTAAGGAAGAATACAAGGCACAAGGAAATGAATGTGAGGCTGACATCAGCACCGCTCTCAGTGCTGCTGTAATAAACCACGCCTCAGTCGACCTCTTTTCATAAGTGACGCCCTCTCACAAGTAGTCCAGGCGCACAGTGCAACAGCTGCACCACATGGATGATTTCTGTAGCGCTTGAAGCTTGTGCTGTCCTTGTGCCAGGCCCCAGATCTGGCCCTAGGACTTATGGTCTTATGGCTCTGAAATTATAAGCAAAAGTCTGCAACATAAATATAGTCGAATCCGAGCCTCTGAGGTGTACAAACTGGTGACTGATGTGATATATTGGTCGACCTCTAGTTTCCTCTAAGTGTCCAATCTTATTTATTCCTAATTTTGGTGCGTAATAGTATCATTATAGCATTTCTCATGTTGATAAACTATGACCACTGTGCCAGTGATTTGTTCATGTCCCGTTAAAAATGGCTTGTCCCTGTGAATGAAACGTTTATCGCGCTTTTCCACCTATATTATGCACTCAAAGCGCTTTACAGAAGGGACCACTCACCCATTCATACTGTCATTCATACACCAGTGTACGCAGACACTGGAGACAAGGAGGGTGAAGTGTCTTGCCCAAGGACACAATGCCAGTGTGCACCTGGAGGCGGGATTCGAACCCCCAATCTTCCGGTCATGAGACGACCTGCCCAATATCTTTGGGTTCTTTCTCGATAACTGTGATATCCAGAAATATGCAGCAAAGTGCTGGTTAACATCTAAATTTAGACGACGTGTCGCTCCAATATATTAGTGACTCGAACAAAAGTGCAGAAAATGCGCTTACTCAGTAAAGCTTATTTCTTTGGCAGCAGTTTTGGCAGCTTTTCATTTGTTTGTCGACACTGAAGAAATACTTGACGTTGCAAATTTGAAACTTCCAAACAACAATTTCAGACTGATCTTGCAGACGATATATTTCCTAAACTTCCACTTGTACCTTTTGTTTTTCCCATGATCCCTTAAAGGTCCTCACCAAGTCTATTCTTACTCATTTAAGGGAGGACCAGACCTAATATGTTATTGTATTGGAATCGCTATTTCTTTTAAATGTTTCGAATTAATCTCAGCTCTGTTCAAAAGAGAGAGAGAGAAAGAGAGAGACGGGGGGGGGGAGTCGGAGCGAGATAGAGAGAGGGTAAAGGCGCGACGTCGTCCTCAAGTCACATGACGTGGTCCGAGTTTCCGTGGCGACAGCAGCCGTGCCACTCTGGAGATGCGGCTCGCTGCCATCGCGCCGCACATCTGTGGAGGGCAGGAGTGAGAGCGGATCCGTGGATGTGTTTTGGCTCAGACGGAGGGAGAACGGCGCCGAGGTAAGACCAGGCGAGCGGCTGTTTACCGAGAGAGGAGAGGAGAGAGGAGAGGATGAGAGAGGAGAGAGGAGAGGAGGAGAGAGGAGAGGAGGAGAGAGGAGGAGAGAGGAGAGGAAAGGAGGAGAGAGGAGAGGAGGAGAGGATGAGAGAGGAGAGGAGAGGAGGAGGAGAGAAAGAGGAGTCAAATCACGGTCAGAGCTATTGGATGTAGTAATAGTTTGCCTGCATTTCTCAAAGTCTCTGTTTGTTGTAGACGTTAGCGATGCCACAAAATTACAGATAATTTTCCATCATCTTTCAGCTCTAACTGTGACCGTAGAAGATGCAGAAATCGATGCGAAAAGATGCACATGGAGCTTAGAAACAGACTTAAAAAAACATTTTAGGCGCCTCTGCATTTTTATTATACGTTTAATAATGGCTGTAAGAATTAACCTCTTAACCCCCACCTGAGCCGAGCACATTTTCTCCAGTTTGGCTTTACCCAAACCTAAATGCTTCTCGAAAAATCTAAATAGCGACAAAAATGAGATGAAAAAGTGAGAAAAATGTGACGAAAAAGTGAGGAAAAAGCTCCATTTCGATCAGTTTTGTAGGTCTTAGCTTTCAAATGAGGCTTTGCACTGGCCTATAGTCTGTGAGCTTATGAATTTGGGTGAAGCAGAACTGGAGAAAATGCGCTCGTTTAAGGCTGGGGTTAAGAGGTTTGAACACTAACATTGCCTGGCGCTCCCCCTGCTGGTCGCTGTGGGAATAACTCATTAAAAGACTAGCTTCCACTTTGACTTGCGGCATAGTTTACAGCACAGAAATGATGTTGGATTGTGGACAGTTTTGGGTTTAACAATGACAGAATTGTGTATCAAGGAAGTACAAGTACGAAGCGCTGACACCGTAGAAGAAGAAACAGCTAAATTAAACAGGATTAACCGAGGATTACTTATAGCTGCATGAATGAAGTGAAATACGTGTTTACATTAATAAATTCTTTCCGTAGTCCCTGTGGGGGTAATACAAGTGTTTATGGGATGATTGGAGGGTCTTTCATCTCCCCCTGGTGTCTCTGGCCAGAAAACCACACTTGCAAATTGACTGCCACCGGACCGGAGCCACCAATACACACTAATAGAATCATGAAGAAGAAGCTAACAGGCTAACGGGCAAAGCTAACTGCGGGCTAACATCACTTTGAGCAGTATTTACAGCCAAGTTTGAGTGAAAAAAATAATAATTATTATATTATATGTAATTGGATGAACAATATCCCTCTCTCCCTTCGCCTTTTCTGTCAGCGTAGTATTTACTCTCCAAGACAATTAATAAGTTCAAAAATCGCAACTTGTCACGACACCTGCAGTTGCGCTTATGGCCTCTAGGGGCAAGAGTTAGCCTACTTAGTACTGCTTTAAACTGTGGAACTAATATATGATAGACTCAGTACATGTGAAGTGAGATATGTATAGCCTTTTATTTGTTATAATTTTGATTATAATGGCCCACAGCTTGTAAAAACCCCCAAATTCATAATTTGAATATTGACTGTAAGCCATAATCCTCAAAATTATAACAAACAAAGGCCTGACATATCTTTGCATGTAATGAGTCTATATCATATATTAGTTTGACATTTGAACCTCTTAACCTCCACCTGAATCAAGCACATTTTCTCCAGTGTGGTATTACCCAAATCTATAACGTTATTGAAAAAAGTGTCAAAAAAAGCAAAAACGGGACAAAAAAGCCACAAAAGGGGACCAAAAATATCAACAAAAAAGCACCAAAAACAAGCCAATAGTTTTTGCAATATCGGCTCTCAGTCGGCGCTTTATAATGAGCCCTCACACAACTTTCTTATGAATGTCATGTTGCCGACTTTTGCTTATAATTTCAGAAACCATAGGAGATTTTGCTGTTTTGGAATCTGCTGATTTTTGTCTTTCAAACAAGCTCCCTCTGAAGTACTAAACATAAAGTCCTGATTAATGTATGCCCCTAATAAAGCGCCCCCTGCTGTCACAGCTCAACAATAACACATTTCACAGTTTAGAAACTTCATACACAGGATTATAGACAAGACATTTGGAATAATCGACTGTGCATATCGGCCAATAGTTTGTCTATGTTTGTTGTCATTCTTTGGTCAGGGCTGTCAGCCATTGTGCCAAAGAATTAAGATTATTTACAGAAATACACGCTTATCTCTGCAGACTGAAGATTGTAAAGTGGGAAGGCTGTGGTTCTTAACAACGTCACAACTTGAACTGCATTTAATCAACAGATCGACACGTAAACTTCCTCATGTAATGTGCACTGTAAATTCCGATTATAGTCGTAACATGAAGAAGTCGATATAGAGAAAATTGTGATTAATTGCTTTTCCGTTTTACAGCAACATGTTTGCGTTCCAATAACAGGGTTTTGCAAGTACTGACTAACTTTACATGATGCCAGTAATGATTATTTGTCGTCCTGTTGTGCTCACGCTCATTCTAAAGTATCCATTATAAGATTCTGTTCCATTTACTAGGATTTGCCAGTTTTGAATAATATAATAATGTCCTCTACTGCCCCCATGTAACGGGAACTTAACCGTCACGTAGTGTTTTACTCCGTTTTGCTTTATTACATTTATATCTTGTACTAAATTTGTAAAACTTCATTAATGGGAATAACAAATAAACCATAAAGGGAACAGGAATATTCCAGTAACCATTACTAAGAATAATAGTACAGGTTAAGGCCATATTTAAGTAACAAAAGTAATCAGTACTA
The DNA here is from genome assembly GCF_951799975.1 of Gobius niger. Classification (NCBI taxonomy): domain Eukaryota; kingdom Metazoa; phylum Chordata; class Actinopteri; order Gobiiformes; family Gobiidae; genus Gobius; species Gobius niger. The sequence goes on from NC_136867.1 coordinate 25,192,328, forward strand.
GGAATTCCCAGTTGTCAGTACTAACGTGTAGTAATCAGAACTTGTATCATAAGTAATGAATACTGTGAAATCCCTCTTAATCATACTAGCGTTACCAGTAATCATGGCTTAACATTGGGCTTGATAATTATGCATTGGGTTTACAACTTATTCCAAGTAAGCGCAACGAGTTGGAATTTACAGTGTGTTGAAGGCAGGTTTGTATTGAAACATTTAGGGGAACCGCAGGGATAGAAATACAAATTAATGAACAAACATAAGACAGACATCCTGCTTCATGTTTAAGTCATATTTCAGTCTTTCTTTGTGTTTAAAAAGAACGAATCTAGTCGAAAAATACTTGTTCCTCAAAATCCCTCAGCCCTGCACTGTTCCTTTAAGCAACCAGAGACACTTATTGAGTGTACTGTTGATAGAAATAGAGAGGTGTAAAAATAGCAAATGCTGATTGCACAAACAGGACACAAAGCTCCAATCTTTTATGTGATAATGAGATTTTTAAACAACAGCCGCTTTAACAGAAGGAGGATCGATACGGCAGGCTTACACTTCCAGGACACACAAATTAAACGGCTTTTTCAGACGACAAGGCCATTCTTATGAAAAACAAAGGCTGCAATTATGGAGCTGTTATGATGCTCTCTGCCAGGGGTCTGCAACCTTTTGGATTCAAAGAGTAAGTTCTCCCTGAAAACACGACATTCTCATCTGTGAAGAACTGCAGCTGATTTAAATTCTGAGGTTTAGTCCTGGTTTATTCCCGGTAAAGTTGTGTAGATTTATGTGAACAGTGTTGGTGTTGAATATGGATCAACTCCAGAAACTATTTATTCATGGCTGGGTAGCGTTTCATTAAAAAAACAAAAAATTCTTTAACAATACTTGGTTTGCGATACCTGCCCGATACCTATACTAGAATATTTGTCATATAGAACCAGAAAACAGCACAACCAAGTCACTTCCTTTAATGCTGTCCCTGGACCAGCATCAAAACTTGATATCTGAAGATATAATAAATTTGTTTTCTGTACCTGCCTGTGACACAAGTTGTACCTAAACTTTTCTTTTGATACCATACTGATATCGTTTACCTGTACCCAGCCCTATGTAGGGACAAGCATATTCAAGATGTTCACTGCAAAGACTAGAAATAACTAATATTTTCTGGAAATAAGTACATTTGATCTTGATTTGAGTAACCAGGGGTTCCAAGGGACATTAAAAAACATTAAAGGAACAGGCCACCGTTTTTCCATACTGAGATATGTTCTTACCTAATGATATGTACCTGTCTGGTCTTTGTGCCCATTGAAGAGCTGGGTCGCTTCTATCTTCACCTCCGTTTGGAGCTATTTTGCGTCGTTTTGCGTGACTGAGGGCACGCACAAAGACCAGACAGGTACGCATCAACTCGTCTAAGCTCAGGGAAGAACATATCTCAGTATGGAAAAACTGTGGCCTGTTCTTTTAAGTCAAATGCAAACTGGCATTAAATCTAAATTTCTTCCATCCATCCATTTTCTTCCGCTTTATCCGGGGCTGGGTCACGGAGGCCCAGACTTCCAGATCCACGCACACCTCCTCCAGCTGTTCTGGGAGACATAGTCCCTCCATTGTGTCCTGGGTCAACAAGGCCTCTTCCCAATAGGACATGCCTGTAACACACGACCAGGAGACCCCTCAGCTGCTCCTCTCGACGTGAAGGAGCAGCGGCTCTACTCCGAGCTCCTCCCGGGTGACTGAGCTCCTCAACCTCTCAAAGGGTGCGCCCAGCCACCCTGTGAAGGAAACTCATTTCAGCCGCTTGTATCTGTGATCTCGTCCTTTCAATCATTACCCAAATCTCATGATCAACGGTGAGGGTGGGAACGTAGAAGAAGAAGAAGATCTTTATTTATATAGAACCGGTAAATTGAGAGATTTGCCCCAAAGAAGCTCCTCTTCACCACAACAGTCCGATACAGCGTCGATCCGATCTGTCTGTTGACCTCAATCCTAGATTCTTGAACTCCTCCACTTGAGGCAAAGATTCTCCACCGACCTGTAGAGGGCAAGCCATATTCTTCCAACTATGGTCTCGGACAAGTGCTGGTTTAGTCCTGGTCTATTCCCGGTGAAGTTGTGCAGATTTCTGTGTATCTGAGCACTCTGGAGAGAATTTACTTGTTAATTGTACTTATTTGATGGGGCAAGTATGTACATTCAAAACTGCAAAGACTAGAAATAAGTCGTATTTTCTTGAAGTAAGTACATTTATCCTTGATTTGAGTGACCAACTTCAAGAAATCTGTCCATAAGGCAAAAAAATAAAATAAAATGATGACATATTTTTTGCATCGCTTTATTGTTCTAGACTCAAGGCAACGTACAGTGTGTACAATCGGCGGCAGCTACAAGGACAAAGAGTCAAATATGATGGATCTGAAGCTTTATATGAAAAGACAGGAGACAGATGCGGTCACAAAACGCTAAAGGCAAAGGGAAATCGATTTTGCTTTTGAGACGGAACACCAAATTAGTGGGAACAAAGGAGCGCGGTGCGATGCATGGTTTGTTGGACGACAGCGATGTTTTGTCGACAGAGCGTGATCGATTTGTAATTGCAAATATCTCCCCCCCCCCCCGAAGCCGAGACACTGGTGCAGGATGGAGAGGCTGAGGAGGTTAAATGGTTCAGCTGCTGCGAAGGAAGTGGGGAGAGAGTCCATTTTTATGAAAGGGCTGTCACGATAATCACTATATCAAAAAAAAATGACAATACATTTTTTGGCACAGTATTTATCGTCTTTACATTTCCTTACCCTGAGTAGGTTGTATTTCATTGTGTTATTATTTCAACAAACAAAGTCAGTTTTTAAGCTTCAGAGTTTCTCCCGCATTAAAAGACAAACTATTCTCGAGCTTGAGATTCTGTTATCGAGGCAAAGACTTCAGTGGAGATGCTGACGCTTCTAGATCTATTTGGACTCGTTCTTGACACTCGTCTGTCCTACATTTCGGTGAAAAATAAATAAATAAACATAGACACATGAATAATTAAGGAGAGACACTGCAGGCAAAACCCAATATGCAAAATGTTCGGTCAGTTTTGCTCCATTAACGTATACTTTTCACAAAAAGCTGTTTGATTATTGCACTGTCACTGTTTCTACATAGATTCATTTGAGAGGTTTTAACATTTTTCTCACCAGTCTTGTGCTTAACAATAGTTTTCCGTGTTTTTTTATAACTGGTTCCGAGATGTGCTTATTTTAGTTTGTTTAGTTCTTCACGGTGGCACAGTGGATAGCAGAAGGTCCCGGGTTCGATTCCCACCTGGACGGTGCCTTTCTGTGTGGAGTTTGCATGTTCTCCCTGTGGTCCCGTAGGTTTCCTCGCGTTACCCCTACCACTAAAAACATGTACAATAGGCCAGGATGAATGAGAGTGTGTTTGAGATTGGGAGTGTGGGACAATGGAAACTAGCCCAAGGCTACAATCCGGTGTTGCTTGTTCATTAACATGCACTGCCCCAACCAAATAAACCAATAAACATAGGCTGAATCCGAAAGCTTAAATTGGTAAGAGGTCTAATGCTAAACAGAATGTGCGTCGGCGTCTGCCATGATAAGAAGCCTCCGAATAGTGCTGTCAGTTAGGAAGGAGTTAGGGAAAGAAGCCCCAATGCAAACTATCATAGCATAGGGAGCTCTGGTGATAACTAACCTGTGATTAGGAGCTATGTGCCATCCCATAAGCCAGTGCACAACCAATTCACCCACCCCACTCGCCCCCACTCTCCAGTGATTCATGCGCAACCACTGTTGATCCTATCCAGTTTTGTTCTTTTAGTAAAACAGATGGTTTAGTTCACCAGCTTTACTAGTTTCGATCACTTCCTGTGATCTTCCTCAGAAGCGTCACCTGGTTGTGGTCTTACTAAAAGAACAAAACTGTAATAGGGTTAACCTAAGAAGACAGTATGAACCTTTGACAAAAAACACTGTTGATTGACAGGTGCCCATTCATAATGAAAAAAAAAAAGGATTCTGCACAAGCCAAACTTTATAAAAGTGACAAGATGCATGTTAGAGCCATCACAGAACAGTCACATGTCAGTGTTTTAAAGAGCTGCCTTAATAAATGGTTTAAATGAAGGCAGTTTGTGCTTTTTCAGGAACTTAAGCTACATGGCTAATTTGCTACTGTAGCTTTATGAAACAGCTGTGGAGATAGAACAAGGCTAAAGGGAAATGTGATGGCTCATCTGGATTTTTCTAAATTTATTTCCTCCTTAAATGTCTTTATTTGGAGACTATGTTGTTACATACGCAATACAGTAGGTGGCGACTTGCGCTTTTGTTTGCCTGTAGTCCGCCAATAACCGTAAAGAAGAAGAACAGCAGCTGTCGGTGATGGCACTTCCCCTTCCCCTGGGTGAGCAAATGCAGTTGAAGCAAAAGTTCACTAACTGCATAGAGATCTAACAGTTGATCCAATGAAAGGTTAAGGATCAGGAGCTCGGGTTTGGACATAGAAGCTACATATTTAAGGTTTCAGTCAGAGCCAGTGTGTGCGGTAAAAGCAGACGTTTGTGGAGGAAAAGAAGACTTTGGTGCTCTGTGCAGTGTTGTTGCTGAAAGTTGTGCAATGTGCTCATAAACTCATCCCTGTGAAGATTTAGGATGTCAGAAATGCTTTAGGAAAGATAGGAATGAGTTTGCAACGGTTTTAACTTTACTCACATCACTTTCATCGCTTGTAAACCAAACAAAACCAGTGACAGGGCTTATAAACAACATTTCTTTGGCTTCAGTTTCCCCTCTTCCTCTGAATATCTGTTTAGTTCTTACTGATACACCTGCTTCTCTCTCCTTTAAAACCTCTCCTGATTATTGCCCAAACAGCCTCTTCCTCTCCTCCCTCCTCCTCCTCCTTGATATGTAGAATTAAAGTGTAGAATTAAAAACTTACTACGATCTTCTCTTGTAGTCAGCCGAAAGCAGTCGTCCACAACATGAACGACGCGCTGCTCTTGTCCTCCGGGGGGCACACTCCCAGCAAGAGGTAAGAAACGGACAGAGGGGGGTAGAGTAGAGCCAGACATCTTCACTTCACTGTGGCAGTTTTACTCAAAAGTAGACGTGGAAAGTACTTGTGACGACCACTTAAAGTCACATTGTGTAACATTTCACCCAATGAATAGAATAAAATCCAGGCTTGTGTTTTTATTGGGGGAAAATACCACAAACCACTGACATAACCAGCTCGTCTCCATGGAGATACTGCTGATTCTGCAGAGTCTAGCTGATCATTAGGAGCACTTTCACTTTTGTATTGTGTTTAGTTACTCTTGTGACGTAGCGACACATATAACCTTGAATGTTCTGCATTGTGTCTTTAAGTACATGAGCATTTAAGTCTGATTTGATATTATAAGGTGGACTTCTGGTGCCCCTTTAGCCTGGCAGGTCCTGAATGATACCCCTCTGTATTTCTTATACACTGGGTCTGGGCAGGACGCCCTCATTTGCCACTCCTGCCAAACTCAAACAGATCAAATTCATTTATTTGAGGTCACGTGTTTGTTCACATGTTTGCTCATGAGCAGCGTCACTCTTGGGACATGGAAGTTAAGGTTAAGTTAAACTTTATTCATCCCCGTAGGGAAATTCGTTCTCTGCATTTGACCCATCCTCAATGCCACTGAGGCGACCTGTCGGAGCAGTGATCCACCAGCTCAGGGGACCCATCTCCAGATGTGGAGCCAGGGTAATGGTCAGAAACACCTGGCCGGAGGTTTAACCTATTGTACATGTTTTTAGTGGTAGGGGAAACCGGAGTGTCCGGAGGAAACCTACACACACACACAGAACATGCAAACTCCACACAGAGAGGCCCCGTCAAGGTGTGAATCGAACCTGGGACTTTCTAGCTGTGCAGCACGAGCGCTAACTGCTGAGCCACTGTGCCGCTCAAGTCCTCTCAATAACAATCCATAGATGTCGAACCGGCGGTAAATGACCAAAACACGTAGACTGTAGGTGACTTTTGTGATTCACAATCCTGTTTGAATATTAAAGCAGAACTAAGTAACTCATGCCCCTAGAGGCCATAAGCACCACTGCATGTGTCGTAGCATGTTGCGTTTTTTTACTCATTAATTGTCCGTGAGAGTAAATACTACGCTGACAGAAAAGACAAAGATGGAGAGTGATATGGCACATCCAATTACACAAGGGAGATCATTTTTTTTCACTCAAACTTGGCTGTAAATTCTGTTTAAGTGGCGCTAGCCCGCAGTTAGCTTTGCCCGTTAGCCTGTTATTTCCTTCTTCGGGATTCCATTATTGTGGTTTTCTGGCCAGAGACACGAGGGGGAGATGAAAGACCCCCCCAATCATCCCATTAACACTTAACACTATAGCAACACCCGCCCTTAGCTGATTGGTTTAGTCACTTCCAAATGTAGTTGATGCCGACACTAACAAGTCTCAATCGCAATCCCTTTCATTTCAATGAATCTCAGAGTGCTACATTTAAAAACACTACACTGAGAACTACATTATAAAAGCTGCTTCAGTAAAAAAACACTTAATAAAATGTCTTTAGTTCAGTTTTAAACGGCTCCAGACTCTGCTCTCCTCTGAGCTCCACTGGGAGGCTGTTCCGGAGTTCTTGTATGATGGACTGTGGTCACTGATGCATTTAAGGGTCAGCAGGAGAGGGGGAATGTAGGATGGGAGTAACACTTAGTGATCCTGGCTCACATGCTTAAAGGCCCTATACCTGATTCTTTTATTACAAACAATGACAGAGGAAGCCACAGATTGTTGCATTCATTTAAATCAGGTATAGCGCCTTTAAGTGTTTTGTTTCACAATTAATGCCATTGCTCTGTTTTTACTGTTTATGTTAATAAAGGCTTTTAAAAGAGATATAACATGTTCATACTGAGCATCATTTTGCTGTGCTGTTTGCCTGGAGGAAAAATAACCAAAATGCCTCGTTTGCAAGTTAGCGTGAGCTCCAAAAAAACACAAATCCACACGGAAACTGTAGAGTACGGTGGTAAGGCTTCTGCAAAATGAGGCCAATCGAGTAGAAAAAATAAGTAACCATGTAATAAACAATACACAACACATCTGCTTTGAACAAGTCACTCGATAACCTAAGTATATTTGCCTTCAAAAGTGCTAATTGTTTGTGGCATTAATCATATGGCTCTTTATTGGCATTAAATTGGCATTAACAGGCATTTTGTTTGACCTGATCCATCCATTTTCTTACACTTTTCCGTGGCCGGGTCGTGGGAATCACATTGCACCTGCCCCTATGGCTCCTCCTGCAGGTGGTGGGTAAAAAGGACGGCCTCATGGTTCCAACCCGGGCCTGTTGGTCTCTCATAAGGGGCTTCGAACTGCTCTTTGTCTGACCCATCACCTAGGAGAGACCCTACCAGGGGCACGAAGCTCCCGACAAAGAGCTCCCAGGATCATTCAGGTGCTCAAATCGCTACACCATGTTCCAGGAGGGGGACCTGCACAAACAGCTGCACAATAATCAGCTTCCTATAATAAAAAATTTACTTCCTATTTCAAATCACTCGCGCGTCACTGATGCTTCGATGAGCTTCACTCCTGACACATCCAGCATCTCGTTGCGTGTCTTTGCGAGAGTATTTTTAGATGAAGGTTTTGTTCCGCTGTCACAGAAAGACCACACAACGGGTTTGTTAAATGTGCTGATTTGACAGATAGACAAAGAATCTGTGCTGTGTTTTTGTAAGCAGAGAAAGAGAGAGAGAGAGACTGAATAATTGCACAATTACGCTACATGGAAGCGGTGTTGATGCTTAATGCATAATGGAAGCAGCGTGATATGTGTCTGATCTTTTGCTACGCGGCTTCTGTCTGAACGGCCAGATTCAGACCGAGACTGGAGCGGAAAGAAAAACCACAGGTGCCCTTGTTATGAATGAAGTTTGTGTGACACCTCATTATCCGCCGCTGGACTCCACAGTGACATGTTTCTCTGGGCCGTAGACTGAAAACATGGACATCGCATCACTATTATCTGCTGAAGCATAATAGGAAATGGGGGACGGGCTCCGGAAGTTCATTGGTGTAGACTTTCCATTAAAACTTTTCAAGTCATTATGAACACTGGCTTGTCTGAGGGGTGGAAAGGGGTGGGGAAAAACTGTCAAATCAATGAAATACACTGAATATTTTTAAATTTTCTTAACAATTAAGAAGTAGCTCCATATCGTCATGTCAAAACACCATAGCCGGTGTTCCATTCAGCCCCATTCATTGTAAATGTCCCAAGTCGTCTGTGAAACTTACTTGGCTGCTCAATCTCCTCCTACGAAGCCTTTTCCTTAAAAGGGCAAAAGGGCGGAGCCTCCACAGAGCTCTAGAGCATGATTGAGGAGAATTGAGGCTCTGGAGCCAATCAGGCACTGAAAAGACGACACTAGGGGCCGCCTGTTAGAGGATAACATTAAATCGCTATTTATCACACTGGGTCAGGCTGTACAGTCGTACTATCTCTGTCATAGCCTTGACTGTGGGGCTCAGACTCTTGCGTATCAGTCTGACGCTCTGAGAGGGTATTTATCCCTCTTCTGTGGAAGCATAGACAGACTTGAATGGTAGGACTAGCGCAATGTCTCGAGTTCATGTCTCCGGGGTCCTGCACCGATGGTAAATAAACTTCTCCTGTATAAGACATCCAGACTGCTGCCAGTTTTTCATCTATCCTCTCGAACACCATTGTTAATTCTCTAACACCGCCATTGGTCCGCCATTACTGTAGTACCTCCATATCGCTGCTAGTCTCCGATTGAAAAGCATTGGACTTTAGACACGTTTAAAACAACTTTAACCTAACCTAATTTTTAAACACTTTCTACGGCTAGATATTCCTCCTGAGTCAACGCTGTGTTTGTTACAATTAAAGAAACCAGGCTGGTTTTCGTAAAGAAAAATGTAGAAATCTCGTACTAATGAGGGCCGGACTGTTAGTATTGGAGCAGCGCGAGCTACACGTCACACAAGGACAGAGTCTACGGTGAAGATCCGCCTTTATGTCCTTTTTAGGAACACGCTTCGTCAGAAGCTCAGCTTTTATGGAGGGAGGTCTGAAGTCCCATTAAATCCTGTCTACCAAGTGTCTTTTGGAGTCGCCCATGGCCACAAGGGGGGGGGGGGGGGGGGGGTGGTATTACAGCGATTTCTCGCCCATAGCAAAACACACAAAACGTGATCGTTCCTGAACCTTGGTCTCAGGTCGTTAATTCTCTTGTCACTGCTCCATAAAGCACGAACTTGGCAAGAGCCCGTTTGATATTACAGCGCCAATAACATTTGCACTGACACCAATCTGGCACCGCGCCGGCTTGAATCGTTTGAGGAATCAAGAACACCGTAAATCCATTCCGTGTTTAGTTTTGAGAAAGTTAGGTGTGTATTTTGGTTTGGTTCCAGCCATGTCCTAATGTGTAGAATGAGCTCAGACCTCTTCACCACAACTGCCTCTAACATCCTGCACTGTCACTCAAAAAGTTGCTATTTCGGGTCTGAAGTGCCGTCATGCACAAGCTTAATATAGAACTGCAGTTACGCATAAGACCTGAGGTGGCAGTAGTGAGTATAAAATGACTAACTTGCATCTAGCCCCTTTAAGTTCATTTTATATTCAGTTTTTTAGATTATTACTTGTTTCTCCTATCGATTCTACTTTGAAGATCAACTTGTTTTATTTCAATACCACCCCTTAAACTTCTTCTGTCAACGTAAAGATTGTGATATAGCGTTTAGCCACCAGATGGAGTCTTGAGCGTGCGTTTTGCTCATCGTCTGCATGTCTTGGCCGCTCCCTTCGCTGAGCTAATCCTTGGTAAATGTCACAGGCTGCTGCCGACGCTCCTCTGTGGATAAATTTATCAAATGTCACTCGCCGCTTTTTTTCCCCTGAAGTTCACGTCTCATGTTTGTAGAAAGCTTAGCGGAGGTTAAATTAGGCATCAAGTGAACAGTTTGTCCCTCTTCTGTCAGAAGAGGCAGGAAAAAAGTATGGATTTGAGTGGGTTTTTGTTTATTGTGATGGCGAGTATGGTACAGAGGCATCCACAAATATGCAGCTCTTGTGGGGTGCTCCTACTTCTCAGTATTTGGAGTAAAAGCTGAAAAAAGTCCACACAAGGCATTATCTAGTTTATTTTACTCCATTTCCTTTAAAAAAACCCTCTTTTTTTTAGTATAAACTAGTGTATTTTGCATGTTTGTCGTCCAAAACAGCTTAAAACCGCGTAGGTACTGCCCCCTCATGGCTAAACAGTGTACTGCAATTTAGATTTTTTGTTTCGGTGGAAGTTTCAGTAAAAGTAGAGATCCCCCCTAGTGAAGGAGGAAGCAAAAGGTTTCAGTATATGTAGCACAGTGGTGTAGCAGCTAGCTCTTGTGCTTTAGAAGGTCCCAGGTTCGATCCCCGGCCTGGACTTGGGCCTTCTGTGTGGAGTTTGCATGTTCTCACCGTGTCTGCGTAGGTTTCCTCTGGGCACTCTGCTCCCAGCTCTTGAAGATGCGCACTGTCGTTGGGCAAGACACTTCACCCACCTTGTCTCTAGGGTCTGCGTACACTGGTGTATGAATGAGAGAGTGAATGGGTGACTGGTTCCTTATTGTAAAGCGCTTTGGGCCTGATAAAGGTAGAAAAGCGCTTTATGACAGAGTCCATTTACCATTAGGCCTAAAGCACTTTACAGCAAAGAACCACTCACCACTGTACGCAGACCCTGGAGACAAGGTGGGTGGTGTCTTGCATCTTGAGGAGCTGGGAAGTCGAACACCCGACCTTCTGATCATGAGAATGTTGGGGGTTCAAATCCAAGCTTCACTTGGCCAAAATGAATGTGTGAGTGGTTGGTGGTGGCCATGCTTTAGTTAGTCTCGTCTACCCACGGTGGCGCAGTTGGTAGAGCGGGTCATCTCATGATCAGGAGGTCGTGGGTTTGAATGTCAGCTCCCTTGGGCAAGACACTTCACCCAAATTGCCTCCAGTGTCTGCGTACAGTGGTGTATGAATGAGAGAGTGAATGGGTGACTGGTTCCTTAAAGTCACTGGGCCTGGTAAAGGTAGAAAAGCACTATATAAGTTGAGACCATTTTACCATTTACCACAAAACTTGGTATTGAAAAGCACAATACAAACATAAGCCATTCTTATTATTAGTCAGTTGCACAACCGCGTGGCGTGATTTGTGTTCATCTGATACCGTATGGCAGGGGTAGGCAAGTTTGCGTTTTCATTATCGCCAAAACACCAAGGGCTGAACCTCAACATTGAAGCCCAAAGGAAAGAACTTTTTTTCTGGTTCCCAAGTCGGGACCCAACGTTATCCTTGGATGAGAGGCCCAAATAACCCAAATTTACCACAAAATATTGTGTTTTTATTGAACAAGCAGTAGATATGCCTAAATCTCAAATTCCATGCAGTTTCAGAGGGAAAATATTGAAAAAAAAGTTTCCTCTCGTCTTGCGACCCACTGAAAAAGGTTCCGCGACCCACTTTTGGGTCCTGACCCACCAGTTGCGAATCACTGTTTTACGTTACATACTGTAGGACCAAGTGGGATATTCTGCCAGGGCATTTTTAAAATACTGATACTATTTCTTGCATTTTTTTTTAGAGTACTGTAAAAGGAATTGGATCGCTTATTTGCATAATAATGTTTCTCAAAACAATCTTGAGGGCCAGAGGTTTGTGCTGGAGGGCCAGATTTGGCCCACAGCCGACGTTGCCTACCCCTGCTGTATGGTTTCGGTTTCGGTTTTTGTCACGCGCTCTCACCCCCACAGTCCGCCGAAACTCCTCAGGGCCGATTTTCAAACTGCGAATGTGAGCAGGGTTTGGCGTTTGGTGGCACTTTAAAAAGCATTAGACTGGGTTCCAGCTGGCATTAGGTCTTAGATGAGATTTTTTTACTACATAACTTAATGTCTAAAACACATTGAGCTGCATTTTTGGCTGACATCGCCCCCAACCTTTTGCTCAAAACTTTCCCTTTGCGACAACATTTGGAGATTAAAAAGCATTCAATCTGACTAGCTTTCACCCGCACAAACCTCACAACCTGCGCATTTACGGGAAAAACACGCTTCTATTAAAACCAGTGTGTTATCTCGTTTTCTGTCTGTCTCTCAGTGAAGACAGTGCAGGGAGCAGATAATCTCTGGTGTTGACAGTCTGAGCCCTGCGTCACTCCTCCAGAATGATTTCATGTGTGAAACTAAAGCCCGACGGGAGACTCGGCATCGACGGGCCGCTGGATTTAGCACCAAAAAAAAATAAATGACTCACTGGGATGTTAGGTAAGAAGTAAGAGGGAATTTCTGCTGCTGACGTCATGCCTCTGCTGCTTTTGTAAATATTAATTTGTTGTTATAATTATCCGCCTCTGTTCTCGCCGGTGAAGGTCGACAAAGGCGAACAACTCCTTATGAATAATGCAGAGCTCCTTGCGGCTTGGCTTCAGGGCAAACACGCTGACAAACTGCTTTCTTTGTTGTTTATTTTGTTTTTGAGAGAGGGGTATTAGCCAAAATCAACTTTTTAAACCTTTCTGCCTGGTTAGAAGGTTGTTCTTTCACCAAAAACAGATCTAGCATTGTGTTTTGAGTTTTTAGCCATCTATAAATCTCTTCTATTCAAAGTGCCATGATTCCTGCCTGGGTTTATCCATTGCCTCTCCACACACTGTCTCTCCACAAAGCAGCAAAAGGACAGTTGTGATACTAGCGCTTATGTCCGACAGCGTGCTACATCCACAGAGCTACAGAGTTTGCTTAGCTGGGATTTAGGGTTAGGGTTTAGGTTAAGGATTAGAATTGGCAGCCATCAGTGAGAATACGGGGGAACTACTTAGAGTCTGGAAGTGAAGATGTTCCACAAAACCTTGGAAGGCGGGGGTATACGGGGATTTGCCAGGGGAACAGCGGGACTATTCCCAATGCAGAGGATACTGATGTTGAGGAAAGCACAATACCCCACATTGCTCCATTTTGCTGAACAGTCCCACCTATGATCCATTTCAAAATCTCCACAGACTGTAGACGAGACTTTTACACAGAGGGTGATCTGTGCAATCTTCAGCTTCATACCTGGTGCAGTAAGTGGCTGGACAGACTCCCGAGGCGATGTTATGCACAGCAGTGGTCCCTCCCCAAGCTTTACCTCCTACAGTACCATACCAGACTAGAATATTATCCGCTCCTGTGGGTGGCGGTGGGGGGTGAAGCTGGACAGTGTTTAACTCACAGTTGGAGAAATAGTTTGTTCGTTGTAATCTCTAAGCGACGCCCTCAGGCTACAGGCGAAAGCACTGGTACACCGTTGTTTGTACGCAAGAGTCCAACTTTGTCTTGAGCTTTAGGTGGAAAATCAGGCCTTCACTGTTGTTGAGGATTGTGGTGGCTATTCTTGGCCATATTGTACTCACTTCTGCCACCTCAGGTCATACGTGTAACTGCACCTTCCATATTAAGGTCGTGCATGACGGCACTTCAGACCCGAAGAAACAACGTATTGAGTGACAGTGCAGGATTTTAGAGGCAGTTGTGGTGAACAGGTCTGAGCTCATTCTACACATTGGGACATGGCTGGAACATGTAGGGGGAGGAAAATACATAGTTTTAACATGTTTCAACTCTGTAAAGTCCCTCTAAACAGAAGATGTATCAAAAACCTTACAAACCGGAAACGATGTAGAAGCATTTTGCCACATCCGTCATATGAAGATGCATGAACAGCTAGTGCTTCACAGCTAGAAGGTCCCGAGTTCGATTCCCACCTGGACGAGGCCTTTCTTTGTGGAGTTCGCATGTTCTCCCCATGTCTGCAAAGGTTTCCTCCCCGGGTATTTTTTTTTGTGGCACTTTTTAATGTGTGAGTGTGGCTGAATGGAGATTGTTGTGTACTATATTGTTTTTTGTTTTGTTTTTTAATATAAGGGAGTTGAGAGGTTCGTCTTATCTAAGTACATTTCATGGCATTGTTGACTGTGTGTTGACCTGCATATGACAAGTAAATCTTATCTCTTATCTATCTCTATCTTATTGGTGTGGTGTGGTCATCAACATGCACTGTCCCTTCCAAATAACCCAGTAAAACTGTTAAATCACACCTGTCAACAGCTGCAGTGTTAATAACCTGTTTTTCTGGTCATAGTTTGGAAGCATGATAAAAACTTATACAAATTTTATTGATCCACTAGAGTAACAGCATTATCACAGTACACCTTTTCATGCAGTGTGATGTCTCCACTCTACAGGTTTTGACATTTGTGCTTTTAAACACCGATTATACGATTTATTAGAGAAGTCTATGGATATTTGTTTTTGGATTTTTACTCCTGGATCCAGGAGGAGGGAAAGACTGTTCCATTGTTGTCCATAACCACATGTTTTCTACTATCATTAACCTTTATTGTAAGAGCATTGGCTTTAGAGTTGATGGATGACGGACTGGAGCTTAAAACAGACTTTCCGCTCGAATTTATGCCCAAACGTCTCTTGCCACAGTGTCGAATATTTCAGACACATTTCCTCTTCAGCGAGTCACGTATTCCCCGGAGCTGTCACTCTGCTGACACCGCACGGCCTCGCTCTCTCCGCTCAGAGCTCGTCCAAGGGCAAACAGCACAAATTATTACTGCCTTTCAACCCTAATCCCAGCCGCGACTCTGAAAACTTCTCCTCCATTTTTTAATCCCCCGTTAAAAGTCGACGGCGTGCGAAGAAGCCGCAGCTGGTGGGAAGGCATTATGCAAGACTCATTAACCCTGTGTTTGTAATTGGATGAAAAATATTAGCATTAAACATTTATCGTACGTTTTATGACTAATTACGTACCGCTAACGAACTCCGGAAAAAGCAATCCGATTTGACAAGCTAATGTTTCAGCGCCAGTGTTTAGTAATTTATCGGAATCAGTCGGTCTCGTAATGAAATTTAAATTTATGGATTGCTCGGCGTTATTAGCTGAACAAAATGTGGTAAAAGTCCTAATGAGCAGCGCGTTTGAATGTTTCATGTCAGAGCAACTACGCCGGGTACTTCTTTTGGTCCACGAGCCGTGTTCTGGAGACTTTTTAGAGGTGAAAATATTAATCTACTCTTTCTGTAGATGATTTCTGGTGGTAAAGTAGTTGTAGTTCTTTGCACATTCCCCCTAAAGCAAGAGGTTTGATCCTGAGGTTTCAGAGATGTGATGTTGGTGACTGAATCGGCTCTTTTAAAACGACTCTTAATTAAAATCTCATTTCGCACAAATGTAAACACTAGAAAACAGAAGAGGAGCAGAGCAGCTGCCCCAAAGAGAAGTGTTTGCACAAGCTTTGCTTCCTTATTTCAAGGGCCTTTTTCTCAAAATGCATTTTTCTCACATTGGTCTGACAATATCACCATGTAAGTCGCTCCTACAGACTCCAATTTATCCAGCCTTGGACTTAAAGGACTTTTAAAAATGTTAAAACTAAGTATTTTCCTCCCCCTACATGTTCCAACAATGTCCTAATGTGTGGAATGAGCTCAGACCTGTTCATCACAACTGCCTCTAAAATCCTGCACTGTCACTCAGAAAGATGTTACTTCGTATCCAAAGTGCCGTCATGCACGAGCTTAACATAGAAGGTGCAGTTACACGTATGACCTGAGATGGCAGTAATGAGTATAAAATAGCCAACTTGCATCTAACCCCTTCAACAAATATGTCAGCAAACCAAAACAATACATTTAAACCTGGATTGATCCATAATTCAGATTTTGTTCCAGCAAATATTAACTTGGAAGAGCCAGATTTCTTTTACATTGCCAATAAACATTAGCACTAAATCTTCAATAAAGGTTCTTGAGTCGTCTTCTGTACTCGGTTGTTGAAGTGTCGAACGTTTTGCCTCTCATCCAAAATACTAGCCAAGGGGGGAAACTAAGCCAAGCTAAAACTCCTCCCTGTGGTCTATATCTGGGCTGCGAACTGAGCTAAACTGACCAAGTGTGCTGACGAAGCCTTTTGGATGAGAGGCGAAACGTTCGACACTTCAACTACTGAGTAGAAGATGACTCAAGAACCTACATTGAAGATGGACACCTGTACGACTGAGAGCCTGAGAGCGCACGTTTGGAGCAGTATTTGCTGCTGATTGGATCAAGAAAACCGCAAATCCATGAAATGTTTCGTTTTGTAAAGGTTATATGTGTTTGTGTTGTGTGTTGCAGCACCTTGTGTTTTTTGTCACCGCTGTGTTGTTAATCAGTGTCTGTTTGGTCCAAACCAATTTTGGTTTGGTACCGAACATTGTAGGTGGGAGCAGTCCAAGATGGAGTCACACTACTTTTACACTACCTTGATTCATTGTACTGAACAAAATTTAGTACAATGTAATCTGCTTTGCAACAATCTGTAATAACTTGTATCTATGTGGTACAACATACACGATGGAATAATGGGTTTTCTTTGCAGGTAGATAATGTAATAAGACATAAGACCCTAATCCTAAAGGTCATATGTCTTACCTGCAAAACACCCAAATCAGAAAACGTTCTTGTATTTATGTCCGTTATCTACAACTTTCAAGTCGATATCTATAGATTAATCAAACTTCGGCTCAATAAACCTCCTGAGTTTATCCTCCTCCATCAGTGTTTAGTTTGGAGAGGCAGCCGTGGACCATAAGGACCAAAGACACAGGGGGGTTCAGGGATCTCTCTTTGGGACAAAAATAAAGCGGCCTGGGACACGGGCCAGGCCTGTTTAAACTGTGTCCAAATCCCCGTCCGTGAGCCACGAGGGGAAACGGGCCAAGAAGCACCAACGACGGGAGGAAACCAAGGCCGTCCAACAAATGTCCGTCTAAGAAAAGAAAAGCTCACGTTAGAGTTACTTAGGTGACAGTTTTGATCAAATAAAGCGAGGGATGTGCAGATTATCACACTGTTCAAGCTTCTTTATCTGCTTTAGAGGAAGATGAGATTTGCTTTTGAGGCCTGTGTGAAGGAGGGGAGACCGAAGCCGTCGATTGCTGTGGGTTTGAAGACAAAATTGAGTCCCATAGTTTTAATTATCACCGCGGCTTTGCCCACAGAGATGAGATGGAGGAGAAAATTGCAGCGATGTTAAACTGGATGGACAGTTTTTTGGCTTTAGATTATGATAAGATGAAATGTTGTGCTGATAAACTGCAGCGTGTCCGACAAATTGATATTATTAGGTCCATGTTATAAGATTGTTTCTATAGATAGAGACGGCATCGCGTCATAGAAGGGGGCGTGGCCTCGCCAAGGGGACAACAGCATCTTTTGAGAAACACATTTTTTTTGCTCTTTTTAGCCATTTTCTGGAGGAATAATGAACTTATTTATCACATACAAATAAACTCAAGTCTAAATCGTGTCCATATGGATGTTTATTCACAGCAGATTGTTCAGTAGAAGTGAAAAAACGGCAGTCGTAGCCATTGACAGTGGATTGCTAGCTTGCGTTAGCATTAGCACGATGCTAACATGAAGCATCGTGTTAGCATTCTCTGTTATTTATGTATTTATGGTCTGTTGAACCACTTTGCTCCTCTCGATGTCATTGTACCTTTATTTAGTAGAAAACTATATTCATAATTCAGCCTTTGTTAAAGTAGTTTTTGAATAATTAGAAAAATTTTCATTTGTTGTTTTTCCCCTGTTTTCAACTGTTTTCAAACATGACCATATATGTTCGACTCCAGAGATGCCGACTGTATCTATATTTGTGCTTCATTTATGCATTATTCATTCATTCATTTATTCATTCATTCTGACTCAAACCATATTGTTACACCTCTATTATGTTTAATTACCATAGCATTCAACCAATATTTCTCCAATGTCTCACCCCTTCATTCAATTTTTGACCTTCCAAGCACCATTCAGACAAAACTGGGTCCATAAAGGTTATAAAATAGACCTAAACTGGACTGAATTATGTCGGAAACCATGTGTAAGCGAGAAAAAGACCAAACTCAGGATTTCCAGAGGCATTAAAAAGCACTACATTGGACTGAAATGACATTAAATCGAACATTCTTGGAAAATTATTATTACCATTATTAATTACCATTGGAAATACATTATTTTACACTCTAAATCCTCTCAAACTTAAAGGTGCATTATGCAACTTTCTATGTAAAATAAAAAGTCGATATGAGTGGGTATTTGGCCTTATCTGACCCAGTGGCTGTTTGGGTGGTTAGCTTAACACCTTTACTTTCCATTGCGGTGCAGCAATTTTATGTCAGGGTTTTTAGGGTTTCTGTTAGGTTTTCATTGCATTTACATAATGTCTGAGGTTTTGCCATCACTAACATATTGAGTTGTGTGGCCACTGGATCTGTATCCGACTCACACAAAGCAGAAACTGATCTGAATTTGACTTAGCATTTAGCTCATAGGCTACTTTAAACGCTAATTTGTACAGTACCTGAAGTAAAATCTAAAAAGGTCTGAACATTCATTAATGATTTCTAACGAGGCTTTGACCTAGTGCAGTCGATGGGTTGACAACAGCTGAAAACATCTGGATCGTTCATAATTTGCAATGTTTGATGGCAAATGCTAATGGCTATAGGAAAAATACATTGAGCAGGCTAATGCTAACTGACTGAAAAGGGAGTAGCCTACTTGCTGACTGTCCGCATACGTTTTCCTTTTGAGAACCAGTGCAACAAACCATTCAAACCAACACAGTCCTTGCTTTTAAAGAAAATGTCCTCAGGAAACCGTGATATGACAGAAACCCATGAATATCATATAAAATCCGATACTGACTCTTGTGTTGTTCCTGCAGTGTGCTGGAGAGCCCGAGCCGCCTGGACGAGGAGCACAGACTGATCGCTCGATACGCCGCCAGACTCGCCGCCGAGGCAGGAAACTCCACGGTCAGTATCGTCAGTATCGTCAGTATCGTCAGTATCGTCAGTATCGTCAGTATATCGTCAGTATCCTTCCTGACAGTACGGAGCCACAGCGTTACTGCATTCATCGTGTGGCGGCCATGTTGTCTATAAAAACAAGGGACAGTCTCATTAAGCAAGTAAAATGTGAACCTAGTAACCACACACACTATGCCAATTTCTTGAGAAAATCTTATTTTATATTGAAGATATAATTTTATGTCACAACAGTACATGATGAAAATGAGCCATTTCAGTTAACATTCACCGCTTAAATTTCAAGTAATTTATTTATACATCAACCGTTGAAGATGAAATGTTGCATACTGCATTAGGTTGATATAGTCTATATACAGTGTAAATTATTTCAGAAAATCTGGCATAATTATGAAGATACAACAATTATTTTTATTTTTAAATCTATAAATCCAAGATTTCCTGTGAAGTGAGATCATGTCAAACTACATATATAGTGCACATTTCATGAAAAAAAAATCTTGTTTAATTTTGCATTTCATTTTATCTGACAGATAGTGCATGACTTAAAGGGACTATAAGGAGTTTAAAAATGTTAAAATTAAGTATTTTCCTCCACCTACATGTTCCAGCCATGTCCTAATGTGTAGAATGAGCTCAGACCTGTTCACCACAACTGCCTCTAAAATCCTGTACGGTCACTCAAAAATGTATCACTTCGGCCCGAATTGCCGTCATGCACGAGCTTAATATAGAAGGTGCAGTTACATATATGGCCAGAGGTGGCAGTAGTGAGTATAAAATGGCGAACTTGCTTCCAGCCCCTTTAAGGTGCAACTTTTTGGTAAACATTCTCTTCTTATTTCTTCAATAAAAAACAAACAAAGGCGATACGCGATTGGCATATTCATGAAATATGTTCCCAACATCTTATATTAACATAAAAACATGGTTAACGGAGCCCTTTTTCAGATTTTATTACTAGACTATAGTGTGTGGATCGATGAATATTCCATTTATTTTACACCGATTCAAATTAATAAACAGACCAAAGCCGTGAGTTGCATTTCCCTACAGCAACTGATTGAATGTTCTTATTTGCATTTTCCTGAGTTAAATCTGAAGCTGAAACGGCCGTGGCTTCACCTGACGCCGTGTTGTTTCTGCAGAAAGTAATAACTCCCCGGCCGTTCATTCCTCCACAGCTGGAGCAGAAACTGGATTTTGCGCTTGAAAAGATCCCATTATAACTGAAGTAATGTTTCTGTTGTTTTTGTTTCAGCAACAGTGCCCTCCCACGGACCTCGGCTTTAACTTCGACGCCAACAAACAACAGAGACAGCTGATCGCAGAGCTGGAGAACAAGAACAGGTACGCTTCCTTTCGGAGTTGGAGAAGTGGCAAAAATGCTGTGTTTGTGTGAATTTAAAAAGAGTACATGGGTATTAAAATGACATAAGAAGGCTTCCAATATGATCTGATGTTACCTGCAGAAATGTATATTGTTTTCTTGAACCCTTTTGTTGCTTCTGATCTGGATGTGGTCGAGTGTTCAGTGCTGGTTTGCATCTGTGTTTTCAGGGAGATCCTTCAGGAGATCCAGAGGCTGCGTCTGGAGCATGAACAGGCCTCACAGCCCACTCCAGAGAAGGCCCAGCAGAACCCCACCCTGCTCACCGAGCTGCGCCTGCTCAGGTACAAACGTCCTCCCAAAATGACCTCTAAGAAAACTGTTTTTAACTAAGTGGGCCAGATCTTGTGCTGGCACTTGCAGGGGCAAGGCTTTTTAGTAAATTATTTTGCTTTGTGCCTTCGCCACTTGTGAAAGGGCGTCACGAGGGGAGGTGACCGCTCTGATGGGAGCGCCACTGACATTCATATCCTCGTTTACATTGCGCTGCCTTGTTAGTTAGTTTTAGTTAGTTTATTTATTTCCTTCGGTCATTATGAACATTTAAATTACATGTTTTCCAAAGATCTTAGACATTATACAATACGAAAAACATATACATTAAGAACTTAAAGGGGCTGGATGCAAGTTCGTACTCACTACTGCCACCTCAGGTCATACGTGTAACTGCAACTTCTATATTAAGCTCGTGCATGACTCCACTTCGGACCCGAACAACGTTTTGAGTGACAGTGCAGGATTATAGAGGCAGTTGTGGTGAGCAGGTCTGAGCTCATTCTACACATTAGGACATGGCTGGAACATGTAGAGGGAGGAAAATACATCATTTTAACATTTTTAAGCTCCCTATAGTCCCTTTAAGTGCTATATGATGCCTGACCGAAAGGCATCATATAGCCTATAGGGTTTAGGCTGAAGCCGAGAGTTATTCTGCCTAACCCCTTTTATAACTGTGTGTCATCCCGCCTGGCGTGAACGCAAAACTACTGCACATGTTCACCCCCCAGTCCCCCACAGCCCCTCTCCCGACCGCACAGTCGATCTGGTTGAAGGATAAAGCGTGTCTCCAGACCAGTACTTCTCCTTTAATGCACTAAGTCTGAGTGGCAAGATGTCACGCTATAGTCTGCGTTTTGACACACAAGATCGGGCCCAGTAAGTCTGTTCTCCTCGTGTGAAGGAAAATGTTCCTCCTCACACACTTGACTCATCAGTAAAACAAAGTAAGGGAAAGAGCTCACCCACTGTTTTCTGATTGTTTTTGAGTAAAACATCTGATCAAATTTAACTAAAGACATCTCTTGTTTCATGATAATCTATTATAGAAAACGCTATCTCAATGGCCGCCGCCTGGGCGCCGCCATGTTTATTTCCCATACCGACTTTGAAGCTAAGCAGGGACAGGCCTGGTTAGGACTGGGATGGGAGACCGTTTGGGAACACCAGGAAGCCTGGCGACAGTAGTGAGTTTGTGCGTGGTTGGTGGTGGGGGCTGATGTGCGCATAATTGTTCAGCAACTTTGAGCGCCTGGAAAAGCGCTATATCCGCGGACGGCCCCCACGTGATGGTCCCACCAGCAGCGGCATTGACCACGGGTCCATATGGACCGCGGTGCTGCTGTCCGAGGACAACCCGCCGTCACAACAACGCGCGTGCACGACATCTGACTGCCGTGCGTGTGCGCGCATCCAAACAGGGCGGTGTGTGTGTGCGTGTGTGCGCGCGCGTGTGCGCGTGTACGTGTGCGCGCGCGCATCCACACAGGGCGGTGTGTGTCATCGTCACTCACCGCTAACCTGCAGACGCTCCGCACAGGTACAGTTACATCCTCCAAAACACATCTGCGCGTCTTTGTTTACGTCTCTCCTGCAGTGACCGAGGCTGTGGTTCATTATAGATCCAGGCAGTATTCCGTCTCTAAAGCTTTGTCTCCGAAAACCAGTACACGCAAAACATTGCCCAAAAGCCTATAATCACACGCGCTGCTCCGACTGATTTCTCCTCCGTGTTCTGCTGCTGTTCTCCTCCTTTTTGCTGCTGTACCATTTGTTTTCTATTTTGCTTTCACGTATTGTGAGCCCAGAGGTACATTTTATTCTAAAGCAGCTTTGAAAGCATTGCCAATTTTATTGTAAGGTTATAAATACTGTCTAACAACGATCATTAGGCTATTTCATTTCAAAACCTACTTAATATTTTTTTTGATTGTACACTACCGTGATGCACCAAACCACGGGTCCTGCACCGTGAACCAAACCGTTAGAGCTGAACCCCTAATATTTATCCATACTTATTCCACTGTCTCTTGAATTCTATTCCCTGAGTTTAGCGAACATATTGTCGTTGTAGTATATAAGAAAGGAGCACGGGTGCATCAAACACTCCAATTGCAGATTGTTTGAAATTATTTTTAGCATTCATTATTTTAAACATTTGTAGTGGCCATAGTTTTTGGAATGGGTTGGGAACCACTGGTCTACAGCTGAATTGTGTGTCGGGTTGGACATTTCTTTGTAATCACTCATAATCTCAGAATATCAAATGTGGAGACTAGCGAGGCCCGGCCAAAGGCCGGGTCTCAGCTAGTAAGCTTCATAAAAGAACCGTAACCGAGCTACAACCAGGACACTCTCACTCATGCACCACATTCAAACATAGGCAAGGAGGGGGAAGTGCCTTGCCCAAGGACACAGCGACTGTGTGCACCTGCGCGAGCAGGGATTTGAACCGGCAACCTATAGGTCATATGACCCGCTTTACCATCTGTGATACAAGTTTCCTTAAAGGGACAAGATGCAAGTTTTCATTTTTATGCTCACTACTGCCACCTCTGATCATACGTGTAGCTGCAGGTTCTGAGCTTGTGCATGACGGTACTTTGGACCCGAATTAACACCTTTTTTAGTGACAGTGCAGGATTTTACATTGCTGGAAAACGTAGGGGGAGGAAAATACTTTGCTTTAATATTTTTAATCTCCGTACTGGCAGAAAATCAACTAATACAGTTAATAAAAAACAGGTCCTCTAACATTTGAGAGAAAACTGAAAATAACTATGTCTAATGTGGTAGTTTTTGAAAATAAAGTTTGATTGATTATATTATACCATTGACTGAATGTATTACATTTGTGAACGATTTTCATCTTGACAGGCTAATAATGTAATGTGTACCAGGCATTGCATAATCGGCCAGTAAATTGTTAATACATTATTACGTTATCGGCTTATTACATTTTGAAACTGGCCAAATGCATTACATCATCAGTTCAGTCCTTTTTCTGCAGAACAAAGGGGTTGTAAAAGAAATGTTGTCCTACCCTGATCTGAGGTGTTACAGTTACCCGCACAGAGACACAAACCCTGAGCTGGTTTGTGGAGGAAAGATGCTCCTGACGCTCAGACCACACTTAAATGAGCTGCATCTGACTCAGAGTCTGGAGCAGCTGCACAAGGAACTCAGAGGAATCGTTTTACCTAAAAAGACCTGAGGTTTGCTCAAAGCATTTGCACTGCACTGATATTCACACCACCGGCAAAAACTGGAACAAAACAGCTGGAATTATTTTACTTACAAGATCTACAGTGTTCACATGTGAAGGCAAACACACTGAAGTAACGCTGTGTGGCCAACAGAGGGCAGTGAAAAGCCAAATTAGTCAGAGACGATGTTAATGGATGTAAAAGTATCCACAGCTCGTCTCACAGTGAAGTTGTGGAAGCAGAGACGAGTTAATTATGTTTTAACACATTATCTTTGCTGTTGTTTGGTTTTAGACACAGGAAGGACGAGTTGGAGCGGCGCATGTCAGCGCTTCAGGAGAGCAGGCGAGAGCTGATGGTGCAGCTGGAGGGGCTGATGAGGCTGCTCAAGGTAAAAACACATCTGGATTTCAGTTTGTGGGACGTTGCTGCAGGGCATGAACGCTGCTGAAATCTGAAAAGGTGCGGGACCAAACCTGAACCAAATTAAACCAGGGAGGCTAATTTGAACACCATATTTCAATTTAGTCTCAGTCTTTTGTTTTATTTTGTCGACTAAATGTAGAATTAACCTTAGTCACCTTTACATTTACCTATTCACTTGTTTAACCAAGTATTTAGTGTTTTTGTCCAAACTTTTATTACACACAAATCTTCCTTTGACTGAGATTATGATGAAAAACATGATAGTAATTTTAAGTTGACACTGTTAGCCAGAGAAGAGACTCTTTCTGTGTGTATTTCTGCTTTGCACGTGACCACGGACAAAATCAGAATTATATTTATGAGTATTTCCAGTCCAGTCTAACTTTATTTCAATGGCACATTTCATCATAAACAATAATTTCCAAAGTGCTGCTCAAGAAAATAAAAGGCCATTAAACCAGAAACAGTAAAGTAAGTTAAAAAACAAAGACAATAAAACATTAAAAGCTAATAAACAGAGTAAAAAAAAAAAAAAAAAACTTAAATTAAAAAATTAAAAAATTAATAAAAAATAAAAAAAAATATTTAAAATCAGATTGAAACTACAAAAAAATGAATAAATGAACCAAATAAAACCAAATAAAAGAGTCAGAGGATCACACAACTCACATGGTGCGACAGTATTTGTACCACATGGCCCTGTTTGACCCGGCCTCTATTCAGACTAACTCTCTCTCTCTCTGCCCCCCCTTCCCTATCCCCCCCTCCTCTCGCTGACAGGACGAGGAGCAGAAACAGGCTGTAAGTTTTCAATCATTGTTTTTACAAGCTCTTTTGTCTCTTCAGTCACAGCACTTAACCCCCGTGACCCTCACCTTCACTCATCGAACCCTCCACACACACACATGCACGCACACGCACACACACTTCACCGGGTAAAAGGAGAATATAATGTGCTGGACAACAAGATCATCAGCGCAAATAATGTGGCAACTGTAACCTCTAAACCGTGCGCATTTTCTCCAGTTCAGCTTTACTCAAATCTAAAAGCTTCTCAACTGGTGAGCGACAGTGTAACACCTTATTCGAAAGCTAATGCCTGCAAAAACTGATCCTGACTCCTCTTTTGTTGCATTATTGTTGCTTTTCCGGCACATTTTTGTCACTCTTATGCCACTTTTTTTGCTTTAAGATTTGCGTAAAGCCAAACTGGAGATAATGTGTTCGGTGAAGGCTGGGGTTAAGAGGTTAGAGGAACAGGCCACCGTTCTTCCATACTGAGATATGTTCTCACCTGAGCTTAGACGAGTTGATGCGTACCTGTCTGGTCTGTGTGCGTGCGCTCAGTCATGCAAATAGACCAGTGACGTTGCTAGCAGCCTCTCCCAGCATATTCCTATAGCTCCAAACTGAGGTGAAGTTAGAAGCGACCAAGCTCCTCCACGTTTTCCCTATTTAAACATGGTTACGTGAGTAGTTACTCGATCCAAGTATAGTTACACAAAATCAAACATGCCTCTTTTCTAAGCGGAAAAAAAGGGGAACTATATTGATCGGCGTCCACGTAGTAAAGTCGAAGTGCGCCTAAGGTGTTACCGCCTTTGCTCTGCCCAATCCCGTCAGACCTTGGAAGCTAGGAAAGGGCCTGATTGGTACTTGGATGGGAGACCGTTTGGGACCACCAGGAAGCATGTAGTGCGTGAGTAAGTGGTTAGTGGTGTTCGAAGGGGCCGATGGCGCAGACTGGTTGCCTCGCTTCCGTCAGTCTACCCCAGGGCAGCTGTGGCTACATTAGTATCTTACTACCGCCAAGTATGGAGTGAATGAATAGTGCAATGTAATGCGTCTTTGAGTGTCCAGAAAAGCGCTATATAAAACCAATGCATTATTATTACGCCTTGAAATATAGTTCCCCTTTTTATCCACTTAGAAAATTGACATGTTTAATTTTGTGTAACAATACTTGGATCGGGTAACTTCTCACGTAACCGTATATAAGTAGGGTAAATGTGGAAGAGCTTGGTCGCTTCTAACTTCACCCCAGTTTGGAGCCATAGGAATATGCTGGGAGAGGCCAAATGCTAACAACATCTTTGGCTGCGTAAAGATCAGACAGGTGCACATCATCTCGTCTAAGCTCAGGTAAGAACATAATCTCAGTATGGAAAAACAATGGCCTGTTCCTTTAAAGATGTACAAATCTTTTATTAGTATTTTGGTTTATAGATCAAATTTTTAATGTTTTTTTCCTCCGCTGGTAAACAGTGAATTACTAAACGTTTGATAAAGTCACCAATTAATCGATTTAAAGAGTTTGAGCAGAATGTGCATCCCTTCTTCCTTGGCTGGCGCTCGTTCTCCGGTGGCCTGTTCCAAAAGCAGGATTTTCCTCTCCCGATCCGGGCGCCGCTCGTGTGTCTGCCGCTCTGGTCCGGTCTGCTCAGCCATCTGCCTCTTGGCCCGCAGCCACAGCCCTGGTCCACTTCCTCCAGAAACACACACACACACACACACACACACACAAACCTGGCGAATCCGCTCTTTCTGCCGTTTGCTTTTTTTTCAGACCCACACGTGGTTTTGGTTAAAGATCGACACCGGCCCACGGGGTCCGGGTGTCGTGGAGCGGGGAGTGTCGTGTTTCCATCTGCAGACTGTATTTGTTTGTTCTCCCGATCGGGATTAAGTTTGTCGTCTCACAGCTGTGTTTGAGCGAGTCTAAATGAAAGTCAGACTGGGCAGCCGAGCGTTGCAACTACAGCATTACCAAGCAAGAGATAATATCAACAATACTTTCAATCGAATCACTTGGAATGGTCGTGAACTGCAGATTAGCCACGCTGCAGCTAATGTACATAACATCCTTTGAAAACTATAAAAAAATAAGCTCTAGAGTCTTGTGTATGAACCTGTTGACCCTCTACAAGCTTGTTCTCAAATGCATGTGATTCTTATATCAATTTATAATCACAAACAACCTAATGTTTTGATTGAATCGGGACAGTCCTGAAATCCAGGCTTTCGTCCCAGATTCTGAATTCAACTCAAATTGTCCCAAAAAGCCCGGGATTACCAGTTGTTATTGCCTGATTAAAGCCAACACACGCTGGGGTAACTCTCGGGTACACGCCGGGGCCCCCGTCATCAAACATGATTTATTTGAACTGAAAACAGCTCCTCAAGCCTCAGGTAGATCAGGAAGTTTGCTGCTTTGTGAGTGGACTCTCTCTGTCAATCACCGGATTAATTTAAAGGGACTATATAGAGTTTAAAAATGTTAAAATTATGTATTTTCCTCCCCCTACATGTTCCAGCAATGTCCTAATGTGTAGAATGAGCTCAGACCTGTTCACCACAACTGCCTTTAAAATCCTGCACTGTCACTCAGAAAGGTGTTAAGTCGGGTCCGAAGTGCCGTCATGCACGAGCTTAATATAGAATCTGCAGTTACACGTATGACCTGAGATGGCAGTAGTGAGTATAAAATGGCAAACTTGCATCTAGCCCCTTTAAACACTTTTTTATGTATTGGTTTTACTGTTATTTCAAGACCAGGGACATTGTAGATCTGGGCAATTCCAAAGGTGCAGATTGTTGTTATGGTAAATATTGAGACCATATTCAATAAAACCGGAGAGAAGTTGTCGTGAGTCAAGCGTGCCGATTTATTGGACATGTGCACATGGAGACACATCAAGTACCGAGATACAAGATGCTCTGAAGCACAGTTCAGAGCTCACAGTATTTATACACAAAGAGCACAATGATCATACGATTGTGGAATGCCCCCAATAGTGTAATGGTTCAGATTGACCTAAGATACAGACGACTAGGAGATAAGTGGTTCAACCGCCCATAAATACTTAAAAATTGGACAATGCTAACCAGCAAGCTAACATTAACTCCATGCTACACATGCTAACCAGTGTTGCCACAGATTACTTGAAAAAGTAATCTGATTTCTGATTACTCCTCTAAACAATAACTTAGTTGCTTTACTTATTAGCCTACTTGATTTTAAAAGTAACCAAGTTAGATTGCAAGTTACTTTATTAGTTACTACATTCATCAGATTCCGACATCACCTCCCTGCCTCAAAATGCAAATGACTCACGTTATTGAAGTGCATTTTAAAGCAGTACTAAGTAGCTCCTGCCCCAGAGGCCATAAGCGCCACTCCAGGTGTCATAGCAAGTTGCAATTTTTGAACTCATTAATTGTCCATGAGAGTAAATACTAAGCTGACAGAAAAGTCGAAGGGAGAGAGGGATATTGTACTTCCAATTACACAATTGAAATCATTTTTTTCACTCAAACTTGGCTGTAAATACTGTTTAAAGTGACGCTGGCCGGCTGTTAGCTTTGCCCGTTAGCCTGTTAGCTTCTTCTTCATGATTCTATTTGTGTGTATTGGTGGCTCCGGTCCGGTGGCAGTCAAGTTGCAAACATGGTTTTCTGGCCAGAGACACCAGGGGGAGATGAAAGACCCCCCAATCATCCCATAAACACTTGTATTACCCCCACAGGGACTACGAAAAGGATTTATTAAGGTAAACAAGTTACTTAGTACTGCTTTAACATCGACATCAACAAAGCTGCCACAGGTTCGTTTTTCAAAATTGTGTTCAGCCCTTATTGGTTTGAAAGTTAAGAACACTATGAATAAAGGAGATGCCAGGGGGAAACTCTTCTGGACCAGGAGCTCCAGGCTCAGAAATTCAAAGATCCCGTGTGTTTTGTCTTTCAGTCGCAGTGTGGCAGCTCCCCGCACTCCTCGCCCTCTCACGGCGCCGGCTGCTCGATGCCGATGCCCATCCGCTCCACGTCGGCCGGCTCCACGCCCACCCACACCCCCCAGGACTGTCTGAGCGGCGTGGGGGGAGACGTGCTGGAGGCCTTCGCTCAGGGTCAGTCGCTCAATCTCTCACACGCTGTATCAGACTCTTCTTCATTGTTCACCTGTTGTTTCTCTCTTCTTCATTTCCTCAGGTGTCCCTAGAAATCTTCGAAACGATCTGTTAGTCGCTGCCGATTCA
Source organism: Gobius niger (assembly GCF_951799975.1). Classification (NCBI taxonomy): domain Eukaryota; kingdom Metazoa; phylum Chordata; class Actinopteri; order Gobiiformes; family Gobiidae; genus Gobius; species Gobius niger. Next base: position 25,221,624 of record NC_136867.1, read on the forward strand.
ATCACAAACACCATGTCGTCGCTGGTCAAAGAGCTGCACTCAGGTTTGGCTTTTAAAACTTCATCGCGTTCATTCTGAGACGGATACAGAATTTGCATTAGAGCTGACGACGTGTTAAATGTGTAAATGTGTCGGCTTCAGTGGACGACGCCGCAGACGAGGAAGACGCCAACATGAGAAACGGAGACAGAGGTGAAGCTCGGTCGCTCTCGCTGCATGAAAATGTCATTAAACAATATTGAAAACATATATTGAGAAATATATGGAGCACACTTCACCTGCTTAAGTCATGAACACCAACAAAACGAAAAAAAAAACTATTACCTGGATCTGGTCGCTTAAAGCTTTTATGGAGGGGAAACATCTTCTAGTTTTAGCACAGTTGTTAAAGGGATATTTCAGGATTTTTGACATAGGGCCTCATTTCCTAGTTATCCAGAGTGTTGTTTATTTCTGGAGATTTCTTCTATTTTTAATTCATGCCGTCCTTTATATTTGAAAAGTTTAGTGGCGCTAAGCTAGTGCTAGGCTAGTGCTAGGCTAGCGCATGTCTATGGTAACCAGTAGCCTGCATTAAAAACTGCCTGACCCAAGCGCAGGGCACCTGAGTCAAATCACTTATAACACCCATATGTTAAAACCCATGAATGTTTAGTTTTTAGGGGTAAACGTATCATTAGCATGCTTTGTTTAGATATCACCAGACCTATCGCTTCTGTATGACTTCGATCACCGCTACAAATGCGTCACAATAGCCGTGCCCAAGCACATAATGACACGTACATGTGATGAAAGTAATGCATCAACAAGAAGAAAGGTAAAACTAAAATCAAAGACACAGCATCTTACTAACCTGAGTGAGGAGGGCAACTTCTTAGCGTCAGGTAAAGCTGCTCCACTTTAGTCCAAACTCCGTTTACTTTGACAGAGTCGTCCATGACGTGGTGGACGTAAAGCCTCATGATAATTTCTGCTCCTTGTTTCCTGACAAGCCCATAAGCGTTTTCAAAGGTTCCTCAGCAGCGCAGTAGCAAAACAAAGCATCAAGTGCTAATTCTCCTGTAAACTCGCCGTCCCGTTTGAGCGATAGCCACATGCAGCGTGACTCATGCAGCAGTTTTTTAATGTGTGTGGGTCGGGTCGGGTCGGCAAACTGAGAGGCTTTCCTCCAGGTTGGGTGGTTTGGGTTTTAATTACAGCGGGTCGGGTTGGTGCGGGTCAGAAAAAAAGCCGAATCTCTACTGTCTAGTAAATATATTATCCATGCTCAGTCAGACTTCAGCTTCAAAAGGTTTATGTTTATAGGTACTGCCACTTACCATTTTCGGAAACTACTGAATAAAAACAAAATAAATTGATCTTGATATCCCTAAAACTCACTCAGATCTGCTGCATCTCACTGCACGATTTACTGCACCTGCACTGGGAAAATGACTTCAAATCGCTTGAGTTAAGATACTTTATGATGAGTTTGAGGTAGTTTGAATTAATCTAAGATCAGATAAAAAGCTACTGCCATTATGTTTCTCTTTCACTTGAAATGACACAAAATAATCTGAATTAATAAAAAATGTGGGTAAGAGGTTTTATCTTATCCAAGACCAGACCAAACCTGCTCAAACATTAGATTTAATCTCTTAATTCAAGTAAATTTATGTCCTTAATCGTTTTTCCAGCGTGCCGCTTCCTTTACATTACTCAGGGTCTCAAAAACAGTTATTAGGACTTTCTCACTAACTTAAGCTGCATTTGTCTTTTCAGCCGAAGCCGAGTGAGCCTCAAAAAGTATGACACCCACAACATAGATCAGTCTTTAACCGGCACTGGCTTCATGGTACACTGATTATGACTAAAGAGGCGATAATGTTGAAGTAAAGTTAGTCACGCCCATAATGTTTGTTTGTACCATGAAACCACTTTGCCATTTATCAAGACGAGAAACAGATTGGGTTCAGTGCTTGTAGCGGTTTCTTATGCATTTTTCAAAGCTATAACGTGACTGCTTTATATTTCTGTGTTGGGTCTTGAGTTGAGCTGAACATTTGCATGGCACCTCCATCCTTCAATTAGACATTTCAGATAAATTCAGCCATGTCTTGTCACATAACCGTCTGTGTCTACAGCACATCAGAGGTGGGCGGAGTGGACCTAAACGTGCCCCTGTTAGACTTATTTAAAGACCTGGTTTAGTCCTGTTTCAGTCCTATCTAAGACCTGGACTGGGTCTCTTTAAACCTGGATTCTGCTCTTTTCTTACCTCTGTTTTATACCATGTTACTATGGTTTTATAATCTGGGTTTGAATCAAGTATAGTCCTGATTTGATCATTTTAGGTCTAAAGTTTTTACAGATTTCGTCACTTATGATTAGCTTATTCCACAAGATCCAAAATCCCCTCTGAAAAATCTTTGTTACTCATACAGCGGGAGAAAAATGTATGTGAACGCTTTGGAATTTCTCACATTTCTGCCTAAATTAGTTATAAAATGTGGCCTGATCTTCATCAAAATCATAAGAATGAGTAAACAGTGTCTGCTTAAACTAATACCTTAATATTTACATGTTATCATATTTTAATTGGCCATAACATGTAAACATTCACAGGACAAGGAGGAAAAAGTAAGTGAACCCAGGAATCTCGCTGAACTGCTACAGTTTTGTAAAGAGGAATGGTCCAAGATACATCCATGTCTAATCTGCAACCATTGTATTAAATAGCTGGCTGACCCTTCTTGTTGTTGCAATAACTGCTTTCCTGTAGTTGTAGATTAGATTGCTTTTGTAGTTCAGCAAGAATCCTGGGTCCACTTACTTTTTCCGTCCTGTCCTGTGAATGTTTGCATGTCATGGCCATTAAAAATATGATTACATGTAATTGTTTGGGTGGTATTAGTTTAAGCAGACACTGTTTATACATGGGTTTTCCAATGACATAGTTCCGGCAGCCATTTTGAATACCGAAGTAGAATTATTCAGTACTACAACATGTAACAATATCTCTACTCACGTTATGTGATATAACCAGAAAATGTGGCACAGACGTTACAGCTTTGTCCGGGATTTACTAAAGATCTGCTTCACGCCTCAGACTAAAGTAACACATCAAAGAGGAAAGAAAACCTTTCTCTGTGATTTTTATGTCAGTGTTTAAGCTGCTCAAGACGTTAGCATGCTACCAGTTAGCAACTGTCAACCAGAATGGCTTCAACACGATGAACACATGTGTGGCTCATATCTATAAACACTGAGGAAATACTACAGTAACAGAGCTGAGCTGTTATTATTAGTCTACATGTGTTTATCATGTAAGCTAAATGCTAACCGGTAGCATGCTAACATCTTAAACACTGACTCACTGGTTTCTTCACATAAACGTGCATCTCTGGGGCCATGTTTTTACTGTTATCTTCTTGAACAATGATTACGAGTACATAAAAATGCCCCTGCCAATCATTTGTCTTTCATTTTCATTCTGATATTGTTACATGTTGTAGTACTGCATAATTCTACTTCAGTATTCAAAATGGCCGCCACAACAACAAAGGTCATATGTATTCATTCTTATGATTTTAATGAAGATCAGACCACATTCTATGACCAATTAAGGCAGAAATGTGACAAATTCCAAAGCGTTCACATTTTCCTCCCACTGTATGTCAATAAAATAAAACTATAAATGTAAATCTGGGTCTAACCATCACCTTCCATTGCTGAAAATATCGACAATTTATGCACCAAAACATAAACTGACAGAAATCTTGCAATACATTTTTTTCTCATATTTATGTCAGTAATGTTCAGCAGAAGTTTCAATGTGATATCTCTAAAGTTAATTATTTTCCCTCTTCACCTGCAGTGTCAAATATCTTAAGTTTCTTTCCCACGTTTTTGATATTCACAACTGTCAACCCGCCCCACGTCTGAATATATATATATATGTGTTTATTGTCTTCATTTCAGTTTCCTGATCTCGTCCTAACCCCTTCCTCCTCTTTTGTCTTCAGTGCGAGTCCCGAAGCATTGAAGAAGAGGCTCCCCGTCTCCTGCGGAGGACAGACCTTAGCATTGGCACGTACAGTAGAATAATGCATGCTGTAATCGAACCAGGACCTCACAATGTGGAAAAATAACTACGTCTCGCATCGGCGCTCAGACAGAAGTGTCCAGTAACGACGATGTGTTTGTCCTGTTTCGACGAAATCTAATGTTAAGACAATTCCCCCAAAACTGTCCCTATAACAATAATAATAATAATAGTATAATATATCCAAATCAGTGCAAGATAAGAGATATCAATACGAGTTAAAATGGCTTGAATTTCGATTATTTACTTGATTTGGCTTTGATTATTGGTTGGACTTCCAGACTTCCTTCTCCCCAGACACTTCCAAAAATGGCTTAAAAGTGCTTGAATTATCGGACTTCTTGCTGACTTTGAGTAGATTTGGACTGCCATATTGCCAAACTTTGCCTTTTTTTGTCTTATTTCAAGGGTCTTCGTCTTGTTTTAAGTGAATAGATGCTTGTTCCATTGGAAATTTTAGTTCAAGACAGTCCAAATCTACTCACATTCAAGCACATTATGAGCCGTTTGTCTAAGATAAGAGTGGTTCCCAACCTGAAGGGCGGCTTCCAAGGATTGCAGAAGGTCAGCTCAGTTTTTATGCCTTCATCGTTTTGTTTATGTTTTACTCTCATAGACTGTAAAGTTGAGAATGGACTGAGGGCTCGTGGCTTCCCCTGTTGCGTTCAGCGTGTGCCAACAGAAGCTCATTCATGCTCGCAGAAATAAAAACAGATATAGTAAGTAAGTACAATTGTCGAATGAAGTTGCATAGATCAAATGTTGGGTTATCCCTGAGCCGCTGCATCTCTGCACGTCACAATTGTGGGCCAAACTACCGTATTTTCCGGACTATGAGTCGCACTTTTATTCATAGTTTGGCAGGGGGTGTGTCTTATACTCCGGAGCAACTACTATTTTTCCTTTTTTGAATCCAAAGATATCCTTTCACATGCCGCTAGAGGGCACTGCAGGCTGATGAAAGAAAGTTTGGAGTGAGCGAGAAGCGGAGGTTACTCTTAGAGAAGAAAACAAAACAAAGCTAATCACGGACTAGAGGAACGAGTTTGCAAATGAGAGCTTGAAAAACGTGCTGCCGGGAGAGGCTTGTCAGTGGTGCAGGTCGTTTCCATGGTGATTGTTCAGAAGTGACACCGAGGAAGAAGATTTCAATGGATTTAGTGATTTGGAGTGAGATCAAGAGTAAGAGTAAGTTATCTGAACTGTTTATGCGACGATAACATACCAGACATCTATTTAGTTTGTTGTTTATGGTTCGTGTAGCTAGCCATCAATGTGTTGCGCTAGCATCCCGTTCGCCTAATCAGCCTGTTGTTATTTTCTTCAATAGGCAATTTTTTGCTCGTGCATCATATACTCCGGAGCGACTTATAGTCCGGAAATTCCGGTAATCAGCATGTTTTTGGTGGTCGGGGAAACCAGGGCATTGCCTCCTGGGTTTGCCCCTGTTTCAGAGCATGGTGTCCTGCACTGGTCAGCTCCTCCACCCTCTACTATAACACTCGTCAGTGTTTAAGAAGAAGAAATCTGTGCATGTGCAGCTGGCTAGCTAGTGTTAGCTTGGGGGAAGAAAAGCAGTTTTCTTCAAGAAGCCGCTGAATCCTACAAAAACCCGGCAAAGATGCACAAAAACATCCTGCAAAACAATGTGGAACAGAGAAAAAGGCAAAAATGCTGCTGCGCCAAGAGACAGGGAAGCCATAGTGAAGGATTCAAATGGATAAGAAGGACAAGCCTGTGTTCAATAATGAGGCAAAAACGTTTCAATGGAAAGTCCACAGGAACTTCCGGAGCCATTTCCTCTCCGTTTCAGGAAGAAATCGTCCACAATTAGTCCATTCTTAATTTCACAGTCTCTGGTCTCTTAAAGCACTGTATCACAGCTGAATTACACATTATGAACGAGTAAGAGCTTTGGTTCATTGATATTCTGAATTCAAGTCATTTTAACTCATTTAGACCCTTTTGTGCAGCGAATCAGCCGGTTTTGTACATACCACTGTAAACATTCAGCACCGGGAGCTCTGTCCTGCTCCTGACTCTGTTGATTTTGTAAAACCGTAGCGTAGTATTTGTCTTTTAATTTGATCTATTCTGCATGAAAGTTGCACTCATGTCAGTTCGAGTACTGTACCGTATTGAAGCCAGCTCTACGTGAGGGAGGGAGGTCAAATCCTGCTATAATCTCTATCCAGAGCGTGGTTACGTGCGAGTATCGTGAGGTAAGACTCTGAAATGGACGGAGGAGCCAAAGCATTGTGATAAAGATTTCACGATTTCTTCTTGTGAGCAATATCCATATCACAATCAGCCACAATGTATCACAAAATCAAGGAATTGTCCGATCTGACTGAGGGTGTAAGACTTAAAAATATGCAAAAGTCCAGTTATAGTCATGGATTTTCTAATCAATTATGGCCTCATTTTTGCAGTACATCTTGGCTTCTTGTGATATGTTTATTGCGATAATCTGCGGAGCCCTCTTCAATACTCTCTGCACGTAACCAGGCTCGCGATACGTCCAACACCTGCTGCTATTACTGACAACTCTGATTTCCACCACAAAAAACATGGGGCTACACTTCTCCAACGATAAAGCTGAACATTCGGGCACTTCCCTCCATCCGCCACAATACTGTAACCTTATTATTATGAGTAGAGTAGGAAGCTCCTCAGGATTGTAAGCAATATAGGACTTCTAGCTTATAGTGTGAGAATGTTTGGTCATATGAGGTCTGGCAAAGCTTTATTAGACTCATTGGGGGATAAAAGTGTGCACGCAATGAAGGTGTAGGTGCTCAGGGATTGGAGAGAAAAGGTTGAATTATTTATAAATCGAAAAGTCAATGGACGTCTTTCACCAAGTACTGTCTAATAACAGATCAATTGGTTCTTTCAGCACAAAACCCACACATTTTACTCTCTCTGTCATCTCAAACTAAAATAAACATTACTATATAAGCGTGGAACGTCATGGTCCGAGCTGCCAACAAATTTACTGGGAAAATAACATGGTAGAAAATTGGCTCCTTAAAGTTTAAAGAGGGAGTATTATGCTTTTTGTGATGATCCTAAACACATCTCAATCACTATCTTACACTTTCTTGGTTAGGACATGAAATAGTGATGCAAGACGACCGAAAACAAAAAAGGCCTAGTAGTTTCACGTCCTGGTTCTGATGCGATCTCTCTATAAGTCCTTGCGGCTCATGGTGTGGCTGTATTTAAGCTTTGGCGAGTGTTTTCACTCCACGATGAAAGGGTTAGGCTTAGCAAGAGACTGAGAGATGAGGAAAGCATTTTCTGGATGCATAGGACCTCAGGAGGAGCTTTTTGGGGGCTGCCGCTGCGCCGCTTCGGTAGCTGACTTTGTTGAGAAAATGACTTAAAAGTGCAGGATTTTTGCTGATTTGGACTAGATTTGGACTAACTCATTGCCAATGGAACAAATAATAATACTAATAATATCATGACATTGGTTTTATATAACGCTTTTCTGGACACTCAAAGACGCTTTACATTGCATTATTCATTCACTCCATACTTCGTGGTGAGCTGCCCTGAGGTAGACTGACCGAAGCGAGGCTGTCAATCTGCGCCATCAGTCCCTCCGACCACCAACCACTCACCCACACACTACATTCACCCAGGATTCCTGGTGTTCCCAAACGGTCTCCCATCCAAGTACCAGCCAGGCTACAAAGCAAATGAATGCTTGTTAGATTGGCAATCTCATTCCAACACAGTCCAAACCTTCTCAAAATCAGAAAAGATTGTCTTAATTCAAGCACCTTTTAAGAAATTTATCCAGTGCCATATTTTCCAGTGTTTGGAAGATTCAGAGATCACTCAAAGATGCGCTAGTGGCTCAAAATGCAGCTCCAGGTCTGTTTTCGACGGGAGAACATCTTTCTAACATAGTAAAAAGCTCTAAAAAGTCGATTTTTGCATTAAACCCCCTTTAACCAGGTTATGTTTTGACTACAAGAGCAAAAAGAAATTTAAATCCTTACTATGATCAATTCCCAACCCAACTGTCTCAAGACTGCATTGAATTTCACCCTGATTAAGCAAATAATTCACTCACATATCACATTCATGCTTTGACTCATTTCATTTCAGAGATGACATTCGGGCCGAGATGACAAATACTTGGTGAAAGAGGTTCGTTAATGTTACTCAAGATTAAAAACCAAATTCAAGCGTTAGTTCTAATCATAATCCGTGTCAAGCCTATTGGAAAAGAGGATTTATGAAAAGTCACAGGTTGTTTGTGAGTTGTGGGTTTCCTGCCATACATGAACAGAGAAATTCTTTACCATTTTAACGTTGTGGTCCTGGGGGCAGACTTTTATACAAGGCCGGTCTGGTTCTGAAGGATTACTCCGAGAGGAAGTCATAAAGTCCCTAATGTGCTCACCTGGTCCGGGGTCTGTACAGTACATAAGCCTCTGATACACGCGGCGGCTAAGGTTTCAGAAACCTGTTTCACTGTGTCAAAGAAACGACGTGCCAGTGTGATCGTTTTCATTCACTTCTCACGGCTTCGGTTTGTACGGAGGCCCACGAGGATCATTCGTCCACGGCTCACGACTCCTGTTAATCCCTTTTCATAGAGCGGATTGGAAAAGTGGGAAGGCGTTGGCAGAAAACTTCACTTTGCAGCTTGAAGGTTGTGGGTAAAACATTGTTAATTTGCAAGTCAAAAGTAGTTAAAGTGATAGAATGGAAGTCTAAATGTTGTACAAATTATAGAAAATGTGCGAAGTCGACCACCTGGTCCTGCATTTTGATGTAAAGTAAGTAATAATAATATATTTATTCTTTTTTTTAAGTCCCTCCTTCCCAGATCTCAGCTGCTAATCAGAATCTAGTCTCCTCCTGCATCGACCAATGAGATGAGCTTTTCCTGTGAACCAGCCTGTCAGGTCCAATCAGGAGGAGGGGGAGGAGCTTGTTCCTGCTCTCCTCATTTTCCAAACTAAGAAGTGCTTTCTGATTAAAGTGGGAGGAGTTTGATTGTCTCTCCTGTGCAAACTTACAGACTATCACTTTAATGAGACTATGACTATGAAATCACCAGATAATTTCATTCGCTCTTAAAAATTGAAAGAGCCTCATATCATTTAAATTAAAGGAACAGGTTTGTGCTTTGTTCATGAAGCTTTTAAACCTGATTTTCGATTTAGGGGGCTACATTTTCAATGGACTAAAGCTAAATCTTGATCACATATTCATCAAAAGACTAAAACTAAATGAAAAATATTGTCAAGAATAAACTCTTAAACATGTGGAATCCACTCATGTATATGTGGATTCCTCCTGTGTAGAAAGGTAGGTAGGTTTATGGGAGCTAGAGTTGGTGCCACGGCTTTTGGTCTAGGTTCAACTCCCTCCCTCTGTCGGATGCAGCAGCTTTAATTAGCCAATCGAATTATTTGCTGTATTTGTGTTGGATATTTAGAAGAAAAACAGGTTTCACTCTTTTATTTTGTCCTGGCTTAGTCCTAACTTATTTTGTTTTTCCACATAGAACTCTCCTACCCAGCACCTTTGGTTGTTTTTGGTTGCATTTCCAGTGCAAACGGACCGTAGTTGTCGTTGGCGACGCTCCCACGGATGCTCACGCTAAAATACACATTACTGAAGGAACAACAAACGTCGATGAGTAACAATGTGGATAAATAATGCCGTTTGGTTCGATTTGTGGAATTACTCAGTGGTGCCAAGGCAAATACTAGAGGAAAGAAGCAGCTAAAAGATGAACTATGAAGGCAAGCCACATGCTAATGTTGTGATAAAACCAGCTAAAGTTGTGCTAATAGCGGCTAAATACTATCATCAGCAAAAATCACCTTTTTCAACAGCATCATCATCATGTTGTGAAATATTAAATCTGGTATGAGCGGCCAGTTTTAGTGAGGGCTGTCCTCTCTCTCTCTCTCTGGACAATCAGAGTCTCCGTCTGTTCACGTTAGTGCTTTGGCTAGTGGAGACACTCAACTACACGGGTGGACCTGGCACTGGGCTGGGCAGGGATTGCCAGTAGAAAAGGCCTATTAGCCCTTGAGAGGCCTTGATTAGTTTTATTTATTTATTTATGACACACATCTCAAAGGAAAAAGTCCCCGAATGTAATGATTCTGTTGCTGCAAAAACAGGAACTCAAAGTCATGGACAAGCGACTCCTCTGGGCTTCCGTAGTTCTGCTGTGTACCTAGTGCCGTATTAATTGTGTTGAGTTTGTCTGTTTGCACTTTCGGTTTCACTTTAAACCGTGTGAACCAAGCGTCTAAAAACATCTCCGTCTTCCTCTCCACCGTCACCATCAGCTCTGTGAGAAATTAGTATCTTTGTGAGTTAAAATGACTTGAATTGTGAATGAAGAGCGACACAGAAGAGGCTCCCAGGTTTGACTCTGGGCCTCCCCAAGTCTGCGATTGGTTTCTTATAGTGACTAAAACATGTACAATAGAGTCTCCTGGTGCCGGGATGAATGAGAGTGTGGAACAAAGATGGCAAAAGATTCAGTCGTTTAAGAGACCGGACTAGTTCTTTGGGCTTTGAGTTTGAATACACCATATTTTACATATAGTATGATGTAACAATCTGTAATAACCTGGACCTATATGGCAGATACACAGGCACTCTGGTTTCCCCTACCACTAAAAACATGTATAATAGGCCAGGATGAATGATGTGTCAGTCTCTAGTTATACGTAGTTACCGCCTCTGAATGTGGAGTGAATGAAGAACTAATCCCCAACACTATGTGAAGCACTTTGGGTGAGTTGTGTAATGTGAAATGCACTATACAAATAGAGGCGAGTTTTTGTGTGTGTGTGTTGGCCTTTAGGTTAGATAAATATCCCGACCTACCTTTGTGAATGTATAGTTGAAAGAGTTAAAGCATCCATTTGCATTATGCTAGACTGGTTCCACGTCCTAAAGATCCACTTATTTTAGAGAGAGATGACGTCCCTTGTTATATAGTCATTCTTGTGCCTGCTTAAAGGAACAGGCCACTGTTTTTCCATACTGAGATATGTCCTTACCTGAGCTTAGACGAGTTAATACGTACCTGTCTGGTCTTTGTGCCCGTGGAAGAGAGTGGTAGCTTCCAACTTCAGCCCTGTTTGGAACCATAGGAATATACTGGGAGAGGCCAAATGCTAACAACATCTCTGGTCATTGTGCCTGACTGAGGGCACACACAAAGACCAGACAGTTACATATCAACTCGTCTAAGCTCAGGTAAGAACATATCTCAATATGGAAAAACAGTGGCCGGTTCCTTTAAGTTCAGGCATAAATCCAGAATGTCTTAGGGCAGGGGTCGGCAACGTCAGGCCCGGGGGCCAAATCCGGCCTTCCAGCACAGAACCTCTGGCCCTCAATAGGATTTTGAGAAATATTATTATGCAAATAAAGGATCAAATACCTGTTAAAGTACTCTGAAAATGCGAGAAATAGTGTCAATATTTTTTAGATGTCCTTGCAAAACATCCCACTTGGTCATATATAATGTAAATATAATATAAATATAGTATATATATAATGTAAAAACTGGTAGGTCAGGACTTTTTTCATTATTTTCCATCTGAAACTACACGGAAACACACTGGAGTCTGTTAAAATTAATATCTACTGCATGTTCAATAAAAACATGTGGTAAATACAATATTTTAAACGATTTATGACAAATTACAGCTTTGTTTGGGTCGCAGCTTGTTATTAAGGTAATGGCGGGTCTTGAGGCCAGACCACTTTAGAACCGCTGTATGTGTATAATGCAAAACATTGGCATTTGCAGAAAATGGTTCTTTACTTTAGGCTACAATGGTGAGGTTCGGCCGCCCGTGACACAAACTACCCCAATGTTTAATACACCTAAACCTATAAACACTGACAATATATATTTCTTATAAAATTGGGAATAAATTCAGGCGTCAAGGGGTTAAGTGCGTCCTTAGAGTTGGGCCTAATGCCTCATTACATTCTGTACCAAACTTCTTCCACTGTGTTTGCACTACATCGGTTATTACACATTGTTACATAAGCGCATTATATGGTGTTAAATTTGCGATATGAGAGTCTTTGCTTTTTGCTTCTTTTCATTTATATTTAGCTTTTATTTATATGTACAGATGCAATAAGGACCGCCCTCCACTGTCCTTTTAACGACTGGAATGTGATCTTAACTTACTGGGCTGCGTGCAATGTCACTTTTGTATGTATTCTATTGTTTTTGTTGCTGCTGCAGGATCTTCGAGAGCACTGAGTCGACTACAAATATCATAACTCACCATTACCTTCTTTTACTCAAGTTTTAGCCAGTTTTAGCTCATTAAACCCTCAGAAACTCTATCAAATCAAAGGTGTAGAATGGGAAAAACTCAATTTAGATGAAAATGAAGGATAATGAGTGAAAAAGTCTTCCTGAATTTGCTTGAAATAAAGGAAAAGATGTAAAGTCGGGAAAGCAACCAGTCCAAAACCCTCATTTTCCTAATTCAAGTCATTTTAACTTTGGAATATTTCCTTTTTTTGCGGTGCATTCTTCTTATTTATTCGGTGCCTGTTCTTGTTATTGTAAAGTGCTGTACAAAAGAGTATCAAAGCAATCTATCGCCTTTATGTCCGTGAAATGATTTTGTTATTTATTTTATCTCTTTGTTTAATTTTTGTTTTTTGTTTTTTTCAAAAGGGGGAATCATTTTCAAGCTCAAAAGCCTTTCGCATTCGTGCCAAAAAAAAAAAAAAACTGTCGCGGCCATTCTGTGTGACTTAGGTATATATCGAAATAAATGTGTTTCGTCGCTGGTTATGTTCGTTCTCGGAGAAAAGGTGAAGGTTTCCTGCTGTCGGGAAAATCGGTGGGATGTTTCAATAAAAGCTACTTGTTCATCCGCTTATGTCATTTTGAATCAACACACAGGCAATACTGTGCAAGGCGGAGCTACAGCAGAAGAGCCCAGACCAGACACGCTGAAATGGCTTTTGGGGCGAAGATTTCCCCCCCCGTGAAAGCCAGATTGACAAAACAATGACAAATGACCATCTTAAAGGGATATTTCAAGATTTTTTTAAATTTTTTATTCATGCAATCCTTGTATTTGAAGAGTTTAGTGGTGCTAAGCTAGTGCTAGGCTAGCGCTCGGCTAGGCTAACTAGTAGCCTGCATTAAAAACAGTCTGACCCAAGCACAGTGCACCCGAGGCAAATCACTTATAACGCCAGACTACCCATATAAATGTCTGTGTCGACTGAATAATTTTTGAAATATAACCATTTTGCGTTTAAAGGGAACTTATATTTGAGCAGCATCAGCTTCATGGCTGTAAGCTACGCAGCGGCGGAGTGATCTGCTAGCTGACCGGATCTACAGTAGTTTGTTTACCTGCGGCCGCATTACTACACGTGGAATTCACAAAGGAGCTTTTTTACAAATCAGATATGGCAACGTTTGGAGGGCGACCCCATGATTTTGATGAGGTTTTTGATGCAGGCTACTAGTTACCATAGACATGCGCTAGCCTAGCACTAGCCTAGCACTATCCTAGCACCACTAAACTCTTCAAATATAAGGATTGCATGAATTCTCCAGAAATCAACACTCTGGAAACTAGGAAATGAGGCCCTATGTCAAAAATCCTGAAATATCTGAGATAAATTAGCATTGAATTTGAGTTGGTTTGACCCAATCTAAGTCGAGATTACTTTTGTTCTAACTTTATATTCCGAATTAAGACAAAATGCACATGTTCCATTTGCAAACAAGAGGTTTTATTTGATCTTATACCAGACCAAATCTTCTCAAACTTTAGATTCAACCTCTTAATTAATGCACATTTATGTAATTTTTTTCTTAAAATTATTATTCTTTTTCCAGCTTTTAAAAAAAAAAAAAAAAAAAATCGATAAATTAAATGTGGCCCCTCATGCACTCAATGTGTTGTTTGTATTGACTTACAAACGGGGTATTTTTATTGAGTTTTATTGGGGGGGGCCCAGAAATGCTTGTTTCCATAGGGCCCTGAATTTCTGGCTGCGCCCCTGACAATAAGTCACAATAAAAGTTCTTGTTGTTGCAAATGTAAACCCTCAGCTTCACCATCTGTCTGTGTATTCAAGCCAGAATTATCTCAACTAACTAATGAGTACAGAGTTGGGAAAATGATCTTCTCTGTGGCTTTAAATCAATAACTCTAAGCCTTTATTTATTCCCTTTCAGCCACATAGCAACCGTGCTTTCACTCCAGACGCTCTCCCTTTCTAACATCAGCAAATTCAGATCTGTTTCTCATCTCGGTCTGGGAGTTTCGCTGCAGCTCGGCGCTTCTACTTTTCAAACCAAACTATTTGCCGCCGTTGTGATACTTTGAAAGCGTTTTTTATTTTTCCCGCTCACTCTTCCTCCCCCCCTGTAATGTTACATGTCTGTGTTCTGCGGCTGAAGCTTCCGTCTCGTCCGTTCGTCCTGTTTGTTTGAAAGAAGCCACTGTCTTTTTTTGTAAATAAATCAAATGTGAGATATATTAAAATGATCTAAATATTGCTTTAAAGAGCTGTCTTGTTTCGTTTTTTTCATATGGAGAGAATGAATGATAATTGATGCTGACTTTCAGTTAGTTTAGTTTAGACTGTCCTGAAATAAGCCTTAACCGAGCACATTTTCTCCAGTTTGGCTTTACCCAAATCTAAAAGCTTCTCAACTGGAGCCCACAGCCTATAGGCCAGTGTGACGCCTCATTTGAAAGCTAAGACCTACAAAACTGATTGGGACTTTTTTTTTTTTTTTTTTTTTACGTTTTTGTCATGTTTTCATTTCTTGCGTGTCTGGTTTTCATACTTTTTTTTGTCTGTTTTTTGCACACAAAAAATGAGTTTTTTATTTTATTTTTTGTGACTCTTTTTTTTGCTGTTTCATGACTTTTTAACCCTAGGACACTATTGCCGGGTGGTTTTCACCCCCGAAAATACATTTTTGTGATTTTCATTTTTTACATTTATCTGAGTGTCCTGGGTCTCTGGGTGACTTCAGCTTTGTCTTTGACATCTTTGATGGCCTGAGTGTTTTCCTAATCCAAAACTTACTTTTTCCTACAGGCACATGTTTGAGTGAGGGGTAACCTTCCTTCTATCACGATTGTTGGGTGAACAGCAATAGTGATAGAAGGTAGGTTCGGATTAGTGTATAGAATCCGGCAATCTTGTTCCCTTTAAGATTGACATTCACGGCTGCCACATTTTCTTTGCCGACTTCAACTACAGCTTTGCTCCTGTGTCAGAGTTCTGTGTCTCTGGCCTCACAGTAAGTGAGTAAAATACATAGTTATTTTAGTCAGCTGGTCATTTATAACCATTCAAAATATGACATTTTGTTTCTCTCTCCTGTGGCTGTTTGTGCCGAGGACACTGAGCCTTCACCAGAGAAGTCTCACATGTCCCAGGAATGGGTGGACCAAAAACCAAGTTTCCATCTTCATTATTTTATTTTGAAGGATTTTCCCCCCCCCAAAATTCTAATTTTCCTGTAATTTTGGAACATTTTTATATGGTCCTCTCATGATGCTTTTCTTTCATTTTATTAGACATGACACATCCATCCATCCATCCATCCATTTTCTTCCACTTGTCCATTGTCGGGTCTTGGGGGCAGCTGTTGGAGTTGCCCGAATCCCATTGCACCAGCCCTTATGGCTCCTCCTGCAGGTGGTGGGTCCACAGAAGGACGGCCTCATGGTTTAAACGGGGCCTGTTGGTCTCTCATAAGGGACTTCTGAACCGCTCTTTGTCTGACCCGTCACCTAGAACCCGTTTGCCGTGGGAGACCCTACCAGGGGCACGCAACCCCCGACAACAGAGCTCCAGGATCATCCGGGTGCTCAAACCCCTACACCACGTCAAGGTGGCGGTTCCAGGAGGGGAAGAAGATTTTTATTTATTTATTTATTTGTGAGGGACGATGCAATCAACTGCTTTAAGATTTGGGTAAAGCCAAACTGGAGAAAATGTGCTCAGTTCAGGTGAGGGTCAAGAGGTTCATTTGCAAAGGCTGCCTCCTCCAGTTTGCCTCGTTTTTATGATGGTGTTTAAAATGGTTTTGCAGATTTGTTCCTGTGCTCTACTGAAACTGATGTGGTCCTGAAAAACACCGCTATGTGACGACAAATTCACAAATTAAAACTTCATCATGTTCCTCTTCAGCGAAAAGCAAATGCGACTTGATGTGGGACAGAGCTCAGTATTTGGAATGCTATGAAAGTTTAGCATTTACAACTTCAGCATTTTGATGTGGTTATCGGCTCCGGGCCAAACACATGACTGTGGGCGAGAGTCAGATCGAGAGACCGAAATAACTTCCCTTCGAGACACTGAACCCCCCCCCCCCCCTCTCTCTCTCTGTGTGTGAAAGTAGTGAAAGCTTCCACCTCTGAACCACATCCTCTTCCTGGTGGAGCCCGAGCAGCTAATGTTAGTGCAGTGAGCATCGAGCGCCGAGGGACTTTTAAAAGCAAATCAGCAGATCAGTGACATGTAACTAATGTGAACAGGGGTGGATGACACGCCTCTGACACAGGGGAAGGTATTTTAGGTCGGCACACTTTTTTTGATCACTTGTTTTTTTGTGTATCATATAGACCTGGTTGGAATGTCAATCAGGACCCACTGTCTATCTATGGGGTGACCAGATGTCCCACTTCTGAGCCACAGCTGCCCTGGGGTAGAACCGAGGCTGCCGACTGTGCCATCGGCCACTACTAACCTCTCATTCACTCTCTTATGTTCATGCACAGGCAAAGAAGGTGAAGGGCGACAGTGGCGCAGATGGTAGAGCGGGATCGTCTCATGATCGGAAGGTCGGGGGTTCGAATCCCGGCTCTTGCAGGTGCAGAATGTCGTTGTGTCCTTGGGCAAGACACTTCACCCTATATGTGTGAGTGGATGGACCGTTGGCGCAGATGTGAGCAGCCTCGCTTCTGTCAGTCTACCCCTGGGGAGACTGTATACAAAAAAGTTTCCCTTCCCTTCTCTTGCCCAAGGACACAGTGACAGTGTGCACCGGAGGGAGCCGGGACTTGAACCAGCAACCTTTCACTTCTCCATCTGAGGTTATACCGTTGAGCTGTGACAAGTAATACACAAAAATAACAGGTGACACAGGAGAAAACTGCACAACAAACAATGCATGTATGTATTATGACATTATTGGCTGAATTTATTACATTTGGGAAGAGTTTTCATCTTGTCACATAATAATTATTGGCCGTTAGTCGCTCAACAGTGTTTTTACATTATCGGCTTATTACATTTTGAAACTGGATAAATTTATTACATTATTGTTTCCTACAAGGCAAAAACCAGCGTATACTGTATTATGACAAACATTCACATTTATTCACCGCTAATGCCGCCAAATATGCTTTGCACTCTGGTTTTTAGGGCTGCAATACTTTGTGTTGCCATACCAAGTATCGATACTTTATCACAATGCTTTCAATAAAATGTGTTTGGAGGTATTTTTATCCTGTACTTCTTTGTTTCCAGTAACTGTTACACAGCACTTTTCAATCTTAAAGGAACAGGCCGCAGGATTTTCTAAGCGAATAAAAAGGGGAACTATATGGCGTCCGCACAGTAAAGTGAAGATATTACTGTGCGGATGTCGAACTACTCCTGGTATTATTACGCCTTACAATATAGTTCCCCCTTTTTATTCGCTTAGAAAGTCCACATTGTTTATTTTTGTGTAATTATACTTTATCATGTAACACTTCACGCAACCATATTTAAATAGGGAAAACGTGGAAGCATCTATCTTGACCTCGTTTGGAGCTATAGAGGAGAGGGGGAGAGGCTAAATGTGACTGAGGGCACGCGTGAAGACCAGACAGGTACACATGAACTCGTCTAAGCTCAGTATGTAAAAACAGTGGCCTGTTCCTTTAACTCACTTATACATTTTGGACACATGACTGTTTTCTTTTTACACATTTTACGGTACTAACATGTTCATTCACATAATTACTGTATCGCAGTACGTATCGGATCGAAGTGTATTCACTTCACTTTTTTTCCCTGTCCCCAATGGGGCAATTATTTTTGCACAAAGGATACATAAAAACATAAAAAATAAAACATTATACATTCAGCGCCCAAGTGCAAACCTCACAATCAACAGAGTCATTGGAAATTAGAATAGAATAGAATAGAATAGAATAGAATAGAATAGAATAGAATAGAATAGAATAGAATAGAATAGAATAGATTTGAATAGATTTGAATAGATTTGAATAGAATATCATCAACCTTTATTGCAGACTCGAGGTCCAGTTAAAAACAAAAAACAAAACAAAAACAACCACACAACAACATTTGGAGCAGACAACTGTACCAGTGTTGCCACAGTTCAATACTGAATAGAACACTAGAATAGAATAGAATAGAATAGAATAGAATAGAATAGAATAGAATAGAATAGAATAGAATAGAATAGAATAGAATAGAATAGAATAGAATAGAATAGAATAGAGATGGCTACAGGTATAAAGAAGTATTTGTATCTGTTGCTCTGCACCATTGGAGCCCTGAGTCTCGAACCAGACCGCAAGTAACAGAATTCATCACGAAGAGGATGAGCATCATTACCCAGAATGCTCAGAGTCTTCCGTATCACACATCACTGTGTTGTATAGTATTTTCACCAATATAAAGTCATAATGTTTGTTGTGCAGCACTTTGGGCAGATGTAGCTGTTTTTAAATCTGCTATATGAATAAAATTGACATTAACACTACAATAAGTTATTTCACAGTGGCATAAATGGTTATTCTTTTTCCCTAGCAGCTTTTACATCCTATCCTCGTGTTATTTCCCTCATCAGCATTAAAGGAACGCTCAAATACAGAAGACATTTCATATAATACTCAAACCTCTTTCTACTACCAGTCATTCATGGGCAGAATGTGCAGGACCGGGTAAACCGCTGCACCGCTGAGTTGACTTTCTACATTAGCGCGTGAAGCCGTTAAAAGCATGTTATTAGCTAAGTAGCGTCTAAATGAGCGTTTGGGGTTTTATCGTCTTGCTTTACGGGCCCCTGGAGTCTGCGGGCCCCGAGCGGCAGGTCATTATCTCCAGCCGGCGGGGACTTTGAGGTCTGCGCGCCGCTACATCCGAGGCTTTGTGTTGTTTATTATTCAAATCTGAGCCTGGTTTATGGGCAGGGATTCCAGTAGACATCAGGGTAAGTTATAAATATGCAAAGTGTGTTTATTTGACATGTGGAATTCCTGCAGGTTCTATTAAAGTTTATTTCTTCCATGGCTGTAACGAGCAGCTTCGCAGGGTTGGGGGTTCAGATCGGCTTAGTTCGGTAAGACAGGTCCCCCTTAGAGAGAGGCTAAAACAGGTTTAGTGGAAGCATCTGCGTCTGGTGAAGGAAGGCGTCCCAGAATACCACCTGATGACGTCGCATGATGGGACTGATTTTTCATCTCGTGTGATGAGGCAGGTAAGATTTCAGACCGATTTTTCCTTTTTCCAGGCTTGGCCCATGTAGAGTTTCTACTCACTCCAGAGCAGAGGTGTCCGAGCCGCATATCAAAGCAGTACTAAGTAACTCTTGCCCCTTGAGGCCATAAGCACAACTGCAGGTGTCGTAGCAAGTTGCGATTTTTTTTTAACTTATTAATTGTCTTGGAGAGTAAATACTACGCTGACAAAAAAGGCGAAGGGACAGAGGGATATTGTACATCCAATTATACAATGTAAATTATTTGTTTCACTCAAACTTGGCTGTAAATACTGTTTAAAGTGACGCTAGCCCGCATTTAGCTTTGCCCGTTAGCCTGTTAGCTTCTTCTTCGTGAGTCTATTAGTGTGTATTGGTGGCTCCGGTCCGGTGGCAGACAAGTTGCAAACATGGTTTTCTGGCCAGAGACACCAGGGGGAGATGAAAGACCCTCCAATCATCCCATAAACACTTGTATTACCCCCACAGGGACTACGGAGAGGATTTATTAAGGTAAACACATTATTTAGTGCTGCTTTAAAGTGCATATAACAGGTTTAAATGCCTTGAAAATTATGACATAGTTAGATAAATAACATCTAAGATCATCAGGATGTTTAAGCTGCTGACAGGAAGTGACATAGGAAAAGGTGAAGTTCCACAGCAGTTTGACTCATTTCCCATTGACATAGCATGGTCGGCACGGCAGCAATTTAATTTATTCATGTGAACGCTCGCTCGACTGGGGAAAACAACTGGGGAACTCGGGTCAAGACGAGCTTCCAGACTTCTGCACCTGACACGGAAAATCAGCTGATTTGTTTTTTAAATCTGGTCTAATGTGAGCTTCACTGCTCCTTTTTTTAGTTTAGTGTGAGCTGTCGTCATCCTCGTAGTAACAAAATTGCGAGTGAAATGCCTGGCATCAACATTAGCAAAAAGTAAAGTTATGTGATATTTCTTTTTAAAGCTAACAAACTAACGTTTAGCTTTTGAGATGCTAACACATTTAAAATGATGAGCTCAGCTAAGCGCTAATCAATGATAAAAGATTAGAATTTTTTATCTAATGACATCAAAATCCCCACTTTCCCACATAAAAACATGAACACAAACCGACTGGGGCCAATAACGTCACATCTCGGGAAAACGAGCTCCCCAGTCCACATGAACGCTCCATATGTCACTTCCTGCCAGTGTCCAATGAGGAAGTGAAGCTATAAACATCACAAAAATGATCAAACTAAAGGAAAGTGGGTACATTTTTAGCAAAATCAAAATTATATTTGTGTGAACTATGTTTTTGCAAACAATGCAACAGTGTATAATCCTAGGTATTTGAATTCTGAATATGGTCCCCGCATGAGGCGTTTCTTTCATTTTGTTAGACATGACACACTTTAATATAAAAGAGCACGACTCAAATGTGTCATGTTTTGATATATCTTGATATCGGGTGTATTATCTCGGGTAAAATCACCCGGCGTTAGTGATGGTCTTTTGAAATTGAGTGATTGTGTTCGAGGGTTATGAGAGGTTTAACCCGGGGCCCTTTATAGGTTTGGAACCATAATGTCAGCGCTGTCTCACAATAAAATGTTAGTTTTTAAGGTTTTATTTGTGTGGAATGGTGAAACTTGCAGTAAAAAGTACCTCTGGAGATGTGTGACAATTACACAAGAAGTCTGAGGGCCTCCAAAAGATGATCTGAGGGCCGCATTTGGCCCCCAGCCGGGAGTTGTCAAACAAATGCAGAACAGGGTTTAATCACGCGTTAATCACACAGTTTTGTCATAACTTTCTTCAGCTTAGTGAAGACAGGTTCAAGTCTCTTCATGGTTTAGCGCCAAAGTCCATCTCTGACATGTTAGAGCCGTATGAATCATCTCGAGCCCTGAGAACTTCAGGGAGGGGTCTCCTGCTGGTTCCCAGAGTCAGGACTAAACATGCACAGTATGGCTGTTTTTCAGTTTCACCCAGAACAGTCTTCATGAGGATGTGAGACAGGCCTCGACTCTGACAGTGTTCAAATCCAGCCTGAAAAGTAGATTAATACATGTGGATGTTTTATGGATTGTTTTTTTCTGCCTCTTCTGTAACTGTGAAGCACTTTGAATTACCTTATGTATGAATAGTCTCTACAAATAAACTTCCCTTCCCTTAAATATTATGATGTTATGATATGCTTATATGAGCCACATAAAAAAGGTAAACAGGCCGTAGTTTGCCCGACCCTAATCCAGGGTTATAAACCAGAGCGTGTCTTTAACCCTCTGGAGCCTCTTTTGGGCGTTAAAAGAACAAACTAAACTCATAAGTGTATTTACATAAGCTGCTCGTATCTCTGAGCCACAGAGACAAATTCTTCTGTGGACATTTTCAAGGGAAACCCCGGAGATTCTTCTATGTTTGTTTATAAAAGGTACAGTTAACGATTGTAAGATACATGTTAACCAGTTTCTACTATAGTTTTGTATAATCATGTTGAAATAAACAGATCGTCTTCCTAAAGAAACTCTCAAAAGAAATGTATTATATTTGTTTACGACAGGTTTTTAGATCAGTATTGTGTGTTCTTGTATTTCTCAGAATCATCCTGGGACTCAGACTCTTGAGTTTCACATTCAGGCGTATAGTTCGAGAATTAACCTCTTAACCCCCACCTGAACTGAGCACATTTACTGCAGTTTAGCTTTACCCAAATCTAAAAGCTTCACAAAAGTGTCAAAATATCAACAAAACTGAGCCGAGAACAAGGATGAAAATGCAACAAAAGGATAACACAAGAGGAAAAAGAGCAACTCAAATGTGACAAAAAGTGATAAAACTTTGACAAAAAGTGACAAAAATGTTACAAAAATTTGACAGAAAATTTACAAATAAGCAACAAAAATTCAACAAAAAAGTGACAAAAATCCAACAAAAAGTGACAAAAAAGCGACAAAAAAGTGACAAAAAAGCGACAAAAAAGTGACCAAAATGTGACAAAAATGAAACAAAAATGTCACAAAAATGCAACAAAAAAGTGACAAAAAAGCAACAAAAAAGTGACAAAAATGCAACAAAAAAGTTACAAAAATGTGACAAAAATGTGACAAAAATGCAACAAAAATGTGACAAAAATGCAACAAAAATGTGACAAAAAAGGAACAAAAATGTAACAAAAATGTGACAAAAAAGGAACAAAATGTTACAAAAAAGCAACAAATATGTGACAAAAAAGCTACAAAAATGTGACAAAAATGCAACAAAAATGTTACAAAAAAGCAACAAAAATGTGACAAAAAAGCAACAAAAATGTGACAAAAAAGCTACAAAAATGTGACAAAAATGCAACAAAAATGTTACAAAAAAGCAACAAAAATGTAACAAAAAAATGTGACAAAAAAGTAACAAAAATGTGACAAAAAAGTAACAAAAATGTGACAAAAATGCAACAAAAATGTGACAAAAATGTGACAAAAAAGTAACAAAAATGTGACAAAAAAGTAACAAAAATGTGACAAAAATGCAACAAAAATGTGACAAAAAAGCTACAAAAATGTGACAAAAAAGTAACAAAAATGTAACAAAAAAATGTGACAAAAAAGCAACAAAAATGTGACAAAAATGCAACAAAAATGTGACAAAAAAGCAACAAAAATGTGACAAAAAAGCAACAAAAATGTAACAAAAAAATGTGACAAAAAAGCAACAAAAATGTGGAATCAAAACCAAGCACATTTTAAAGCCACACTTTGATCTCGTTCTTCGCTGACACTGGGTAACCCTTTGACAGCTGTGGATGTGCTGTTACACTGTAGCAGCTCCACGGTCTGTGCTGGATCCCGGTACTCAGCCGGCGCTAGGACCCGGAGCTCGGGAACGGTGCTCGGCGAAGGCCCTGCGGAGAGAGCGGCGCATCTGGAGCAGAGCTGGCCGGGCAGGGGAGGCGGAGGACGGGGAGAGAAGAGGAAGGAGGCTCCGGGAGCGAAGCGAGACATAAAGGGCTTAGGCCTGGGACTTGGGAGAAACCGGGTAACGAGCACAGCACACACGCGCATTTCGACACACTTAACCCTCGATAGGAAGGGCTGCAGGAGGCTGGCTTATACGACGCGGTGTGGGGACAGGAAGGCTCGTCGAAAAAGCGATTAGGGCTCTGGCTTTTCTCCGCGGATGTAGCTGAGTGATTGGACATGTATGTGCACTTGAACTTGGCTTGGTTTTGCAGCAAAGCGGCCAGATTGTTCGAAAGACGGGTTACCAAACCAAATAAAAACCGATTCTCTCCTTGTACGGGCCTAGAATGTGCGGCCACAATCCCCAGGGGTCGCTGGCTGCTGCATACTTCCACTACTCCTGCCACCACCACCGCCGCCGTGCACATATCAACAACTTTATCACCCAAATGTCATGAATAATGAATGATTTAGTCACGCGGCATCGAGAGCCGCGTTTAACCTGGCGTGCGTAAAAACCCCATCCCGTGGCCCAGGCTACCACATCCAGTAAATGATTTCCTTGCTGTGTTGGGGGCTGCAATTTGAAAAGAGGGGCTTGATTTTTCGTGCATGGCAGCTTTTAAATGCACCAGGACACGCTTGGATTAACCCTTAAATAGCGTGAAATACACATGGAAAAGCAGAGCCAGTATTGGGTTCCTCAAGTGTGGTGTTGATACGACCTTTGCGCGCATGGCTCCCCCTCCTCTCTCTCTCCCTCTCCCTCTCTGTGCTGAAGTAACTTTAGCCCCCAGACACTTAAGGTTAATACGGCACGTTAATAATGCAGAGACGTCTTTACGGAGGTTTACTGCTCGCTGTTTGGTGTTACGTGTGCGTAAATGGCGTCAGTTCAGCGGTGATCACAAGTGCTGCTGCTGCCGGTCGTGGTGGTGGCAGGGAAAAGTGGCCGAGCCCATATAGGCGAGAGTGGAGTACAGTAGTAGCCTATAGAAGCTTCCTATAGCCTGCAACATGACGTGGGCTGCACAATGGCAATCCCTCTCGCGTATTACGTTACGCACACGCGCGAGTCCTGCTTCGAATGTGGCTCATATGATGCTTTTTAGGGCTGTTTCGTCGGACTGCACTGTTATGCATCATGTATGACCTACATTATGGACAACATAGTGGAAGTTGTTGCAGTGTGGGCTTTGAAGTTTGCATGTTAGTTTGCATCCAGCAGAATGATGTCAGTTCATGAATGGAAGTTTGTTTTCAGATAAAATCAAGCAGCTGCATTGAAATGAATTGCAGTGTTTCCCAATCAAGGGTACGGGAGCAACCAAGATGCGACGAATACATGACAAGAACACGACAAGAACACTTCAAAAAAGTTAGGATCAGTTTTGCAGGCCTTAGCTTTCAAATGAGGCGTTGCACTGGCCTATAGGCTGAACCTCAGGTAACGCCTAAATGGAGAAAATGCACTCAGTTAAAGGAATAGGCCACCGTTTTTATATACTAAGATATGTTCTTACCTCACTTTAGTCGTGTTAATATATCCCCGTCTGGTCTTTGTCCGTGCGCTCTGTCACGCAAACGGAGCACATACGCAGCCTCTCCCATATGTGACATAGCTCCGAAAAAGCTCACGATAGAAGCTACCAAGCTCTTCCACGTGTTCCCTATTTAAATAAAGTTACGTGAAGTGTTTTCATGCGAAGTATATTTACACAGAAATGTAACGTGTCGATTTTATAAGCAAATAAAAAGGGGGACTATATTGTGAGGCGTAATGATACGAGGAGTAAAACGTCCGCGCAGTAACTCCTAAAGGTTATTGACGGAAGTGAGCGGGGGAAGTCTTTAGGAGTTACTACGCGGACGCTGTGCTCCTCGTATCATTACGCCTCACAATATAGTCCCCCTTTTTATTTGCTTATAAAATCGACACGTTACATTTCTGTGTAAATATACTTCGCATGAAAACACTTCACGTAACTTTATTTAAATAGGGAACACGTGGAAGAGCTTGGTAGCTTCTATCGTGAGCTTTTTCGGAGCTATGTCACATATGGGAGAGGCTGCGTATGTGCTCCGTTTGCGTGACAGAGCGCGCGGACAATGACCAGACGGGGATATATTAACTCGACTAAAGTGAGGTAAGAACATATCTTAGTATATAAAAACGGTGGCCTATTCCTTTAAGAAAGAAAGTGAAACTAGTCGAATTTGAATATTGATTTCAAAGGAAAGTTTGTTTATGTTTTTAAGTAAAGGCTTTAGCTTCATTTTGAACATAACACACTATTAAATCGTAGTTAAGCTGGTCACTGTGTGATAATATTGGCGAGATCCTCGAGTAGGGGGTACCTAAAGACTTGGTTGGGAACCTCTGAACTAGACTAATGGTTCTCATCTGGTCCTGCTTTGAAATCCACTGTAACGACAAGCCACAACTCATACAAAGACATTTCACACAACGACAGGGCTGTGGACCGTTGAATAACACCAGTGTGGTGCTGAACAAAGTTATTTTCATTTTGGTGAGCCCTGAGGCAGCGGCAAAGAAAGTTACGTGGTTGTAAGCGATGTTATCTTTCTGCCGTGCGGTTCTAGATAATGAGTAATGTCGTAATGTCGTTCAAAAACCAAGCACCGATAAAACAAAACCGCAAAGTACCTGACTAATTACAGCACATGATCAAAATATTTAGTGGTTGGACACAATAGGTTTGTTATGACACACGTCTAAGTGAGGGGAAAGCGGGTTCACCTGGTAACGGACCAAATGGAACCCTATACTGTGGTTCAGGGGCCAATCCTAAGGTTAAGGATAAGGTTAAGACCTGAATTCAGAGCTGAAAGGTGGTTTGGCAACTTCCCCCAGGTCATTTTTAAAGAAAGTGACCATATTTTAGCATTTTTTAAGTAGTTTAACACACTGTAAAAAAAAAAAAAAGGATGTAAATTATACAGTAAAAAAAGTCCGTAAATAGGTTCATGGAAAATTTTACAGTGTATAACTATTTATTGAAAACTGTGACAATACTGTACATTTTACATATATTACTGGTTTACCCTGTTAATATTTAGTAAACTGTACTTTTTACTGATCAATTCTGTAATATTATTTACAGTTAAGAATGTAAATGTCACAGTTAGATGATGGGAAATGTACGTTTTTGCACCGCAAAATTGTAAAACAAACAAGATCCTTGTAATTAAAATTACAGCTTAGCATTGTCTCAGATGTTTTTTCTCACCGTTTGTTGCTGTCATTTTAACGATCAATCTCTGCATAATTTGCAATTAAAACCTTGAAAATGAAATAAAAAACAATAAAAAATATCCCCTCACCCTCCAAGATCGGGTGAGGAGCTCAGTTACCCGGGAGGAGCTCGGAGTAGAGTCGCTGCTCCTTCACGTCGAAAGGAGCAGCTGAGGTGGCTCGGGCATCTGTTCCGGATGCCTCCTGGTCGCCTCCCGCGGGAGGTGTTCCAGGCATGTCCTAGTGGGACAAGGCCTCGTGGAAGACCCAGGACACACTGGTGGGACTATGTCTCCGAGCTGGTCTGGTGTCGCCTCGGGGTCCCCCCAGCTGGAGGAGGTGTGTGTGGATCGGGAAGTTTGGGCATCTCTGCTGAGACTACTGCCCCCGCGACCCGGCCCCGGATAAAGCGGAAGAAAATGGATGGATGGATGGATGGATGGAATAAAAAATATATATATAATTTTGTAAATTTTACAGCAAAACACTGGCAACCACAGCTGCCAGTGTTTTACTGTAAATTTTTTTTTTTACAGTAAGAGTTTTCAATTGTTATGGCATGGAAACCCATCATCCAAACCTGTATCCCAACCCATACAACGCTTTTGAGCTTAAATCTATTATAACACTGTGTTTTCTAAAAGATTATTGTTAATGTGTTTTCAAAACAATTGAAAAAAGTGTTCCCAGGGAAAGCCTACAATGACAGGTTTTAATGTCACTGTTGTGCAATTATAAAGTCTGAAACTGATGTGCAGGGCCCTGACGTTGCCTTCCCCTGGTCAACATAGAGTGTGTTTCCTTCTTTTTATTGGTTAAGGTGTTGCCTATAAGGCCACCAAAGTGGTCCCACAAAAGAGCAGTGTTGAAAACCGTGTGGAAAAATGTGTGATGTAAATGTAGCACTGTTCTAAACTCAAGCCTAATCGTTTACCATCGTTTTCTTTTCCAGGAGAGAGAAGAGGGATCATCTCTCATTTTTTGTTGTCTTTTTAAGTTATTTTTTTTCCATGTGAAACTTCCCTCGCCATAAGAAGCTTTTTTTTTTTCCAATGATGCCGTCCAACTCCATCTCCAGCCCCAGCAGCCCTGCATTCAAAGCGCCCGACTACTCCAGCTCACCTGTCAACAGAATGGTAAGAACCAAACCGACCTGGAGTTTCTTTGCCATGGCAGGATTGTAGTTTCCTCTTGCAGAAGTTTAATGTGTGGCCCCAGACTTATGAGCTGACATCATCCTTATAAAGTTTACTACAGCTTTGAGAAGTTGGCTCATTGAGAAGCGGTTTCTGCGTTTGTTGTTATAGTCTCACTGTACTTTTTTCCATTTGTCAGCTGATTGAAGTGACTCTACTCTTTTCCTTTCCTCTCTGTTCTTCTTTTCTACAAACCCTGATTGGTCAAATTTCAATTACTCTCACAGTGATCGCAGCTCACTTCCTGATTTTCTCATTGTGTGCTAAATGATTGAGTTATGAATGCATTTGCGAGCATATATGTGATATAGAAAGTGTTGTGAGGAGGGAACTATATTCATTTTCATCCTTTGAACTGAAATGTGATCGAGAATATGAACTGTCCAGGGTGTAGTCCACATATACATAAATCCCAAAGCAAATATTGCACACAGGTGAAGACAGATAGGAAACCCCTGCCACGTTAAAAGCATTAAAGGAACAGGCCACCGTTTTTCCATACTGAGATATGTTCTTTCCAGAGCTTAGACGAGTTGAAACGTACCTGTCTGTTTGTGTGTGTGCTCAGTCACGCAAAGCGACCAAAGATGTTGTTAGCATTTGGCCTCTCACAGTATATTCCTATAGCTCCAAACGGGGGTGAAGTTAGAAGCAACCAAGCTCTTCCATGGGCACAAAGACCAGACAGATACGTATCAACTCGTCTAAGCTCAGGCATGAACATATCACAGTATGGATAAACGGTGGCCTGTTCCTTTAAGACCAAAGACAATCACAAGTCGCAATAAGAAATGTGCATTTTTTTGAGTAATAAAACCCTTATGCAAACAATAAAATACTTCATGTCCAGCTCTCTTGGATTTATAGTTACATGTTCTGCAGTCCATTTTTTATGTCAGTCTTTGCTCAAATGGCGGTGGTTTGTTGGGGTTGTTTAAAAAGGTTTGTCTGAACATTTGCACTTACATATTCTTTCAAAAAAATAGTGCAAGGTATCTTAAAAAGTCTCACAGTGTCACAAATGTATCCTAATGGAGGTACTGCATTAAATCCATACTAACTTAAAGGAACAGGCCACAGTTCTTCCATTTTGAGATATGTTCGTACCTGAGCTTAGACGAGTTCATCCGTACCTGTCTGGTCTTTGTGCCCGTGGAAGAGCGTGGTCGTTTCTAACTTCACCCCCGTTTGGGGCCATAGGAATACATTGGGAGAGGCCAAATGCTAAAAACATCTTTGGTCGTTTTGCGTGACTGAGGGCACGCACAAAGATCAGACAGGTACGTATCAACTCGTCTAAGCTCAGGTAAGAACATATCTCAAAATGGAAAAACGGTGGCCTGTTCCTTTAAATCAGTGTTTCCCAACTAGGGGTATCAAAGGAAATGCTATTAAATTATATATATATATATTTTATTGCTTTACAAATCACAAGTTAAGGCATTAAAGCTTTTATGTGAAGAAACACTCATACAACACACATATTTTTATTGATGAATCTGACATTAATCGGCAGGTATAGCGCTACTTAAAGGCACGCTGCGCAACATTTTGGATTATACTGTTAGGAATGCAACACATGCGAGACATAGAAAATGCTATTTTTGCAGTGAGTAAACAAAGAACGGATTTGGACGAGAACCTAACCGATTTAACCTCTTAACCCTCACCTTAACCCAGCACGTTTGCTCCTGCTTTACCCAAATCTTACACCCTGTAGCACCTCATTAGAAAGCTAAGACCTACAAAACTCATCTAAGCACCTTGTTTTTGTTCACATTTTAGTCGTTTTTGCCACATTATTGTCACCTTTTCATTTGTTTTGTTTTTTAGCGTAACGTAGGTGTGATCAAGCAACAAACCGTGACAATCATAACGAGGAAGAAGCCTTGATGAGTTCTTAGCTTTCAAATGAGGGTGTGCGCTCCACTCAAGAAGCTTTCAGATTTGGGTAAAGCCGATCTGGAGAAAAAGCACTCGGTTAAGGCGGGGTTTAAGAGGTTAAATCTCATATTTTTTCTGCCTTTAGTCGACATTGCCATGGAAACGTCCCGCTCCCAATAAAGCTACAAGTCAGGTCTTAGGAGAGATGAGCCGCTCAGTAAACACACATGTTTGTTTGTTCAAGGTATTTTGTTCTATTCATCGGGCGAAATGTTACACAGTGTGCCTTTTAAGGTGAAAAAGAAAGGTTAAAGGGAGAGGGGAGAAAAAACACTCATACAAGTCACAACCAACCATCCATTTGAAAAAGTCTGAAGTGCTCTCTTTTCAACTCTAGACCCCATGTAGTGCTCTCTTCTACAAAGTGTCCACAGTTTGTATCTGTTCTGTTCGACCACTCACTGCAAAATGTGCTATTTTATCAATCACTTCAACCATCTTTCTGCATTGCAACCTTCTCTGGCTTTGACTCCAGTCGACTGCGGAAAACGTCGTTTACAACCTCTATTTTTAAAGACACCGGCGATGGAAATAATGACGAGATTAACAGAGGATTAAGACATGAAATAACCAGGATTAACCATAAGAAAACCAGATTAAACCCAGATTAAAAAGGATCTTCGCTCATAAAGGCTTTCAATTTGCTTTGAATAGAAATGAGCAGAAAGTGAGCAGAACCAGGACGACTAAGGGTTCAGGACTGGATGCACGAGGACTGTGGGGTCAGTGAAGGTATCCAGTTTTTGTCAGTCAGGCTAAAGTATCATTGACCTTTATAACTGCTCCCAAAGTTTCTTGTTCGTACAGAATAAGCCACGCTCCAACTGATGTTTTTAGTCGTTGTTTATTTTGTCACAGCTTTTTCCATTTGCTGGACCTTCGACCAACCACCGTGAAAAACTATAATCAAAAACAAAATATTTGTCAATAAAATAAAACAAAACAAAACATACACACACATCACAAACCAATACACACCGTGTGCGCCTTCTGCACCAACATCTAGGAGTGGTCAAAGTCCATTTTCAGTCCCAATATTTCCGTAGCTACTTTCTGCGTCCGTGCTTTGCAGCCACCGGAAGCCATTCGCGCCCTCCAATCAAAACACGTGACCCGCGCTCCGCAATTTTCCCAATCGACCACAAGGGGTCACCAACGCAGCACAGGCATGACTCAAACCACAATACAAAACAAAAATAAATACATTTGTTCTGCGACAGCTACACTGCCACCAAAATTACAAAATGTATGCATTTACACAGTAAAGTAAAACATTGTAATTTTCAAAAAACATCAACCTTTGAACTCTGACTTTGTTTAAATCTTGGAAAACTTAGGACTCATTTTGCACTAGTACCACTAGTTTCTGAACTGGTCGCTCAAGAAAAGATAATTGTTTTAAACGTTCACCTTTCTTTCCTAAAGCTTTCTGTCCTACTTGAATCTTAACTTTTCGTACTAAGCCATCATCATCTTCATTCGCTTCGACAATCTTCGCTAATTTCCACTCATTTCTGGGAATATTCTCTTCCTTGACTATCACGATGTCTCCGACTTGTACATTTCTTTTGGGTGTATGCCACTGTTGTCTTAGGCTTATGCTTGTTAAATACTCTTTGCGCCATCTGTGCCAGAATTGTTCAGACAAGTATTGTACTTTTCGCCATCTCTTTCTAGCGTACAAATCTTCGCTGACAAAGTCGCCTGGAGGTGGAAGTGGCACTGACTCTTTCATTGTCAGTAAATGATTTGGCGTCAAAGGTTCTGCACTCTTTGGGTCATTGATAGTGTCGGTAGTGAGCGGACGATTGTTTACAATCGACATGGCCTCATAAAAGAAAGTTCTCAAAGAGGTGTCGTCCAATCTTCCTGTGGCTTGTGCCAGGACAGAACTCAAAACATTTCGGACGGTTCTGATTTGGCGTTCCCAAACTCCGCCTCTGTGACTCGCTTCAGGAACGTTCATTTGAAAGTCACATTGGTTTTTAGCTAAATAAGTAGCAATCCTGTCTTTGTCAAGCTCTAAGAGACATTTGTCGAACTCATTCTTAGCTCCGACAAAATTTGTACCCTGATCGGATCTAATCTGTCTCACTGCTCCTCTGATCGCTATAAAACATCTCAATCCATTTATAAACGCATCAGTGGAAAGATCTTCTAACATCTCAATGTGAATAGCTCTGGAGCTTAAACACGTAAACAAAAGACCATAACGTTTACATTCTTTTCGACCTTGTTTCGTGTAAAATGGACCAAAACAGTCTATTCCTGTGTAAGTGAAAGGGGGTGAGGGATCTACTCTGTCAGCTGGTAAGTCAGCCATACGCTGTTCCTGTGTTGGCCCTCGTACCTTTCTGCACACAACACAACCTTTGATGTGACGGGCCACTACCTTACTGGCACCTACAATCCAATAGCCACTGGCTCTGAGTGCATTTAGTGTTTGGCCTCGACCCTGGTGTTGCGTTTTCTTGTGACAATGGTCAAGAATAAGTTGTGTGACAATGCCTTCCCTAGGGAGAATGACGGGGTGTCTCAAATCAAATGATGCTGAGGATTTTCTTAACCTCCCTCCTACCCTAAGTAGGTCATTATCAACAAAAGGATCAAGTTGGTACAACTTATGAGTTTTGGGCAATTTGTTTGCCTTTTCACTCAACTGTTTCATCTCTTGTTCAAACGTTTGTCTCTGTGTTACCCGAATAAGTGCGAACGAAGCTGCTTGTCTCTCCTCAACACTAATGGGTTTTGATTTGTCTTTTTTGGTAAGTCTCTTTATCTTTGCAACAACATTAACTGCTGTATTCCAGTCTGAGAATCTAGAGAATCTCTCAAGAAAACTGTCTCTCTCTAGAACATTAGTTTTAAGAACTTTTACTTCAGGGTCTCCCACTAAAAGCTCTGGGGAATGTGGCTTTGTAACAAGTTCTTGTTCCCATAGAAATCTAGGTCCTTTGAGCCAGTTTGAGTTCATGAGCTCTGCCACCTTGAGACCTCTAGAAGCGTGATCAGCTGGATTTTGATCTGTTTCGATGTGAAACCACTGTTTTGGATCTGTAAAGTCTCTGATTTTCTGTACTCGGTTGGCGACAAAAACGTGAAAGCGCCTAGCTTCATTTTTAATGTACCCGAGCACCACTTGTGAATCAGTCCAGAAAAACTCCTCATCAATTTTTAGCTCAAGCTCTGTTCTGAGGAAGTTACTTACTCCTGCGGAAACTGCAGCTGCAGTGAGCTCAAGACGCGGTATAGTGACTACCCTAGTGGGAGCCACTCTGGCTTTTCCCATAACCAGAGCACAGTGCACTTTGTCTTTGGCAACAATCCTTATGTATGAGCACTGCCCGTAGCCACTGCTGCTCGCATCTGCAAAATGATGCAGCTCGATCTTTTGCGGTGTGCCTATGTCCTCAGGAATGAAGCATCTTGGTATTTGAATCTTTGGTAGATTTTCCAGATCGTTCAGCCATGTTTTCCATTTGGTTTCCAATGCAGGGGGAATAGGATCGTCCCATCCTACGCCACGTTTGCACATTTCCTGTAGTACTTGTTTTCCTGTTAGAATGTACGGAGAGAGAAATCCTAATGGATCATACACACTTGCAACTGTTGCCAGGATTCCTCGACGTGTGGCTGGCTTTTCTTTGAGGACCACACTGAATGAAAGCGTATCTGCATCTACATTCCATTTCACTCCCAGAACACTTTGCATTGGCACATCAGAATAATTCAGATTTACGTCTTTGCCATTATTAGCATGTTCTGACTGTGGTATGACCTCTAAGACCTCTCTTTTGTTGCACACAAATTTGTGTAAGCGCAACTTGCCCTTTGCACATGTAACGTGGATGACTCTGCGTTGTGTTATTTAGTAACGGTCAGGAGACGGGGTTGTTTCACAAGGGTTCTTTATCTGTGCAACAGACAAAAACGGCTGGTCAGCCTTGAACCTGGAACACCAACACTCATAGCAGCTCGGCTGCGCATTGACAGAATGGTAAAATAAATACAATAAATGTAAAAATAAATAAATGTACCTGTGCAACAGACAAAAACGGCTGGTCAGCCTTGAACCTGGAACACCAACACTCATAGCAGCTAGTGGGGGGGGTACACGTTATAAACCGTTAGTGGTGGTTTAACAAATAATCAAATAAAAATGTAGAAATTACATAACTAAAACATGTCCTTAATAATTCTACTATCATACGACATTCATACAAATGATAATTAAATGTAGAAATAAAACTTAAACAGACACCCCAACAAACGTGACCTTACCTCGGCTGCGCATTGACAGAATGGTGCCGAGCTCACGTCGCCCCCACTATTTATAGAGTTTGCCGCCACTAGAGGGCGCTGCCCCACGATTAACACCAGTATCAAGTGGAATACAATAATTTTACTGTTACATTCCCCTCTGCTGAATTCCACTTGACCCATAACAAAAAAAAACAAAATAGACCAGCACTGCACAGGGTACAAAAAAAATACAGCGTGTAACATCCATACTTATGTGTACAGGAAACATATAAAGCACTCTAGTTCCCAACTATACTAGCGAGGTTATGTCGAGCACCTGACACAGCTACAAAACCCAGCGAAAAACTATCCCCAAGGGATCAGTGCGAGACCGGAATGGCCAAAACCCATCTACACACATAGGGTAAATAGAATATGCCCACTTACATATTCTGTAAATGTAACTGCAGGTACACCTCAAAGTACATAAAACAAAAATCACGCTTGTACAACAAACAGTACAAACTCAAAATGCCAACATCACCAAAATGTTGCAAAACTCTCCCCAAAAAAATGGGTACTGGAGTCCGGAAATTTTTTTTACAGGACTGAAACAGATTTTTGGTGCATCATCTGAATAAGTCGAGTCACTGGTCTCAGTAAACGTCCAGCTCTAGATCTATGGTCAGTTACTGCGTTAGCTGAAGTCACAGTGGGGACGATTGGCATGTCAGAGTCAGGGGTCACAGTAGTCTCTGGGTCAGGGTGTGGGACAGGGGTTTGTGCAAGGCTAGAGTCCACAGAACCACTCTCTGGCTCATTCAAAGGGACATTGTCCGGGACAGCATCCTCCACATTTGTCACACTGCCCGTATTTGATGGTAACTCCGACACCCATGCTCTGGTTCTAAACTCTGCCGATTCTGAGGATGCCTCAGTGACTGTAGACCTACTGAGGTCCACTGAACTCGATACGGGGGACAATATTTGTTCCTCTTGGTTATTTAGTTCGGTTTCAGGTAAAGGCAAAAAGTTCACTGGCATTATCAGATTGCGATGTACGACTTTCATCTGTCCATTTGTTGGGTTTTGAATCTTAAATGTGTGGCTCTCATCATTTTTCTCCACCACCACATAGATTTTATTCTCCCAGCGATCAGCGAGCTTTCTTTTGCCACGTTCACCTTTGTTGGCCAATAACACACGATCATCCACTTCAACAGGAGCACCGCGCACTTTCTTATTGTACAGTTCAGTGTGGCGCTGCAGTTGTTTTGTTGCTGTCGACTGTGCTACTGCCATTGCCTCTCTCATGTTTTGACGCAAGGATTCAACATAGCGGTCATAGTCCACAACCTCCGGATCCTTGAGCACTGAGCCAAACATAACGTCCACTGGAAGGCGCGGAACTCTCCCAAACATGAGCAGGAATGGGGCATAGCCTGTTGTCTCGTGTATAGTACAGTTGTATGCAAATGTCAGTGATTTTAGAGCTTGGGGCCAACGATGTTTTGCTCTTGGTGGAAGTGCTCGAATCATGTTGCCAATAGTACGGTTCATCCTTTCACACGAGCCGTTACCCATTGGGTGATAGGGAGTAGTGTGCGATTTTTGCACGCCTGCAACATGTAGTAATTCCGCTATCAGAGCACTCTCGAAATTGGCTCCCTGATCAGAATGCAAACGTTTTGGAAATCCATAGACACTGAAGTAGTTGTTCCACAGCTGATGGGCGACTGCTTTGGCTGACTGGTTAGGACACAAGAAGGCGTGCGCCATTTTAGTGAAATGGTCTGTTGCAACAAGCACATCAAGGGACCTATTAGCAGAATCTTCAGCTGTCCAGAAATCAATACTGACAAGTTCAAGAGGCTCAGAGGTTCTAATATTTTCTAAAGGCGCTCTGGCTTCAGGCTCAGGGGTTTTGCTTACTACACAGCGCCTGCAGTGTTTAACATAGTCCATAACATCCCGAGAGAGCCCTTGCCAGTGAAACCTCTGTCTTGTTAAGTACAAAGTCCTTTGCTGCCCCTGGTGGCCAGCCTCATCATGAACACCTTTTAGCACTTTGTGGCGTAATGAGAGGGGGACAACAAACAGGTATGTTTTTCTTTTATTGACTGGATCCTTTGTCACACGGTATAGTACTCCATCTCTCATAGTTAGTTTCTCCCAGTCCCGCAATATTTTGTTTGCACCAGCAGATTCCTTTGCACGTTCCCTCCTTGATGGTCTCCTTCCTCTTTCCACATAGAAAATGACTTTGCTCAGATCTGTATCATTTCTCTGTTTGTCCTTTAATTCATTGTGGGAGAGAACCTGAGAGTCAATTTGTGGGGGCAACAGGACTGATTGCGTGAACTGGGGCAGGAGCAACGCGTGTGGGCACAAGTCTGAATCGCGGCTTTTAAGTTCATTAAGCACAGCAGCGACCTCTAGCGATGATAACGAGCCAGACCTAGCAACTGCCACACCTTGAACAACAGGTTGGCCACACTCGGATGTCATGTCAGGTGGGTTAGCAGACCACCGAAAAGCATCTTGAACGCCATTAGCACCGACAGCAGCAGCCTCAGCAAGCAACTCATTATACGGTACCCTTGTTAAACGGTGGGATGCACTGGACTGTACGAACGGCTCTCTGCTTAAGGCGTCAGCTACTACATTTCGGGGACCAGGGATGTATTTTATATCGAACTGGAAAGGCGCAAGTTTAGCAATCCACCGCTGCTCACACGCATCTAGACGAGCTTTGGACAAAATGTATGTCAATGGATTATTGTCCGTCCACACGGTAAACTTATGACCTCTCAGCCAGTGGTGGAATTTATCGCACACTGCCCACTTTAATGCGAAAAACTCTAATCTGTGCGCAGGATACTTTGACTGGGCGTAAGTGAGGGATTTGCTTGCGAATGCGATTGGCCTTGCTGTTGTGCCACCAGGAGGAACTTGCGACAAGACAGCACCTAACCCATCTGTGGAGGCGTCAACTGAGAGCAAAAAGTGGTCGTTAAAGTTTGGATGTGCCAGAACGACTTGGTCTAATAAGGCCTGTTTCAGTTTGTGAAAAGCCAGCTTACATTCATCAGTCCAGTCGTCAGTTTTTAACTTTTTACGAGTCTGGTGGCGTTTTCTACCAGCTCCACGTGGACCTTTGGACCCTGACGTGAGTCGGAACAGCGGCTTGGCTATGGCTGAACAATTCTCAATAAACTGCTGGTAATATACAACCATACCAAGAAAGGAGCGGACTTTACGCTGTGAGGGGACTGAAGTGCCATCCTCCATAAGGTCTGACTCTTTTAAGGAGGTTATGGCAGCAACTTTATCATGGTCAGACTGGATACCATTGGCACTAATGATATGACCAAGGAACTTAACGGAGCGTCGCAGGAAGTTGCATTTCTTTGGTGCGAGTTTAAGGTTGTGGGACTGGAGCCTATCAAACACCATTTGCAAACGTTCGAGGGCCAGATCTTCATTTGGGGCGAACACTAAAACATCATCCAGATAGCATAAAAGACTCATAAAGTTCTGGTCGCCAAAGATGCTCAACATCATCCTCATGAACGTTGCCGGACTATTGCAAAGGCCCTGCGGCATCCTATTGTACTCGTACAATCCGAATGGTGATGAAAAAGCTGTATATTTCTTGTCCTCCTCATGCACTTCCACATTGTAGTATCCTGAGGTCAAGTCCATAGTTGAGAAGAAGGCATTACCACCTAGAGCAGCTAGGGCATCGGCGGGGTGAGGGAGCGGATGCGCATCCTTTACTGTGCGCGCATTGAGCCAGCGGAAATCATTGCATATTCTCAAGTCTCCTGATCTCTTTGAGACTAGCACGAGGGGTGACGCGAATTCACTGCTGGACTTTCTTATAATCT
Organism: Gobius niger; assembly: GCF_951799975.1. NCBI lineage: Eukaryota > Metazoa > Chordata > Actinopteri > Gobiiformes > Gobiidae > Gobius > Gobius niger. The sequence goes on from NC_136867.1 coordinate 25,259,694, forward strand.
CACGCTCCTCCATTTCATCCAAGGCCTGTCTTAGTTTTTCATACTGCGTTGGTGGTATACGCCTGCATGGGAGCCGAAAAGGCTTTTCATCTAGGACTCTGATACGGTGCAGATAACCAGTAGCCTTGCCACAGTCTAGTTTGTCTCTGGAGAAAATTGACTCGTACTCCACAATGAGCTCAGCAAGCTTAGCTTTGTACTCAGGGGAAACTTGACATGACTCAACATCAATGTCTGACAGACCCAGCTCACTCAACTTAGACTGGAGAGAACTAGAGTCAGGACACGGCGACTTAAATTGGGGACAGTCCGGTAAAGTGGAGGTATCTGAAACAAGACTGGGCACATTTGATCTAGCACTTTGAATCTGTACCTGTTGCTGAACAGACTGAGCACCAAACTTCTCCACTGATTCACACAAAGAGACGTCAGCTATCTTAGCATTACGTTTGAGAGTGACATATTTGTGGGACGGGTTTATTACTTTGAGAGGCAGCCAGCCATCAGCTCTTAAAAGTGCAACAGCTCTACCGACTATGACTGTTCTCGGACTGGATTTAGCACTTGTTGGTTCAACAATAACTTCACTACCAGCCAACTGTTTGTCCACGTACTGCAGCTTTGCCCACACTAGGTGCTCTGTCATAGGCTCCAGAGTAACAGCTTTCCTGAGTTTGAGAGTTCCGATCACATCCGAGACATTCTCAGTTTCCACTCCTGCCATTAAACTCAACAGTCTCCGTTCTGCATCACTCCCGCAGGTGAGCTCTGAAGGGCATTGGCTCTGGAAATCCCTTTTTAGTCTACTGATCACGTACCGTAACAGGTTACTGCCAACAATCAGATCTTCGCTCTGGCCTTTGACAACAAGAGTCGGGACAATTACACTGCAGCCATAGATTTCCATTGTGAGATCACACACACCCACAGGTAGAGTTCTGGACCCGCCACATCCAATTAATACAGCGTCCGTTTCACCAAGGGTGGGGTCTATAACACCTTGCTGCAGCAACTGGGGGACTAGACTAGCACTTAGAGTACAGGCCATCGAACCGCTGTCTAGTAAAGCAGAGACTTTTACTTTCCCGCTCAGTGTTACATTCTCATAGAATAGTTGATCATGCTGCTGAAGTCTCTGAACATTTTGAACTATGGGTGTGCGTCCCATTTCTCTTTCTTTGCAAATACTTTGATAGATAAACTCCTCTTCATCACTCACATTAACATTAGGGGAATCATTTTTAGGCCTAACACTTGCCCCTCCCACATGCAGGCCAGCTAGTTTTCCTGTTGCTGCGCTGTGGACTTAACAACACCGGGCTTACTGACAGCATTTGGGCACTCCGCGCGCGTGTGGTCAGGTGCAAAACAGGTGAAGCACAGACGTTCGGACCTGCAGTGATACTGAGTAGTGTGGCCATTATCACTGCACACGGCACAGGGCGCTAGGGGCTTGACTTTGGAGGGCTGGCCGCGTGCATTGTACTTACTGACATATCTGGGCTGCTGTGATTGTTGAGCAAGTACACGTTCGAGCAGGGCAAGTACTCTGTCCAGGCGGTCAGGTGAACCCTCTGCCTGCTGTGCAGACGGCGGCGACACAACAGCAGCTTGTGATGGTTTTGCATTAGTGGGATTTGCACTCTGGGCAGGAGCAGCAACCTCCTGGCGCTGCGAACACAAGACAGTGTTTATTTTCTGCTTAGATGCCTGCTTATGGTCTCTGCAGTGCTCAACCAACTTATCATGAATATCAGCGACAGTCCATTCTTGCAGTGGTCTGCACTTGAAAATGAGTGACAGTTCAGTATCAGGACAGTTCTGAATGAACATGGCTGCCAAATCACGTGAGAGATAGTCCAATGTTTTATTCTGTCTTTTCAAAGAGTCCTCAGTCACCTCTAGGGCTCTGTTTAGTCTTAGCCAGTAGTCAAGGGGTTGTTCACCAGAGTGGGGTTTTGTCGCATAAAAGTCAGCTAGTGGTAAACTAGAGGTCAGTGTGTCACTGAAGTGCTGCTTTAACATCTCAAAAATGGGCTCTGGGCCGTCAGTCAGGGTCAACACACGCTTACAACGTATGCCCACTTTAACCACTTCACGCGCCCTCCCCGTGAGCTTCAACAGCACCTCATCCGCTTGATCTGACACAGGGATGCCCCTTTTCTTCATATATGACAGCATCATAACCTCCCACTCCTGAACAGAACATGTGTCATTACCATCCCCTTTAAAACTCACAGGCTCTTTAACGTCCTGGCGCACAATGACATTCAATAGAGAGGGGTCATTTAACGATGCCCCAACTGCACTAGGCGCAGTACTCAGACGTGACTCAATGCAGGATGCAATACTCTCACCAATTGAAAGCCCAATATGTGATGCTATATCAGTTAGCAGTTGTTCATTTACACCCTCATTTACCTGTGCATCAGGGCGCACATTACAGTTTGGGTTCACAGAAGAAACATTACCAGGTTGTTTTAAACCATAGCTCAGCTTTGGTGTGGATGCTTCTGGATAAAATAAAAGAGCACCTCTGCCTAGACTAGCTAAAGGCTTAGAGGTGTAGACTGGAAGGCCCCTCCCTCTTCCAACAGGAGTACTCTCCATGATTCAATATAAAACTTCACAAAACAAAACTTGAGGTGAAACTAAAATAGTTTTCAAAATTGGCCCAAATCACACTCAGAATTGTAGGGGAGAAGGAAAAAAAAAGTTCATTGTATCAAAGCCACATATAAAATAAAGTCATTCAGTATTAGCGCAAATACCATTTAACCTCATCAATGGTAAAACCTGAGAGCATCAAGGACCGATGCAGATCACTGCCACCTCGTCTGAGCTGCAACGAGTCCGTGCGTACTGCGTAGCTCCGAGGGCGCGCGCTCCAGTTGACGCACGGTCCAGACGTTGGCCGAAGCGAGCAGCGCGAGCGGCCACGGGTTGATGCGTAGAGGGCGGGTGCGTACTGCGTAGCTCCGAGGGCGCGCGCTCCAGTTGACGCACGATCCAGACGTTGGCCGAAGCGAGCAGCCCGAGCGGCCCCGAGTTTGATGCGTAGGGGGCGGGCAGTTGGCGCTGGCAAGTCCCGCTGGATCCTGGATGTAACTGCCGGGCGGCTTTTGCGTCGCGGTGTCCACAGGCTAACCTCCGCTCGATGTTGTCACAGAAAACGGTCACGGCACCAGTGTAACGTGGATGACTCTGCGTTGTGTTATTTAGTAACGGTCAGGAGACGGGGTTGTTTCACAAGGGTTCTTTATCTGTGCAACAGACAAAAACGGCTGGTCAGCCTTGAACCTGGAACACCAACACTCATAGCAGCTCGGCTGCGCATTGACAGAATGGTAAAATAAATACAATAAATGTAAAAATAAATAAATGTACCTGTGCAACAGACAAAAACGGCTGGTCAGCCTTGAACCTGGAACACCAACACTCATAGCAGCTAGTGGGGGGGGTACACGTTATAAACCGTTAGTGGTGGTTTAACAAATAATCAAATAAAAATGTAGAAATTACATAACTAAAACATGTCCTTAATAATTCTACTATCATACGACATTCATACAAATGATAATTAAATGTAGAAATAAAACTTAAACAGACACCCCAACAAACGTGACCTTACCTCGGCTGCGCATTGACAGAATGGTGCCGAGCTCACGTCGCCCCCACTATTTATAGAGTTTGCCGCCACTAGAGGGCGCTGCCCCACGATTAACACCAGTATCAAGTGGAATACAATAATTTTACTGTTACACACAGATTTCTTGTGCTTGACAGACCAACTGTTTTGCCTTTTGGATGGAGTCAACACTGATTAACCCGTCATCCACATAAAAGTTTTTGTGAATGAAGCTGGCTGCTAATGGATAGTCCTTTTCATGTTCACGAGCAAGAAATTTCAAGCCATAGTTCGCACATCCTGGCGAGGATGCTGCTCCGAAAATATGGACACGCATGCGATATTCTTTGGGCTCTGCACTAGTGTTCCCATCCTGCCACCACAGGAACCTTAAGAAGTCTCTGTCTTCTGGAGCGACATGGAAGCGGTGGAACATTTTCTCGACATCGCACGTTATGGCGATTTGGTGTTCTCTAAATCTGCAGAGTACCCCTATGAGAGCATTGATTAAGTCTGGGCCTGTGAGAAGGTGGTCATTCAAAGAGGTGTCCTCCCATTTAGCAGAGCAGTCAAACACGACTCTTATTTTCTCTGGCTTTCTGGGATGGTATACCCCGTGGTGAGGTATATACCATGTGTTGCCATCTGCAGATATGCCAACTGCTTCCTCTGCATCACCATCCTCAAAGACACTTATCATGAATCTCACATAGTCCTCTTTGTACTTTGGATTTCTTTCCATTTTTGCTTTCAGATGTTTCAGCCGTATTGTAGCAAGCTGTTTATTATTTGGAAGCTGTGGACGCTCTCTGAAAGGTAAAGGCATTTCCAAATGACCTTCCTCATTGAAGTGTACATTTTCATTTATGATCTGTAAAAACTGAATGTCCTCTTGTGATATGTTTCCTTCTTTAGGATTTGTGTCCAGGAAATCTGCTTCCAGCGCTCTAATCACAGAAGAGGGTGTGATAGATGGCATCTCTTTGACAGAAATACGATGGCATGCTCCGTTTACTTCCATTGAACTTGTCCAAGGCTTGATGGATCCCACGATACTCCAACCTAAGTCTGTCTTGATTGCATAAGGATCGTAGTCATTGCCTGGTATTACTTTTCTTGGTTTCAGAGCTCTTGCACAATCGTAACCAATCAGAAGTGCTGCAGGACAATCTAACAGCTCTGGCATCTCTTCTGCAATGCTTTTGAGATGTGTCCACCTTTTTGCCGTTTCACAAGTGGGAACACTGTTTTGTTCAAGGGGGATGTACTCACGAGTGTATGCGGGTGGTAGCTCAATGTACTCTTGTGAGTGGTAGCCTCTTACTTTCAGTCCATCCACTCTTTGACTCTGTACAATTGATCCCCTGTCTGTCATCGTTGTCAGTTTAAGCTTCACTGGTTTGGTGAGTGCTTGAATCTTTTCACAAATATCTTGGACAATGAACGTGTTGCTGCTTTGAGTATCTAGCAGTGCATAAACCAAGGTTTCAAGTCCATTACCTTCTGCGCAAGATAGCCACACCGGGACAATCATTGACGTTCGGTTGCTATTGTCCATTCTCACGTTATTTGACACAGCAGAAGCATTTTCCTCTGGTGGTGGCGTTTCAGGTTTGTCTACTTGTTGACGGTCCTCATGAAGTGGAGTGGGGTGATTTTTCTTGCAAACATTACAAGTAGCCTTTTGACGACAGTTTTTAGAAAAGTGTCCAACTCTGAGGCAACTAAAGCACATATTATTCTCAGTGACAAATCTTTTCCTTTCTTCAAAGGACATTTCAGCAAATTTTTCACATTTGTAAATAAAGTGACTTTGCTTACAGCAGATGCACTCGATTTGTCTTTTGTTCTGAGTTGCAGAAGGGCTAGGTTTGAATCCCTTGTTGTTCTGAGTTGTACTTGTTGTCTTTGTATTTTTGTTCACTTTTGTTGTAGTTGTTAGGACACTAGCCTTTAAACGCCTTTGATCTTTGTCTGGTTTGTCAAATGTCCTTAATGCAAACAGGGAAGAGACTGGGTTGCATGCTATGCGTGCTTCTTCAGCTACAAACTCAGCAAATTTAGCAAAACCTGGGTATTCCTTTCCTTCATCCAGTATTTTGGTCACATGTCTGTTCCAGCGAGTTGTTGCCCAGTCAGGAAGTTTGAGGAGTATTTTTTGATTTTCCTCACAATCGTCTAATACCCTGAGACCTTGTACATGGGGCATAGCGTTTTTGCATGAAATGAGGAAATCACTAAACTCACGCAATTTGAGCGACTCTTTTGACCCGATCTTTGGCCAACTGCTTAGTTTTCCCCTGAAAGCTCTCTGAACTACAAAAGGATGGCCGTAACGTTTGTTCAAAGCCTCCCAAGCCTGTACATAGGCTTCTTCATCACTTCTATAGAATGTGCCTTCTAATACACTAAGCGCTTCTCCACTTATGTACTTTTTCAGATAGAACAGTCTATGTGCCGGGTCTACACAACTTGTCTCAATGAGAGCCTTGAAGCAAGTGCTCCACTCTATGAACTTTAGCGGATCCCCACTAAATACAAATGGCTCTGGGGCTGGAAGTCTAGTCATGGTGAGCGATTCTTTAAGCGCCTGAACTAGAGATACTTCACTGTCCTTTGACATGAACTTACTGCCACTGGTCTGTGGGACTGACACATTTTGGGAAATCTTATTTTTAACCTCAGGGAAAGTAGCTGGAGTTGGATCCCGGAGAACTTGTGGGCGCGGGACAGTGTAATGCTTTATCGGAGGCTGACTTGAAGTGACTTTTATTTCACTATCTTTTATTTCAGCATTTACTTTGGATTCCTCTTCAGCATACACATTATATTCTGCCTCTATTGCCTCAAAATCCCTTTGATTTTCCAACCTTTTCAACTTTTCCTGCTGAGCTACAATCTCTTGTCTTTGTACTGAGATTTCCATTTCTCTGTTCATTTCAGCTCGTTTTGACGCTAAACGTGCAGCTGCTTCTGCCCTTTTTGCAGATAAAAGAGTCCCTTGCTCACTAAGAGTGTTGTACTGACTTTTTTCAGCCCTTGATACTGTTGATCCATATATTGACCTTGCATCATCTCTTTGCAGTAACTGCAGGAGTGATTCTTTTACAGCTTGTGCATCAAACTCCTTTTCAACATCTGTGTAACGTCTTTTCAGAAGCAAAATGATTTCAGTGGAAACTGCATTGCAACTGTCCATTTTCCTTCTTATGTCCTGAGATGGTGCGGTCAGTGTACGTAAAGCCAAATAGTTCTGCTTTAAATCTGACTCACAATTTTCAATCGTTTGAATCATGTCACTTAACTCAGCTTTAGAGCACTCTACTTTCAGTTTAGACCTTGCAAGTTGAACCTCTGCCTTAAAATGCACATATGTTGACATGAAACTTCTTTCTCTGCTTATTATGTCATCTTTTATAAGTTCAAACATTTTTTCTGTTGGGCGTCTAATTCTTTCTGAACGCCTAACTTCTGTTTCAACTTCGGCTGCTGGCTGGGGTTTTCCTATTTTGTGCATTTCAAGGTCTGCACAGATATCCCCTATGCGAGTTTCAACTTCTTCTCTTTCTGAATCTTCAACCTCACCCTGTAGTTTAGCTTCTAATTGAGCTTTCTCTGCTTCTAAAGCTTCAATTACTTCTTCTAACACACGTGTGTCTGGCTCCATCTCTAAATTATTTGCACAGTAAACCTTTGAAATATTTCACAAATACCAAAGAATACGAGTGTCGCAGCACAGGATAAACTCAAAACAGAAAACAATTGCTTTTAACTCTTATCTCTGTTTTCTCTCTTTTTTGTATTTTGAGTAATATTACCAAACTCTGTAGATCCAGTCAAACCTGGTATCCTTGCGGCACTGTGGCTTACTGTAGACTTGCACGGTGTTTAGATGAAGCTTTAGTTCCTTTTATTCAACTGGCAAAGCTGTTGAGGTTTGGATATCCAGTTGCTGTAGGACCATAGAGGCTGATGATCTCCACGCGGGCCCTGTTCCCTCGAAGCATGATCGTGCCGATGCCACGCGGATGCCACGCCGATGCCACGCCGCTCTCTCGTTGCTCCTTCGCCGACTGGCCCCTCTCTCAGACCGATAGCGACAGGCCACGTTGTCTCCTCCTTGTCGGCAGCATGGGACACATGTTTCACCTTCACCGACAGGGTGTGGTAGGCCAGGGTCTTCACTTGGCACCAACGGGACGCGTGTTACACGAAGCACCAAAGGGAGTGGGACACGTTTTTCACTATAACTGCTCCCAAAGTTTCTTGTTCGTACAGAATAAGCCACGCTCCAACTGATGTTTTTAGTCGTTGTTTATTTTGTCACAGCTTTTTCCATTTGCTGGACCTTCGACCAACCACCGTGAAAAACTATAATCAAAAACAAAATATTTGTCAATAAAATAAAACAAAACAAAACATACACACACATCACAAACCAATACACACCGTGTGCGCCTTCTGCACCAACATCTAGGAGTGGTCAAAGTCCATTTTCAGTCCCAATATTTCCGTAGCTACTTTCTGCGTCCGTGCTTTGCAGCCACCGGAAGCCATTCGCGCCCTCCAATCAAAACACGTGACCCGCGCTCCGCAATTTTCCCAATCGACCACAAGGGGTCACCAACGCAGCACAGGCATGACTCAAACCACAATACAAAACAAAAATAAATACATTTGTTCTGCGACAGCTACAACCTTTTAAATCCATTCATTAACACATGTGAACCCGCTCATATTGACGAGTATTGGGTAATTAGTCGGTTGTTTGATCTGCAGCCGCTCAAGAGCAAAGTGAAGTGTCTTTCTGCTAATCCACTCAGTTTCTTCGCCGGAGTCGCTGCCCATCAGTGAGTCACAGCCTGTGGTGTGTTTATTTATTTGTGCGGGACAATGCTGATTCTTCATCAGAATAAATGTGAGGTGGAGGAGCTGCTATTACCTGAAAGTAATCACAAGTTATGCCTTGAATCCGGTTGGTTTCAGGGTTCATGTCAAAAAGGTTGTATTGACCTTTTAGAGATTTTCACGGTGTTACAGTGCTGTTACAATGCTCTCATCAAAAATATATACATTGTGTTTCAAAACTGCTAGCACATCTCCACAAGTGTCTATTCTTAAAGGAACAGGCCACCGTTTTTACATACTGAGATGTGTTCTTACCTGAGCCTAGACGAGTTGATGTGTACCTGTCTGATCTTAACGCGTGCGCTCAGTCACGCAAAAAGACCAAAGATGTTGTTAGCATTCAGCCTCTCCTCCTCTCCTCTCTCTCTCCTCTCCTCTCTCCTCCTCTCCTCTCCTCTCTCCTCCTCCTCTCCTCTCCTCTCCTCTCCTCTCTCCTCCTCTCCTCTCCTCTCTCCTCCTCTCCTCTCCTCTCCTCTCTTCTCCTCTCCTCTCTTCTCTCCTACACTCCTCTCCTCTCTCCTCTCCTCTTTCCTCCTCCCCTCTCCTCTCTCCTCCTCTCCTCTCCTCTCCTCTCTCCTCCTCTCCTCTCTCCTCCTCTCCTCTCCCCTACACTCCTCTCCTCTCTCCTACACTCCTCTCCTCTCTCCTCCTCTCCTCTCTCTCTCCTCTCCTCTCTCCTCCTCTCCTCTCCTCTCCTCTCTCCTCCTCTCCTCTCCTCTCTCCTCCTCTCCTCTCCTCTCCTCTCCTCTCCTCTCCTCTCTTCTCTCCTACACTCCTCTCCTCTCTCCTCTCCTCTTTCCTCCTCCCCTCTCCTCTCTCCTCTCCTCTCCTCTCTCCTCCTCTCCTCTCCCCTACACTCCTCTCCTCTCTCCTACACTCCTCTCCTCTCTCCTACACTCCTCTCCTCTCTCCTACACTCCTCTCCTCTCTCCTCCTCTCCTCTCATCTCCTCTCTCCTACACTCCTCTCCTCTCTCCTCCTCTCCTCTCTCTCCTACACTCCACTCCTCTCTCCTCCTCTCCTCCTCTCCTCTCCTCTCCTCTCACCTCTCCTCTCTCCTCCTCTCCTCTCTCCTCTCTCCTCCTCTCCTCTCTCCTCCTCTCCTCTCCTCTCCCCTATGGGGCCAAACAGGGGTGAAGTTAGAAGCGACAAAGCTCTTCCACGTTTTCCCTATATAAATTTGGTTATGTGAGTAGTTACACGAGCCAAGTATAGTTACACAAAATGAAACATGTTGATTTTCTAAGCGGATATAAAGGGGAACTACAATGTACGCCGTAGTAGGAGCTCTTCGAAGTGCTCCTAAGGTGTTATAAGGCCTGGAGACTAGTTGACGACCTGTTGGCGACTCGAGTGTTTTCAAGTCTTACACACAGTCTCAAGCGGTTTTGGCGACATAGCAGACTCTATTTCTATGTCTCACCTGTCAGATACCAAGGAGAATTTAAAGAGGCATAACGGTGATGTCGCAAAGAAGTCATGGAGGCGTCACTGGGACTTAGGTGTCACGCTGTCTGGAGATGTTGCGGAGACATCAGTCCTTCTGAGGTCCTATGGGCGGCATGGTAGCACAGCGGTTAGCACTCTTCACAGCTAGAAGGTCCATGGTTCGATTCCGGGTAGTCCGGTTTCCACTAAACAAATGTACAATAGGCCAGGATGAATGATGTGTGTGCCGGGTGGTGGTCAGTCTCTCCCAGGGGAACTGAACCTACAAATGTAGCTTACCAAGAGTAAGGAGTGAATGTACAATTGTCTCATGTAAAGCACTTTATGGCAATGAAAGGCGCTATTTAAATAAAGGTATTTTCTTCTTCTTCTTCTTCTTCTTCTTCTTCTTCTTCTTCTTCTTCTTCTTCTTCTTCTTCTTCTTCTTCTTCTTCTTCTTCTTCTTCTTCGCCTCCTCCTTCTTATTCTTATTCTCCTTCTTCTTCTTTCTCTTCTTCTCCTTCTTCTTCTCCTTCTTCTTCTTTTTCTCCTTCTTCTCCTCCTTCTCCCTCTTCTCCTTCTTCTCCTTCTTCTCCTTCTCCTTCTTCTCCTTCTCCTCCTTCTCCTTCTTCTCCTTCTTCTCCTTCTCCTTCTTCTTCTTCTTCTTCTCCCTCTTCTCCTTCTTCTCCTTCTTCTCCTTCTTCTCCTCCTTCTTCTCCTTCTCCCTCTTCTTCTTCTTCTCCTTCTTCTTCTTCTCCTTCTCCTTCTAATTCTCCCTCTCCTTCTCTCTCTCCTTCTCCCTGTCCTTCTTCTTCTTCTCCTTCTAATTCTCCCACTCCTTCTCCTCCTTCTCCCTGTCCTTCTTCTTCTTCTCCTTCTAATTCTCCCTCTCCTTCTCCTTCTTCTTCTCCTTCTTCTTCTCCTTCTCCTTCTATGTATCCAGGAACTACTTTACTCACCTCTCGATCTCTTGCCAAGCTTAATCCATTCATCGTGAAGCAAAAACACTCACCATTGCTCCACTACAGTCACACTGGCCCTTTTATTTACGGCAGCTCATTTGGGAGGTGAAAGTGAAACTACCGCATGTTCTGTTTTTATACCGCATGTTCTAACCAACACCGTGTTCGAAAGTGATTATTATTACCAAAGATCCTTTACTCCATGTAGCTAAAGCACAGTTGGTCGGTAAGTACGGCGCGCTGACTGCCTCGAGTTACGTACGTCGGCACAAACTGCTCCAACATTATCAAACCGGCCTCTGGTTTTTCTCTCCGGCTCCATCTGACAGACAGACATCAGGACGTTGCTACAATCTGAAAACAACCAGTAGTTTTAGCTTCACAGATCGCCTCCGAACGGGGCGTTGGCTGTAGCATGTTCTTTTCCACACGCTTCCCGTTTCACACAACTGTCCAGAGCCTGTTCCCATAGCAACACCCATTTCCTTAAATAACCAGACACCAAAATACACTCCCTCCGATATCCTCGATTTGCCGGGGGTTCAATTCGGGCTGCAACACCTCGTTTTTTTCCCCCGCGCGTCTTTATTATGTTCCTGGGCTTTTGAGGGCACATCTGGGACTGGGAGAAAATGGCGGTGTGTGTTTTTTTTTTGTTTTTTTTGTGCATTTGCCGTCAGAAGAATTGATGAGGTGGCTGTTCCCGCGGTGATAGCCACGCAGGCAGCGCCGGGATTGTGTGTCATCAAATTAAAGCGGGTCTCCAAATGAGGCGCTGCGCCGGGGCGGCTCGGGGATCGCGGCGCCGAAGTATTAACCATGCAAATGGAGCCGCGCAGCGTGACGCGCACAACAGAAATAATGAGGGGCAGAGTCGATGTTTGAGTTAAAGTAGTTTTTTCAATGACTGGGCTGGACTCAAGCCGGATAAAGTTACATCCGATTGTTTTCGTAGACTGATATAGACTAAACAAAAGTGAAAAGAAGCTGTATAGCGCTTTCTGAAACATAGAAATCACTGAATCGCCTGTAGATACAAACGCCATCTTTGGTGTGGCCCATATGTGGTCACGTTCAAAACAGCCAGAGGGAAAGCAAAAAGAGGATTTCTTCACCATTACTTTATCAAATGCTGAATTATGAATATATTTTTCTACTAAATAAAGATACAGAGACACGGAGAGGAGCAAAGTGGTTCAACAGCCCATAGATACTTAGGCCCCTTCCGAAACGAGCAGATTGGTAAGAGGTCTAACGCCAAAAACGGATGTGCTTCAGCGTCCGCCATGATAAGAAGCCCCCGAATTGGGCTGTCAGTTAGGAAGGAGTTAGGAAAAGGAGCCTCAATGCTAACAATCATAGCCACTTTAGCATAAGGACCTCTGGGGCAAACTAACCGGCGATTAGGAGCTATGTGCCATCTCATAAGCCAGTGTTTCCCAACCAGAGGTACGGGGACCCCTGGGGGTACTCGAGGACCTAGCAGGGGGAACTTGGAACTATTTCAGATTGATAAAATGTAACATTTTTTTATAGGAAAAGCTATATTTTTCAGGAAAATGTGTTGCTTTGGGAGAATTATAAGTCTATTTTCACTGCAACATTGTCCTTTTTCTTACAAATACCATTTTTAAGTAATTACTTTCTAAATAAACTGTAACACCCTTAAGGTAGGGAGTACATGGTTGACCACTGAAAGGCCAAAGGGGTGCGAAAGACAAAAACCGTTGGGAACCACTGCCATAAATCACCGCGCTGCCAATCCCCCCACCCCCCTCGGCCCCACCCTCGAGTGATTCATGCGCAACCACTGTTGATTGACAAGTGCACATTTAATGAAAAAAAATATGGACAAAAAATATTCTGCACAAGCCAAACTTTATAAAAGGGACAAAATACACGAGTCACCACAGCATAGTCACATGTCAGTGTGTCAAAGAGAGGCCTCAGTAAATGGCTCAAACGAAGGCAGTTTGTGCTTTTGTGCTCTTCCTTTATTTAGTAGAAACTTAAGCCACATGGCTAATTTGCTACTGTAGCTTTATGAAACAGCTGTTGAGATAAAATAAGGCTGAAGGGAAATGTGATGGCTCCTTTGGATTTTTTTTTCTTTCTCCTTAAATGTCTTTATTTGGACACTATGTTGTTGCATATGTAATACAGTAGGTGGCGACATGCGCTTTTGTTTGCCTGCAGTCCGCCAATAACCTTAAAGAAGAAGAACAGCAGCTGTTGGTGATGTCACTTCCCCTTCCCCTGGGTGAGGACGGTCAGATTGGGCAAATACTGCCGAAGCTCTAGTTCACTAATGGCATAGAGATCTAACAGTTGACCCCATGAAAGGTTAAGGATCAGGAGCTCGGGTCAGGACATAGAGGCTATAATTTGATGGTTTCGGACGCAGCCTTACAGAATGGACAATGCTAACCAGGAAGCTAACGTTAGCTTCAAGCTGCATATGCTAAAATCAGCTAACGAGTGCCGTTTTTTGCTTCTACTGAACAATTTGTTTTGAGAAAACCTCCGCAGGGACCTGATTTTGGCTTGACTTTATTTTTGGAGATAAATATGTTTATATTCCGCCATAAAACAGCTAAAAAGTGAAAATTTCAGCTTCCCACAAGAAGCTTTCTTTCCCATCGGCTAAGCCATGCCCCCTCATATGTCCGATCCCTGAATGGAAAAGCCAGTCCCTATAGTATTGCGAGGTATTTCTTAATCATTAACATACTATGAGCACAAAAGGCAGAAACTTGACTTAATATGATTCAGCATTTAGCTCGAAGGCCATTTTTATACACTAATCCTTATCTTAAGTAAAATCTCAAAGGGGTCGTCTTGTTTTAACTTCACAAAATAGAAGGCGATGCAGTATCCATGTTGCCAGAGGAGGCCTTTAACAAAAACACACGGCAGCTTAAAAGTTTCATTTTAACCTTGTTTCGGTCCTGACTTGGTTTACTGCAACTCTGCCATGGATTTTAGACGTTTGTAGAGGTTTGAACTTCAGGATTTGCCGTTTTTGTAGCTGATCATCCCCAACTGAGACAGGAAGTCCTTATGAATAATTGCAGCCTTTGTGATTTGTTAATTGCAACCATCCAACGTATGATTGTGATTCATTTGTGATAAGTGTGCGTTACGGGATAAGTATATTCAGAGATGGTCGTCGGTGCAGCCTTTCACGTGTGCGTCTGGGTAATTTACAGGGAGGAAAGCATTCATTAACCCGGGTGGATCTGAAAGGTCGGGCGGCGCGGCGTTGAGGAAAAATGAATAAATCTATCATCCATTAGTGTCCCACGTGAAGTGGAGCATTTACATACAGAGATGGATGGGTCTGCGCAGAGAGGGAGAGAGGCTGGTGAAATATACTCTGCACAGGGGAATATCAAGGCTTTATTAGATCAGTTATTTAGATTTAGAACTGTAATCTTGGTTTGAAGTATTGTCAAGCTCAGGCATTGGATAGCGCTCCAGAATAGAGACAATTTTTTTTTTCATCATATTTGGGATGAGGCGTCAAGGGTGTCCCTTCCCTGCCCCACCTGAGCTTCCACCCCTCACACACCGTCCCCGGTCCCACACCAAGGACTCGAGACATATTTTTCTTGTCTTTTACTTTTTTGTCTCATTTCAAGTTTTTTTTTGGCCTTATTTTGAAGAGACAAGATGCAAATTGGTCATTTTTAATCTCACTACTGCCACCTCGGGTCATATACGTAACTGCGGTGTCTATATTAAGCTCGTGCATGACGGCACTTTGAACCAGAAGTAACAACTTTGTGAGTGACAGTGCAGGATTTTAGAGGCAGTTGTGGTAGATCTGAGCTCATTCTACACATCAGGACATGGCTGGAACATGTAGGGGGAGGAGAATATTACATTTTAACATTTTTTAACTCTGTATAGTCCCTTTGAGCAAATTAATGCTTGTTCCATTGGCAATCTTATTTCAAGACGAGTCCAAACCTACTCAAAATCAGCATTAAAAGTCTTATTTCAAGCACATTTCAAGCCATTTTCTCTAAGATAAGATGGTTTTTTCCCCTATAGTCCACATGGCTGCATTTAAGGTTTCTCCAGGGATTTTTTCTTCAATCTGAGACTGGTACTTTAGCCTCGATATAGTGTTTAAATATATTCCTCCGCTGCGCATTGAAACCCATTTTGCTTTGATTTTGAAGATACTGCACTGGTTTAGCTCCAGAAAGAGTCACTAACACAGACTTATCCCCCATTAAGAAGAAGAAATGTTCATATAGTGTTAGCATTTTATTAGCATTCAGCTATAGCACAAGCTGTGTCATTAACATAATTGTTTTTAGCTTTGAGGTCATAAAGCCGTCATTTTCAAATAGGAAAGATCCAACACTCTCATTATTTTGTTACTAAGCTATGGTACAAAGTGGTTTCCCAAACGTCCGGGTTCTCTCTCTCTCTTCTGTCCCCGTAGTGGACTCGTTTGACCCTCTGATATACTGCATTACTGCACTGACCTTCAGCTTAAAATACACAAAGCCTCCCCACAAACAGGTTGAGGGAATCTCTCTCTGCTACAGCGGTGGAATTCAACATGGCCGCCCCGCTCCCTGTGCAGCTGTCAGGCCTGTCTCATTTGCATGGGGAGCTATGGAGCTGGTGGTCCCATTCAGACGCGAGCATCTACATTAAGGATCATGTTTTCTCCGCTCCTCCCCAGGGGCACTGCGCCGCTTTGTGCGCGAGGCGGGAGGGAGCGCGTTTTATTAATCAAAGACGGAAAAGGTGGAGGGGGAACGGGGGCTTTTGTGGACGGAGGAAAGGGGGAGGAGGAGGAGGAGAGTCCGGAGAACGTCAGAACTATTGATACTGTCAGGGAGACGGCTGTGTTTTACGATGTTCCGTATGAGGCGTTTGTAGTTCAGTTCCTTATCAAACCTTCACTCAGTCCTTGGAAGCCACCTTTGCTTGTTTTGCCAAGACTGTTAGGATTTTATTTCTAAAAGTACGCTAACATGTAACAAAAGACAGATCTCCATTTGCAGTATTTTAATATACAATACTCTATATGGTTTCAGCTGTTCTTGCAGACTTCTCTTAAGGAAAACAAAGGTCACAGAATGATTTCCTCTCATTGGATGAGGTGGTTCAATGATGTCGTCTTGTCTCGCTCATGAAGGCAGAATAAAATCCATCGTGATTGTGTGATCCTAATATTGAGTAAGATGCCATTCCAGGCCCTGGTGAGCTCACAGAAAAGGGACATTTGAACTATGGCATGACGATGCAGCCAGACTATAAACCTGATGCCCTATACAGACCTATTCTACTGATAAAAGGTAATTTTCCTATGAGCTGATTCTGTTCTTTAGAAGTAGTAAGTAGTTAATAAAGAAACACACACACATTTGTGGCATGATGGTTGATACCTCCAGTGAAATAGTCTGGCTTTAAAGGCTCTGATTCTTTTTTTTTTATTACATGCAATGAAAGAAGGAAATGAAAATGGAAAATGAAAATACTTGTTGTGCCCAAACGAGTTCCTAATTTTCTTAATATATTGGTAGCTTCTCAATTCTTCACAGGGACGGCTGCACAGTGTGTTTTTTTGGTCTCAAATTACAATATATCAAATACGGCTTTCGATTTCGATTATTCCACTAAACAATTAAAACTATTTTTTCAAAAAGACAAAGACAAACAAACAATATGTAACAATTGCAACAGTACAAACAATACAACACAGTAGACAATAGTCTTGACTAGACAGACTACACAGCACTTCAGCACAATGCATTCCAAAAAAAATAGTAGTAGCTTTAGTAAATGTTTGGTTGATGATGAGGATGGTCATCCTTTTAACTTATTATAGAAAAAACGATTATTAAAGGGACTATACAGAGTTTAAAAATGCTACATGTTCCAGCCATGTCCTAATGTGTAGAATGAGCCCAGACCTGTTCACCACAACTGCCTCTAAAATCCTGCACTGTCACTCAGAAAGTTGTTACTTCGGGTCCGAAGTGCCGTCATGGACGAGCTTAATATAGGAGGTGCAGTTACACGTATGACCTGAGGTGGCAGTAGTGAGCATAAAATGACCAACTTGCATCTAGTCCCTTTAAGGATGCCCTCCCGCGTGTCCATCTGATGCGATCAGATTTACATTATTTCAGGCCACTGGGATTATTTTCCTTTTCGCATTTCACGTGCCATGGCCATAGACTGTAGAAAATAATGGACGTCTTATGCTCACTCCTCCCCGTTTACCAGAATGACCACGGCCGTGGGGCAATTCATGGCGGATTTACAGGCTCCCCCTCCCCAGCTCTGACGAAGCATGTTCCTAAAAAGGACATACGGGCGGGATTTTCACCGTAGACTCGGCCCTTGCGTGACGTGTAGCTCGCGCTGCTCCAATGCTAACAGTCCGAGCCTCGTTAAATACGAGATTTCAAAAAATCATATTACGAAAACCAGCCTGGTTTCATATATTGTTATTAACCCAGCGTTATCTCAGGAGGAAGATCTAGCCTAGTCTAGTGTTGAAACAATTGAAACCAGGCTTTAAAGTAGTTTTTAACGTGTCTAAAGTCCAATGCTTTTCAATGGGGGCCTAGCGGCGATATGGAGGTACTGCAGCAACGGCGGAGCAATGGCGGCCCCCACGTTTGTGGTCAAAAAGCAGGGCAGCCAGCGGCCATTGGCCATGGCTCATGCTTTTGCCTGACAAAAAAACAAACGGCGCTGTGTGATGATGTCACCAGGCTCAGTTTGCTTGCGCAGGTGTGATGGCTGGCCAGCAGGGGGCAGGTGTGAAACAGAGACCTCTCCTTTTAAGGCATACTTGAAATCATTTTATGACAGAAAACAGAAAGTATTCAGCATTGTTTTTTGATTAATAAATAAAGTAAAGATCGACTTTTTTTTCAAGGCAACACAATCGTTATTTCAATTATGACTAAAATAATTGTGATTATTATTTTTTCAATAATCGAGCAGTCCTAATACCAAAATGACAAAAAACAATAGGTATAGTCTTTCCAAGTAGATCTTAGCTCTAAAAGAGACCTATAAACTGTATAAGATTTGAATGGTGTATTTCCTCATTTTGCAAAAGGGCCAATAGTGGCTCCGTGGTCTGAGCATTTGTCTACAGAGTTCAGTGGCTCCAATCCGTCTTCGACAAGTGCACACTGTCGCTGGGCTGCAGTGTTTGAACGATCGTGTGTTTGTGAGTGCGGGAAAACGGATGCAATGATTTAAAGCCTAATCCTGTGTCTCCAGCGTGTTATTTCCCTGTTCGTTGGAAGCTCAAACAATATCTGA
Organism: Gobius niger; assembly: GCF_951799975.1. Taxonomy (NCBI): domain Eukaryota; kingdom Metazoa; phylum Chordata; class Actinopteri; order Gobiiformes; family Gobiidae; genus Gobius; species Gobius niger. Next base: position 25,277,931 of record NC_136867.1, read on the forward strand.
TCAGCCATTTTACTGGGATTTGTTCTTTGTTCACTCTTGACTTTTTCCTCGATATATGTCTTACCATTTTCTAATGTTCCTCGTCTGTCCGCAGGGTGAGAGCACGATCCTCGACCTGGAGCGCGTGAACGAGCAGAGCAGAAGCAGCGCCTCGTGTAAAGTGGGCAAACCCGGGCGAAAACGCAAGCATTTCCCCGTGAGTACCAGCAGCACGCGCTTGGTCTTTTTATACGTTGACATTTTCAGATCTCCTCCACACTGGTCGCTGTTTGCCGCCTTTGTGTTTTAAGATGTTCATCATTTGCATAACAGCGAGTGAGGAAAGAAAGGTTTAGTGTTTCCCAGGCCATAGGTGCCGTGTAGTGTAGGACAGAGGGCTTGTTGTTTCAGCTGTGGGTTTACCTCTCGCTCTGAGGTAATGGAGCCAAAACACACTGCTCTATATTCTGCCAGGCCACACTGCTCTTTATCATGTGACATTATGGGTTTGTGAGGGCTTGTGTTTTGATGGCAGTTGTAGATGTGGAGATAATTTTGCCGTTTCGTTTCGCAAGACGGTTTGACTTGTTTTCCTGCTGGACCAGTTTGAGCTTCTTCCTTTATCAGAAGCGTCTCTGTGGTTTAACTTAACCCCGTCTGACCTTGCACCGCGGTGAACTATGAACTCTGCGGGGTCAGAGCCGGGTCACTGTGTCAGGAGCCATGAGTGAAACTGTCGGCTTTTCTCTGTTAAATATTTACTGCGTAGGTTAACGTTGTAACCCGTGTTTCTCGCCTCAGTTACTTAGAGCTGCTGTATCGACCTGAACAGACATGTTTGAGATTTTTATGTTTGTGTTACATTATCCTTTACCTTTATTTAAACCGGAAAGTCCCACTGGGATTAGGAATCTCTGTTGCTTGGTACGAGTCATTTAAAATCAATCCACTGGACTGAATGGGATTATTTTAACGCTCAATTTGCGTGCACGATTACTGGAATAGTTTGTCAAAGATTGAAAATGTATGGTTTTATCTGATAACAGAGCGCACTTTCTCCAGTTCAGTTTTACCCAAATCTAATAGATTCTTGCAACATATGGCCAGTGTAACACTTCATTTGAAAGTCGTCGTTGCTTTTTAGTCACGTTTTTTGGGGTCTTTTTGCTGTGCTTTTGTGACAATATCGTTGCTTTTTTGACGCTTTGTTTGTCACATTCAGTAGAGGTCCAACAATATATCGGCCAGCCGATATATCGTGCCGATATTTGGGGATTTTGCAATAACGGCTACCGGATGATCTTGTGCTGACAAAAGCCGATATTTTCATGACTGAAAATGATAGACACTTCCTGTTTTTTTGCATTGGAAAGAGCAAAGTCAGTGCTTTAAAGCAGCACTAAGTAACTTGTTTACCTTAATAAATCATTTCCGTAGTCCCTCTGGGGGTAGTACAAGTGTTTATGGGATGATTGGAGGGTCTTTCATCTCCCCTTGGTGTCTCTGGCCAGAAAACCACACTTGCAACTTGACACCAATACACACTAATAGAATCACAAAGAAGAATCTAACAAGCTAAAGGGCAAAGCTAACTGTGGGCTAGCGCCACTTAAACAGTATTTACAGACAAGTTTGAGTTAAAAAAATTATCTCCATTGTGTAATTGGATGTACAATATCCCTCTCTCCCTTTGTCTTTTCTGTCAGCGTAGTATTTACTCTCACGGACAATTAATAAGTTATAAAATCACAACTTGCTGCGACACCTGCAGTTGCGCTTATGGCCTCTAGGGGAAAGAGTTACTTAGTACTGCTTTAAAACGTGTCCTCCAACAACTTCCTCGGCCTCAAGGGAGGTGAGAAACATCGCAATGAAAGTTGGTTAGCTTCAAGTTTGTTAAACACAAGTCAATATGGACGTGCTGCACCAGGATTCAATCGCTGAGACAAATCCTAAATTGTGGAATTCTCTCCCTTTACACATTAGAACTGTAACATCTTTGGAGAGTTTCAAGCGCTCGCTGAAGACTCACTTTTTTGCACTGGCCTTCGGCACGAGCTGAGCTGAGCATTTTTCTCATGTTGATTTTATTATTCTATTTGTATTAAATGTTGATGTTTTATTTCATGTATCTGTACAGCACTTTGGGGCAGTGGCTGCTGTTTGTAAATGTGCTCTATAAATAAATTTGACCTTGACCTTGACCTTGACCTTGAAATCAAAGATTGGACAGAAACTAGGGTCGGATCACCTAGTGAGTGGTGAAGTATTGATGTTTTTACAGGATGACCAGACAATTGGAAATATCGGTCAAAAATGTAGGCCGAGCATCGATCTAAGAAAAACCCATATCGGTCGGCCTTTTACGTTATGTTTTGGTTGCATTTTCCTCGTTTACGTTTTGTTTTCATCGCTATTTTGACGCTTTTTTCAGGAAGCTTTTAGATTTGGATAATACGTGGAGAAAATGTGCTTGTGTAGGTGGGGGTGAAGAGGCTAAAACACTTTCAGCTGCAGTTTTTTACGGTCAAAAGTTGAGCGTTTTAACAAAATGTGTTTTTAATATCGATATTTCCTGTTTTATTCCTCCACATGATGGAATCTTTGCATATCTTAATAAATGCATTATGTGCAGAAGAAAGAAGGAGAAATTGTACTTCTTAGAGTTTTATCAAACTTTTTACTTCAGCTTGAGTAAAATTATTATGAAGTTTCAATTTCCACATGAGTTTATGTTTTGTTTCACCATTTTTCACCACCTTTTTTGCTCAGTTACTCACAGTACTCAAGGCAACTTTATTTATACCGTGCATTTTGTACACAAGGCAACTCAATACAGTAACATTTAAGTACTTAACGTTAATCTTACTTGAGTAAATACTTTACTCTACCCACCTCTGGTTAAATTACACAGTTATTCCATCAATAGATTTCTTCTTCCCTGATGGCACATCTATAATATACCCATTATTCCAAGATACACATTGTGAAAGAGTGGTTCAGGGAGCATGAGATGGATTGGCCTCCGCAGAGTCCAGATCTGAACCCCATTGAGAATCTCTGGGATGTGCTGGAGAAGGCTTTACACAATAGATACAGACGGCATCTCGCCATAGAAGGGGGCGTGGCCTCGCCGAGGGGGAAAATAGAATCTTCAGAGAAACACAATTTTCAGCCATTTTCTGGTGGAATATGAACTTATTTATCACACATAAATAGAGTCAAGTGTAATTCGGGCCCATAAGGAGATTTTCTCACAGCACATTGTTCGGTAGAAGTGAAAAAACGGCAGTTGTAGCTACTCCTAGCTAGCCGTTAGCATTAGTAAGTTAGCATTCTCTGTTCTTTATGTATTTATGGGCTAATGAACCACTTTGCTCCTCTCCATGTCTTTGTATCTTTTTTTAAGTAGAAAACTATATTCATATTTCAGTGTTTCTTAAAGTAGTTTTTGAATAATTAGAGAAAGTTTAGATTTTTCTCAAAATTGTGTCTATGGTCACACTCTCCCGTCATCAATACAATATCTTGGTGAAAAATCAATGTAACTGTGGATCTTTGTTTGTGTATGTTGGGGACAGTGCATGTTAATGAACACAAGAGACTCATGTAAACAAGCTGCATCCGACATTCATTCACTGGCCTGAGCGCTGACCCTATTGTACATGTTTTCCGTGGTAGGAGAAACCGAACCAGCCGAATGCAGCCCATACACTCACACCCTGCAGAGAAACCCTCCCGGCTCTGGAGTTGAACCTGGGACTCTTTCATTCTTGCTTATTTGCTAGTTGTGGACCTCTCGCACTGCATTTCCTTTGAATATCAAGTCCAGAGTTTTATTAATCACTCGGCTTTTTTCCCTCACGTTAACAGGGCGGCTAATTGTTGCGAGCGAAGTCATGTGCTTGTGGGCTGAAGGAAACGCCGCGGTCGTTACCGTTTTACGACACTGTAGCGTTTCCTCTGTGCTGTTTGTAAACGGCTGTGGTTTCTGCCTCATTTATGTAATTTGTAGACATCGTCCAAAACACTGACTTTATAGGTCTCTGGGCTGTGGTGAAGCTGAGTGTTTGTGCTTTAAACGTTCGTACGATTTAATGCACACGCACAGGACAATAAACGCTTCTGTAGTATGGATCACTGACAAAAACCCTTTCTAATATCAAACTTATCATGAATGAATTGTGAAATCAGAAAATTGTGTCAAAACTAGTCTTGATTGTAGTAAATTAGGACAAAAATTAGGCTAAAATGGAAAAACGTTAGAGATATCATGACAAAAACTGAATTGTCACATGTTTTAAGTTCAGTTTAAAGTGATCGTCTGTAAGATTGTACAATAAGGAGAATGACAGAAAACAATTAACTGGCACACAACCCGAGACCAAACCATCCCAAACAGCCAAACCAATTGAATTTGGCTACAAACATTTAGACTGTAAAATTAAGAATGGATTTTTTGTGGCCGACTACTTCCTGTAACCATGAGGAAATGCCAACTGGCTCCGGAGGTTCCTGGCTTTCCATTGAAACTTTAAGTCATTATCAAACACAGGTTTGTCTTTATTACCTTCACTTGTTTGTCTGAACTAGGGCTGAGCGATATGTGCAAAAAATAAAATCTTGATATCTTGAAATAAACTTTAAAAAGTCTCCTGATATGAAGAAAACTGCTCAGAGTCCTGCTCATTCATATTTCAGAATGTTGCTACAATTAGGCCCATTAAGAAAACAACCCGTTATTATGGAATAAACTACATGTAGACCTCAAACGATGTCCAAATATCAGACAGTTTAAATATCAATACAAAGAATGGATATTCTCTAGGTATGTATCTGAAGAAAATATATGACTTTTCATGTTCAGCTGTTGTAAACCAGATGTTGTTTGGTAGGTATTCTGTATCCAACAACTTGGATTTAGATCACAGTGCTCAAATTATTGTTTTAAGGAAGCCTAAAAAGTAAATAGAACAAGATACCAACAGTACTTAAAAGGGGTGGGACTAAATAAGTGTTTACTTCCCCCTATTCCTTTTCGGACAGCATAATGTAAAATGTGCAAAAGGTAAAACAAAATAGTTTGTCCTAAGACGTAAATGTATTGAGCTGCACATTTGACATTGAGCTTACAACTGCCTCAATCATGGCAGGTTGTATTTTGAGTTCATATGAGTTTATTTATATTTTGTTTATGGTCCAAATAAACATTTATTAATTTATTCATCATTCATTTATTCATTCAGTCATTTCTGTTTTAGATATTCCTCGTCTGCTCTTAAAAGTAAAACCTCTTTTTTCAAAAGTGTTTCTGTTTTATCATCTTCATGCCTCTGCTGTGATTGACAACCGTCTCCATGGAGACTCGAGGGAAAGGGGCGGAGTTAAATGGTCCGCTCAGAGCAGAGTGAGAGAAAGGCACAGGAGCAGACCGGAGGAAAGTGTGAAGGAAAACTCCAGCGTGTCCTCTTAAAGGAACAGGCCGCCATTTTTCCATATGTTCTTACCTGAGCTTAGACGAGTTGATACGTACCTGTCTGGTCTTTGTGCACGCGGAAGAGCGTGGTAGCTTCCAACTTCACCCCTGTTTGGAGCTATAGGAATATGCTAGGAGAGGCTAATGCTAAGAACATATCTCAATTTAGAAAAACAGTGGCCTGTTCCTTTAAAACACGACACGCGGCCTTTGTGAAACAGCAGAGATCGTCAGAACGTTTTTTACTGTTCTATATAATGGACCCGGCTCCAAAATCCTAGTCAAACTGCTAGCATGAATGAGCTTCAGCCTATTAGCCTATGGGGGAAGCCTCGCTCCCTCTGTCCATTCTTAATTTCACAGTCTATGAGTCAGCGCGCTAGAAAAAACCACTCCACCTTATATTTATTCTAAACAGGAGAGTTACTGTTTCTAGATCAGAAAGACTAACAAACATGCCCATATTCAAGTCTTTTGGTACGGTCACATCAGGCGAAACGATTCATTTTCGTTGTCAACCATGAGGCAAATCTAATGGTAGACGTTCAGGATCATTTAGTTGTGGATTTGGTGACAGTTAATTAGTTTGTGACACACTGTTAAAGATTGGCTTGTTTTGAAATGCTGTGTTGATCGTAACGCTACACCACTGTGGTCGATGTTTAGAGTCGGCGATCTGCTGAGCTAAATATGTGAGGGAAAACTATTTAAAGTTACTTGTGAGAGAATTCTGTGGTTAGTCCAACAATAGGAGCGTGTTTCTTCCTTCTGTGGCTTTGTCGCAGCGGTTTGTCACAAGTACAGTATTTGTAGTACAGCTTCTATGCACTAATTCATATCAATAGTTACCACATTATAATCGTCATATAATGTAACCTTGATAAGCCTTAACTCCACTGATTGAAATTTCTGCTTTCGGTGTCGCCCCTGAGAGACAATGGGGTTCATCCCCGCAGACCTGCCCCACTTTCTGCCCCACTAACGCAACCGTCGTCTGGTTTTCGGGTTATTTTGGGCCCAGACGCCGCTTTGCTGCGCAGGTTTCGAGTCTCTCATTGTGATCCTTCGTGGTCCGGCGGAGAGTGGAGATGCCTGCGAGGGGCGTTTCACTGGCCACTGGACGTCGAGGGGAAACATGTATGTGTTGTCAAAATGCCAAGATTCCCATCATTCTTGAGCGCTGCTGTAACCGCGGCGGCAGGAAACTCTCTTTGGACCCGGTGAACCCCTGGAAACAGCTGCTCCAGTGGCACAGATTTTGATCGACTGCAATGTAGAGATGAAAGATAAGGCACAAAGGCTGCAATTATGTCGGAAATGTCCTGTACACACATCCTGCGTCGGAGATGGGTGTGGAATTCTGTCTCTTTTTTCTTTGCAATAATGTTGCAAGACGCCAGAGAAATGGCAGAGATCATTATCATTTTTGTGTTTGGGATGAACATATGAAGCCCCTGTAAACTGTCTATGCCCTTTGCTAATGGACACAACAACAGTAAATACTGGCTGAAGCTGTGGCTGAGGAGAGGACCTTCTGTAGCTTTGTGTCGTTTATAATCATGAATTAATAGGGCAAAATACATATACAAGAGGACGAAATGTTCACAGAACCTTTTTTTTTTTTTTACAAAGTTGACAACATTTCATTTTCATTTATTTATTTATTTAATATGTCCTATTACATAGGACGAACCAGATGCGGTGTTTAAAGTGTTATAGTGTAGCACATGTGTTAATTTTCAACAACTGTCCATAAGGGGCTTTTAGGTTTCAAAGGTAAAACACATTATTAAACAAGGTTGAATAAAACAGATTATTAAACTAGATAAGGCACATTTTACACATGTGAACACCTTTGGGCCGATTTGAGCCACTGTTTGAGCCTCTGGTAAAGATGTTAGCGTTTCAGAGTCATGGGGAGAGAGTTCCACAGTGTAGCCCCTCTGAAGGAGAAGCTCGACATTTTTAACAGAGTTCACTAGATTGATTCCACTGGACATGTTTTACACACATTTGCCCGATGTTTAGAGAATCATCCAATTCTAACCTGGCAAGAGCCAAATAGATATTACAGACTACAGGCAACAACATTAGCACTGAAATCGATCTGGGATCGCTCCGGCTTGATTCGTTCAGGGAGAGGATGTACTTTTGGATCAGCATTTGCTGCTGATTGGATTAAAAACATTAAATAGTTAGTGTTATGTGTGTTTGTGAGTATGTAGCAGCAAACCTCATGTTTCTTTCATTAGTATGTGTTTGGCCTAAACCACTTTTGGTTTGGTCCTGAACGGTGAAGAACGGAGCGGTTCAAGATGGATTCTCATGTTTGTGAGAACAAAAATACTGGGAGAATTCAGCTTGCAGGCAAGGTTAGACATTGACCTGTCAAAAGCCAGATTGACAGCTCTGGCAATCTTGAATGGCTCTGGTTTAAATCGTTTGGGATCAGCAGCAAATACTTTTTGGGAAGTATTTGCTGCTGATTGGATCCAGAGAATCTTGAATCAATCGCAAAAGTCTCAAACCAAAGCTAAACATTAAATCATTAGAGCTATGAAGTATATAGCTTTTAAAAGTTTTACTAGTGTTTGTAAGTTTCATGTTTTTCTATCGCTGTGATATAAAAGTAAAGTTAAATGTGCTTGTTGTTGTTGCCGATGTAAAACCCGCCTACTCTTGGCTATACTGCCACATGATTGGTCAGAAACACCAGGATATTTGAGCCAAACATTGGAGAATTCAAAATAAATGTTTGTCGGTTGTAAAATCACAAATCTCATGGGAATTCATCTTGCAGCGGAAGGTTGATTCATCTCAATCATCCAGCTCGATTCATACACAGAGTCCACTTAATCCATTCCACATTTTCACACATAGTTGCCCAAAGTTTGGAGTATTATTGTTGTCATTGTTCAGTGTATTGTTTGTCAGGCTTGTAAAGTGCAGTACAAGTGTAAACCATTGTGATTATAGTCATAGTCTACCATACGTTGCTCTCCGTTCTCACTGTGGCCATATACTGACCCCCTCCTCCCTGTGCAGGTGGACAACTGCCGCTTGTTCAAAGACGCCCTCTCCATGGGCTACGCGGGGATCGGCCGGAGCTCCATGCCCCACCTCCACAACGGGGACCGGGGCCTGCTGCGCCACGGACCTCCCCCGAGCTGCTTCCCCAAACAGGAGCGCGTGGAGAACGGGTACCCCGGAGAGCGGCGGGCGGAGAGGGGGCCCGGGCACAACGGCTACCCCAGAGAGGCGGCCGTGTGCGGGGCGGAGCAGCGGCGCCTCGGCCCGCCCTCCCTGGAGAACGGGTGTGGGTCGCCCCGGGACGAGAAGCCGGAGGTGGAGAGAGGGGACGACGGGACGACACTCCCGAGGAAGAAACGGGGCAGGCGGAAACTGGAGCGGCCGACTAAGTGTGAGTGACAGATCGGACTGAAAATAGACCAAACTCACCCTTCATGATGCTTTATGATGACGTTTAACCATAGTTTATCAGGCAGTTCATTCATTCACAAATATAGACATGTTTGGTATCCACGTAGTGTAAGTAACGACCGAGATGACACTGTAATACAACAACATCCACTTTACAGACTCTAAACTTTCCAGGGTTGTGCTCAATAATATTTTCTTTTTTCAGAGATTTGTTCAAATTGAAAACCTATACACTGGAAAAATGACCTAAAAGTGCTTGAATTATAGGAAATTATGTTAAATTTAAGTAGGTTTAGAGGTAGGTATGGAACAAGAGTGATTTTTCTTGCCTTTAAAGCAGTACTAAGTAACTCGTGCCCCTAGAGGCCATAAGCATCACTGTAGGTGTCGTAGCATGTTGCTGTTTTTTACTCATTAATTGTCCGTGAGAGTAAATACTAACCTGACAGAAAAGACAAAGGGAGAGAGGGATATTTTACATCCAATTACACAATGGAGATAATTGTTTTCACTCAAACTTGGCTGTAAATACTGTTAAAGTGGAGCTAGCCCACAGTTAGCTTTGCCCGTTAGCCTGTTAGCTTCTTTTTCGTGATTCTATTAGTGCAGGGGTAGGCAACGTCAGGCCCGAGGGCCAAATCCGGCCCTTCAGCACAGAACCTCTGGCTCTCAAGATGTTAAATCTTGTTAAATGGGAGGAAAAAAAGGTAGAAATACACCCAATTAGGTCATATACAGTATTATGTACAACACTGGCATTTGAAGGAAGTGCAATGCAAAAAGAATAGTCGTTTTAAGTAAGAAATTACATAAATCTACTTGAATTATAAGATTAAATCTAAATTATATTTAATCTCTTAATTCAAGTAGATGTATGTAATTTCTTAAGGATTGAGTAGATTTGGTCTGGTCTTAGACGAGATAAAGCCTCTAGTTGTAGTTATTCTCTCAATTCAGATAATTTTGTGTCATTTCAAGTGAAAAGCAATTGTCTGATTTGAAGTTCGTTTAAACCGACTCAAATTCAACATAGAAGAACTTTTATTTAAGAAATTTTAAGTCATTTATTTCATTTAAGATGGTCATTTTTCCAGTGTTGTGCTTTACTTTGGGCTAATAATCAGCGGCTTCCGCCCTCGGTCTATTTACAATAAAGAAAGTCGTCCCTCCGACAAGAAAACTTGCCTAGCCCTGTATTAGTGTGTATTGCACCTACCCCGGTGCAGAGAAAGCTGCAATGGTAGTTTTCCGGCCAGAGACACCGGGGGGAGATGAAAGACCCCACCAGTCATCCCATTAACACTTGTATAACTGCCAGAGGGGAAAGGGTATGAAAAGGATTTACCTAGTACTGCTTTATTTTCATTTCAAGGGTTTTTGCCTTATTTTAAGTCACATAATCCTTACTTTAAGACAGTCCAAACCTACTCAAGGACTCATTTTAAAGCCTTGACTTTGCTCTTTCCAGTCTGTATCATTTTCGTTCCCGGAAATATCTGCTTTTTTTGGGCCTAGATCAGCCATTAGCCGATATTGTAAAATCCCCAAACATCAGCCCGATATATCGGCCGGCCTCTAGTGTTTACTGATCATTGCTATTTCTTCCATTTCTCAGCGGCCGTAGGAGCGGGTCGTTCTGCTACATTGTGTAACTACATTTTAAAACAAAATAGGGGGATTTTCTCTGTACATTTTAAGCTTTACTAAAAAAAACATCAAGGCTGAGGCGTCCTGAAGTAGCTTCAAAAGCCGAAAAATAAAAGGAGGATCTTTGAATGAATCTTTTGTAAAGTGAAAGGCGAACGATATCCCAGAGCACTGCCTTCTGTGACCTCATGTGTGAGCAGAAAGTGATATTGTACGACGCCGCCGTAGCCCTGGGTCTCGGTATCTCTTCATCTCCTCAGCGCTGGGCTCAAGGCAGCAACATGTGACCGCCGCCAGAGTGAAAGAGCGTAATGGAGGGTGAAAGCAGCAACAGAGAGAGGCTTTGATCAGAGGGAAGTACGAGAGCTAAAATATTAAACAGGGGTTTTGTGCGGGATTGACTTTGCAGAGCTTCTTAGCATGTTACAGTGTATAAAGAGGAGGTCTTTATATGTAGACTAAAGAGGACTGTTCGGTCGGTGAGAGGAAGTTGGAAAACAAATATGACTGTCAACTGTATCTCAACTGTATTTTCCGTTGTGTTCGTGGTTCTCTTCTGGCTGCGGTTTCTTTTTATGTTGGACCCTCTTTGCTGAGTCTATTTCTATGGCTGTTTCATATTGTGTGGGAAACAATAGTTCACGCAGCATGTCTGAGCACACTGTGTTTTATCCCCCACTTGAACCGACCACATTCTCTCCAGTTTGGCTTCACCGAAATCTGAAAGCTTCTGGCGAAAACGCAACCGAAAAAAAGCAATGAAAAAGTTACAATAAAGGCACTAAAACACAACAATGAAGTGACGGGAAAAAAGGCCATGAATAGGTGACAAAAAAAGTGTCAAGAAAGGTACACAACACCAACAAAAGAGCGACAAAAAAGCGATGGAAAAATTTAATGAAGAAAATGTGCTTGGTTAAGGCAAGAGGTTAAAAAAGGTCTGCGTGATTTCAGAGAAAAAAAAGTCTCAAATAGCGATAACTGTCTTGAATATTGCAATTATTGTGATATTGGACTTTAATCTCAGTATCTTAAAATTTCCTTCATAATAACTAAACTTTATTTAGCCTTAATTGATCATGAACTATTCATTAATTAAGTGATTCATACTTAAAGCAGTACTAAGTAACTCATGACCCTAGAGCCCATGAGCATCACTGCAGGTGTCGTAGCATGTTACGTTTTTTACTCATTAATTGTCCGTGAGAGTAAATACTACGCTGACAGAAAAGTCAAAGGGAGAGAGGGATATTGTACATCCAATTACACAATGGAGATCATTTTTTTCACTCAAACTCGGCTGTAAATACTGTTTAAGTGGCGCTAGCCCGCAGCTAGCTTTGCTCACATTTATTACGCCCAGAGGGACCACGGAAAGGATTTATTAAGGTAAACAAGTTACTTAGTACTGCTTTAATACCTACTTAACCAGTTACCTGCCATCCACAACCTATAAGATGTGTTTTACTCACACAAGACTTGAGAAACAAGGTCTTAGCTTTCACATGAGGCATAGTGCTGGCCTATAGGCTGTAAGAAGCTTTTAGATTTGGCTAAAGCCGAACTGGAGAAAATGTTCTGTGTTAGAGGTTAACTATGCTTCACTTCTAGCTCTTCAGATACTTTGGTTATTCATTCGTTTTTAATAATTAATAAACATAATCATTAAATCATGGCATAGAAGTTAAGCGTTAATTACTTGAGTAGTTAAGTAGAAATTAAGAATGACTCTCTCTGAGTTAATTAAGGCTAAGGTGTTGTTTTTATAATGTGTTACTCTGAACTTTCGCACATTACTATGTTGTTGTGCATGTTTGTTTTGTGTGAATCATTTTGTGATATATTGTGGCTTGTGGCGACTTAAGCGTATCCTGTTGTTCAAAAGATGCTGGTGCATTGATACGAGAGCGCGTAGACGAGGCTCGGGCTGCGTTTCAATCGATTGGCTGCTAAATCTGGGGTTAGAGCGAAAGAGGGCACAGGAAGGCGTTACTGACTCGCTTTATGCTATACTCTCGATGGGACGAACCACAAACCCACTGACCTTTATGAAACAGTGCACACTTCCTTTACGCTACTACTGTAACGGCTGCTACCGCATCGAGCTCACCTCATCTCACTCTCAAAATGTCTCTTAAACAAGTTCTCAGTCAGTGCTTCAGAAAACTCTCCCCCTGCACCAGTGGAACAACATTATGATGTGATTCCAAAGGCTGGAGTAGCTGCTAACTCTCGATCGATTGTCCGGGCCTGAAGAGCTCTTCAGTCAGAGACACATGTCGCTAACGGCGCCTCTTCACTTCAAGTGCCGTCAGTCTAACACTGTGAACTAATGTGCACCTCAGCTGTGAGGCTCTACTATCCACACCGCCTGACCAAAACAAAACACTGTCCTCCTGGATTTAACTGTTGCTGAAGTTGGTCAGGTTTAGCTTCAGCCAGTGGCGTATCCAGACTTGTTTCACTGGGGAGGCCTGGGGTGGCACTTGATTTTGAAAATTGTTGGTAGCCTATATAAGAATGTGATGGGGAAATCACATGAAAATTAGAAAAACTACTGGAACTACCGGATATTTTGTTTCATCTGTTTCAGATCAATATTGCATTTTCAAATCAACACTATAGAGATGCACGGGTCGGGTACTTCTAGCCATCCATAAACTCTGGTCAATTGACTCTGTGCATAACTTCAACTCATAACAACGCGGCCCAAGAAGTGACTTCTTGTTTCGATTCAGCACTCCAAAATAAAAGCACACAGCTCGTCTCATTGATTAGTCAAGCAGGTACTTGCAACATTACAAGATACGATACGAAAGTAATGGAAGCTCTTCAGTCCGTTCTGGCTTGGCTCCCAAATATCCAGAAATTACAACTTAAGCCTTGGAATGCGCAAGGAATCCCCCCAAGGGTTATGATAGAGTTATGATAGAGTTATGATAGAGTTATGATAGAGCTATGATAGAGTTATGATAGAGTTATGATAGAGCTATGATAGAGCTATGATAGAGTTATGAAAACTGCTTCACTCACTCACGATGAACGCCAAAACTTGTGAAGACCCAGACCCTTGTGCAAAACAAAATGAGTACGTAAAACCAGGCTAGGTACTTCAAATATACAAGAAACTTTGGGTGCGGGTGGGTCCAAGACCAGGGGAACCAATGGCCGCTGGCTGCTTTGCTTTACGACCGCGAGACTAGGGGCCACCATTGGTCCGCCATTCCTGTATATAGCCGCTATTCTCCCATTAGAAACCATTGCACTTTAGACACGTTAAAAACAACAACCCGCGAGGGCCGAGTCTAAAGTGAAGATCCCGCTCTTTTGCCTATTTTAGGAAGATGCTTTGTCAAAGCTGAGGAGGAGGAGTCTGTAAACCCGCCATGATTTCTCCCTCGAACGTAGTTATCATGGCAAACGGGATCGAGTGAGGAGGAGTCATCTATTATTTTTTACAGTCTATGGTGGGAACCCAGGGTGCTGAGGGTGCTCCAGCTCCCCCTGCTGAATAGTTTGGCAATATAAATAGGAAATTAGAAAAAGCATTTTGGGGGACAATCTTGTCCCTCATTACTCCAAACCAAAATAAGTTCCCACGGCTCTGGGTGGGTCAGTTTAGAGAGAACCATTTTTTTTTTTCTCCTTACATTTTTTATCCATATAAATTACACTCAAAGTCGGCTATGCTTTGTTGAATGTTAGATGTAGCCTTGCATTAATGTGGTAAAAGTACAGCCTCGTGAAAGTTTCGACACCTCGTTTCCTGATCCTGGTCCATAAGTGAAATTGGAAACTATTTTTTTCTGGTCAGGTTTGGTTTTCATCAGGCCAGGTCTTTACAACACAGTGTAAGACAGTGATTAAGATGTTCTACCTGCAAAAAGCATCATACCTTTATAAATGCATTTTTACAAAGCACTGAAAAGTTACATTCATGTGCAGACCTGATCCTGGCTGAGTGGATGTATAGGGAGGTAATATAAGCCAAGTGGGTCCGTATGTTCCCCTGCGTCTGGAGCTAGATGCTAACGCTAACCAGCTGCCGTCTGTAACAGGGCGACGTGAGGTCAGGGGGGCCACATCTGCCAAAGCAAACCTGCATTAAGGCTCTGCGTTTCATCAAGTCCTCACACAACACCTGAGGTAGAAAGAGGCGAGTTAGAAGTGAGTCTAAAGTCCAGGTTATTTCAGAGTCGGGTTGTGCGGGTGCTACTGGGTGGGTTGATTTTCAAAGTTAGAGTTGCCGGTAAAGCAAGAAGGCTATTCAGTGTCTGGTCAGTGCTTCCAATGTGCAGATGTTGCAACAATGTGAACAAAAAATGCATTTCAGAAAATTGCCCATGACATTTTCTCCACTTAATTCCATTTCTAGTCGTGGAAAGTCCAGTATATTTCAAACTCAGACAACTGTGGAAAAACATACTGTGCATCTCATTATAAAGCATTTGTATCAGTTTCACAAACATATGGGCAAGTTTTCAAGTTTTTCTGTGACAGTGACCCTGAAAAGTGCCACTGCATGTTGTGACACGTGCTTATAAAGAATTAGGATAATGTGTTCTCTTATTTGTTTGGAAACAACAAAAATCTGCTATAGGGCCACCGTTTCCATAGTGAGATATGTTCTTACCTGAGCTTAGATGAGGTAATGCGTACCTGTCTGGTCTCAGAGTGGAAAAACGGTGGCCTGTTCCTCTAAATCGAGCACATTTTCTCCTGTTCAGCTTTACCCAATTCTAAAAGCCTGGACCAGTGCAACAATTAAAAAGCTATGACCTACAAAACGGATCTAAAGATCACTTTTCTGTTGTATTTTTGGTTTGCTTTTTTTTAATTCACTTTTTAATGCTTTTTTGTAAAATGTTTTGCTCTTTCATCACGTCATGTCGCTTGATTTGTTTAATTTTGTTGCTTTTTTGTTGAATTTTTGCTACTTTTTTGCTGCATTTTTGGCGCTTTTTGGATTAATCTTGTTGCTTTTTTGTTGCATTTTTCTTTAATTTAGTTGCTTTTTTGTTGAATTTTAGTTGAATTTTTGTCACTTTTTTGCAGATTTTTTTTTTACTTTTTTGTTGATTTTTTGTTGAATTTTTGTCCCTTTTTTGCAGAATTTATTTCACTTTTTTCTTGAATTTTTGTTGCTTTTTTGCTAATTTTTTGTTGTTTTTTTGTTGAATTTTTGTCGCTTTTTTGTCGCTTTTTTGTCGCTTTTTTGTATTTTTGCTGCTTTTTTCTCCGTTTTTTGTTGAATTTTTGTCGCTTTTTTTGTTGATTTATTTTTTTGCTGCTTTTTTCTCAGTTTTTTGTTGAATTTTTGTCGCTTTTTAATGCTTTTTTGTAACCGTTTTGGTTGCTTTTTCATCACTCTTTTGATGCTTTTTTTGCTTGCTTGTCATCCTCATTTACGTCATTGTTTTGATGCTTTTTTCAAGAAACTTTTAGATTTGGATATGGTCGAACTGGAACAAATGTGCTCGGTTAAGGCGGGGCTTAAGAGGTTAAAAATGTATTCTTTTTTTTTTTTCAGGTGAAAGTTTATTTGTGCTTTCTTAAAACCCAAAGCCTAAAAAAATGTGTCTCCCCTTAATTATTTAGTAATTGGACATTGTTATAAAGTATTGTTGAAGCAAATAAATGTTGGAGAAAACAAAGCCATCCTAAAAGCATGTGTAACCCGTGTTGAGCCGCTGACAGGTCCTTCACATTACGTCACATTAGGGCCCGTCTCTGTGAGTAAAGCAGTGATGATGAATAAAGGCCGTGAAGAGGCCGCGCTCCATAAATGTGTCATGTTTCCTTTGATTAAATGAGAAACCACTTCAGTTCGGTTCAATAATAATCCGCCGGACACTTCCGAACGTCGACTTTCCGCTGATTTATCTCTGTGTCTGTGTGTTTTGTGCAGACGTGGAGCACAACGAGGAGGACGGAGGAGACGCAGTCAAGACGGAGGTGAGAGAGCCGCTGCTTTTGTTACAATCTGGAGAAAATTCATCTTCTGGATGCTCATTCACAGACGTATGGAGGGTAGTTTATGTTCGGGTGTTCATTAAAAGCAGATGCAGATGAGTTAAAGTGACTGTAGTTTTACTTTTACTTTATCTTGAAGTGACAAAAACTTCATGTCAACATTAAATATATGTAGTTTGTGGACACATTTATTTTAACCAGTTCCCTGCCGTCCACCACCTTGTGTTTTACTCTCGCAGATCTTTCACATATTTTCAGAAACCACAAGGTCTTAGCTTTCAAATGACAAAAAGGTGACAAAAAAAAGGAATTAAAAGCAATAACAAACACGACAAAAAGGCGATGAAAACATAACAAAAAGGTGTTTAAAGAAATGTGGAAAAAAAAAGACAACAAAAACAATGAATACGCCGTATGAAAGCAGCAAAAAAGGGATGAAAAAGCAACAAAAAAAGCTACAAAAACATGACATAAATGCGGCAACAACATGACACGGTAGCACAGTGGTTAGCGCTCGTGCTTCACAGCAAGAAGGTCCCAGGTTCGATTCCCAACTGGACGGAGCCTTTCTGTGTGGAGTTTTTGTACAGGTTTGTATATATTCTGTATAGGTTTCCTCCGGGCAATACAGTTTCCCCAACCACTAAAAACATATACATTAGGTTCCCCTCTGGGGCCAGGACTCCCTTGAAAAAGAGATTCTTGAAAAAATAAATAAATTAAAGATCAGTTTTGCATGTTTTAGCTTTTAAATGAGCCATGACTCTGGCCTATAAGCTGTGAGCTCCAGTCAAGAAGCTTTTAGATTTGGGTAACACCAAACTGGAGTAAATGCGCTCGGTGAAGGCAAATGAAATACATTTTTATGGCATTTTCTTTGGAATAATTGGATTTTTGCATTATTAAAAGTTTTGTTTCTCATAATATATGTCCCTGAAACATGAATCAGACTAACAGCAGTGAATGACAGTCACTCTCCACATTTTCTCCAAATAGAACAAGGTAATAAAATAGAAGGATCTTATGTACAATTTATAAATAGCTCTTAAAAGGGGTTAACGTGTATATATAAAAAAAATCAAATTAGAATATAAATATCTGTATGTCAAAGCAAGAAAGGGAAAGTTTACAGTCTGTGCAGGTGATTAGAGCGCTTTTCATAGATAAAAATCACAAAATGCTGTATAAAGAAACTTAAGTTCAAACCAGTCAACCAAAAGTTCTTGAGCCAAAGTGTCTCCAGTCATAAAGCCGTGTAATAAAGGTTGTAATAAAGGTTGTAATAAAGGTTATAATAAAGGTGTGTGTTTTGTGTCCAGGGCGGCAGAGGGAGGATGCGAGGGGGCGTGGGCTGGGAGATCAGCCTGCGTCAGAGGCCCGTGCCCCGGGTCACGTTCCAGGCCGGGGACCCCTACTACATCAGCAAACGCACCCGAGAGGAGTGGCTGACCAAGTGGAAGATGGAGGTGAGAGGCGGGCAGCTTATACTCTGCTTGACCGGGGCTCGAGATTCCCGGTTATTAGTAATATTCCAGATATGGCAGTTTCCGGGATGTGGTGTTTATGTATCACTGAGAAATGGGGAAACTCAAATCCCTTGTTTACATGATCAAATAAGGAAACACGGCTTTTTTGTTTTTAAGCTCAGTCCCATTATATTTTTGGGGACAATACGATGAAAATATTAAAAGCATAAACATGTGGCTTATTGTGTGTCCTGTTCTTTGGGCTGAATGTTTTGCTCATCCTCATCCTCATACCTTTACTCGTCCTGGGTCTGTCTTTGCCACCGACTCAGACCAGGCAGCTCTGTGTGATGGTTTGAAGCCGGGGCTGGTGTGAGAGAGCGGAGCTGATGGAGTTTCGGTCGACTCCTCTCTGCGTCCGGAGGAAAACCAGCCGCTGTGATACTGTCACTGATAGTTTTGCATAAATCCACATTACGATGCTTCTTTCCATCTTAAATATTCACCACTTTTAGTTCTTTCATGGTTAAAATAATAAACACAGTCCCAGGAGCTCTTCGGACATGCCGCCGCCATGTTTGTTTTCATGATTAACAGCACATGGGAAGTTTCTTAAAGCAGTACTAAGGAACTTGTTTACCTTAATAAATCCTTTCCGTAGTCCCTCTGGGGGTTTCAAGTTTCAAGTTTAATGGTTTTGTATAGCCCAATATCACAACAGAAGTCGCCTCAAAGGGCTGCAACAAACATCAAGGCAATAAAACACAGCAATAAATATGACAATTAAAAGTTCAGGTGAATCCAGGCAAATATAATGTCCAAAGGTAGCGATGAGCGGCGTGGGCGTCCCCCGTCCTTAGACTCTCCAGTACGGCAAGGAAAAACTCAAAAACCCGGCAGGAGAAAAGAGAAACCTTGGGGAGAACCACAGAAGGAGAGATCCACTCCCATGGACGGACAGGCTATAGAGACCCAGGGCCGAAGGATCCCTGGGGGGTAATGCAAGTGTTAATGGGATGATTGGGGGGTCTTTCATCTCCCCCTGGTGTCTCTGGCCAGAAAACCGCAATTGCAACTTCGCTGCCACCGGGTCAGAGTCACCAATACACACTAATGGGATCACGAAGAAGAAGCTAACTGTGGGCTAGCGCCACTTCAACAGTATTTACAGCCAAAAAAATGATCTCCATTGTGTAATTTGATGTACAATATCCCTCTCTCCCTTTGTCTTTTCTGTCAACATAGTATTTACTCACATAGACAATTAATAAGTAAAAAAACGTAACATGCTACGACACCTGCAGCGGCACTTATGGCCTCTAGAGGCACGAGTTACTTAGTACTGCTTTAAAACCGGGTAATAGCGTAGACATTTCCCGGTTACTGATGGAAAATCCCCAAACCGGGAAACTGCTTTTATATGATCAAAGACAAAACCGGAATATTAAAGGAACAGGCCACCGTTTTTCCATACTGAGATATGTTATTACCTGAGCTTAGACGAGTTGATACGTACCTGTCTGGTCTTTGTGTGTGCACTCAGTTACGCAAAACGACTAAAGATGTTGTTAGCATTTGTCCTCTCCCAATGTATTCCTATGGCTCCAAACGGGGGTGAAGTTGGGCACAAGACTGTGTAGATAAACTTTTCTTGGTTCTCTGGTGCCATGTTTCCCCTGGTGTTTTCTGCTCTTTCCCTCAGTCCGGTCTCTTTGTTCTGTCAGCAGTGAGAGGCTGAAAATCCCGCGCAGCTGTGTTGATATGGTCTGTTTGACAGTTCGATGTGATTCATGTTCCTCAGTTCAGAATGTGGACGAGTGAGACGTCGAGGGGAGGCAGATTTATGAAATATTGAGAGACGCAAATCCCGGTGAAGTTTCTGCGTTGAAATGAATGAAATATTTGACTGTGATGATGTCTTTATCTGGGAGCCAACACTTTTGTTTTCGCCCTTTCTGGTTTGGACTATGGCGCTTTTGTTTCTTCTTCTCAGGAGAAAAGTAACAAGTTTGAAAACCTAGGAGTCGTTATCACTCTTGCCACACGGAACTTAAAGGGTTCTTCTGGAGAGACATTATGTGTAACAAAGTTGTTGATTTATTACCTTGCATGTTTCAACGCCGTGGCAAACTTCCCTCTTCGTCATGTAAGGTAATAAATAATGTCTTTCCAGAAAAACCCTTTAGGTGCACTGCAGACCTTTCTGTGTGGCAGGAGTGAACACTACTCATATAATTTGTATAAGCTTTTCAAACTCTTTACTTACTTATACAATATAGATCTGTGATGGACAAATAAACTGAGTAGAGAATGTCTTGATTACAAGTTTCATCAGGCCATGAACCGGTGATTTTGAGCAGGTTTGGTTTGATTATCGCCAAAGGAACAACAATGCTAAGGTTAAGGTTAAAGTTGCCCTATTCAACTTCTTGTGTGGAAATAAAATTTGATATTTGTGCGTATTTGTTCTTGTAGTGACTCAGCAGCTGCGTGGCGCCTTTACTTTCCATCACAGTGGTCTCCAGGACACTCCAAGATCAATTGTTTGGACGGCTTTCACGGAGCCTCTCACCAGAACCTTAAAACCTAAACCAAGTGAGGTATCACTTTACTTACAGTACCTTTATACATTGTACCTAACTAAATTTAGTACAATGTAATCTGCTCTGTGATCTGTAATAACCTGTACCTCTGGGTTACATACACAATGGAATAACTTGTATTAGTACTTTGTAGGTACTTCGGGCTTGAGGCTCATTCATACTTCACAAGATGCAAGACCTTCTTGTTCTTCTTGTGAAGTATGAATGAGCCTTTAAAGGGACTAGATGTAAGTTAGCCATTTTATACTCACTACTGCCGCCTCAGGTCTTACGTGTAACTGCAGCTTCTATGTTAAGCTCGTGCATGACGGCACTTCAGACCCGAATTAACACCTTTTTGAGTGACAGTGCAGGATATTAGAGGCAGTTGTGGTGAACAGGTCTGAGCAACATGTAGGGAGAAGAAAATACTTAATTTTAACATTTTTAAACACTGTATAGTCCCTTTAAGGTTAGGGTTATGTCTAATTACATTATGTACCTACAAGCTACAAATACATTTTATTCCATTGTGTATTTAATCCATGGGTACAAGTTATTGCACAGTGGTACAGAGCACATTACATTGTACTAAATGGTATCAAGGTACTGTTACCACAAGGGATCCTGGAGCGTTATAGAGACCACCGTGATCGAAAGTAAAGACGCCATGCTGACCACTCATACAGCTGCTGGCTATTACAAGGTCAAATACGCACGAATATCAACCTTTTTTCCCACATAAAAAGTTGCATAATGAAACTTTAAGGTGAACTTTATTGTCCCTGTAGGGAAATTTGTCCTCTGCATTTGACCCATCCTTTGATGCCGCTGGGGCGACCCGTAAGGATCAGTGTGTGACGGCAGTGCAGCACCAGGCAGGATTCTCTTATTGTACATGTTTTTTTAGTGGTAGGAGAAGCTGGAGTACCTGGAGGAAACCTACACAGACACCGGGAGCACATGCAAACTCCACATAGTAAGCCGTCCAGGTGGGAATTGAACCTGGGACCCGCTTTCTGTGCTAGTCTTGCCTTATTCTCAGTGTTTTTGTCTTATTGTAGGTGAAGTAATGCTTGTCCCATTTGCAATGTTATTTCAGGACAGTCTAAATCTACTCAAATAGTCTTAATTCAAGCATTTTTTTAAAGCCATTTATCTAACATGGCCTTTTTTTCCCCCACAGTTTGTACGTTTAATCTTTTAAACGCCCAATAGATTAGGCAATGCTTATCCCGACAGGTAACTTTATCATTTTGTAGGGAGTTTTGCTTTATAGTTAGTCAGTGCTGTGGATTTCTCTTCTTTTTCTCACATTATTCACCAAACATAAAGGCCAGTATCAGCCTCTCCCTCGTCATTTATCATCATCTTTACCCTTACAACAAGTTCAATGAGAAAGGAATCCGAGCCAAGTGAAAAAATAAAGTCGACACTCAATCCGAGGCCAATAGTTGTGCCCATATTGTTTATCCCCTGGCCGTGTTTACTACATCACACGACAGCGGCGTTACATAATCACCACAGCCCTCCATTAACAACGCGGGGTCGTCCGTCACTCCCCTGCCCCCCTCTCCTCCGTGCATTAACCTCAGCCGCGGCCCATAAAGCTGTCCCGGGGCAGGAAATATGGCCGAATTAGCGGGACGTGCCAGAGCCCCAACAAGTGAAGGTTATAAAATACGGCGCTGGGAGGCGGAGAGCTGGAACACGGAGGGATTTTCTAAACGAGACGAAGATTTAAAAGGACCGAGGACGCTAATTGTGAGCGCGGCTGCTTTATGTAAACGTTTATCATCGCGGGTTTGGACGGATTCGGGACAAAGAAAAGAACTGTTCAGTGTTTAAAGCATAAAGCACACAAGGATAGTTTTGAGTTTAATGGAGGTTTATACTAATCCTAAAGCTTTGAGTTCTGCTTTTATATTGCCTTATATATGCATCGTATATAAGACACCTCCAGTTACTATTACTTGATTGCACATTTCTTGTCTATGTGCACCCCCCAAATGCTTTAGAGAGTTAATATAACAAGTGGATGTCTCCATTGTGAGATGAATAAAGTCCCACCTTGTCTGTGAAAGGTGCTATGCAAAGAGTCCTTCCTTGATGAAACACAGAAACCGGAGGTAAATCATTGTTTAGTGACTAGTTTCAGTCTTAGTCTTTTACAAAAATGTGAATTAATTTCATTCAAGTTTTAGTCACTTCTTTTCAGTACATTTTTTGGGAACTAAAAAAAACCTACCTGTTGTTTAAATCAGAAAAGCACTGCTCTTTTCATTAATAGTAACTCAATCAGAAATACAGTCTAGAAATTGTTAATGTGGTAAAGGGCATATCTCACAGGCCTGGAGACGAGTTAGAGACTAGAGTCCCCACTGGTCACGGAGATGTCTCTAAGACCTCCCCTGGAGCTATGACTTTGATTTCAGCGGAGTCTCCTCATGGCCTCCTAGAAGTCTCCGTAGCCTCAAGCAGTTGTGTCACAAACACTATCTGCTGTCCTCAACCTGTGAGACGTTTCTGTGACGACCCTGCAATGTCTCCGAGACCTGTTGCATACCAAGGAGATCTTAAAGAGACTATAGGACTATGAGATCTCCTTGTTATCCAACAGGTCGCAGAGACATTTCAGGGACATCACAGAAACGTCTCACAGGTTGAGGACAGCAGATAGTGTTTGCAACGTTGAGGCCGTGTAGACTTCTCGGAGACCATGCGGAGACTTCGCTGAAATCTAAACTGTTCGTTTTCACCGAGGCTACCTGGAGACTTGCCTTATTGCCAGGGGACAACTCTAGTCTCTAACTAGTCTCTAACTAGTCTCCAGGCCGGTGAGATATGCCCTTTGTATGTGTCCAATCAGTCCAAGTTGCCAGTCACATCTCTCTGGTGAGATCGGCCCTTTAATGACTATTCTAGCTGGAAACTGGTGATTTTTAATGGAAACGGTACATTGTGTTATTTAATTGTGATTAAAGGTTAATTTATGAGAAAGACAGTCTACTCTTGTTCTGAGAAATTAAGGCTATTCCGTACGAGATTTCATTTCAAACCATGTATGTTGTTATATATTCAACATAATCATATTTAATGAAGGTCCACTGATTCATGGAGCGTCTCCCACATGAACAAGGGACCAGACCTGTTCCTTTGGCAGTGAATTTAAATGATATGAGGCTCTTTTAAACGATGTCATTGGAAGTTTGGATGTTTTTAATCCCTTCCTTATTTATCTTTTCGTTGTTATCGGAAGTATGTGGCAATTTCAGTCATCATTTACTACTTCTCATGGACAATATGACCAGAATGATGTGCTTTACCTGTCTTACATATTCCCACATAGAAGCGAAACCTCTTGAACCCAACCACCCCGGTCCAGTCGACGACATTTAAACCTCTCCACAAACATAATGAAACCGCGCGGCGCAAACGTCCGTGACAGCGAGATGCTCCCCTCTCCCTAAAATCGCCTTTTCTCTCTCTCCCTCTCCGAGACAACCTCCTCTGGCTCCGCTCCAATGTTTTGCAAGTCCCCTTTCCTCTCCCGGCCAATCGGCTCGCCCCGACCGCATCACATGACGTCCGAATTCCCACACAAAGACATGTAAAAGCCGTCTCCTTTAAGGAAAGCTTTGCACTGAGGGAGAGGGGGAAAAAGGGGAGAGAGATTTCACACCGGACTCCGCGCGTATGGGTATGTGCAGTCGCTTTTTGTTTTTGCACGAGGTTTTGCATTGTTCGTTTGGCCCAAGGGGGAAAACCAAAAACCGCTGACTTTTAAGTTTTCTTGTTGTCGTCCTGAGCGCTGGTAGTGGCTTTCTTAAAGGGACAGGGGATTTAAAAATGCCTGCCATGTTGGAGGGGGAAAGTTGCAAAGGAGGAGCAGAGTTTTTTTTTTTTTTTTCCCCTCAATGCTTTGCCTGGAAACGTCAGGTTTTGTAGGTCACGCTTGAGCTGCGGCTGCTGCGCTGAGAAGGGGCTAATGTTTCGGCTTATGTAACTTTGAACTTGGACCGGGGTTAAGGTGTTGTCTAAACTTGAATGATCGCCAATTTATGAAAAGAAGCTTAAAAACATGGCACCGTGTGTGGGGGGAAAGCGACTTGCTGCATTACAAAGGTTTTCGTTTGCATGAAAGTCCTTAATGTTGTTGGGATTTCAGTGTGTCCTTGAGCAAGACACTTCACCCACCTGTCTATGAAAATGTGGTCACATGAGATGAGTCATTGTTGGTTTTATTCAGCCCCAGGGCAGCTGTAGTAACAATTTGTGGATTCTTGAATGGCAGAATATTATGGTGTGGCTTTATCATAAATTTATTATCTATAGAATCACCCATATATGGTCATGTTTGAAAACAGTTCAGGGGGAAAACAATTTGGAGAAAAATCTAAACTTTCTCCAATTATTCAAAAACTGCTTTAACAAATGCTGAATTATGAATATAGTTTTCAGCTACATAAAGACACAAAGACATGAGGATGAGCAAAGTGGTTAAACAGCCCGTAAATACATAAATAATGGAGAATGCTAACATGATGCTACATGTTAGCATCAAGCTAATGCTAGCTACGACCGCCGTTTTTCGCTTCTATTGAAACATCTGCTGTGAAAAAACATCCATATGGACCCGATTTAGATTTTACTTTATTTGTGTGTGATAAATAAGTTTAGATTTAGTCAGAAAGCGGCTAAAAGTATCTAATTGTGGATTTTATTCTGTATTGTCAGTTTTTGTGAGTCACAAAAATGCCACCTATACCACCATATCGGATCATGTTTCTCATTCAAATTATATCAAACTTAATCTGAATTAAAAACACAAAGCTACAAGTGGCTCGATCTTGCCTTTCTTACTTGTCTACTGTCACAGAGAGGCAACAGGGATTACAATAACTACGTGGGTACTGCAGTTGGTCTGAGGAGCATTAGCACTTCAGAGAGAACATTATACATCTCAGAATACGTGTATAGGCAAGTATTACAAGTTTTGTAAAAAGAGGAGACCCCCAGGGAGGCAATGCTTTGTTGATTGTAGAGAACATGATCTCACCTAAATCAGGGGAAGGAACAGGTACCTACTATGTTAAGAATTATTATGCAAATTGTATTTCAGTGCCATAAAGGCAAAAAAAGAACTGAACTACTGAAAAAGTTCCACATTATTAAGCAGATCATCATTTTCAAGCAATATGGGAAAGAAAAAGGATCTCTCTGCTGATGAAAAGCGTGAAATAGGTTGAATGCCTTGGACTAGGTATGAAGACCTTCGATATTTCATGAAAGATTAAGCGTAATAATCGTACTGTTGTGGCTGATTCAGAGCACACACGGGTTTGTGCAGATAAAGGCACAATGAGGACGTTTCTGCCTGACAATTACATCAGATTAAGAGAACAGCTGCTACAAAGCAGCAAACAGGTATTTGAAGCTGCTGGTGCCTCTGGAGTCTCCAGAGGCTGCAGTTGTGCATAAACGTCTATGTGTGGCACGGTGGAACAGCGGTTAGTGCTCATGCGTCACAGCAAGAAGGTCTCGGGTTCGATTCCCACCTGGACTGGGCCTTTCTATGTGGAGTTTACATGTTCTCCCCGTGCCTGTGTAGGTTTCCTCTGGGTACACCAGTTTCCCCTACCACAAAACATATGGACAATAGGTTCCCCTCTCGGGCCAGGACTCTCCTGAAAAAGAGATTCTTAAAATCAGTGGGACTTTCCTGGTTAAGTAAAGGTAAAAAATATATATATCTGACCTCCCCTAAACTGTTCATTGAGCAGAAACGGCTGTACATAAAAAATTAAAAAAAGTTGTGATAAATGTCAAATGTTCACTGTTCAGATCTGGGGTTGCTGCAGTTGGTCAGGTCTAGGTTCAGCAACCCTATGAGCCCAGGGAATGAGATCAGCTGACGACGTGAACATCCTGAATGACCAGGTTCTTCTTCCCTGATGCACAGGCTTATTCCAAGATGACAATGCCAGGTTTCATTGGGTTCCTGTTGTGAAAGAGCGGTTCAGGGAGCATCAGATGGATCGGCCACCACAGAGTCCAGACTTTAACCCCATTGAGAGTCTCTGTGATGAGCTGGAGATGGCTTTGCACCGTGGTCACACTCTCCCATCATCAATGCAAGATCTTGGTGAAACATCAATGCCATAGCGGGCACTGAAGCAGTTGTAGCAGCTTCCATATCTCGGTCTAATCCTCCAAACAGAGGCCCAGTGCGTCCCGCTGCTGCGCCGCCGCCCGCGGAGCACACACAATGTCAAACTCATTGTGTTTCTTCAAAGACTTCTCCACCAAATACATTCAAACTCATTCCATACCACAGACTGATTTGATTTTTGTGACTTTCTCAGAGAAATTACTCAAAGCGAATGTGAAGGTGGACATTGTTCATGTTTTAAAGCTCACTGAGGTCAGGAATGTTGCTAAAGGTGCACGTTACTGACCCTAGAGCTGAGGTTAAATCATGAGGGAATCTGTCTTCAAATCAAAAAATGGTGTAGTCTGTGCTCATCTTTAGGGATTAGATAAGGACCAGTGGGAGGGGGTTAAATAGTAAGTGTAAATTAAGTAACTGTGAGATGAAAGTGACAAGTAGACTTTATCCAAACTACAGTAAATGCTACTACTGTTAACCTCTTAACCCTTGCCTTAACCAGGTGCATTTTCTCCAGTTCAGCTTTACCCAAATCTAAAAGCTTACAGCCTATACGTCAGTGTAGCGCTTCAATTTGAAAGCTACAGAACACTTTTTTTTACAATTTACAATTTAATTTTTCGTCACATTTTCGTCACATTTTTGTCACATTTTTGTAAATTTTTGTCACTTTTTTGTACATTTTTAACCCCTTCTTTTTGTCACATTTTCGTCACATTTTCGTCACTTTTTCGTCACATTTTTGTCACAGTTTTGTCAATTTTTCATCAAATTTTTGCTCATTTTTTGTCCCTTTTTCATCACATTTTCGTCACATTTTCGTCACATTTTCGTCACATTTTCGTCACATTTTCGTCACTTTTTCGTCACATTTTTGTCACAGTTTTGTCACAGTTTTGTCAATTTTTCATCACATTTTTGCTCATTTTTTGTCCCTTTTTCGTCACATTTTCGTCACTTTTTGTCACTTTTTTGTCAATTTTTCATCACATTTTTGTCACATTTTTGTCACTTTTTGTCACATTTTTGTCACATTTTTGTCACTTTTCTGTCACTATTGAGGCTTTTTTTTTCTTGCAATATCAACCCTTTTTTTGGGTCACTTTTTTGTGGCTTTTTCATCCTCGTTTTTGTCCCTATTTTGACACTTTTTCAAGAAGCTTTTCGATTTGGGTAAAGCCAAACTACTGAAAAGCCTCTGTTCATGCGGGGCAATAGAATTACTACTACTACTACTACTACTACTACTACTGCTGCTGCTGCTTCTAAGGCCTGACTAATGGAGGTGAGTAACTGCAGCTTTACAGTGGGCGCCGCGTGAGTGTGATAAAGCCAGTATTGTGTCGGCCTATAGCTGCTTCTCCGAGCCGCTGGAGACGCCCCAACGTTAAAAACTGAGAGGGGCCCAGCCGAGGGGCAAACTCCCCCGGACGCTGCCAAATATGTGGCTCTGGTCTGCGTATATAGGTCTTTACTGTAGGCCGCTGTCCCCCCACACTGTCCCCCACACTGTCCCCCGCACTGTCCCCCGCTGGCAACGGAGCGTCAGGCCGAACAATAAGACGAGGAGAGAGAAGCACGTGAGGGGGACTAGCACGAGTTCTTAGCCAGTGCAGAAACAGGGAAAGGCCTGGTTTGTTTGTACAGCAACTGAAAGTGCTTTACAGTTACGTTAAATTACAAGAATTTTTAACTTATTAATTGTCCGTGAGAGTAAATACTACACTGACAGAAAAGACAAAGGGACAGAGGGATATTGTTCATCCAATTACACAATAGAGATCATTTTTTTCACTCAAACTTGGCTGTAAATACTGTTTAAGTGGCGCTAGGCCGCAGTTAGCTTTGCCTGTTAGCCTGCTAGCTTCTTCTTCGTGATTCCATTAGTGTGATTGCAATTGTGGTTTTCTGGCCAGAGACACCAGGGGGAGATGAAAGACCCTCCAATCATCCCATTTACACTTGTTTACCTTAATAAATCCTTCCGTAGTCCCTCTGGGGGTAATACAAGTTATTTCGTACTGCTTTAAAGTGAAGACATTGGTTCATAATTGGTTCTCACATGTCAGAGATGTACTAAATAAGCAAACCCTCTTCTCCAGCGCAAAGACCTGAGCACTGGACTAATGTGGTTTTATTTCCTGGTTCTAGTCAGGACTCTGGACGAGCTGCTCTGCAGAGGCCTAATAAAACAGCTGCTGACATGACTGATTTACTGTGGCTGAGTCCATTATTATCCCTAGATTTGTAACCTGATTTTTAGGGTTTAGCGAGAGAGACTCAAGGTGACTCATAATAACACTTTCTCAAGCCTTTCTTCAATAGGGCTGGGTACTGTTGAACGATACCAATATGGCATCGGACAATGAAAAGTATAATACTGGTATCGGAAAAAATAGAAGTATCGAAAGCAGGTACCGAAAAAATATTTATCTTTAGATCCTGTTTGGTCCAGTGACAGCCTTAAAGGAAGTGACTTGGTAGTTTCAGCTCAATTAAATTATACAAATTGAAAAGAAATGGTCTTTTATGTAACAAATTAACTTGTTTTATGCTTTTAGGGCTGAGAAAATAAAATCTGAATAGATAAATACTGTACAAGTGATTCATGAACTTATATCTTTTATACAAACCCCAGTTTAATCCATTTTCTCATCCAAACTACAAAAAGAGGAACATTGAGTTGCCTTGTGTACCAAAGTAGGGATTGTAATTTCGATTAAATTTTGATTAATTGCCCAGCTCTAAGTGTAGGTATTGGAAAAACAGTACTACTTCAATCTGACAGAGATTTGTCCCATTGTAACCTTGTTTTCTCATATTGTGGGGCCCTAATATGCAGGAGGAACATGAAGTCATACTCTACATGAACAGTTATAGATGTTTATAGTGTGGGAGGATTTACATTTGTCCAACAATATTGTGTAAATCAAGATGATCCTGAGCCTTTGTTTAATCCACGTCTAGTCCCGGTTTAGACCTATAGTTTGTCTTTAGTGCCAAACATCTGAGAATCGCTGCTAAATAAACTTTCCTGTATCAGCTCTTCTCAACTCGCACACATCACACGGTGTTTCTCCGCTCGCTCCAAACACGTCTTTGCTTTTTGAAGGACGGTGGTTAGTTTCTGCCGCCGACACACACGGACTTCCACATCGGAAAAGGTTCTTTTCGCGGTTCAGACCCGAACGAGCACATGTGGCCAACAGGATCTGAGTGAATTACAGCGAGGATATTTTTAAACTCTCAAAGCCGGGGTGATTGAGAAACACATGTTGGGAGATCAGTGGACAAGGGCACCATCTTTATTTCCTTTTATGTATTTATCTTTGGATCAAACGCACAGGACACATTTCCTATGGAGACAATAATCTTTTCTCAGGGGTTCCCGAACTTTTGTGACTCCGAACAACAGGGGCTACTCCAAAGTCAAATTGAATGGAAGACATAATCGAAGCTAAAGGTGCTACAGCCAAATATTAGAGCAGGTGACATTTTTTTTGTGGTACCCTTTTCTGGTCATATCTGGTCACATCCTAAAATTATCTAGTGACCCTCAAATCAGTGCCCTGTGACCCCCCTGAGGGTCCCCATCCCCTCATTGTGTTTGGCAATGGTCAGAGGCTGGTAGTCCTCAGTTACATTGAGTTACATGTAAAATAAGGGATTATTGTAAAATAATCCCTTTTTTGCTGCATTTTGTCAATTTTTGTCAATTTTTTGTCACTTTTTTGTCACATTTTTGTCACATTTTTCATCACATTTAAGTCACTTTTTGTCACTTTTTCGTCCGTTTTTCTTCACATTTTTGTCACATTTTTGTCACATTTTTGTCATTTTTTTGTCACTTTTTTGTCACATTTTTGTCACTTTTTTGTCACTTTTTTGTCCATTTTTTGTCCATTATTCATCACTTTTTTGTCACATTGTTGTCTTTTTTTGTCACTTTTTTGTTACATTTTCGTCACATTTTTGTCACTTTTTCGTCCATTTTTTGTCACATTTTCGTCACATTTTCGTCAAATTTTTGTCATATTTTCATCCGTTTTTCATCACTTTTCTGTCACTATTGAGGCTTTTTTTCTTGCAATATCAACCCTTTTTTTGGGTCACTTTTTTGTGATTGTTCTTCTGACTGTAGTTTTACCGTGTGGTACTTTTTACTTCTACTTGAGTAATATTATTTTGAAGTATCTGTACCAGAGGTGCCCAAAGTGCTACCATTTTTGCCTCTTTTTGCTTTGTCTCGGCACTTCCGTTGTTTTGACACTTCCGGTCGAGCGCGAAGCCCGTTCATTAAGTGGAGAACGAGGGGAAATGTTTGCTGCTAAAATCTGATGTTTAAGAGATTGATTTGTGTAAAATGTCCATTGTTCATTTGCACCAACATGTCAACACTGCAACGTTTCTCTGCACAGCCTGAAAACAGCTTTATATTCATCTAGTGAATTTCTTTCTTTCTTTGCTTTTTTTTCTCCAAAGTTTAAATTTTCCTTGAGTTAGAAACCCTCTACTTATATTATGGACAATGCTACTATTTGTATATAATTTTGGGAAGCTCAGCCATCATCTAAATGGAACTGTTGTGAAGCAAAATGTGCGTCTCCCCGCTATAAACATTTAACCAGGCTAACGCCAGACTGTTGTGTGCGCTCGAATCATTTCGAACTGCACATGGGGACCATGGCCGAAATTTTCGCGTGGATTTGGTGACCAATCACAGAACGAGAAGGGACGGCAAGACAAAGACGAGCTATTCGATATACTTGCTTGTTGTTTATTTATGGATTAAAAAAAAAAAGGTTATTTACGGATCAAACATGGCAGCAGCAGACGCGATACTATTTTTCGATCAAGCTTTAGGCCGTGTTCTAAATAGTTTAGCTCGGAAGTTTACAGCGGGTACGACATACGTCATCGGATACGATGATATGATTGGCTGTGGCCTCGTGCAGACGCATGATAGACATTCGTAAACCATACCTTGCCTACGAGAAAATGAATTGGGATTTTAGTCTGGCGTTAGCCAGGCTAATAAACATTCAACCCCACCCCAGAAATTATCCCTGACCCTGCTTGCCACCCCGTGATTTTTTTTCTAGATCCGATACAATTAATATATCCGATACAATTAATAATCTGAATTAAGAAGACTTTTGCGCTCAAACAATTACTATTTTTTTTTTCATTTTTCAGGAGTAAAACTGTTTCATTAATATTATTTCTCTGACTTGAGTATCTTCCATGAAGTCTTCTGAATCTTTTTCTGTACTCTGTAGTTGAAGTGTAGAACGTTTTGCCTCTCATCCAAAAGGAACAAAAGTTTCAGCTCAGGGAGGAGTTTATTGGCTTCAGTGAAGATCCTGTACAACTAAGAGCCTTTGTTTCTGCTACTCTTCCCTCCTCTGTGGATGGAAGCCTTTGTATGAACGCTCATCTTGAATTAAATCTGTTTCAAACGTGCGACGGGAACTGAATCTGAAGTAAACTATAATAAAAATGAATTAGAAAAAACTGCTGTGACTTTTACTACAATTGTCTCACATTACGGCGGTTTGCAAATCCAAACGTTTTTCCTCTCGTTCGCCAGGAATAACAGCTGGGCCGATGAGTTTGAAAACGGGCGCCTCACGGTAACATTCCCTCGGCGTTGCCAGTGTGATTGTTGCTCGATCTGTTTTCTCATAACGTGTCCCGGCTGAAACATTGTGTCCGTTTAATGTTGATGCAGTCGAGTTCTCCCAAATCCCTCAGATCAGAACTGTGAAATGTTTAGTAAACCGTCTCTAGTGAAACCATGTGTCTCCGCTCCAAGTCCCTGCACACTTTACACCAGAGTCTTAAGAGGTTCTCGTGTCCAGGGTTGCCAAGTTTCAGAAGCCAGACCCGCCTAAAAGCTTCTTAAAGAAATGACAAGAACCCATCACGGCTACTGCGATCATGCGGACACACAGAAATCTCTCCTCGTGCACTGAAGCAGCAGCTCGGATGGTCGAAGGCTGATGTTTTGGGCTTTGCAATTGCGATTATACTGGCAATTTATGTTTCAAAATGAAAAGTTTGCATTGTCAACATGTCCCGGAGCACTAACATTTAAGGGAAGTGGAAATAGGAACTGCTAAACGAAGAAGCACATGCACTTTAGACCAGGGGTGCCAAAACCTTTTGTCTCCGGGCCAAAATTAGAAAGTGCCTGTGAGTCGTGATGTCAAGCACGAAAAACACATATAACTGCAAATTATAAAGTTGCTTTTTTTCATTTTTTTTTTTTTCGATTTGCATTTGATTCTATCTATGCAAATAACATGCTATATTAAAACAAATGGTAACTACGGCAAAAGCCTAATTTTGGTCAAACAAAATCAACAATTGTAGCAATTTAGTGGAAAAAAAAAACACCTGTATCTACAGCACCTACAGTAACTTTACCTCATTCGTTAACTCAAAGAAAATGCCACATTAGATTATTTTGAAAGTGTCAGTTCAGCATCAATTCTTTTATAAGTCATTTTTTAACATATACCGTTGTTGATGTTAACAACTTTGCAATAAAAGTTGGAAAACTGTGAAAGCTGATGCTACAACACTGTGATTGATAAATACCAAGACACCACAACAGTGTTTCCTTAACTTTGCGAAAGGAGTGAAACAGCGCCCCCAATTTGACGCTTGTGGTCAAAAGGTGTACTGCATCCTTATTTACCATTGAGAATGAATGGAAGAGAGTTAGTATTAACCAGCGCAAAAGTAGGTCACTCTGTGGTAGGCCAACACAATTGTGTCGGCCCGCGGGCGCCACTTTGGGCACCCCTGCTTTAGACTGTGTTTGTAGAGGCCAAAAAAACGTTATTTTCCTTTTACTAACCTCTCAAATTGCAAGGCAAGGCAAGTTTTTTTGTAGAGCACAATTCATGCACAAAGCAATTTAAAGTGCTTCACAGTTGCATAAATACAAGAAAAAAAATGCAAGAGTGCAGATAAAAGACTTTCAGCTGTCATATGCACGGGCAAAAAGAACTGTTTTCAGCCTGGATTTGAACATTGTCAGAGTTGAGGCCTGTCTCATCCTCATGAAGACTGTTCCAGATTTTAGCTGCAGGAAAACTGAAACACAGCCTCACCGTGTTTATTATTGACTCTGAGAACCACCAGAAGACCCCTCCCTGAAGTTCTCAGGGCCCGAGATGGTTCATACAGCTGTAACATGTCAGAGATGGACTTTGGTGCAGAGCTGTTTTAAATTCTATCCTCTGAGTGACAGGAAGCCAGTGCAGAGACCGGAGCACTGGACTAATATGGTCGTATTTCCTGGTTCTTGTCAGGACTCGAGCAGCAGCGTTCTGGATGTACTGTAGCTCTGATAGCTCGTTTCGAGAGGCCAGTGAGCAGGCCGTTACAGTAGTCTAACTTGCTGGAGACAAATGTATGGATAAGTCTCTCTAAGTCTGGTTTTGACACTATTCCTCTGATCTTAGCCATGTTTTTCAGATGTTAAAAAGTTGCTGATGTTATTGCTTTTATATGGCTGTTTAAAGGAATAGGCCACCGTTTTTACATACTGAGATATGTTCTTACCTTAGCTTTGACGAGTTCTTTAGGACCTGTCTGGTCGTCCCCCGTGCCTTCAGTCACGTAAACACAGCGCAGACGGCGTTAGCATTTAGCCTCTCACTCTCTCCTCTATAGCTCCAAAACAGGTCAAGATAGAAGCTACCAAGCTCTTCCACGTTTTCCCTATTTAAATATGGTTACGTGAAGTGTTCCACTACAAAGTATAATTACACAAAATTAAACAATGTGGATTTTTTAAGCGGATAAAAGGGGGAACTATATTGTAAGGCGTAATAATACCAGGAGTAGTTCGAAATCCGCGCAGTAATCTTTACTTTACTGCGCAGTAAACTTCACTTTACTGTGCGGATGCCAAATTACTCCTGGTATTATTACGGTGGCCTATTCCTTTAAGTTCAGGTCTGAGTCCATGATTACTCCAAGATTTCTGACCTGATTATTTGTTTTTAGAGAGAGAGACTCAAGGTGACTGATAACAGATTCAGTTCTTTCATCGTGGGGTACGATTCTCGCTCGGTTGTGTGAGAGGTCCCGGGTTCAGATCCCGGACGAGCCCCCACTTGTTACTTGCTCTGGCTCAACAGGTAGCGGCGAAGAGGGGAGATCACACAAAGGCAAAGTTTAAATAATGAACACGTGGGTCAGAGTGTTGGCAGCTGTGTGGAGGTGTGTTTGGTGAGAGAAACTAAACTAAAGGCACTTTCCCACCAACGCAATGCTCTCCGGTTGTGACGGTCCTGCAGGTGGAACGGGTGTGTTTGGTGAGAACAGGACGATCGGCCGTAGACAGAGGTCACGTGGAGGTCGGTGAAGATAGTTTTGGGCAATTGCGTTTGTCAAATCGGCGTCTCCCTGTCTTTGGGGGTTCAGTTATCAAGCATTTGCTCATGTGCAAAGCGAGTAGCCTGTGCAAAAGTGCAAATATCAGATTTAATTTTTCAGCTTGCACCCACTACTTAGCACCTTCTTGATAAATGATCCCCTTGGAGAGCTGTGATTGACCTTGTGTTACGAGTACTATTGGAAGGAGAACTTTCTGCTGTGTTTCTGAGTTCATAAAAATTGAGTTCCCTCGCGCTAATTTTGTCATGCGTTTTATCAACTGGACGGATAAATGTGCGGACTTCTTTGTGACATACAGTAAACAAACTTACTTATTAAGACAGGCCTTCCAGTCAACAAAGAATTTACCTTTTACGCAAACTAAGCTCTTTCTCTGTCCCACAATTCTCAGTGCGGTTCTATGAAGCATCCATTGAGAGCCTTTTGTGTTTTTCTTTTGTCTGCTGGTTTAAAAACCTTTTGCTCGCAGACAAAAATTAGTCTGAATCGAGTTGTAAAAACCTGCTCTTAAATCATTGGAGTTCAGTTGAGGGATCTGTCTGTTTTCTGTGACCAGCAGATCTCTAGGAAAGACAAGTGTTGCTTCACCAGAGCATGTTCTATTATATATGGTGAATTCTCATAGTTGCCTTCAGGGCGTCGTTATGCCCTGCCATGCGGTAAGAGGAACCGCTATATGAAATCTTTTGTCCCGGAGGCCATACGACTCCTGAACTCTCCTTAATTTAATTTGAGGTTGTCACCTGCCTGTTATTCAGACAGACTGTATCTATGTGTGAGCTCCACTTGCTCGCTTGGTTGTAACGTGATTTGTGTGGCTGTTTGTATGTTTTATGTTTTCTGCTCTAAAGGAATTGCCCCATGTGGGATAAATAAAGTTTACTGAACTGAACTGAACTGAACTGAACTGAACACCTAATGCTGTTCTATTTTAAAGAAACAGGCCACCGTTTTTTCGTTGGTGCCCGTGGAAGAGCGTGGTCGCTTCCAACAACTTCACCCCCGTTTGGAGCTATAGGAATGTGCTGGGAGAGGCCAAATGCTATCAACATCTTTGGTCGTTTTGCGTGACTGAGTGTACACACAAAGTCCAGACAGGTGCGCATCAACTCGTCTAAGCTTGGGTAAGAACGAATCTCAGTATGGAAAAACGGTGGCCTGTTCCTTTAAGGTTAAGGTTGGGTTAAGGTGTACTTTATTGTCCACCAGGGCATGTGGAGCCAGGCTGATGGGCTGAATCACCTGGCTGGAGGATTCACCAATTGTACATGTTTTTAGTGGTAGGGGAAGAACATCCCCTGTCGTACCACCACGTTTTGCTTGCGTTTTTACTATTTTGTCATTTTATGTCTCTCTCTGAAGCACTTTGGTCTGCCATGTTGTTGCAAAAGGCTATTGAAATATACTTTGATTGATTTGACTTTGAGATAAAAAGGCGACGGGACTCTCTGAGAAAACAATTAACACATCAGAGACGACCACCACACAGCGACGGACCAGGGAGCCATTTTGTTAACACCTTAGAGCTAGATGTAAATAATAAACATTTCCCTGTGCGGCTGTCGGGCTCGGTCTGGGGTTCTTGTCAGTGTAGATGTTGCTCTGAGCAGGTGAGACGAGAGGAAACCTGAGCAGATAAATAGTCACCCTGACCCCCCAAACAGAGACAGTGTGTTGGGTGGGTGTGAATCCCCCTTTAAAGCCACAGATGGACCTGATCCTGGAGAGAGTCCTTTCCTGACAAGAGAGAAAGAAGAGCAGAAGAATTAAAGGCCACCCCTATGTCGTCACAAATGGCTATAGAAATGTTTTTTTTTTCTGTTATCAAATGAATAATCACTGTCTGTCTTTAGAATGTATGCATTATTTTTGTGTATCTTATGTAAGAGTTAAAGGTGTCGAACTCTTTGTAATGGAAGCCTGTGTCTGTGTTTTCAGGCTGAGAAAAAGGCCAAACTGATGAACGCCATGAACGCCATGAAGGAGCTGGACGAGAAAGACCCGGATCACGACCAAGACCCGGACATGGACTTAGAGCAGGACCTGTTTTTAATCAAGCACCCACTGCCTTCAGCCAGACCTCAGCAAAAGCCTCAGCAGCAGAAGCCTTCAGAGCCGCGAGACACGCACAGTCCAGTCCGAGAGCGGGACCCGGAGCCGCCCCAGATCCAAAAGCATAAAGCCCCGCCCAGAGTCCAGCCCCGAGTCCAGGCGGCGGCGGAGTTTCCCTCACAACCGCCGGTTTTAGAGAAGCAGGAGATGACTCCTCCACCTCCACCACCTCCTCCTCAGCAGCAGCAGCAGCAGCAGCAGCAGCCCACAGACCCGGCCTCGCCCACGGTGGCCACCACCCCGGAGCCTGGGCCCATGGGAGCCGAGGAGAAGAGCTCGCCCAAGGCCGCAGACACAGAGCCCGAGTACGACGAGGTGAGGACGACCAGCAACGGATTACAAACACCGCATCGCTTTGGGGGAACGCTAACTTACATTTACACTAAAAAGCCTTTATTTCAGCGGTGCCAACGTCATTTCAGGTCATGGGCTAGAACTCTGAGGTGAAGGTGTGCTTTGGTTGAATATACTGTCACACATACTTCAAATGTGTAATATAATAGTAATTGATGGGCACTGTTAGGCGTTGATTTGATTAAAATACAGTCAGATTACATGTCGCAATGATAGATCAATCAATTATTTGTATTTCAATAATTTCTATGCCTGCACACAGCTAGAAGGTCAGGGAGTTTTCGGTGTGGAGTTTGCATGTTCTTCCCGTGTCTGCGTGGGTTTCTTCCAGGAACTTAAACATGTACAATAGGCCAGAATGAGTGAGAGTGCAAATGTGGACGGAAAATAATAAATAATTAGGGCTGGGTATCGTTAATTGATCCCAGAAAAAATTAAGTTTAGCTACTAAAATTGAAAAAATAAACGTATCAAAAGCAGGTGCCAAAAACATATACATTAGAGACCAAGTTTTGATGTTGTTGTTTCAGCTCAAATAAATGAGACACATTTAATGGAACAGGCCACCGTTTTTCCATACTGTGATATGTTCTTACCTGAGCTTAGACGAGTTGATACGTACCTGTCTGGTCTTGGTCGCTTCTAACTTCCCCCCGGTTTGGAGCCATAGGAATGCATTGTGAGAGGCCAAATGCTAAAACAAACAACATCTTTGGTCGTTTTGCGTGACTGAGCGCACGCACAAAGACCAGACAGGTACACATCAACTCGTCTAAGCTCAGGTAAGAACATATCATAGTATGGAAAAACGGTGGCCTGTTCCTTTAAAGGATATAGCCTTTTATGGAATAAATGAACAATATTTTACTGTTTTATGGCTTTTATGACAAATATTTAGTATTGAGAAAATAGAAGCAACGCACACCAGAAGTACTGAAAATCTTCATAAATAAAAAAAACAGCATCACACACATCAAAGATGATAACGTTTCGGCATATCCTTCATCAGACCTGTAGGACTATCACAAGGCTCTGCTCTGCACTGAAGTCTAGCACAAATACAAATAAATGATGCAAATGTACAATAGCCTACACTTAAAACATCTGTCAATATCATGACATGGATATTTTTGTCCATGTCCAAAATATGCTAAAAAACAATAATCCCGGGCTGTTCATGTTCCTGTGCTCCTCACACAGATGCACAGTGTCCAGAACCCAGGCATCTCCGCACCGTTCTGTCTCCTTAGCTCAGTTCACTCTGCTCTGGCCCTTGTCTACGCTCAGCCCTGACTTAGTCTGAGTAATAGAGCTCATTTTCAGAACATTTTATAGCGCGAGAAAACGAACCGCTAAAGTTACTGACTTGTTACCGGTGACTCGCGGGGCGGCGCTGACGTCCTCGCCCCGACGGCCTCGCCCCGACGGCCCTCTCGTTTCCTTTCCCCTTAATAATCCAGTCATGTCGCGCAGGCTCGTTCATAAAGTTATCGGATTTACAGTTTACTTTACTCCCGCATCTTACAGAGATGGGCTGTACCATCTTCTCAAACAGGGGAAACGCGGGGACAGCACAGCTGCCCTTCTGGGATCAGGAGCGTCAGCGAGAGGCAGAGGAGGAATGAAGCGCGAGTTGAAGTTGTTGAACATTAAAACTGTACTTTCAGCACATGTTGGCTTAGTAGGGCAAATATCAAAGAATAATAAAAGAAATAATACTTAATATTGGGTAGGAAAAAAAACAGGTCTTGAGAAGGGCACTTAAAGGGCACAGGGCAAAGGGGCAGGTGCTTGAGCACCACCTGGGCTCTATCTGTGCACGTCCCTGCTCTCATGAGCTGCAAGAGTCAATTGGTCACATTTAGCAGAGATTTAAACGCTGAAACCACATCTTTATTTGGGATTAGAGGCTTAATGCAGCTCATTCTCACATTCAAATCTTAGGTATGGAGGTTATAATCATCTGTAAATTGCAGTAAAAACCTACGATCTGCAGTGATGTGTGCCAACTCAGCAAGAACCAAAATTAGTCAGAGGGCCCCTGATCTAAAACCTTTAAAATCATTTATCCCTCATGTATCAACAATAACAGCCTTTCTCGTAGATGGGGGCTTGAAAAGGTACTTCTTCTGATCATATCTGTTGCTGTTTTTCCCTGTAGTGTCTCCTCCTGCTTCTTCTGGAAACTTTCTTTACTTTCTTCTCCTTTGGAAATGCTGTGTCTGTGGTTGACCTCACACCGGTCTGTAGTGGTGTTTCAGCCCGCTCTCCACTCCTCTGTGTGTTTTCCCAGGACGGGCGCGGGTTTGGCATCGGGGACCTGGTGTGGGGGAAGCTGCGGGGGTTCTCGTGGTGGCCCGGGCGCATCGTGTCCTGGTACATGACGGGACGGAGCCGGGCCGCAGAGGGGACCAGATGGGTCATGTGGTTCGGAGACAGCAAGTTCTCTGTGGTGAGTCCTGCTTTAGACCCGGTTCAGCCTTTCTCACAGAAATAAAGTTTTCTGAATTACCAGTTTAGTCCACCTTATTAGTCCTTATTCTACTTCAGTCCACGTTATGCCTTTGGAAGCACCGATCTGACACCGCCTAA
Source organism: Gobius niger (assembly GCF_951799975.1). Taxonomy (NCBI): domain Eukaryota; kingdom Metazoa; phylum Chordata; class Actinopteri; order Gobiiformes; family Gobiidae; genus Gobius; species Gobius niger. The sequence goes on from NC_136867.1 coordinate 25,318,137, forward strand.
AGTAATTAACCCCTTAACTCCCACCTGAACCGAGCACATTTTCTCCAGTTTGGCTTTACCCCAGTTCAAAAGCTTCTGGAAAAAAGCTGTGAAAATAGCAACAAAACTGAGACGAAAACAATGATGGAAATGTAACAAAAAAGTGACGAAAAATGTATGAACAAAATTACTAAAATGTGACAAAAAAATGACCAAAATGTAACAAAAAAATTACAAAAATGTGATAAAAAATTGACGAAAAAATGAAAAAAATGTGACAAAAAATGACCAAAACAATGACAAAAATGTGACAAAAAAATAACAAAAATATGATAAAAATTTGACCAAAAAAATACCAAATAATGACAAAAAATGTGACAAGAATGCAACCAAAAATGAAAAAAAAAATTAACAAAAAAGTTACAAAAATGAGTTGAATACCCAACCAAAAAATGATGGAAAAAAAAATCTGACGACGTGAGGAAAAAGATCCTCTCGGTTCAGGCGGGAGTTAAGAGGTTAAAGCTGGGGTACCTGACTTTTTGTTAAGTAAATTTGTTTTTACCACCAGCGAGTATGTTTTAAACAAAGCAAACAGACCCAGCTGCATTATCTTCACCTATTTTTTTTTAAAGTAGAATCTAAAGTAGTGAAGTTTATTTTGGGGGAGGTCCCATAGACATATTATTAATAGACCGTCATTCCTCACTCCTCAAATAACTAAGTTCGAGGGGGAAATCATGGCGGATTTACAGACTCTTCCTCCCCAGCTCTGTAGAAGCATGTTCCTAAAAAGGGCATAAAGGCGGGATCTTCGCTGTAGACTCGGCCCATGATTGCAAAACATTTTCTTATAAAAACCAGCCTGGTCCCTTTTAATTTTGCCTAGCCCAGCATTATCACAGCAGCAATATCTAGCTGTAGAAAAAATTTAAAAAATAGGCACCAGGATTTACAGTTGTTTAGAATGTGTCTAAAGTCCAATGATATGCAATGTAAAACTAGCTTGTTCTGCTGCCACTATATGGAGGTACAGCAGCAATGGCGGCCACTAGTGTCGTCGTCGTGAATCTCTGATACAAGCGGCCATCGGGTGGTCCCCCCTTCCTCACTTTGCCACCACTCATAGCTTTACACAGGCTTGAAACATGCATATAAACAATTTGCTTGAACAGGCCGGAGGGATTGTGAGAGCTAGAAACGGGTTTGGGCCAAATAATAAAATGTCACAGTCTGTGCAGGAACTCCAGCTTTAATAATGCATTAGTCTTATAAAGTGCTTTCACAGATGCTCAAAGTTCCTTTACAATGTTGTGCATTATTCATTCACTCCATACTCGGAGATGGTGAGCTACATATTATGTAGCCATAGCTGCCCCAGGGGTAGACCATGTAAAGACTTTCCTATTGAGGCAGCAGGTTAAAATGTATGTCCAATATATGGTCATTGTCTGATCTCTTTTCTTTGCAGGTTTGTGTGGAGAAACTCATGCCTTTAAGCTGCTTCAGTGACGCCTTTCACCAACCCACCTACAACAAACAACCCATGTACAAGAAAGCCATCTACGAAGTGCTGCAGGTATCACTTTATATATGTTTATTTTGGTTTCCTGACGTCTGTAAACCCAACATCCTTCGCAGACTTGACTGGATAAAGTCTACATTCCCAGACGAGACAAAGCAGGAGAATAGGAAAAAAGACTTGTGGATAGGTGCTAGTCTTAGCGGAGCTGTTTTCTCTAAAGTGTGAGACAGAGCATGTTAGAAAAGAAAACCAGCTCATAACCTGCAGATGTATTTTCCCAGTAGTTCCTCTCGTTAAGTTGCTGTACTGTGTTTCGCAGGCGGCGAGCAGTCGCGCAGGAAAAGCCTTCAGATCGTGTCCGGACAGCGACGTCACAGACTCCTCGAAATCAGTGGAAATGCTGAACAAACAGATGATCGAGTGGGCCATGACCGGGTTCCAGCCCTCGGGACCCAAGGGACTGGAGCCCCCAGAGGGTAAAGGCTTTGAATTCAAACTGACAGGCTCCTGTGTGGCTTAGCGGTTAATCTGAAGCACGTATGCTGGGTGAAATATCCTAAAACACACTGTAACGATTATTATAATTCTTATGTCGGGCAATTTGTGTGATATCCACTCATCTTTCTGAGCTAATCTCCTGATTTTTGGTCGCCTGCAGAGGAGCGTAACCCGTATAAGGAAGTGTACCAGGAGATGTGGGTGGAGCCTGAGGCGGCTTACACTCCGCCTCCTCCGCTCAAAAAGCCCAGGAAGAGCTCCTTCGAGAAACCCAAGGCCAAAGACATCATCGACGAGAGGACAAGGGGTGAGAGACAGTGCCAAACATAACATGCAAAACTGACTTTTCTGAGCTTTAGTCTATGTCCTCATGCTACATCCTCACCATAAACGGACTTTAAGTGGTGATTTGTGTCATTTTCACGTATTTGAATACTCATGTTTAGTCTGTCCCCCCTCTTCAATACAACCACGCAAAGTAATCCGAGTTTCTCTGCTCTTGTCCAAGACTCTCGTCCTCCACTGCTGTTAGGCATAACTGCTTAACTACATTGACCACTGATTACCAACCTTTTTTGTTTCTCCATTTACTGTCATCCTCAGTGCCCCATAATTTGAATCTGGAGCCAATTACACTGCAAAAAGTAATTAACTAGATCAGTATAAACATCTCAATTTGAGCACAATAATCCAAATTTTAGCTGTTTTGACTAGTTAAGAAGTTGTTGGGCATTTGTCCTAGATTATTTCACTTGTTCTGAGATGTTTCTGACTCGTTTCAATACATTTCGTCCTTATTTCAGGTCATTTTCTTTGCCAATGGGGTAAGAAAATTGGTTTTATCTCATTGGCAATTTTACTTTCTTATTTCAAGCGAGATTTACCCTAAAACTGGTCTGAAATGTCCTCAAACAATCAAAGTAAACTTGGTCCGATCAGGAAAAGTATCTAAATGAGTGAAAACCGCTCAAAACAAGATACATTTCCTCAATTCAAGTCATTTAAGCCAATGCTTGATATTTACTTTTTGCAGAGTATTTAGAAAGTAATCTACTAAAAATCATGTAATCTTAATAATAATAATAGGTAAAAGGCCTTCTTTACTTTACAAAGCCGTAGTTAAAGGGACGAGATGCAGGTTGGTCATTTTATACTCACTACTGCCACCTCAGGTCTTGCGCGTAACTGCATCTTGTATATTAAGCTCGTGCATGACGGCACTTTGGACCCGAATTAACACCTTTTTGAGCGTCAGCGGAGGATTTTAGAGGCAGTTGTGGTGAACAGGTCTGGGCCATAGACTGTTAAAAAGAATAGACGTCCCCTCCTCACTCCTTCCCCACAATGACTATGCTCAAGGGGGAAATCATGGCAGATTTACAGACTCCAACCTGCCCAGCTCCGACGAAGCATGTTTCTACAAAGGGCATGTGATGTGTTGTTCGCGCAGCTAGCTCCAATGCTAACAGTCCGGCCCTCAATAATATGAGATTTCCACATATTTCTTTTACGAAAACCAGCCTGGTTTCTTTAATTGTAGCTAACCCAGCGTTATCACAGGAGGAATATCGAGCTAGAAAGTTTAAGAAAATTAGAAACCAGGCTTCAAAGCTGTTTTTAACATGTCTAAAGCGCAATGCATTCCAATGGGAGACTAGCGGCTACATCGAGGTACTACAGCAATGGTGGAGCAATGGCGGCCCCTAGTGTTGTCGTCACAAAGCAGAGCAGCCATTGGTCTGGGCTCATTTTACACATTAGGACATTGCTGGAACCTGTGGGAGGAAAATACATAATTTTAACATCTCCCTTTAAGAATAATATTGGATCTTTAAATTTTTTTCTTTGTTTCAGAGCGACTGGTTTATGAAGTTAGACAAAAGACACGCAACATTGAAGGTAAGGATCTTTTTTTATTATTACTCCTCGGTCGACCAATGCAAGTGCTTGTTATATAATTAGAATATCATGAAAAAGTGCATTTACTTCAGTTATTCAGCTTAAACTGTGAAACTAATATGTGATAGACTCATTACATGTGAGAGATGAGATATGTAGCCTTTATTTGTTATCATGTTGATTATTATGGCTCAGCTTGTAAAAAAAAAAACAAATAAAAAATATCAGAAAATTTGAATATTTTGAAAATTGACTCTTCATCATGAAAATTATAACAAACATACTGTAAGTCACTTTGCATGTAATGAGTCTACATCATATATTATTTCACAGTTCAAGTTGAATAACAGAAGTAAATGCACTTTTTCATGATATTCAAATTATATGATGAACACCTGTATATCAGCCGATTTCATGGACGGTTAAAGCTAGAGACTTCCCGTATTTTGCATTAGAAAGAGCTCAGTTATAGCCTTTAAAATGAGCTCCTCCCACAACTTCCAAGTTCGTACACCTCAGATCCTGTTTTATGTATTTTATGTTGCAGACTTTTGCTTATATTTTCAGAATAGAGACTTACCGATTATTGTTTTCGGTAAGTCTGCTGATTTGTGTCTTTCAAACAAGCTCCCTCTGAAGTACCTACTAAACATGAATATCATCAATAAATCAGCCCTATGTCCCTCATGCAGCGCCCCCTGCTGTCACAGCTCAACACTGACACATTTTACAGTTTAGAAGCTTCATACACAGGATTATAGAGAAGTTATTTTTAAAATATATATAAAAAATATAAATTATTGTCCCTGTATTTGGCTAAATCAAGTTTCCATCTTGTTTTCGCTCCTTCAGACATCTGCATCTCGTGTGGCAGTTTGACCGTGTCTCGGGAGCACCCGCTGTTCGCTGGAGGGATGTGCCAGGGCTGTAAGGTAAGATTTACCCGCTCTGAACATTAACACGTCTGCAGGAAAGCCCAAAAATGAATAAATAAATGTATTTTCCGGCAGAACTGCTTCCTAGAGTGTGCGTATCAGTACGACGATGACGGCTACCAGTCGTACTGCACCATCTGCTGCGGCGGGAGGGAGGTGCTGATGTGCGGCAACAACAACTGCTGCCGGTCTGTGGCTTTCATTTCACGTTCAACGATACACTTGTTGTTGTTTATAGGGTACAAACCTCCCTCTCGTCTCTCTCTGGGCAGGTGTTTCTGTGTGGAGTGCGTGGACCTCCTCGTGGGCTCCGGAGCCGCTCACGCCGCCATCAAAGAGGACCCCTGGAACTGCTTCATGTGCGGCCCGCGGCCCGTCTACGGCCTGCTGCAGCGGAGGCAGGACTGGCCCTCCAGACTGCAGCTCTTCTTCGCCAACAACCACGACCAGGACTTCGTGAGTGTCTTACATTGCTCTCGCAGCAAAGACGAGTACGGGTTCTTTCATTCGAACTTTCACTGTGATGTTTTCAGGAGCCTCCAAAGCTTTACGCTCCCGTCATGGTGGAGAACAGGAAACCGATTCGAGTCCTGTCACTGTTTGACGGCATCGCAACAGGTAACAGCTCTTTGTCTGTACTATAAACTCTATTTGTGTTTATAAAACCATTCAACAGTTCGCAAAAACTAAAGGGCAGCTTTAATATGTGTGTTGCATTGTCTGTAGAAGAAGCATTTCAAGCACAAAATAAATCGTCGTGTGTTTTGTCATATAGGACCAAACATATTTATAAAGGGCATCCTAATTCTGTTAAGAAATAGGAATCATGCAGAATCCTATTGAAACAAAGAAGTGAGCTGCAATATAATACATGTTCTGCATTTTAGAATAGGGTTGCAAAACTAAGGGAATTTTCTATACAGAAAAATGTGCACTGGACAAGCTAACAGGCTAATGGGCAAAGCTAACTGTGAGCTAGCACCACTTAAACAGTATTTACAGCCAGGTTTGAATGAAAAAAAAAAAGATCTCCATTGTGTAATTGGATGTACAATATCCCTCTCTCCCCTTTTCTTTCCTGTCAGCGTAGTATTTACTCTTCCGGACAATTAATTTGTAAAAAAAAAAGCACAACATGCTACGACACCTGCAGTGGCACTTATGGCCTCCAGGGGCATGGGTTACGTAGTTGAACTTGAACTGAAAGTTTCTTCTTTACAGACTGATATGAACTGAAGCATACAAATCTAATTTTATAGTTTTACACTGATATATCTGTCACAGCAGAGATCGAAAGTCTCAAAGAAATCATCACCACATCAGGGTTTGGAGAGGACAGTGTTTTATGTGTTTGATATTGTTCAGTTGTTCAATATTCTATGGTTTTCTGAGTCTGTGCCATGTGTCTGTAGAGATTGTTTGGTCTAATGCAGCTCTGTGTTAGACACAAGCTCCATCCACTCCTCGCACAGTGTTGTTCACAGTTTGTCCTGATCTGAGTGAGAGACATGGCTGTCAAGTGTTCCGTTTTGGCTTGGAAACTACTGTATTTTTCCCTCTTTCCCGCTGTCTTCCTGTATATTAGCTTTAACAACAAAAAATATCCTAACATGAAACTCAGCCGTTTGTCCTAGCGCTCACTAGAAAGAGAATTGTAGGTTTAGGAAAGTTGTGTTATGTTTTGACGATATGTTTCTCACACTTCCTGTCTGACTCTAGGGTGATGTTTTATGGTTAAAAAAACATTCATGTGTAACTAATAGTTCTTTAATTGTTTTACAGAAATATACTGTTTATTTAAGCGTTTTGACAGTTCTTCATTTTTTTAAATTCCCAAAATGAGGAATTTTCCACCCTGTGCAACCCTATTTTTGAAGCCTTAGAAGCCCAGTAAATATGGAAAGAAAAAATTGAAAACGAAGCACAAGTTAAAAGTAGGGCAGTCATAATAATTACTATGTCGACTTATCGTTCAATAAATAACAGATAAACGATACATTTTTGGGCTCGATATTTATCGTCTGTAAATTTATCAGCATTACCCCCCTTTTTTTTATTGTAAAACTTTGATTTTCAACTGAAGCAAATTGAGTCACATTATATTCCATGTTTTTTGCAGTTTGTGTGATGTTTTAGGATCTGATTATGCACTTTTAGAGCAAAGGTTCACAGTCATTTTACTGAGAGTTGGCAGTATTTAGTATCGTAAGAGTCAATATATCGTTTATCGCAATACTTTCTTTCCTCAATATATCGAACTTCAAATCTGCTCGTGACAGGCCTAATCAAAAGTGCATTTCTCAGTATTAGTAAAAGTCTGATTCTTCTGCATTTGTATATTGATTTGGAAAATGCCACTACACTGCAAAAAGTAGAAAAATCTGCCAATGGAATGAGTAGTTTTGCACTTAAAATAAAAACAAACATATATTTCAAGTAAAATGAGATTTATGGTCTAATTTTAAGCACAATAAGATATTTTTTCTGGTTTTATGTGCAAAAATACTTGTTCCATTGGCAGATTATCTTACTTACCTAATAAATCAAAGGCAAATATACTTATTTCAAGCTAAATTGACCTATTTTTAGATTACTTTTTGTAGTGTACAGCTGAACCGAAACACTTCTTACCTGTCCTCACTTTTCGTGTCTGTCCTTCTGCAGGGCTGCTGGTGATGCGGGACCTGGGCATCGAGGTGGAGCGCTACGTGGCGTCGGAGGTGTGTGAGGACTCCATCACCGTGGGGCTCGTGAGGCACCAGGGACGCATCATGTACGTGGGAGACGTCCGCAGCGTCACCAGGAAACACGTGAGTATCTGGATAAGAACCGAAACTCGTCGACTCACGCTGATTGTGCTCGATTTGAGACGTTTAAACTAAAATAGATATTCATGTGTTGACTCCAGATCCAGGAGTGGGGCCCGTTCGATCTGGTCATCGGAGGAAGTCCCTGCAACGACCTGTCCATCGTGAACCCAGCTCGAAAAGGTCTCTACGGTAGGCTCTGCTTACTCTCCCTGACCTCTGTTTCACATGTGTTTAAGGCGAGACACGGCAGAGGAAACATTGATTCTTCCCGCAGTGGTTATAGCTTCTTTTCTCCCAGATCTTAGTTTAATGTCAGAGAGAAAAAAGACCAAACACACCCTTTAGATTCACCTTTCCCGCCATTATTCATTCACAAATATTGACATGTTTGGTATCCACTTGTCGTATGAAAGGCGAACGAGATGACACTGTAATCCAAATCCAATATATTGAAATATTCAGATATTCATTTTTGTCAACATCACCCAGCCTTAAAGGTGCACTATGCACCTTTTAGTGGAAATTAAAAGCAAAGTTAGCTTAGAACCGTCACTTTCCATCTTGGTGGCTTCTATGATGCTTCAGGATCAATTTTATTTCAGGTTTTTTAGGATCTCTGTTAGGTTTTTAGGTAAAGTAGGTAAAGTATAGGCATTTATTTGATATATTGTACCTCTACCACTATGGAGCACAAATTTTTGTGATAAATATAAGTATTTTCTGAAGATATTTTTCAAACCCGGAAGACAAAACGCTTGGATTCAGTTAACTCCGCCCCCTCTCTCCGCACATACAACTTTTGCAGTAGTTATACAGTTATAAGGAGTTGACATTTGCAACACAGCTTCATAAATGGCTAACACACACGCTAACACGTGTTTTGATTGACTAACCGCTCTGGTCCATCGCTGTTTACATTATGGGATTGTTGTTGGTTGTAAAAGTTTATCCACTTTGAGTCTGGGGAAGGTTCACCAAGAGACAAGTCACCGAAAAACACTATTTTGGCTGATTGTCGCCGAATACTGGAAAGAAATTCCAACTTCTGGCGAGTGGCCTCTTCTTTTGGAAGGTTCAATAAATTCCTCGTAGCCAAACTTTTCTCCGTGACATTATCGTTAGGTAAGAAAAAAGAACAGGTGTCCAGAGTAGGTTTGAAAGAGCTCCCTCTTCACAGCTTCCTGTGCAAACATGATGTTTTTTAATAGATAAAAAATAAATAATGAAAAAGCTGTTTTACAAATAAAAATCAGGCCGTAAGTATAGAGTTAAGACATTACATTACAGATTTCGAGCACTTCCGTTTCACTCTGATGACACAACGGAGCAACTCAGTGGTTTTCCAGCAGAGGGCGGAGCAGCTGCTCGGAGAGCAGGATTCAGGAGGATTGCTGAGAACTGCGTGAATGAAGCCACAAACCACTCTGGGGGTGTTTTTGATAAGGAAATAGCATAACAACATGGCTAAAAGCCATGTTGTTATGCTACATGTTATTATGCTAAAACCTTTAATATAAACTTTTTCTTAACATAAAAAGTTATATAGAGCACTTTTAATGTGCAGATATTACACAACTTTAAGGCCCTTTTCTCTATAGCTATAGCTCCGAGCTTTAGTGTCTCCGAAAGTCTCTAAACTTTCCAGGCTATTTGTAAATATCTAGGTCCTAGCTTGATTTACTGAGCTTTGCATCCCCCCCAAAAAAAAGTTTTACAGATAATAAATAGCTTATAGCTCGCTTATTAAAAAACTAAACAAGATCACCTCTTTGTAACTATGATATCAACAAAATAAAACCATAAATTCAAACCTGGCTCTATCCATTAATGAGATTTTGTCACTGAAAATATTGTCAATTTGATCAATAGTGCCTTATTTGAGCCCTTTTTTTATATGAAAGCTTATCATATGAATATCTCTAAAGAGATTTATTATTATTCCACTGCAGTGTCTCGTCTTAGCGTTTAATCGTGCTCCTAGTTTCCGACCGTGGCGTTTTGTTTTCGCAGAGGGCACGGGCCGCCTGTTCTTTGAGTTTTATCGCCTGCTCCACGAGGCTCGACCGAAGGAAGGCGACGACCGGCCGTTCTTCTGGCTGTTTGAAAACGTGGTGGCCATGGGCGTCAGCGACAAGCGGGACATCTCGCGGTTCTTAGAGGTAAAAACACATCCAGGTTTTGTCTTTGTTTCTTTGCGGGGCACGGCTCACTTTTCCCTCTGTGTTGCGTTCAGTGTAACCCGGTGATGATCGACGCGAAGGAGGTGTCGGCGGCGCACAGAGCCAGGTACTTCTGGGGAAACCTCCCTGGAATGAACAGGTCAGTCACGGTGTCGACACTAATGGTGTGTGTTATAAAGGAAGTTAACATTTATTCCTCTTCAGGCCTCTGACTGCCACGTCCACAGACAAACTGGACCTACAGGACTGTTTAGAGCACGGACGAACTGCTAAGGTAATGACGACACCTTTGAAATCTAAATTCAGAGATACTGTATCAATCTGTGACACTCCACGCTTTATCAGTTGTGTGATCAGTGTTTACAGCCTTTCTGTGTGGAGTTTGCATGTTCTGCCCGTGTCCAGATTTTTGTGGTTTCCTCCAGTTTCCCCCTGACACTAAAAACATGTACAATAGGCCAGAATGAATGTGTGAGTGAGTGGTTGGTGGTGGTCTGAAGTACGAGCTTCAGGCAGGAGCCAGACTAATCCTCCATGTTCAGAGATACATGGGGGATACAGTCTGGAATTGTGTGATTTGAATCTCGCTGACTCCGGCAAAACCAAGACGAGCCAATCAGAGCACGGGAGGCGGGAGTTAATGGTGCGTCATCTTCCGCGCTAGGATTTCCCATCAACCAGTGCTCCTCCTCATTTTTTTGGTCACATTTTGGTCATTTTTTTGGTCACGTTTTTGTAATTTTTTTGTCAAATTTGTATCTCATTTTTTGGTCAATTTTTGTAATTTTTTTGTCCATTTTTTGTCAATTTCCTGCGACATTTTTGTGACATTTTTGCCACTTTTTCAGCAATTTTTCGTCAATATTTTGTCACTTTTTTGTCACATTTCCATCATTGTTTTCGTCTCAGTTTTGTTGATATTTTCACAGCTTTTTTACCAGAAGCTTTTGGACTTGGGGTAAAGCCAAACTGGAGAAAGTGTGCTCGGTTCAGGTGGGAGTTAAGGGGTTAAACATCCTCTGCCTGTTGTTTCTCATGATGCTGGACAGTAAACTGGCTGTTTCCGCCCTCTAGTGGTGGAAGACGGAGCCAGCGTGTGTTTTATGTGACGCTTTCACTGTTTTCTTGCAGTTTGAGAAAGTGCGGACGATCACCACCAGGGCGAACTCCATCAAACAGGGAAAGGACCAGCACCTCCCCGTCTACATGAGTGAGAAGGAGGACATCCTGTGGTGCACCGAGATGGAGAGGTACAAAAGCCACATTTACCATTTATGTACATTTATTACTGTTATTTGTTGTAGTAGTGCTTTTATTTATTCATTTATTCATACTATGTTTCTGGGAGATGCCACAAGTGTCGTTTTGACTTTTTTTTCAATGGGTTTGCCTGAGCTTAGGTCGATTTGTGGGAGCTTCTGAAACAAGTTTGAGTCTCTTTGGTTTTTAGAATAAATCTTACACATGAGAGGAAAGCACTAACTGTTAACCATGCTCATGCTTCACAGCTAGAAGGTCCCGGGTTTGATTCCCAACTGGTCGAAGCCTTTCTTTGTAGAGTTTGCTTGTTCTCCCCATGTCTGCGTAGGTTTCCTCCAGGCACTCCAGTTTTCCCACCACTAAAAACATGTACAATAGGCCAGGATGAGAGTGTGTTTGAGAGTGTGCATTAACATGAACTGACCTAATCAAATAAACCAATAAATAAATAACAATGAGCTAGCTTTGTTTAATTTGTGTCTTTGTTTCAAAGGCTGTACATTTTAAAGCAGTACTAAGTAACTCCTGCCCCTAGAGGCCGTAAGCGCAACTGCAGGTGTCGTAGCAAGTTGCAATTTTTTAACGTATTAATTATTCGTGAAGGTAAATACTACTCTGACAAAAAAAGGCGAAGGAAGAGATGGATATTGTACATCCAATTACACAATGGAGATTTTTTTTTTCACTCAAACTTGCCTGTAAATACTGTTTAAGTGGTGCTAGCCTGCAGTTAGCTTTGCCCGTTAGCCTGTTAGCTTCTTCTTTGTAATTCTACTAGTGTGTATTGGTGGCTCCGGTCCGGTGGCAGTCAAGTTGCAATTGTGGTTTTCTGGTCAGAGACTCCAGGGGGAGATGAAAGACCCTCTAATCATCCCATAAACACTTGTATTACCCCCACAGGGACTAGGAAAGGATTTATTAAGGTTAACAAGTTACTTCGTGAGGGTGGCTTCTTCCCCCATAGCATCCAGTGCAGGCTCTCTGAAGCTAATCATTTTTGGAGACAGCTCTATTATTTGGAATAGGAAAAATAGAAATAAAGGGGAAAAATAGGACAATGTTATGAGTGTAAAGAGGCCCCAGGTTAGAGCAGCTTGGACCCCCACTTTAGGAACCTTTTTATATGGCATTTTATATAATACATGTGATGAAATCTCTCGCTCTCTCCAGGGTGTTTGGTTTCCCCGTTCACTACACCGACGTCTCGAACATGAGCCGCTTGTCCCGCCAGAGGCTGCTCGGCCGGTCGTGGAGCGTCCCCGTCATCCGGCACCTCTTCGCTCCCCTCAAAGATTACTTCGCCTGTGTCTGAGACGCAAGTACCACCCGCTCGGACGCAAAGCAGGGCACAGAGAGACGCCGGCCGCCTTTGGGAACCACCCGAAAAACAAGTCTGGGAAAGTTCAGGTGTAGTTTCTTCAGTGGGAGGAAGGGGGGGGCAAATTTGGAGATCTGGTTGTCACGGTGATGAGCTTGAGGCTGACAAAAAAACGCTGGTTTATCCCTAAGAAAAGTTAAAAGCTGAGAGTTTTATTTTTCTAATTTCAGTCCTGAATGAATACTTTGAACAGATTTTACTGCAAATGTTACTGGAAGGTGACATTTTTAGCTTTTAACCACATTATATCCTTGTTCCCTCGCCAAAAACAGACCTGGATTAGTATTTAACCCCTTAACTCCCACCTGAACCGAGCACATTTTCCCAATCTAAAAGCTTCTGGGAAAAAGGTGTGAAAATAGCAACAAAACTGAGACAAAAACAAGGATGAAAATGTGAAAAAAGTGAGAAAAAACTGACGAAAAAGTGACAAAAAATTGACAAAAAAGTGAGAAAAATTTGACGAAAAATTGAGAAAAAATTGACAAAAAAGTGATAAGAATTTGACGAAAAAATGCGAAGAATTTGACCAAAAAGTGACAAAAAAATGAACCAAAAAAAATCGAAAAATTTGACGAAAAAGTGACAAAAAAGTCACGAATATTTGACAAAAATGAGATGACCGCCCGACAAAAAAAGTGATGAAAAAAAAAAAATGATAATGTGAGGAAAAAGATCAATTTAGTTTTGTAGGTCTTAGCTTCCAAATGAGGTGTTACACTGGCATACAGGATTTGGGTAAAAAGCTGAACTGGAGAAAATGTCTCTCGGTTCAGGCGGGAGTTAAGAGGTTAACTTCCTTCACACAATTTACAGCCATCCCTTTCACTATGGTCGTTTCTTCTTCTACTCCTGAATCTCTCTGATCTGTATCTCCCACATGTTATTGCGTCACAAAACTATCATACACATTGTAAATCCAATAGCAGTTCAAAGTGTGTTCCTCATGGCGCCATAGATTTACTAGCATGCCATTAAGATACAATTCAAAGCTTATTTTACTTTTTTAGAGTGTGTCATGCCGACTAGTGCCTGCAGAGGGCGCTCCAGGCCAACTACTGTCAGTGCTAGGTCCTCAAAAGTATATTTTTAACCCTGGTTTATGGATAAGTGAGAAATGAAATTGAATAAAGCACATATTTATGTAGTTAAAGATTGTATAATTTTAAATAATGAACATAATGATTTAATTCCTGCTATTTAACCGCTGGATTTCCGCTTTAATCAACTTACTGCAGTGTTTTTGTCAACTTTAAAACACCTTGATGGAAAAATCTCCAACGTTTGCTCTGTATTGTTCCAGTCCTGTGATCTTTATACACATATTTCACATTTTCGCCCAATTTTCACCCATTTTCTGACGTCCCAGACTTGTTTTGATCCCAAAGGCGCCGACCCAGCTCCATCGTTTAGGAACCACATCTAAACAGAATGTTGTGTTGTAGACATTATCGCCTTGAGCCTCAAACTGCGGCCCTCGCGCGGGTGTAGTTTGTCAGACTTTGACGTAGTTTTTACATTATTACGACTTGCATTTTGAATTGTAATTTTTATTCTATTTAATTTTGATATTTTTTTTTTGGTCATTTTACCGTTTTTAGCAGTGTTATGTCAAGGATTGTTGATTTTGTTTTTTGTTTTTTTCGTGAGATACGTTTTTGAGACTATGCTTTCTTCTCGAGACACTGAAAGTAGAAGGTGCTGTTTAAACTCCATTGGAAAATACAGGAAATCTAGTTTTTGCAAAAACTTTGTGCTAGATCATATCTTACATATATATACAGTGGGCTCAGAGGGTGCTCAGACCTCTTTTAATTCTGTCTATGTTATTATGTAGCAGGCTGATACTGAAATTAATTAATTGTCGTTCTATATATAAAAAATCTACATAAATTTCCCCACAATGATATGTAAATTATAGAATTTTAACAGTTTAGGGAAAAAATATAAAAACTAAAATGTAACGGTGATATAAGCATTGAGATCATATACATCGACTGCAAACCCTTTTTATTGTGCCCGAAAGGTTTCGGTCTGCATTAAATTACATTGGCCTAGAACAGGGGTAGGCAACGTCAGGCCCGGGGGCCAAATTTGGCCCTCCAGCATAAAACCTTTGGCCCCAAGAGAATTCTGAAGAAACATTAATTCATAAATCAGAGACCAAATACATGAAAAGGACTCTAAAATGTGGAAAATACTGTCAATATTCTCACATTTTCCAGCAAAACACCCCATTAGGTCATATATTATGTGCAAAACTTATATTTGTAGAAAAAAAGGTGCTTTACTTTGGGCTACAATTGTGTGTTTCAGCCCTTGGTGTCGTGGCAATGAAGAAAATGAAATGAAATGAAAATGAAAAAAAGTTGATTGATGATTTCAAGACAATATATTTTGACATTTAATTTGATGCATTTTAGATTGAAAACTTCAAAATGAAAGTGGGCATATCATGCAAAATTGACTTTCATGAGGTTTAAACCATATGTTTTTACATTGTTCCCTCATCAAAGACAGACCTGGAGTGTTTCACAACATTCACTCAGACGAAGTTGTTAAATTTAGCTGTTTCTTCTTCCACGGTGTCAGTGACTCGTTCTGTACTTCCTAAAACAAACCTAAAAACTGTCCTCCACATTTTTAAAGCCCATAATCCAACATTGGATTATGGGAAGTTATTTTTTAGATTGTTCCTATTGCTGCCAGCAGGAGGAGCCCAAGAGTCTCACCAGCTCTTTCCCCTGCATTTCATTGTTACTATTAAATTCTATTAAAGACATACAGTATTTTCAAATTATACAACTTATCAAAGCTGAGGCTCCAAAATAAGGCTTTTAAGTCTATTTTTTGCCAGACATGTCCACTTTAACCCAAATGAGTCAAAATACAGTATCCAAAACTAACACCATTAAGCCAGATTTGAACTGTTTTGCACATTAAATTATTATAAATGCTATTTATATTTTACAGAAAGGGGTTCTGGGCTGTAGGTTGATTGATTTTGGGAATCACGGTCTGAAAAGTTTGAGATGTACAGTATCAGCTTCAACATAATTACATGGGGATAAACAGAGGTGCATGAATAATTGCTCAACCCACTCAACATTAACGTGTTACTGATGGACATTACAAATACTCATTATCTTCATTATTATTCAAATGGAGGAGGCACTAAAATCAGTCATTCAAACTCTGTCTAGCATCCAAAATAATGCCCGGGTGAGTGGAGAATATCGCAATTTTTTGATTAGGAGAGTGCCTCGGTAATGTCTATCAATAATAACTGCATTTTGAGAAAGCCCATTTACAGTGTCTGTAGTTAGCTGTGTCTCTGAGAACCCAAACACATCACAAATACCTCTGTTTTACTGTTTCTACACAACTGAAGTGAATATGGTACTACTGTAATGCTGTCGACAAACATGGTGCTCCTCGACTCCGGGCAAACTCCCATTTCTCACGTGGCTTTATCGATACAATATCCTCATTTGCACCGAGTAATGTCACGGGATTTCAGTTTGGTTATAATGATCGTCAGGGGGAAGTTAAATTCAAAATAAATTTAAAAATGTCAAACGTTTGATATATTGACATTATAGATACTGACGGTAATGCGTAATACAAGGGGGCGTGGCCTAGCCGAGGGGGAAGAAAACCTCTCATGGGAATTTCTCACAATTTTTGGCCATTTACTGGTGGATTCTAAACATATTTATCACACACCAATGAAATCGAGCCAGAATCGGGTCCATATCGATGTTTTTCGCAGCAAATTGTCCAGGAGAATTGAAAAAAACTGCGCTCATAGCTAGCATCAGCATATGCAGCGTGAAGTTAGCGTAGCTTCCTGGGTAGCATTGTCTGTTTTTTTTTGTATTTATGGGCTGTTGAACCACTTGGCTCCTCTACATGTCTCTGTGTCTTTCTTTAGCAAGAAAATATATTCATGATTCAGCATTTGTCAAAGTAATGGTGGAGTAAACGGAGAAAGTAAAAAAATCTGTTTCCCCCTCTGAAAATGCCCAAATATGGTCATGTAGGAAGCAGCCATTTTATACCGCCGAAACTTAGTAAAAACGGATGAAAATCATAGTAATATATTGCTCTAAAAGTATATATTAACTATCTTTAACAACACATACATTGAAGAAGCAGTGAAATTCAGTCTACTTCGGTAATTTGTAAAAGTATTACAAAAATAGAATAACAAAAATGCAACTAAATGTACCTTCGCTAAATGTTGAGCCCAGAAATACAATATATTTTATGTTTTCATTGAACGATAAGTCGATATATACTTTAGTAATAATTCTGACAGGTTTGTACTTGAGTATTTGAGGATCTGTACTTCAAGATGTACTACTATTGAGAACTTTTTACTATTGGCCACATAACAGTAGATGGCGCTGTGTAGCTGCACTGTCAATGCTAATGACTGGGAACGAGAAAGTAGTTTTGTCCCTGTCTTGTTGCCGTAAATGTATTACTTTTTTAAACAGATTAAAGTATTTACTACAGTGAATACTCTACAAACTGAACCCTAGATATTCCTCGGTGGACGTGAGGCGTTTATGGACCTGTCGCTGTACTGTTTTTTGTAGTTTTCCAATATCAAATGGACTCTGAACGGTCCAGACCTTTAGCATATCCTTCTTCTGCTGCAGCTAATACTGAAGAACATGGTGCTCACTGCCTTTGGACCTGCACAAACGCAAAGCCTCATGGGAAATGGAGTTTACCGCCGTCGATTAATATACTTAACTACTTTTTCTACTTTTGACCGATAACATTTTACTGTAACGACTGCGCTGAAACTCCTCAAAAATCAAGTGGTTCTTCTACCTTTTTATAGACGACTTTTTGTGCTGTTTTATTGACATTATTAAGCACTTTTATATGTATACTTTCTTTGTTTTTTCCTAATTTTTTTTAAGATATTGGTTTCTGTTTGATGATGTGAACTGAATCTGAATATCCTTGTGTAATGCTTTTGTAAACAGTAGGGCTGTGCCATTAGAAGTGACCGGATTGAATCGAAACTATGTGAAAATTATGTATTGGACTCGTTGTACAGTAGATGGATTTGTAACATGTAAGTTTGAATTTTTTTTGTTGTTTTTTTTTACCATTGTTCATATTGTTTTCTGTTCGAAGCAGGATGCAGTATGTCTCGGCCAGGGCTGCACGATGTAGATACAGATTGATCGGGAATCGAACCCACAACCCAGAGGAAGGAGTCGGGATAAAATCTGCGAAAGGAGTCGAAACGCTCACAACATTAACATTTTAGTTTAGTGGATTGTTCCTATAGAGAAATATAGTTCTCCTAATATCAACAGTGGTAGGCAACGTCAGGCCCGCGGTCCAAATCCGGCCCTCCAGCATCGAACCTCTGGCCCTCAAGATGATTTTGAGAAATAACTTTACTAGGGGTGGGCCATATCGTATCCTATATCGATATCATTTTTGATATCATTGTCATTTTTTGTATCACTGTGGACATGATATAATTCATGTTTCGCTCAGCTGACTGTAGAACACGGAGACAGGTGCTTTAAAATTAAAATTAAATGATGTTAACTTCCTGAGTAGATCATATTAGTGAGGAAATTAGTAAGGTGCTAGGAAAAAAAGAATGAAATATATTTGCATTAATCTTCTCAATAGGCGTAAGCTTGAATTTTGAAGTCATTTGTCAGTTTTGAAATATATCGTTATCGTGATATTTCTTTTTTATATCAGGATAGAGATTTTATGAGATTAAATTAATAGATTAAATGCCTGTTTAAGTACTCAGAAATGAGGAAAATACTGGCAATGCTTTTAAAATTTCTTAGCAGAACACACAATTATGTAATATATTATATACAATACTGGCATTTGTTGAAAGTGGTGCTTAACTTCTGGCTACAATTGGGGGGGTCTTCTGACGATGAAGAAAATCGGTCCTCCGCCAAGCAAACTTGCCTACTGCCCCAGTTTTAGGTTAATATGGGAAGAAAGTGATTTTACAGTCGGTAAAGATGTGTGCTGGATCCAAAAATGAAGCAGCAGTGACAAAGAGGATCCACACAACATGCCCTTCATCTTTCTACAAGATCATGGATTTGACCAATATTGGTTTTACACCAAAAGAAAAAGTCTCTTTCAAAAAAAGGTCACACGCTCTAGTATTTCTTACATGTCAAAATGTAGATTTCCATGACAGTGTTGCATTCATTTTTCACCAAGCTCTTGTATTGATGATGGGAGAGTGTGACCACAGTGCAAAGCTTTCTCCAGCACATCCCAAAGATTCTCAATGGGGTCTGGACTCTGTGGTGGCCGATCCATATCATGCTCCCTGATCCACTCTTTCACAATGTGAGCCCAATGAATCCTGGCATTGTCATCTTGGAATATGCCAACAGTAGGCCTATCACGATATCAAATTAGTTTGATATATTGAGGCAGGAAAATATTGCGATAAACGATATTATTGACTCTAAAGATACTATTCTAAAGCATAAAGGTGACAGTAAACCTTTGTTCTAAAAGTCAAAATCTAAGTTTGAGCCCAAAAATGTATAGTTTATCTACTATTTATTGAACGATAAGTCGATATAATAATTATGGTGAAAGCCCAGGCCATCAGGGAAGAAGAATTCCATGATGATTCAGGCTGATCTCATTCTTTTGGCGCATAGTGTTGCTGAACCTAGACCTGACCGAGCAGCCCCAAATGAGAACAGCTTTACATTAAACCTTTATCTTGCAGCCAGTGACCAGACCCGCTGTAAAGCCTGTTGCAGACCGACATAGGAACATGGAATCCTCATTCCTCGTGCAGCCCTGGCCGAGCCCATGTGAAAGAATGTCTCTCTCTACGATTGTGTGAACAGAGCGTGCTTTGTTTGATATTTTTGTCCCTCGTCGTGGACAGCTCGGCCGCTTTCCGAGCCACCATCGTGTCGGCTAACGCGGATTCTGGCCCGAATGCCGATCACTCAAAAAGACACGGATAATTTAAGAGTTTGTCAAAACAAAAAACTGACAAAGTGTCGCGCGAAACGTCGGCACTCAAAGAATTAAAATAGATTATATTAATAATTAACTACAAGCTATTTAAGAATTTGAATTTGAAATTTAATTTAAAGTGAGTTTTTAAGTGACCTTATTCCCTCTCACCCTGGCCAGCCATATCTGAGTTATGTCAATGAGAAAATTCGGTATTTGATGTTATTCCAGTTCAGAAAAGCTCAGTTACCCCAGAGGAGCTCGGAGTAGAGTCGCTGCTCCTTCACGTTGAGAGGAGCCAGCTGAGGTGGCAAGGATGGCTATCTGTTCCGGATACCTCCTGGTCGCCTCCCTCGGGAGATGCTCCAGGCATGTCCTATTGGGACGAGGCCTCATGGAAGACCCAGGACACAGGACACGCTGGTGGGACTATGTCTCCGAGCTGGCCTGGTGTCGCCTCAGGGTCCCCCCCAGAACAGCTGGAGGAGAGGTGCGTGGATTGGGAAGTGTGGGCATCTCTGCTCAGACTGCTGCCTCCCCGACCCCGCCCCGGATAAAGTGGAAGAAAATGGATGGATGGATGGCCAGTCCAGGCTTTGACTTTGACCTACTCTACCTTACCTCTACTTTTGGAGCTTTTTAACCTATAATATCTGACAACCTGCTTGGTAAATGGTGTCAATTTACATAGAGCTCATTATCTGTCTCTAGAAACTATATATATTATCCAGTTTATGGAAACAAAGCAAAACGTTTATCCATAGATTTGATCTGAAGTCCATTCTAACATCTCAACCAACATTTTATGGATGGAATCAGACAAAACATCATCATAATTTAGTGCCCAAAATGTCTAAAACCCCAATTGTACTTCAGATGGGCAATAAAGATCATTGACTTTAAATGAAACATCACACCCAGTTGCTTTTGCAGGGCTCAGAAAACGATCAACAATCCCATAATTAATCAGTTCTTTATGGCTGGCCAGACCATTATTTTACTCCATGCCATAAACCTATAGTTATGGCTGTCCCCCATCCTAATTTGTACATACTTCTGTACATATCTCTCTCTTGGTTTCTCAATTTGTCATTTTGTATCGCGTATAAGATGTACAAATATAATTCTTTGCTAATATATATCACTGAATTAGGCGCATCTTAGGAAAATGAAATTGGATTGAAATTGCATTTAGATGTAGGAGAAATGTTTGGGGTTATTTTTTGTTCCGTTTTCTTTATTTTGTCAAGTGGATCCAGATGAATTTGTGGTGATTTTTGACAGCTTTAAGACTTCACTGCACAGCCCTGTTTTTGTTTTTTCTGTTGACTGTCTTTAACTTTATATATTTAGACGGCCGTAGGTGTTTCCAATGGTGCTATACATTTTAACTAATCAACAGATTATGTGCTACGACCGCGGTTCAAAAGCAAAAAGATGGGACACTGTGAGAAAAGGAATTAATGGTTTGCAAATCTCATACAACATGTCATACTAGCGGGGCGTGTCTGATAAGGAAGTCATTATTTTTGCTCATATACGCTCTAATTATGAGCGTATATGGCACCCACAAATAAAGTCCAGTCAAAATCTGGTCATTATGAATGTTTTTTCACAGCAGATTGTCCACTAGATGTGAAAAACCTGCACTCAAAGCTAGCGGTTAGCGATTAGCATTAGCGATTAGCAATAGCATGAAGCTAATGTTAGAATTCGCTGTTATATGCACAAATTCGGGGCGTTTAAACCGCTTTTCTACCAAATAAGAAAACGGAGACACCGAAAGGAATAAATACATTCATAATTCAGCATTTGTTAAAGCAATTGTGGAGCAACAAGTAAGAAAGAGTTGTTCTTGTTCCTCTTTGTTTTCCCTCTCAAATATTACCATTCATGGATGTTCCTAATAATGTATCTGTAGCAAAAGGTCACAAAGTTGTAGGACACTCATTAATGCAAGAATTATAATATGACATGTCCTTTCCTGCAATTATTAGACAATATAGAGTTTGGTAAGTTCCACTGTTAGCATGGAGATCCGCCATCTTTGCAGCTGTTAGCATACATTTCCATTGACTAACATTAGCTAAAAACAGTATAAAAAGTGGAGAAAACAACTCCGTTAGCTGCCGAGTTACTGCTGGTAAATACATCTAACTCACTGTGGTGTCCAAGAGTTTTAATGTGAACAATAACTTCAGTATTTTAACTTTTAAAATCTCCATTAGTTTACAATTGTTGCTAATCCCATAATGCTTTGCTCAAACTCTATTGGGAACCGGGAAACAAACCGGAGACTTAAAAATATACATGAATGACTCTCAGATATTTGAAACAAGGCAATCGTTCTTTTTGTTCTGTAGTTTACCTCTGACAACAAGAGTCTATCTTTAATCTTTATTTCGTGAGGTGTCCTCTGTTCACTGCAAAGTCAAATGTTGCAAGAAACTAAGCAGCCATTGCAGAAGAGGATGTACCAACAAAAGCAAAAATGTTCTTAAAATAAGTACATTTACCCTTGGAACAACTATTTTTCCACTTAAAGTAACTGAAAACAACTCATTGCACTAATATATTTACTGAAAATAAGTAGTTTTATTCTCATTCCACTGGCAGATTTTGTCCAAAACATGAAGACAGTGAGGAAAAAATAAAAACCTATACATTGTTTGAGCGATAAATACTTTAATAAGATTTGCAAACCATTACTTACTTTTGCCTGGCGTCCCAGTCTTCTTGAACTGCGGTTGAATCTTGTCTGCAGAACACGTCTGGACAATGTTTCGTTTCTCTGTAGTATCTCCTATTTCACTCATATAACTATATTAACAAAGGCATTTTAACTTTGTACTTGAAAAAAGAAAAACAATGGGGCGAAATAGCGAACGGTTTCCTATATTGTTTTAGACTAGACATTGCTGTAGTCGGTGCTTATTCGTGGGAAAAAATCGTGTGAGAAAAAAAAAATTACCTTTATCTGTAGCAATGTAAGCTCAGTACGCCGCGCTTTCAACCATTCCACGCTGTTCTGAATCCCGCCATGTTTTTTTTTATTTCCCTTTCTCCAATAACAATCTGAAATATTTTACTGTTTTCAGCAGGTCAAAATGCTCATGTGAATCTCTACAGTATGTTGTTTTATTTTCTTTGAGAAGTTGGCACAGCAAATGTAGCATCCATTCTCCCCTCGGACAGATTTCTTATATGTTTTTGTGTCCAGAGAGAAGATAGAGGCTCTGTCTGTACTTGTGCTGGAGAACACTTGAATAAATGTCATGTTTTTTTGTGCAGAAATGTGACTCTTTGTGTGTGTTTTTTATCAATGATATTAGAATATACACTTAGTTGTTACATTATTGGCTGGTTATTACATTATTGTTATTCACTATTATATTATTGACTGATTTTATTACATATGTGAATGATCTTCATCTTCTCAGGCCAATATTGTCATAATTAGTACATTATCATCCGGCAAATTGTTATTACGTTATCGGTTTGTTACAAATTTATTACATTATTGGTCGTTATTACCTTGTCGGTTCCTACAGCCCTTAAAGGGAAAAGTCAAGCAATCAAATGGTTTCGGAGCCACTTTCCACTCTTTAGCCCTGTTCCTGTGGCAAATACAGTTATGTGAGCAGGGCTGGACTGGCCATCGGCAGCTTCGGGAGTTTTCCCGATGGGCCGACGTACTTTTGGGCCGGTTGGGCCAGTCAGTCTTTGAGAAACATGTGACACAGGCTGATGACCAGCACAAAGACCAGACAGGTACACATCAACTCATCTAAACTCAGGTAAGAACATATCTCAGTATTTTTCCGCTTTACCCAAATCCAAAAGCTTCTTGACAGGAGTTTACAGCCTATAGGCCAGTGTAACGCCTCATTTACTAAAACATGTACAATAGGTTCCCCTCTGCACCAGAACTCCCCTGAAAAAGAGATTGTTAATCTCAGTGGGGCTATCCTGGTTATATAAAGATCAATTAATAAAATAAAAATTTGAAAGCTACAAAATTGATGTAAACCGTTTTTTCCCCCGTCGTCTTACCGTTTTTACTTTTTTGCGTTTTCTTCACATTATTCATTATTTTTTGGGCGGTTTTTGTGACTTTATTGTTGCGTTTTTCTCACTTTTTCATTGCTTTTTTGTGATATTTTTGTCGCTCTTTTGTCACCTTTTTTCTTGATCTTTTGTTGCTTTTGGACTTTTTTTTTTTTTAAAGAAGCTTCTAGATTTGGGTAAAGCCAAACTGGAGTAAATGTGGTCTCTTCAGGTGGAGTTGATTTCCAGGAGATTTGAGGCAGGCTCAACAACATTCAAATCCAAGCTGAAAATAATTCTGTTTAGCTTCATACGACATTTAAAGTATTTAATCTGCGCTCTTTGCTTTACATGTAATAAATAATAATTGCCTCTAATTGTGCTCTATATAAAGTTGCCCCTGCACTTGAATATTACGATCAAAATAATCCTAACCCTCCACACACCTCCCTAGCTCACTGACATCCCAGCCCTGTCTCCCCTCACCTCGCTCCCTCGGCGGTGGTACGGTCCCTCGCCCCCGGACACGCCCTGCCTCAGACGTGACTGGTCCCGCTGGAGACGGAGGCGCGGTGCGTGGCGTCCGATTGGAGCGTCTTTACGTCGCACAGCGGGACACGGCGAGGAGCGTCAAGACAGCGACAACAAGCCCGCGCGCAGGAAACGTCTCGAACTAGCGAACACAATGTGATAATACAGTAGCTAGATTTGCTTATAGCTTCATTGCAGATCATTTTGTTGACTAGCCGAGAAAGAGAAAGTGCATAAAGGAAGCCATTTGTTGAGCAAACATGCAGAAGCTCAGAATTTCGAGTCCTTTTTACATGAAAATGCCAGGTTTAACTTTGTATTTGGACAGATCAGTTCATTGGTCTTGGTTTCGGTAGCGCATCAACAAACAGATATCATGGTGGAATAAAATATGGCACATACAAGTCGTAATTATAATAGGCTATGCTATTAAAGTGATGTAAAGTAAGGTGCGACCCTGCTTTTACTACTATGAAGAATGGTTTAGGTAAATATTTAGGGTTTCATTTAGCCTGGCTAACACCAGACTAAAATCACAAGTGATATTTAGTCTGGGGACCACCAATTAATTTTCTCGTAGGAGAGGTGTGGTTTACGATCGTCCATAGTCGTTTATTGGGCGATACGAAAAAAAAAAAAAAAAGTCTCATGCGTCTGCACGTAGCCCCAGCCAATCATATCATCGTATGAGATGACGTATGACGTACCCGCTGTAAACTTTTGAGCTAAATTATTTAGAGCAAGGTCTAAAGCTTGATCAAAAAATACCATCGTGTCTGCTGCTGTCATGTTGGATCCGTAAATAAACTTTTTTTTAAATTATCCGTAAATAAACTACAAGCTTCCATATATCGAATAGCGCGTCATCGTCTTGCCGTCCCTCCTCGCTCTGTGATTGGTTCCCAAATCCACCGGAGATTTGGCCATGGTCCCCAGGCTGTTGTGCAGTTCGAAATAATTCGAGCGCACACAGCAGCATGGTGTTAGCCAGGTTAGGTTTCATTGTTAGTACAGCAGGGACATAGTTTATAAAATGAATTGGGTTGGTTTATCCCGCACATTTCCCTTGCTTTTTAGCTCTTGGAGATAAAGGCCTCACGCGTAAAATGATTCACGCCCGCGCTTTTATTTACAAAGCCGCCGTGGACCGGAAGTGTCGCTCGGCGCCGGCTTGACGCGTGTGATGCTGCGCCCGGCTGCTCCCAGGCCGGCTCCATCTGCTGCGGATCTCCTCGGGAAGTGCCATCCGCCGCTCGTAGCCTAGTTCCCCGTCACAAAGTCCCAGCCCCGCGGCCGCTTGGAGCGAGAGAGAACCCGAGAGCAGCAGCGAGCAGCAGCAGCAGCGACACCGAGAAGGTTTGTGCACTTTGCGCCTTTTTACGCACGCTTTCGCCCTGCCCAAGTGAGCGGTTTGGGGATGTAGACTTTGTTCCCACGCCCCCTCGGCTACCGTAAGCTACGTCTGGGGCGGCTGCCTTGCTGTAAGTGGTGCCATCCTCTGCGCCCATACACGCCCTCAACCCAATTCCGCTACTTTACGCACGGAGAGGCATTTAAATGACCGGCCTTGGCTAGGTGTTAATAATAGCAAAAAAGGGCGCAAAAGCTGGGGATGAGTAGAGAGGATTCTGAGCTGGAAAGGCGGTTTGTAGGTCGCTGACAAACGCCAGAGGAGCCAGGTGGTGGAGAGCGTTTCCTTTGTCAAGACGCACAAGTCAAGTGTCATGATTGCTGTCTGCACTTACGCAGCAAAACGAGCAGACTTTGACAAGGCTAAACATCGCAACTGATGTGTGATATACCATATTTCTAATTACTGTGTAGTTACTGGCATAGGTTAAGTCAGCCAATATGCAAGAAGTTGTAATTAGGGCTGGGCTGAAGTAGCCTATTATTTTGGGAAATGGGTTATTGTTAAGTAGTAAGATGATCAATCCTTGCCTGGTGCTCATTTCACACATTATATCGCGGCCATACTGTTTTGTATGGCTTGATGTCATTAACATTTTGCATATATTTAAATACATAAATAAAGGAACATGTCCAGAAGGCATTATGCAAATGTGGGTGTTTCATTTATTCCTTGATTAATGGAATTGCTGTGACTTTAGGCCAAAACAATAACTCCTTCTTTTGTTGGTACTTCTTCCCTTTCAGACTTTGTTAATTTTCGGGAGAGATAGTTTCAGCTTTGGTGTTTTATGTGGTTTAGACTTGGGCTGAACGATCGTGAAGTGACTTGCAATAAGCCTGTGCGATAACTATATTATTGCGATATTTCACTAAACGATATCAACACAATATGTTTCATTCTCATTAAACATAATTTGTAAATAACTACTTTTCAGCAAACTGTGTCAAAAGAAGACCTTAAAAACTAAAATTGAACTAAATTAGGAACTATTACACATTTATAAGATCAACGCATTGTTTGTTTTTGCCAGAGTCTGCAAAAAAATGTGTCGATCTGAATCAGATGAAGACTTTCGTGATGTTGCGATGTATTGTGGCTTCTTGTGATACAGATATTGCATCACCCAATATCGCGATACGATATTTTTTGCAAACTATTGTGCAGCCCTAGTTTAGACATGGCTTACCCCGAATTTACACCAGAGGCAATGACTGGGCGTGACTCGAGTTTTTACGCAATATACACAGACCCCGCTTAAACTATGCATATATGTTCACCTCTAAAATGGGTAAGTAATACAATTATCTATAATATATCCCCATAATACCCCTGATTTGCTATCCTAGCTGCGAGCTCTGTCAATCTGAATGGTGAGCCTTTCCACCTCGACAATCAGACGTTCATCGTTCATCACGGACACACTTCACACTTCTTCCACGCAACGAAAAAGTATTTTGAAAGGGTGCTGGAAGTTTATTTTGACACTTAATATCGGGTTCCTGTATGTAAAATGCCAGACATTGCCGTGAATTGGGCCCGCCCCTTTTCTCCTATCAGTTAAAGGGATATTTCAGGATTTTTGACATAGGGCCTCATTTCCTAGTTATCCAGAGTGTTGTTGCTTTTTGGAGATATTTTTTTTTGTAATTCATGCAGTTCTTATATTTGAAGAGTTTTGTGGCGCTAATGCAAGGCTAGCACATTTCTATGGTATCAGCTAGCCTGCATTAAAAACAGTCTGACCCGCTCCACAGTGCACCTGAGGCAAATCACTTATAACGCCAGACTAACCATATAAATGTCTGTGTCGATAGAATAATTTTTGGAATATAACTGACCTGCATCACATGAATGATCGCATTTTGAGGGACTATTTTCTAGCAGATCACTCCGCCGCTGCGTAGCTTATACAACCAGGAAGCTGATGCTGCTCAAATATAAGTTCTTTTAAATGCAAAATGGTTCAAATTACTCTATCGACACAGACAATTATATGGTTAGTCTGGTGTTATAAGTGATTAGCCTCAGGTGCTCTGTGGAGCGGGTCAGACTGTATTTAATGCAGGCTAGCTGATACCATAGAAATGCACTAGCCTTGCACTAGCCTAGCACCACGTAACTCTTCAGATATAAGGACTACATGAATTGCAAAAAAATATATCTCCAGAAATCAGCAACACTCTGGATAACTAGGAAAGGCCTTACTAGGAGAGGCCCTATGTCAAAAACCCTGAAAAATCCCTTTAAACTTTACATTTTGCTATAGTGACAGATAAAATGATGCTGTGCTTTTAAAATGCCTTTCCTGCTGCTGCATTTACAAGCTTACAACGTACTCCCAAGTTACATCTGTGTTTTCTTACCACGAGTTTCCAAAAAAAGAATTAATAATTTCACTCTCAGGAGTCATAGCAGTCGATGCTATCCTACATCTGCATTCTCACCCCGGCATTGTCCCGCTGTAGTCATTCATCAGACGTGAAGCAGCCCGTGCCATGCAGCAAACCCCACAGCCGCACCCTGCTCCTGCACGAATCCACTACTAGAGAGGGAGAAGCATCCCTCACAAAACATGCACAATAACACAATACCAGCGCACGGCGGAGGAGAGAGAGGGAGAGAGGTGGGAGTGGAGCACACCCGGCTTTTGTGAATGGTTAAACAGTGAGAGTAATTATATTCAAATGTATTCAGGAGACAGTAAATGGGACAATAATGGGAGAATAGAGATGTCTAGCTCTGGGAGAGTCGATTGTTTTGGATAAGTTCGAGGCTAAACACGTGAAGAACAACTTTGCGTTTTCTTTGCTTCGTCAAGTATTACTCGAAAGCGGCTATTTTGGAGAACACTTTCACCGCACAGCAAGAAGGTTCCAAGTTCGGTTCTTGTCGTCTGTCCTGTAGTCAAAGAAGTTTCGTCAGCTTTTTACTTTACGTTATTTGATCTCAATTCAATAGACGGTTTTATTGTTTGTAAACATCGAAGGTGGAGGCAATGTGTCGTCCTAGGGGGCGTGGCCCATAGGAATCAATCATAGAAATGCCTTAAAGGTACTAGATGCAAGTTGGGCCATGTTATGCTCACTACTGCCACCTCAGGTCATACATGTAACTGCACCTTATATATTAAGCTCGTGCATGACGGCATTTTGGACCCGAAGCAACAATTGTATGAGTGACAGTGCAGGATTTTAGAGGCAGTTGTGGTGAATAAGTCTGGGCTCATTCTACATCTACATTGGTGGAACATGTAGGGGGAGGAAAATACTTACTTTTAACATAAACTCTGTATAGTCCCTTTAAAGGAACAGGCCACCGCTTTTCCATACTGGGATATGTTCTTACCTGAGCCTAGACGAGTTCATACGTTTCTGTCTGGTCTTTGTGCCCCTGGAAGAGCGTGGTGGCTTCCAACTTCACCCCCGTTTGGAGGTACAGGAATATACTGGGAGAGACCAAATGCTAACAACATCTTTGGTCGTTTGGCGTGACTGAGGGCACGCACAAGGACCAGACAGGTACACATCAACTCGTCAGGTAAGAACATATCTCCGTATGTAAAAACGCTGGCCTGTTCCTTTAACCTGTCAATTTTCAGGACGCTTTATATTAAGGTGAGCTCGTTAAGTATCAATAAGGTACTAATAAGCATTAATCATATGATTGTAAAGCATTGACACACTGCTTATTATACTTTTATCTGTTCACATACTAATATGCCATTAATAATATGCTTATTCATAGCCAACCCTTAAACCTTACCCTAAGCCAAAAATGATTACTAATGCTTATTAATGAGCACACCTTAATCTAAAGTGATACCCTATTTTCTACTCATAGCAAGACAGTTCCACGTTTCCTCTCAGACCAGTCGAGCCTGCATGTTCTCCCCGTGTCTTAGTTCCTCTCTAGAGCCTTAACTCCCCTGCAATCAGGTTTCTCAAATCAAACTTTATCTGAATAAATTAAGGTCAAATAAAGAAGTTATTTCTGCAGAAGAAAGTCGTCGGGGCTGCCTGTCCTTTGTCCCCGGCTCAGTTCGTTCTCATTGGCCACACTCTATTGTCCAGAGGGAGGTCAGGTCACTGGCACTGACTGACACAGGCTGAGCTCTGCCGAAGCCTCAGTCACTCACACTCGTCTCTCCAGGGAACAGCCACCTTTACTTTATATGCTCTAGACTGGCTACAATGTTCCACAAAATGAGGTAGGAAACTGCACAAAATTACTCTCTATTAGATTTATTTATCAGCCAATGGATTATGTATCTTAAGTACTTTACGATACTGTTGCCTGAATTAGGGCTTGACGTTATGGCAAAATGTCAATGTGAACTTTATTTCTATAGCACATTGACAACTTAAGCTGTCCAAAGGGCTTCACAAATAAAATATAATATTCTCAGCTCAAAAGCCAAGGAGACAAGTCTTTTAACTCGTCTTTTAAGTTTACCATGATTTTTTCTCGATTTTCGGTTAGATTTGAGTTCTTCATAATAAAAATCAACACATAAAGCTGATTCATATCTTTACTAACTAATGCTTTCTTCCAGTTTTATTTAACCACAAAAATCATCCATTGTCTCTTCCAAATTCTCATTTTTTTTCCCCCTATTTCTGCAAAAGAAATGCTGTTATATATATCGATTATAAAGTCACATGACAAATATTGCGATCAACCAAAGTAGGGATTGTGATTTCGATTAAATTTCGAGTAATTTCCCAGCCCCTGCCTGAATTGTACTTAATATGTTTTTTTCCTTATTTTTCTAATCTGTGAGTACCAAATACAGTAAGTGCTGCCTCATGACCCACCTCTGAAGAAAAGGATCAGCCTTTATTTGTATAGCGCTTTACAACAGCACCTGCTGAACCAAAGTGCTTTCCATGAGCAACAGATGTTTTTCCGTACTAAAATGTAAACGCAACAATTCTAATACGAGCTTATTTGCTGCTTGTAAAGTTACTATAACCTTCTCTAACTGCAGGCTTTCGATGGATGGATGGATGGATGGACAATTACAAAATGTTGTTTTGATTCAGTTGGTGTAGGATTATGCTGATAACTTTTTTTGGAATAAGAGAATATTCCAAATAAGTCTGGGATATATTGGATGACTGGATGAATGGATTTTAAAGAGACTAGATGCAAGTTAGTCATTTTATACTCACCACTGCCACCTCAGGTCTAATGCGTAACTGCGGGTTCGATATTTAGCCTGTGCATGACGGCACTTCAGACCCAAATTAACACCTTTTTGAGTGACAGGATTTTAGTGTGGTGAACAGGTCTGAACTCATTCTACACATTAGGACATGACTGGAACATGTAGGGGGAGGAAAATACTTAGTTTTAACATTTTTAAACTCTATATAGTCCCTTTAAGTAAACACACAGCTGAGAGTCTAGTTCTTTGAGCGGTGTTTGAGACAAATCCACAGATTTCATCTTCTGGAACACTGAAGAGTCACCAAGAGTCCCCCACACGTGCAGCACAGTGGAGTCACAAGAGGAGCTACGCTTTTCCCAGAAGATGGTGAAAGACTGTTTATATTCACTGAGTTTTGGCTCAACTGTAGGCGGAGTTTCTCAGGTGACCCTCAGGTGAAGAACGTGTCAGAGCCAAGGGAGAAGGCGGGCACTTTCGTTGTACAATAGTATAATGAAAAATAAAGCACTAATTCAATAGGTTTTAACCGACTCTTTCCCCTCCCTCTGCAGACCCAGAGCCGTCGTCATGTCGTCCAGCTCGGCGAACATCCGTATCCTGATCAAAGGCGGGAAAGTGGTGAACGATGACTGCACGCAGGAGGCGGACGTGTACATCGAGAACGGCATCATTCAGCAGGTGGGGAAGGAGATGATGATCCCGGGAGGCGCCAAGGTCATCGACGCGTCCGGGAAACTGGTGCTGCCCGGCGGCATCGACACCAGCGTGCACCTGGACGAGACCTTCATGAACGCCACCTCTGTGGACGACTTCTACAGCGGCACCAAGGTAAAGAAACAACATCAGTTTAGCCTTTTCTGTCTTCATGTGACGACAGCAACTCTATTCTGGACGTGTTTAATTACTTTTCAAAATTAGAGTATCATTATTGTAGCTTTGTAACTCCTGTTATGGAACTTTATGTCACAAAAGCAACTAAATTATCATAAACTTGGACACAGACACTGTTGGTAATGGGTTATTAAAATAAAGCGTTTGGAAGAGGACCTACTGTATTTAAACCTCATGTTTGGCAAATCCTTTTGAACGGCCCTTTTTAAAATTATTTTTGTCATTATTTTTCTAAAAGGGACGATGACAGGTGACAATACAGAGACAAACGTAACAATATAGAGACAATAACAGGTAGGGACAGATAGACACACATGTAAGGAATAACATTCAACTCTTGAGTTTATAATCTATATCACTAGCTTGTTTTAAGTTACATGGAAGGCAACAACTATAGAGTTCAGGACTGTGATGTCTCAAACCTCAAAGGGCAACAGATCTGGGGCTTCTGTTCACATTAAAACACACTGAAGTACTTCTATATGCATTCACAGAGAGATAAGCACAATGCTAACAGTGGTCAATACAGATAAAGTTAGTAAGGGCATCTA
Source organism: Gobius niger (assembly GCF_951799975.1). NCBI lineage: Eukaryota > Metazoa > Chordata > Actinopteri > Gobiiformes > Gobiidae > Gobius > Gobius niger. The sequence goes on from NC_136867.1 coordinate 25,350,204, forward strand.
ATGTTTTCACAGCTTTTTTATTTTTATTTTTATTATTCCTTAGAGATTTAAAGTACTGTTCTGTCTCAATTATAAATTCAAGTGCCCATTTGCACTTATGGATGTAATATACTACCTACAGGTTTACCACATATTTCATGTTGCTGTCCACATCATTCTGCACGTAGCACAGCAGAACATATCTTTTTCCTAATCTTCTTTTTGGTTTTGTACATTTAAATGAGTGTTAAAGGAACAGGCCACCGTTTTTACATACTGAGATATTTTCTTACCTGAGCTTAGATGAGTTGATGTGTACCTGTCTGGTCTTTGTGCGTGCCCTCTGTCACGCACAAAGACCAATGATGTTTTTAGCATTTGGCCTCTCCCAGCATATTCCTATTGCTCCAAACGGGGGTGAAGTTGGACAAACTTGTCTAGGCTCAGGTAAGAACATATCACAGTATGTATAAAGGGTGGCCTGTTCCTTCAATATGGGCCTCCAGCTCCCAAAACACCATCACTAGGAGGCATTCAGAGAAGAGATGGGGTATAGACCCAGGCTGTATTCCACAGCTCGAATAAGTTTTTAAGCTTGAGATGTAAGGAGCTAAACAGAGCATATCATCTTCCCTGCATTTTATTATTTTTGCCACCAAACAAGCTCAGGTTTTTGTTTTTAAAGACGTGCATAAAGCAGCTCTATATCTAGTCCCTTGCCTGTGTGGAGGGGGTCAGAGCGAAGGCAGCTGTGGTTTTATTGTGTGATATAATGTGCTTATGCCTGTGAAAGTAGGACTCCCTCAGAGCCTCAGGGCGACATCATGACTCCGCTCTGACTCTGAGCGCGAACCGCGGCCGACCGTGTGTCACACTGACCCCGTTTTACCCGGCGAGATGAAGGGAAGAATCTGTCAAATAGAGAAATAGAGCAGCTTTTGTCAAAATTTATCCTTATTGGAATTCAGAGGGCAATGTCACAGGAAGCTGCTGTAGAAAATGAGCAAAATTACAATATTAGGCGACGGTTTCTTGTTGCTTAATACAAAAGCTTGCACTGGGAGCTTTTGAAAGTGTCTATAAAGTAATATTTCAGTCTATTGAAGAATATGATGATGTCACCGGACCCAGTGGGGGGGCAGGAGCCAGTTTTTCCTAGTCGTAGCTAAAAAGAGAATGTATGGATTAGAAAAATGATCATTAATATCAATCACTGGGTCTCTGTACAAGACCAAAAATGTCTTCAAAGACAAAATAATATTTCCTCTATATAATAGTATAGGCCTGCAACCCAGCAATTCTCTTTTTGAGCAACACATTAACAAAAAACTAAGACATTTGAATTGCCAAAGCCTCCAAAAATATTGAGAAATTGATATTTTAATGATGTGATGTTACTGCTATCCATCTTTATTCACTTCTGCCTGTGTATTATCTCATCGGGATCCAACACAACCACTATCCCCGACTTAAATGTCTTATTTCTTCTGCCCCTTCCTGTCGTACAGAAACGGCCATACCTCACTGTTTCCATAGCGACACCGCGACTGCTGAAAAACTGCTGCAAAATGGCTTCATTCAGTCGCCCCATTGTGCTCGCAGACAATAAGACAATTACCTCATACCCCCCCTCCTTTTCTCTCTCTTTCCTCACCCCTCTCTCTCTTGCTGTCTCATTGGGGTGGGGGAGATGACTGTGTGGACACTTCAGACGGCATTGCACTTATGATAGGAGTTATAAATCAGGGGTGCTTCTTAAAGGATGTACTTAACTGATGTTTAGATCATCTAGGGGCGGGAGGATGGATGCAGGGGGGCTGGATTTGACCCGGTGTAACTGTCTGGGCCCGGGGTTTAGGGACCTACACTGGAAAAACAGTCATCAAGGAAGAAAGGACTTAAATTTGCTTGATTCAAGAGATCAAATCTAAAGTTTGAGTAGGTTTGGTCTTGTATTTGATGAGATTAAACCTCTTAATACCAATAGAACAAGCAATTTTTCACTTAATTCGGATTGTTTTGTATCATTTCAAGTGAAAAAGGCATGTACAGTGCCTCTCGAAAGTATTCATACACCTTGAACTTTTGCACATTTTGTCATGTTTACAACCCTAAACATGAAGATTTTATTTTGATTTTGTTTACTGAACGTTCACACACAAGTAACACACAACTGTGAAGTGAAAGCAAAATGATACATGATTCTGTTATTTTTTTTAAAATAGAAAAGTGAAAAGTGGGACTTGTATATGTACAGCATGAATTAATACTTTGTGGAACCCCCTTTTGCTGCAATAACAGCAGCAAGTCTCTTGGGGTCTGACTGTACAAGATTTGCACATCTAGAAACTGAAATTTTAGCCCATTCCTCTATACAAAACAACTCCAGCTCTGTCAGATTTGAACGAGAGCGTTTGTGAACAGCAGTTTTCAATTCTTTCCACAGATTTTCAATAGGATTTAGGTCAGGACGTTAACTGGGCCATTCTAACACATTAATATGTTTGTCTTTAAACCATTCCATTGTAGATTTAGCTTTGTGTTTAGGGTCATTGTCCTGCTGGAAGGTGAATCTCCGCCCCAGCCTCAGTTCTCTTGCTCCAGCAGGTTTTCCTCCAAAATGTCTCTATATTAGGCTTCATCCATGTTCCCAACTATTCTCACAATCTTCCCAGTCCCCGCTGAGGAAAAGCAGCCCCACAGCATGATGCTCCCCCCCGTATATTTGACACTGGGGATGGTGCACTCAGGACGATGAGCAGTGTTAGGTTTGCTCCATACATAACGTTTTGCATTTGGGCCAAAAAGTTCAATTTTTGTCTCATCTGACCAAAGCACCTTCTTCCACATGGAGCTGTGTCCTCTATATGACTTCTAGCAAACTTCAAACGGGATTTCTTATGGCCTCCTTTCAATAATGTCTTTCTTCTTCCACTCGTCCATGAAGTTCAGATTTGTGAAGATACGACTTATAGTTGTCCCATGTACAGTTTCCCCCAGCTCAGCGGCAGGACTTCACAGCTCCTCCAGAGTTATCATGGGGCACTTGGTTGCCTTTCTGACCAGTGTTCTCCTTGTTCGCTCTGATATTTTAGGTGGAGGACCACGCCTTGGTTAGTTGGCAGTGGTGCTATACTCTTTCCATTTCCGAACAATGGATTGAACAGTGCTCCGGGAAATGTTCAAATCTTGGGAAATCTTTGTATAACTTAAGGCTGCTTTAAACTTCTCCACAACTTTATCCCTGACCTCTCTGGTGCTCCTGGACCTTCATGATGTTGTTTAGTGACCACAGCTCTGAGGGCCTAAAAAAACAGCTGAAATTATACTGAGAGTAGATTACACACAGGTGGCCTCTATTTAACCGTTAGGCCAAGGTATGAACATTCTGGAGTCATTAGAAATGTTTTAAAGGCAATTTAATGCACTCAGAAAATGCTGTATGAATACTTATGCACGCCCCACTTTTCACTTGTGTGTGAACGTTCAGTAAAAAAATCAAAATAAAATCTTCATGTTTAGGGTTGTAAACATGACAAAATGTGCAAAAGTTCAAGGTGTATGAATACTAACGAGAGGCACTGTATTTAAATGAAAAAGTGAATTTGAGTGGGATTTATGCTTGTTCCATTAGCGTTAGCATTTTTATCTTACCTTAGATTAACTTTTGTCGATTGAAATTTAACATAAATAACCTAATTCAAGCGATTTTAAGTCATTTGTCTCATTTAAAGGAACAGGCCACCGTTTTTCCCTACTGAGATATGCTCTTACCTGAGCTTAGACGGGTTGATGCGTAGCTGTCTGGTCTTTACGCGTGCGCTCAGTCATGCAAATGTTGTTAGCATTTAGCTGTTCCTTTTAAGATGGTCCTTATTCCAGTGTAGGACAGATTGTACCTGTAAGTGTGTTTTGGCCCAGGCCAGACTGACTATGACCGCTTCAGACTTAACCTGACACAGGAATCTATGGGAGAAGCTAATAGGCAAGGCAAGTTTATTTGTAGACCACAATTCAAACACAAGGTGATTCAAAGTGCTTCACATGTTGCATAAAATTAGAAAGAAAGAAATCTATAAAACATCAACATGAAAATTAATTAATACACATGGATTTAAAGCAGTATGAAGTAACCTGTTTACCTTAATAAATCCTTTCCGTAGTCCCTGTGGGGGTAATACAAGTGTTAATGGGATGATTGGGGGGTCTTTCATCTCCCACTGGTGTCTCTGGCCAGAAAACCACAATTGCAACTTGACTGCCACCGGACCGGAGCCACCAATACACACTAATAGAATCACGGAGAAGAAGCTAACAGGCTAACGGGCAAAGCTAACTGTGGGCTAGCACCACTTAAACAGTATTTACAGCCAAGTCTGAGTGGAAAAAATGATCTCCATTATCAAATTGGACGTACAATATCCTAGCATAGTGGTTACTCTCACGGACAGTGCGCTATAATCAAAGCTAAAGACACTACGACTTAAGTTTAGAGCAAATGTTGTTTTGGTCAGGCTGTGTATTTCTCAAAGGAAGTGACAGATAATGATTGTGAGTAGAAGAGTGAGACTGGCTTCCTCGTTAAATAAACTGATTTGGAGTGGTATAGTTTGGCCTGGGACAGTTTATTCTCCGGCCTGGACCAAACTGTGTCCGAGTTTGGTCTGTGTGGGCAGGGCTGAATGTGGTTTGTCACACCAGGCCAACGCCTACGCCTTTTACAAATCACTCTTTTCTACACATTTTTGGTAGGTTACATGCGCACAATCATTACAAAATAGTAGATTACTTAAAATAAAGTACTTGTAGTCATTGTTTGGAATGAGCAGGGCCCATCTCAGCTTTTATAATGGCATTTGCTTTAATGTTTGTTTAAGAGCTGGTTTTATTTTATGGGTATTTTATGGACAACACAAATTACATATTAACTGTATGGATTATTGTAGCACTTCATTCTAAAGTTAAAAGAGTAAATAATTAATCGTCGGTGGCTGTGAGGTTAGCGCCTCACGGTCCCGGGTTTGTTTCCCGAACTGTGTGTAGTTTGCATGTTCTCCTTGTGTTGTTGGCTTTCTTCTTGGTGCTACAGCTCTTCTGACTATGAACCTATCGCTCAAAATCTGGAGATGGGTCCCAGGGTAGTGTGGTAACCGCTCCTGACAGGTTGCCACTACAGCCTGGGAATATGCTTCAAATGCAGAGGATACATTTCCCAATGGGGACAATTATACACAGCCCAACCCCCAAGAAAAAGGTTGCCACAAAAAAAAAATAAAGGTCACACGCTGTAATGTTTGGTTGTAGGGCCTTTAGCTTTGATTACAGCACATCCACTGTGGAATCGTCTCAATAAACTTCAAAAGATCCAGTGTCGTATTCATGTTGTCCTTGTTTTGATGATGGGAGAATGTGACCACTGCAGTAAGACAAGAGTTCCAACCCGCGCTACCATCTGAGCCACTTGAAATGTACCTAGTTTTATCTGGTTTGACATTAAAGGCCACCGTTTTTACATACTGAGACATGTTCTTACCTGAGCTTAGACGAGTTCATGTGTACCTGTCTGGTCTTCACGTGTGCCCTCCGTCACGTAAACACAGCGCAGACGGCAGACAGCATTTAGCTTCTCCTCCTCTATAGCTCCAAACGAGGTGAAGATAGAAGCTACCAAGCTCTTCCACGTTTTCCCTATTTAAATACGTGAAGTGTTACACGATAAAGTATAATTACACAAAATTGAACAATGTGGTTTTTCTAAGTGGATAAAAAGAGGAACTATATTGACCAGACAGGTACAAATGAACTCATCTAAGCTCAGGTAAGAACATATCTCAGTATGTAAAAACAGTGGCCTGTTCCTTTAATGTAATGTTATTTAACCTCTTAACCCTCACTTGGACTGAGCACATTTTCTCAAGTTTGGCAATAACCAAATCTGAAAGCTTCTTGGAAAAAAGTGTCAAAAAATAGCAACGAAAATGGAGATGAAAACAAGAGAATGCAATAAAGTGTGACGGAAAAGTGTGATGAAAACTTAACAAAAAAGCAATGGAAAAAAGTAACAACAGTGCGAGGAAAAAGATCCTTTTGGACGAGTTTTGTAGGTCTTAGCTTTTAAAAGAGGCTTTAGAGCCTTTTAGATTTGGGTGAATCTGAACTGGAGAAAGAACTTTGTTAAGGCGGGGGTTAAGAGGTTAATTGTCATGTTTATTGGGGAGAATGAGAGGTTATCATTTCATAGCACAAGGCAACCATACTGTACATAAGGGCCATGAGCGACTCCCAGTTTTCTTCATCAAACTGCTCTAGCTCATTTCATGCATTTATGTCCCAATAATACCCAGAAACATCTTTAAATGAGTCTTCTAACTGTGTTCTCTTGTCTCCTCCTCAGGCTGCTTTAGCCGGCGGGACGACCATGGTGATCGCGCACGTGTTGCCGGACAAGAACGAGTCGCTGGTGGACGCCTACGAGAAATGCCGTAACGTCGCGGATTCCAAAGCCTGCTGTGACTACGCCCTGCACGTCGGCGTCACCTGGTGGGGGCCGAGGGTAAGGCACTGGTTTCTCCATTTTAAGCATATACTGTGAGAAATGTCGACGTAGCTTGTGAAGCCTAAGAGTTAAATGAGGGCTCCGGACGTTCCTCGTTGTAATGGACTTTCTATTGAAAATGTTTTTCCAGTCTTGGAGTTATTATTGAACCTTTTGCTATTTTTATTGTCATGTATTGCCCTTTTCTAAATATAGGACTCATGGCAATGTGGCAGGGCTCCAAATGCCCTGTCAAATTGCTAGCATGAATTATCTTCAGTTAGCCCAACCTGAAAGCACTTAGTCCATCGCTTTTCTACAGTCTATGATTTCAAGATGATGCACTTCACCGACCCTTCTCTGCAGTTTTACTTTTATCGACTGGAATGGGACTAAAACTCTGTGAAAGGTAGTTTCTGATGACTAAAACTATGATAAAAATCTCACTGCAAAACTGTAATCTGAAAAATAAGTAATTTTGTCATTGATTGGTGTAAGTAATTTGAAGAAATCTCTCTCTCTGGGGTGAGGTTTATACACTTTAATTAAGAAAAAACATCTTCAACAAGAGTTTATAATCTAAATTAACCTCTTAACTCCTGCCTGAACCGAGAGGATCTTTTTCCTCACGTCAACACATTTTTTTTCCATAATTTTTTTGTTGGGTATTCAACTCATTTTTGCAACTTTTTTGTCATTTTTTAGTCATTTTTTTGTCATTTTTTTGTCACATTTTTGTAATTTTTTCGCCATTTTTGTGTCATTTTCTAGTGACATTTTTGTGACTTTTTGCCACTTTTTCATCAATTTTTCGTCACTTTTTTTAGTCACATTTCCATCATTGTTTTCGTCTCAGTTTCGTTGTTTTTTCCAGAAGCTTTTGGACTGGGGTAAAGCCAAACTGGAGAAAATGTGCTCGGTTCAGGTGGGAGCTAAGGGGTTAAGATTGTTTTAATCCAATTTTTTTGAGTGTAATGAGATCGTTTTTCTTAATTCAAGTGTTCCAAACTTGACATTTGTTACTCAAAAAGGCAAATTTACAAGAAAAACTTGTTTCTCTATGACTTATTGCAGTGACAGTTTTAAATGAGCCTCATATCATTGTAAAGAGGAAGTCTGTGCTTTGTCCATTAAGCTCTGAATATGATCAAATACTCCTCCACTGCGTGTAGTAAAACGTTCATCCTCTCTTGTCTTTAGGTGAAGGCGGAGATGGAGAAGCTGGTCCGGGACAAAGGCGTGAACTCCTTCCAGATGTTCATGGCCTACAAAGAGTCGTTCATGCTGCGGGACAGTGAGCTGTACCAGGCGCTGCAGCAGTGTAAGGACATCGGAGCCGTGGCCCGGGTTCACGCTGAGAACGGAGAGCTGGTGGCAGAGGTGGGGCTTTCGCTTCTGCACAGACGTAAGTGTGGAGATGATGATATTCTGATGGTTTGTTTGTTTGTTTGTTGCAGGGGGCGAAGGAGGTGCTGGATCTGGGGATCACGGGACCAGAGGGGATCGAAATCAGCCGACCAGAAGAGGTACTGTGTAATGGATATGACGGAGTTTCTTTCCTTTAGATATGCTAAGATCAGCCTGTCTTGTCTCTAAGTCGGACACACCTGTAATCAGATAAAAAGGAGAGAAGTTGACTCAATCTTTGCATTGTGTGTCTGTGCCTGCCATACTAAGCACGGAGAACAGAAAGAGAAAAAGAGAACTGTCAGCAGTGAAAGGGTCTATACTGTAAGCCTCGAACAACTTCTAAAGAAATTCAAGCTGTCCATCAACGCTTGAATGATATTTAATGAAAACATTTCAGAGGTGCCCACACTTTTGTCCATTACTGTATAGCTACTGTATGTATTAGTGACATAGATTTAGACTGGGGCCAACATTACCAAACAGGATTGTGTCTGTTTCTTCTGTGTAATGGTGGTTGTTGCTGTTGGTGACACATCAATACATCACTATATCTACACTCTGAATATAATGGTCCCTGAGTGGGTTTAGTTCATCCCCCGCTCTCCCAGAGGAGCAGGACCTCAGCTCAGCTCAGAATAAAATTTACATGTATAAACTTAAAGGGACATTTCAGGATTTTTGACATAGGGCCTCATTTCCTCGTTATCCAGAGTGTTTTCTGATTTCTGGAGATATTTTTTTTTGTAATTCATGCAGTTCTTATATTTGAAGAGTTTCGTGGCGCTAGGCTAATGCAAGGCTAGCGCATTTCTATGGTATCAGCTAGCCTGCATTAAAAACAGTCTGACCCGCTCCACAGAGCACCTGAGGCAAATCACTTATAACACCAGACTAACCATATAAATGTCTGTGTCGATTTTTGGAATATAACTGACCTGCATCACATGAACGATCGCATTTTGAGGGACTATTTTCTAGCAGATCACTCCGCCGCTGCGTAGCTTATACAACCACGAAGCTGATGCTGCTCAAATATAAGCTCTTTTAAATGCAAAATGGTTAAAATTACTCTATCAGCAACACTCTGGATAACTAGGAAATGAGGCCCTATGCCAAAAATCCTGAAATATCCCTTTAAAGACAAAACTCTTGATTCCATGTTTGTGGCTTGTATCTAAACACATTACAGCCGGGTATTAACAGCATTATTTCTTGTGTTTTCAGCTGGAGGCAGAGGCGGCTCATAGGGCGGTCACCATCGCCAACAGGGTGAGTCTAAAACACACCGACTATTCCCAACAGACTGTAGAAACTGTGCTCATGTGAGGGGTTTTCCTCAGGCGCACTGCCCCATTTACCTGGTGAACGTGTCCAGCGCTTCTGCCGGAGACGTCATCGCCTCGTCGAAGATGCAGGGTGAGTCTCTCCGTACTAAAAAAGCAACATAACATAAGGAAAATACCTGTAATAAAGCTTTACACCACACATTTACATTCACAGGTAAAGTGGTCCTGGGGGAAACGACCACAGCCCACTCGGTGCTCTCCGGGCTCAACTACTACCACCAGGACTGGGCTCTGGCGGCCGCCCACGTCACGGTGCCCCCGCTGCGCCTCGACCAGGGAACGCCCAACGCCATCATGAGTCTGCTGGGGAGGTGAGAGGAGAGCGCTACGTCAGGCGGGGAAAAGTGATTTGTTTATTTAGAGATTTGTCCTCGGTTCTAGGGAATCAGGCTGGTGTCAAGTTAAAGCCAGATCGTTTTACATGACAAGTATCCCCTTTTTTTCTGTTCTCAAGTTGTAAACTAGAGGTTGACGATATATATGAGCTGGCCGATATTTAGGGATTTTACTATATCGGCCGATCTAGCGCCGTTAAAAGCTGATTTCTCCAGGACCAAATGTGACATAGACTTTTTTGCATTAGAAAGAGCTAAGTCGGGGCTTTAAAGGAACAGGCCACCGTTTTTTCATACTGAGATATGCTCTTACCGGAGCTTAGAAGAGTTGATACGTATCTGTCTGGTCTTTGTGCCTGTGAAAGAGCGTGGTAGCTTCCAACTTCACCCCCGTTTGGAGCCATTGGAATACATTGGGAGAGGCTAAATGCTAACAACATCTGTGGTCGTTTTGCGTGACTGAGAGCACGCACAAAGACCAGACCTGTTCCTTTAAACCGAGTCCTCCCACAACTTCCTAGGCCTCCGGGGAACAGAGAAACCTGAAGAATTCAATTGCTGAGTTAGTTTTATCCTCCCAAGTTGTATTTTAATCGGCGGTTAGCAACAGTATGCTAATGCTAATGGCAGCTAATCAAAGCTGGGACAGAAACTATGATTGAATCACCTAAAGCAGTGGCTCCCAAAGCCGGGAGGGACCTCCAAAGCACTGCTGGAGGTCCCCTAAAGCGTGTTTACAAAACAAGTACATTGAAAAACTGCAGATTTTGAAAGGACATGTACATTTATTTGCTCAAATGTAGCTCTTCAGATCAGTATTTCGACCGATATGGGGTTTTCGAAGGCCGATGCCGATTGTGTTTATTATTATTTTATTTATATTTTTTGCTGATTTTTCCAATTATCTGGTCTATAATCCTGTAGAAACATAAATACTGCTGGAGTAGCCATTATAGATGATTTTCATGTAATTTTAGCTGTAATATAAAAACAAATTCCTTTGAATAGAGTACATTATTATTATCTGGGGGCCCTGGGAGATTTTTGGAACAATAAGGGGGCTGCGATGTCCCGGAATGAGGGAGTAGCTGACCTAAAGTAATGAAATAAGATCGGCCACTGCTAGAGTAGCCAAGTATTTATGTTTTACTGGATTATAGACCAGACATTTGGAAAAATCTGCAAAAATATTGGCCGTGCATATCGGCATCAGCCAATAGAAATAAAACAAAATCGGCATCGGCCTTCAAAAAACCCATATCGGCCGACCCCTGTTGGAAACCCTTGGCCTATATGACATAAGGGAAAGACTCAGCTGTCCAAGATTCTGCTCCAGCTCATCTTCCCAACATTTAAAAAGGATTGTTTTGTAATTATCACGTACAAATGCATTTTTATTTTAACAAGATGTTCAGAATAAGCTGATCTGACGTTCTCCTCCTGCAGCGACACTCTGAACGTCGTGGCCTCTGACCACCGTCCGTTCACCATCAAACAGAAGGCCATGGGCAAAGACGACTTCACCAAGATCCCCCACGGCGTGCCCGGGGTGCAGGACCGCATGAGCGTGATGTGGCAGCGGGGCGTGGTGCGTGAGCTCACTGCAGAGGGGCAGCTGCCCTGGTTCAGCAAATATTGATTTCTTTAGATTGTAAGACAGAACCAACATCTGCTGCGGGGAAGCACAAGACAGCGGGGGGAAACAAGACGACAGGCCTTTATAGGGGGAAGTGACAAGGTCTTATTCCAGAGAACAGAAAAAAACAAGCTTATTTCTTAACTATTTTCAATAATGGGTAGAGCCAGAGTAAAATATATTGTTCCATTTGGTTTCAACAATGTAAAAAAACAACAGAACAGTCAGAACACGTGTGATTTTAGATCTGGTGATTAAAGTTCTTGGCCGTTCTCCGACAGCTCGGGGGCAAAATGGACGAGAACCGTTTCGTGGCGGTGACCAGCTCCAACGCGGCGAAGATCTATAACCTGTACCCGCGGAAAGGCCGGATCATCGCGGGGGCCGACGCCGACGTGGTGGTGTGGGACCCCGAGGGATCCAAGTATGAAACTCTACTCTCCCATTTACAAACCATTACCAAACCATTACCAAACCATTACCACACATGAGGTCAGCTGCAGCTTTTAGGGGATACAGTGATTCAGGGGTGTGGGCAGAGCTTTGTTTGGACAGTCTATGATATTTTTACTTTTAGAGAACTGTATTTAAAATCTGGAAAGGTTTTCTGCAGCTTCTGAATTATTTATGCACTAATAATTTATGTGGAAAATGACCTGCAATAATGCTAGAATGGCAGGAATCTCTATATATTTGTCAATAAGTGCTAAAATATGCACTTAGATTAGCGGTTTTCCCAGGCGAGAAAAGCGAAGGAGAAGCTACTGAGACACAGCAGGCCCTGGGGGACGGACTGCCAGTGTTCGGCGAATTTTGATTGGCTGATAATTCTGTCAGTCATGCTGAGTGTCAATCACGAGTGCGACCTGACAACACAGGGGCATCTCAAACTGTGGAGAAGGCCCTGAGGCGGAGGTGTTTAAAGAGATGTTTTGATTGGGAAAATACATTGACTTTATTTCAATAAATGAATAATAATGAGCCTGACAGGACTGTAGCCTCATATAAACACTTAGACTTATTGCACTTTACAAGCCTGTGTCACAAGTCTCTGCTACATTGTAGTCAATATTCATTCACTCCACACTCCGTGGTAGTAAGCTACTATTGTAGCCACAGCTGCCCAGGGGCAGACTGTCCATTTCCCACTTGCACAGTCACACAATGTGTTGTTTATATCCTGATTTCTTATTATGTCAGTGCCCTCTGCTGGACACCTGTGGAATTCTTTCCTTTTATTTTGATCTAATCTGCCCCCTAGTGGCTGGATTGAGCATTCTGGTAATCTATTATAGAAAACGCTATCTCAATGGCCGCCGCCTGGGCGCCGCCATGTTTATTTCCCATACCGACTTTGAAGCTAAGCAGGAAAGTGCCTGGTTAGAACTGGGATGGGAGACCGTTCCTCCGATGCTAAGCAGGGAAAGGCCTGGTTAGGACTGGGATGGGAGACCGTTTGGGAACACCAGGAAGCCTGGCGACAGTACTGAGTGTGTGCGTGGTTGGTGTTATTACATCCGCGGCCGGCCCCCACGTGACGAGTCCCACCGCTCGCGGGCATCGGCCACGGGTCCATATGGACCGCGGTGCTGCTGTCCGAGGACAACCCGCTGTCACAAAAACGCGAGTGCACGAGATCTGACTGCCGTGCGTGTGCGCGCGTACAAACAGGGCGATGTGTGTGTGCGCGCGTGTGTGTATGTATGTGTGCGCGTGCGCATCCAAACAGGGCCATGTGTGCGTGTGTGTGCGTGTGCGTATGTGTGTGCGTGTGCGTGCGTGCCCAAAACCTCCTCAAACACGAGCCTCTAATCACACGCGCTGCTCCGACTGATTTATCCTCCGTGTGCGTAAAAGCGAAAATGACACTACAACTTCACGAGCGCATGGCCTGCACTGCGTAGTTTTTTTTCTTTTTATCTTTTTTTTTCCTTTGCTGCTGGACCATTTGTTTTCTATTTTGCTTTCACGTATTGAGCCCAGAGGTACATTTCATTCTAAAGCAGCTTGGAAAGCATTGCCAATTTTATTTTTAAGGTTATAAATACTGTCTAACAACGATAATTAGGCTATTTCATTTCAAAACCTACTCATTATTTTTTGGATTGTAAACTACCGTGATGCACCAAACCACGGGTCCTGCACTTTGAACCAAAGCGTTAGAACTGAACCCCTAATATTTATCCATAATTATTCCACTGTCTCTTGAATTCTATTCCCTGAGTTTAGCGAACATATTGTCGTTGTAGTTTATAAGAAAGGAGCACGGGTGCATCAAACACTCCAATTGCAGTTTGTTTGACATTTTTCTTTGCATTCATTCTTTTACTCATTTGTAGTGGCCATAGTTTTTGGCATGGGTTGGGAACCACTGGTCTACAGCTGAACTGTGTGACGGGTTGGACATTTCTTTGTAATCACTCATAATCTCAGAATATCAAATGTGGAGACTAGCGAGGCCCGGCCGAAGGCCGGGTCTCAGCTAGTTTAAAAGAAATCATAACTCCGCACAGGAATGGACTAGAGATTTACTTCTTTTTTTTTGACAATTTATGCTCTACAAGTTGTGGGCCGGACTGAATCATCTCAGTCATCTCGAGACGTATTTTGCCCAGGTCTGGTCTAAAACATATTTGGTTTATTTTTTCACTCAAATGTTTCACGTTTTGTCTAATTTTCTTTTCTCTGTTTCATGAAATGTTTGAACATTTTAAGATATGAAATATGCAAAAAAAAAAATCTTCCATTGTGGCATTAAAATATAGCATTTGGGCTTTAAAAAGCCTTATTTCAACTTGCTTCTGTTTGTATAAACCCAGTTGTTGTCTTTGGGGAAAACACTAACCATTGCAAGTCCTAACTAGCTCTGGGTAAATCTGGTTGTCATCCAGCGTGTGGCAACAGTGGTTTTAGGCGCAGAGCGGGTTTCTTGATTGGCAACAAAATCCGGCTTTGATACAATGTGCCTGTGATTCTAATTTAAATTTTCTCTGATTTTTCAGCTCTATCTACTCTCTATGAGCTAAAACAACCTTTTCATCTTTTTATTTGGCATATCTAAAATGCTAAATGTCCCTCTCTCTCCAGGACACTCTCTGCCGACGCGCAGTTCCAGGGCGGCGACGTGAACCTGTACGAGGGGCTGAGGGTGTACGGCGTGCCCATCGTGACCATCAGCCGGGGCAGGCTGGTCTACGAGAGCGGCATGTTCACGTGCGCCGCCGGCTCAGGCCTCTACTGCCCCATGAGGAGCTTCCCCGACCCGCTCTACAAGAAGATGGTGCAGAGGCAGAAGGTAAACCAGCGTGTGGACAAATCATGAAGTTAACAATGTCTGCTATGTCCTGTAATGCTGACAAAGATGTAGTTACAACTCTGAGAAAACTGGAAGCAATCATTATGAGGCACTTAGGCATTTTTGTGTCTCTACAAAAGAGCCGTGATAACTTAAGAAGTGTCTGAATAGTGCTGTTTGTGAGGAAGGAGGTGGCATAGGGTCCTCTGGAGGTTCCTCAACAGCATTAAGGAGCTAAGAGTAAGAGCCGTCCCACAAGCCCCTTACGTTGTTCCCCCCAAGTGAGTACGAAAATTGCCGATCTCTGCACAACCTCTTGATGATTGACAGCAACTCATTTAATTCAATAAAACTATCGATCTGCACAAGCCAAACATTCTAGCACAGTGACCTCTCACTGTTGTAAAGATTATTGCAAGTAAATGGTCCTAAAGAAAGGGGTTTGGCTACTGCTTTCATCTAGAATACAAAAATGATCCTATAAATTCACATGGCCAGTCATTTCTAATCACAATAATAATAGCCTACACTTGTATTGCGCTTTACAAGCCTGTATTACCAAGCTTCTTAAAGTGCTACACTGTCATTATTCATTCCATACTCAGTGGTGGTTAGCTACTATTGTAGCCACAGCTGCCCTTGGGGTAGACTGACGGAAGCGAAGCAACCAGTCTGTGCCATCGGCCCCTCCGACCACCACCAACCACTCCCTCACTACATTCGTTTGCTGCAGGTCCGGTCCTCAGAGGAGCAGACCTCACGGGGCATTAATGTCTGAGAAAGACACAAAGGACAGGATTGGGTGGAATATTTGACCAGAGCCTTTTTATTTCTGTGACTGAGTGCTGGTAACTGCGGAGGAAGTTCATGTTTGAAACTTTCTGTGCCAGTGCAGATCTGTTCTATGGTCTGTGGGGTTTATAAAGAATGTTGCAGGACTTTCATTTCTGCTCAAAGTTTCTCTCACGAGTGCAGCCAATTATTTTGAAAATGATCAACTGAATTAAAAATGCATTTGTATTTAGTTGTGTTTTGGGTTAAAAATAAAGTTTAAACGCTCTTAAAGGGACTATAGGAAGTTTAAAAATGTTAAAACTAAGTATTTTCATCCCCCTACATGTTCCAGCCATGTCATATGTAGAATAAGCCTAGACCTGTTCACCACAACTGCCTCTAAAATCCTGCACTGTCACTCAAAAAGGTGTTAAAGCTGTAAGACCCGAGGTGGCAGTAGTGAGTATAAAATAACTAACTTGCATCTAGCCCCTTAAAATTCAAATATTTTTCAACAAAACATCCTTTTAAAACCATATTGAAATAGCCTTCAGATTCATTCCTTTTTCATCTGAAATAATTCCCCTGCTAACTGCTCATGCTCCCCTTGTTGGGACTAAAATGACACTAAAAAGCAAAAAATTTGACTTGGAGCCAGCTGATTCAACCAAGCGAACCAAAACATTGACAAAACTGGGACGCAGACAGGATTAAACCAGACTAGAGTCTATTTTGGCACATGCGCACTCCTCAGGGAAATATCCAGACTTTATCAAGAAAACCACGAAGAAGCCGCATGAGAGAAAATGACTTTATCCAGGACAAGAAACAAACAAGGCTCAGACCTGTGACCGACGCCAGGACGACCAGGGTCTCTGTGCTTACACGTGTTCCCCTGTTTCCCGTCAGTCCCAGGCGGCGAAGGCGGTGGAGAGGGAGCCGTACGCGGGAGAGGTGGTGGAGGTGCAGAACTCGGGGAAGAGGGATCACTTCGGGGACTCAGGGCTGGACACTCCGACCCGGCCCAGCACCAGACACGGCGGCGTGCGGGACCTCCAGGAGTCCAGCTTCAGCCTCTCCGGTCAGCGCCGCACACTCACTCACTCACAAGAACTAATATCGCAAATGCCAAGGATATTAAAACTTAGATGTTAAGGGGGGGAAGTCACAAAAAATCACAACATTGAACTCTCAAATACTGCACGTGCACAGAGTTATATGATTATTTAAGTATTGTGGAGAAACTAGAGAAAAGGTCTTACTTGACGTGCCGAGTGCAAATCCTCAAAGGGTTTATCATAAGTGTTTGAAAAATGCTGTTCCACCAAAGTCCAGCCAGTGTTAATCACATGACTTTGTAAGCGTTGTTGAGCTGGTTATTTCTGTCAAAAAAAATAAACGTTTGAAGGAGTGTTTTCTTATATTGTGATGTCGTGATTATACACTGCCCGACATAGGGCCTCATCTCCTAGTTATCCAGAGTGTTGTTGATTTCTGGAGATATATTTTTTTTTTGTAATTCTTCTAGTTCTTATGTTTGAAGAGTTTCGTGGCGCTAGGCTAGTGCAAGGCTAGTGCATTTCTATGGTATCAGCTAGCCTGCATTAAAAACAGCCTGACCCGCTCCACAGAGCACCTGAGGCAAATCACTTATAACGCCAGACTAACCATATAAATGTCTGTGTCGATAAAATAATGTTTGGAATATAACTGACCTTGCATCACATGAATGATCGCATTTTCAGGGACTATTTTCTAGCAGATCACTCCGCCGCCGCGTAGCTTATACAACCACGAAGCAGATGCTGCTCAAAAATAAGTTCTTTTAAATGCAAAATGTTTAAAATTACTCTATCGACACAGACATTTATATGGTTGGTCTGGTGTTATAAGTGATTTGCCTCAGGTGCGTCAGACTGTTTTTAATGCAGGGTAGCTGATACCATAGAAATGCACTAGCCTTGCACTAGCCTAGCGCCACGAAACTCTTCAAATATAAGAACTGCATGAATTACAAAAAAATATATCTCCAGAAATCAACAACACTCTGGATCACTAGGAAATGAGGCCCTATGTCAAAAATCCTGAAATATCCCTTTAAGTGGGGCTAGCCCACAGCTAGCTTTGCCCGTTAGCCTGTTAGCTTCTTCTTCGTGATTCTATTAGTGTGTATTGGTGGCTCCGACCCAGAGGCAGGAAAGTTGCAATTGTAGTTTTCTGGCCAGAGACACCAAGGGGAGATGAGAGACCCTCCAATCATCCCATAAACACTTGTATTACCCCCAGAGGGACTATGGAAAGGATTTATTAAGGTTAACTGACTCAAAATAATCAGTCTGATGTTTTTTAAGAACTGCATGAATTACAAAAAAAAATATCTCAGGAAATCAGCAACACTGGATAACTAGGAAACGAGGCCCTATGTCAAAAATCTCTTTAAGAAGGTGCAGTTACATGTATGACCTGAGGTGGCAGTAGTGAGTATAAAATGGCCAACTTGCATCTAGCCCCTTTAACACTCACTTAGTGAATAATTATTTGGATTGAGAAACTAAAAATAACTGTTCTCTTGACTTCATCTCTTCTGTAGGCGCCCAGATTGACGACAAGATCCCGAAAAGGTCTTCGGCACGAATCCTGGCTCCCCCCGGGGGGCGCTCCAGTGGGATCTGGTAAAAACGCACCAACATTTGAACAGAAGAAGAAGAAGAAGAAGAAGAAGATGTTGTAGGTTTTTTTTATTATTTCGAACAGTTGTTTCTGTGGTAAATAAAAAAGTGTTCTCAACTCAAACACGGCACAATGTTGTAATAGGACTGTCTCACGCTGCATTTACTACGTGTGACGTTTTAGTTTGGGCAAAGTATGGTTTCCGCTGGGGACTGGACGGTGTGGCGCTCAAGACCAAATGAAGACCATCTTTTTACACACTCAATAAACCTGGTTACAACCTCAAAAAGAAGCAGTTTTTACATAACACATGACCTCAATAAACGATCTCTGATGTAAAAGTTTGGTCTCGAACACTGCCATGTCCTACAGAGCGACCTATTTTTAGCTTTCAGTCCTCGTTTGTACTATTGTGTTACCTCACTGTAAGATACTACTTTGCACTGTCATTCGGGCGCCTTTCGAACCCTTATATTAGCTTACACCAACACATTACAAAAGCAAAACCACAACTGTATTGCAACTTTTTATTCTTTTTATTTATTGAGAAAGTGTCTATGGAGCTGTCAGACGGTTACACACTCTCATCTCCTCATAATAATAGTTATATTAATGCATAAAAAGTCAGCCAAGTAATCAAGAACTAAGCAAAAACTGTCATTTTAAAGAAATCTGTCAAAGTAAATTAAGATTTTAGTGTAGCTTTCAGTGTGATGAGATCTTGTTTCGTCATTTAAGTGTAAAAAACTTGCCTCATGGACCGAAATAGTTGCTCAAGTCAAGAACAAATCTACGTATGTCAAGAAAATGTCACTTATTTCTATACGTTTTGCCGTGTGGTTCCCCAAACATTTCAGCTTTGAACAGATCAACAAGTTGTGTTATGTTCAATTATGCACTTGATTTGAAGGATGTTTCAAAGCGTAACCTCACGACCTGAACCTTAAACACTGCAAAAAGCGATCTAGAAACAAGTAAAATGTTCTCAAAATAAGTCATTTTCCTTTAGTCCGGTTCACTATGTTTAGATTAGATTAGAGAGTACGGTATATTTTTTGAAATATGTGTGTCAAGGTCAAAGCCATGATTTAATGTGGCCCTTTGAGGAGCATGAGTCTCTAGCCCATTCCTGTGCGGAGTTATGGATTTTTAACGAAATAACCAGTTTGCTCACTCCAGCCACTAGGGGGCAGCTTAAAGGAACAGGCCACCAATTTTCCATACTATGACATGTTCTTACCTGAGCTTAGACGAGACCAGACAGGTACGTATCAACTCGTCTAAGCTCAGGTTAGAACATATCACAGTATGGAAAAACGGTGGCCTGTTACTTTAAATTAAAAAAAGGAAAGAATTCCACATGTGTCCAGCAGAGGGCACTGACACAATAAGAGATCAGGATATAAACAACACATTATAGCCACATGGTAAATGGTCAGTCAACAGGGCGGCTGTGGCTACAATGGTAACTTACTGCCATCAAGTGTGGAGTGAATGAATAATGACTTTATGTAGCACTTTGAAAAACATGCTGATAAAGCGTAATAAGCGTAAGATGTTGTTATTTACGAGGCCACAGTCCTTTACAGTATCTGCGGCCCGCGACCCCCAACCCAAACGAGTTCGACACCCCTGCCTTATGGTATCAGCAATGAGAAAAACAATCCATTTGCCCTTGTCATTTGGTAAAATTGATCAATTATACATTTTTTCCATTAGAGTAAATGGGGAGTTCTGGTCATCGCCATGGCAACTCCATGAAACATAATATGACAAGGGTTTCGTTGACTTTTTTGATTGGGACGACCAAATGGAATTCAGGTATCGTCCGTATCAAACCCTTGTGAACCGTCCGACAGCAACACTTAGACTTATTTATTACGTTTGTCGCTATTGTTTTGACACTTCTGTCCTGAATATCCGTAGCATTCCTGATCATGTTTACAACGTTACAGCACAACAGGCCTCTGCTTCTTCCCTCAAATGTGAATGAGAACATTTTGTTGTATTTTTTTTTTTTATGCGTAGCAGCCAGTTAGGCAAGGCAAGTTTATTTGTAGAGCACAATTCAGACACAAGGCAATTCAAAGTGCTTCACAGTTGCCTAAAAGAAGATGAGGAGACCCTATCAGGGACACGAAGCCCCGACAACAGAGCTCCCAGGATCATTCAGGTGCTCAAACCCCTCCACCAAGTTAAAGCGATAGCTTGTAAGTTTAGAAAGTGAGGAGAGAGTGAAATTTGACAGTAAACAATTAAATTCCTCCCCTCTTTAGCCAGAAAGCCCTTCTTAAGTTGCAAAATGAGGAGAGCAGGGACAGAATTTTCAAAAGTAAATGATCAAGCTCCTCCCCCTCCCTCCTGATTGGACCTGACAGACCAGTTCACAGGAAAAGCTCATCTCATTGGTCGACACGGGAGGATACTAGACTCTGATTAGTGTCTGAGATCCTGGAAGGAGGGACTTTGCTAAAAAATAATATATATTTAATTTTACTTACATCAAAAGGCAAGACCAGGTGCTCGATTTTCAACATTTTATAAAAATTGTAAAACATTTGGACTTCCAGACTATCACTTTAAGGTGGCTGTTCCAGGAGGGGCAAAGAGTTAGAAAATGTTAAAATTATGTCTTTTCCTCCCCCCACATGTTCTAGCAATGTCCTAATGTGTAGAAAGATCCCAGACCTGTTCACCACAACTGCCTCCGAAAAGCTGCAGTTACACGTACGACCTGAGGTGGCAGTAGTGAGTATGAGAATTATTTGACTGACTCCATTAAAATTGATCAACATTTTCGTGGAAAGACTAAAACTAAATTAAAATACGTTGTCAAAATTAACCCTGGTGGTCGGGTGGGGGCCAAATGCGGCCCTAAGGTTCACTTTTGTTGGTCATCAGGCTCTTGTTGAGGTGGCACACATCACTACACTGTTATAACCTCACAAACGGGCATTGTAGTGAGAGACAGAGCTGGCGGTGAGGATCCAAGTCTAAATAAAGCTGTGGTTACATTAAAACCTCGCCTAAGTCCACCCATTCGAAAGTCACTGTGGTTATACCGATACATCTGAAGCACTTTGGGGCGACTTGTGTCTGAGAAAGCAAATAAATATCCCTTCTTTGCCTGTTTTGCTCCCACTGTCAATAAGGTTTAGTCTTATCACAATCTTGCCTATTGACTTTTTACGTGACTTTACTGCCGTGCATTTGTACATTTGTTTTAACTTCCTTAATCTAATTCCATAACTCTGGTGCTCGACTACATTTCTGTCTGTCTGGTCTTACTTTGCAGCTGTTTGTCACATGATCCGAGTGCAAATAAACACGTTGAAACCTAAACACATTGTTGTTCTTTTCATTCGGAGGACAATATCTGATCCCCCGCGGCGTCTATAGTGAAAGACCTGCCTGAACCTGCTCCTTTTGGCCTCTGCCTTTGCGCTGTCACAACAAAAGTTCTCAAGTTTCACTGGATTGTTTTGTTTACTTCGTATCATCACAGGGTTCATAGAGGCAGACGATGATCTCTTAATAGTTTCGAATAATAGTCTTTCTGTAGGGGGCTCTCCAGTGCTTCTTCCTCAAATGATAAGATAAGATAAGATAAGAAGATAAGATAAGATAAACCTTTATTGATCTCACAAAGGAGAAATTGACTTGTTACATTCGGCGTTCAAGAAGAAGAGTTAATAAAGTGCAGCTGATACAGAGATTATTGCACATGTTACTTTACAGTCTTATTGTACAGTCTGACAGCAGTGGTTTCCTCAGATGGTTCAGCAAATGGTTCCTCAGATGTTTTCTACAAAGTGTGGTGTATCCAAGAAGTTTGATTACTTTTTCATATGTGTCAAGTTATCTTCAATACTGCCTTCAATAGAAAAGACCTTGACAAATGCTTCATAATTAGATGCACAGTGTTTTCCTCACAAATGCGGCTGGGGAAGATGGTCTCGGACAGTCAGACAACCGGAACTCCTCAGGGCTGTGTGCTTTCCCCCTGGCTCTTCTCCCTGTACACAAACTGCTGCACCTCCAATCACCAGTCCGTGAAGCTGATCAAGTTTGCGGACGACACCACCCTCATCGGGTGAGTCCACCTACTCGTGCAGCCACAACAACCCGGAGCTGAACCCCCAGAAGACAGCGGAGATGATCGTGGGCTTCAGGAAAGACGCAGCCCCACCGTCCCCCCTCGCCCTGACAGACTCTCCCACCCCCATCTCCATCGTGGACTCCTTCAACATCACCCAGGACCTCAAATGGGAGCCAACCATCAGCTCTCTCATCCATAAGTCCTAGCAGAGGATGTTCCTCCTGCGGCAGCTGAGGAAACTTAAAGGAATAGTTCACCGTTTTTCCATACAGAGATATGTTCTTACCTGAGCTAAAACGAGTTGATGCGTACCTGTCTGGTCTTTGTGTGTGCAGTCAGTCACGCAAAACGACCAAAGATGATGTTAGCATTTGGCCTCTCCCAATGTATTTCTATAGCTCCAAACGGGGGTGAAGTTGGATGCGACCAAGCTCTTCCACGGGCACAAAGACCAGACAGGTACGTATTAACTCGTCTAAGCTCAGTGTATGTAGGAACATATCTCAGCATGGAAAAGCGGTGGCCTGTTCCTTTAAGCTCGTGCATGATGGCACTTCTTTTTTTTCTTTTTTCTTTTTTTTAATATCTTTATTTGAATTGGGACAGTGCACATTAATCAACATGTGTTTCTTCAACATGTAAATGTGCCGGAGTTAGCCATGTAGGCTAATTTTCATCCGTAGTCCCATGGCAGGTTGATGTCATGACAGGACAAACACAGGCACAAACATACAGCAAAAACACCATCACAGAGACATAAAAAGACAGTGAACGATGAATGACAACATTAAATATGTAAAAAATAGGTAAATTCACAGATAAAAGATCAGAAAGGGACAAAACACAAAACACCACAATCTTCCACACAGCAAGACATGTATCAGTGGTTGGTGACTCTAGACCATGTTGTGTTCACATGTCTGACTGTCCAAGAGCCACTTCTTCACAGAGTTTTTAAAAGTGTGGAGTGAGGTCAGGTTCCTCAGTTCTGTTGGGATCAGGTTCCAGGAGTGAGCTGCACGTACTGAGAAGGCAGATTGTCCGAAAGAAGTCTTTCTGAATGGGATTTTACAGTCTCCTCTGCTGGATGAGCGTGTGTTTGTGTTTACATTTAGCTGTATAAACTCCTGTAATGGGGGCGGGGCTAGTCCATTTAGGGTTTTATAGATCATAATTACATCTGAATACATTAACAAATTTTCCCACTTTAAAAAATTATGTTTGGTAAAGACTTTACAGTAATGATAAGAATTGTTCTTTTTGTCTAATGTTTTTACTGTCTGCTTATAAAGTCTTTCTACAGGCAACAGTGTGGTCTTGTTGGCCTGAGACCAGCTCGTCAAACAGTAATTAATATGCGAGAGAATTGTGGCATTTAGGTACAATTTTGAAGCATCAGTCGTTAAGTTATTTCTAATATGTTTAAAATTCACTAAATTGAATTTAATTTTGTTCCTCAATTTCTTAACATGTTTTTTAAATGATAATTGGGAATCCATGGTGACGCCTAAATACTTGTATTCTTGCACCACTTGTAGTGCTTGTCCATCCACCACAACTATTGGGTCGCTCTCTTTGGTTGCCGACTTAGAGAAAAACATGCACATAGTTTTGCTAGCATTTAAGTGTAATTTTGAATTTTTTAACCAATCGCAGACTGGCACCATAGCAGATGTCAGCTTCTCTGCTGCCAGTTTTTTCGTTTTTGCTTGAACATAAATTATGGTGTCATCAGCATATAACTGACATGATGCTTCAGAACACACATCAGGTAGATCATTGATAAATAAACTAAATAGCAAAGGGCCAAGGGTTGAGCCCTGGGGCACACCTACATGATTATACATTACCTCTGATGTTTTATTGTTAACCCTGACACACTGTTTCCTGTCTTTTAAGTATAATTCCACCCATTGGAGGACCTTTGGTGAAAAGTTAAATTTTGATAATTTGGCAATTAATATGTCTGAATTTACAGTATCAAAGGCTTTTCTTAGATCGAGGTAGATGGCCCCAACTATACCCCCTCTATCCAATTTTGACTTGATATTCTCTGTAAGATAAATGTTTGCAGTATCAGTATCTTCAGACCCGAAGTAACAACTTTTTGAGTGACAGGATTTTAGAGGCAGTTGTGGTGAACAGGTCTGAACTCATTCTACACATTAGGACATGGCTGGAACATGTAAGGCAGGGGTAGGCAACGTCAGGCCCGGGGCCAAATTCGGCCCTCCTGCATAAAACCTCTGGCCGCCAAGAAAATTTTGAAGAAACATTAATTCATAAATCAGAGACCAAATACATGAAAACGACTCTAAAATGTGGAAAATGCTGTCAATATTTTCACATTTTCCAGCAAAACACCCCATTAGGTCATATATTATATGCAAAACGTATATTTGTAGAAAAAAAGTGCTTTACTTTAAAGCTACAATTGTGTGTTTCAGCCCTTGGTGTCGTGGCAATGAAGAAAAGCGGCCCTCCATGACACAAACTTGCCTACCTCTGATGTAGGGGGAGGAAAATACTTAGTTTTAACATTTATAAACTCCATATAGTCCCTTTAAATTGAAGGGGGAAAAAAGGAACCTCTAAACCAAGCACATTTTCTCCCGTTTGGCTTTACCCAAATCTAAAAGCTCCTCGAATGGAGCTTAAAGCTATAGACCAGTGTGACGTTTTCACCACCATTTACGTCATGTTTTTGTCGCGACTTTGACGTCTTTTTCAAGAAGCTTTTAGATTTGGGTAAGGTCGAACTGGTGAAAATGTGTTCGGTTCAGGCGGAGGTTAAGAGGTTTAATCGTCTATTAAAAAAAATACAATATTGCGTCCTAACTTTCCCGATTACAACAATCACCCTGACTGCAACAACACATGCACGAGCCCTATTCTCACCTCCAAATAAACCCCACTCACCGAAACGCGCCTGTAAAGCGTACCGTCACATTACCATCATGTGTCGCCCTATTTATACCGAACCCGGAGCAGCGTGGACCCGGGCGCATGCGCAGTGGGCCCGCGGAGTGTTGCAGCCGGGCCACCACAAAGGGAGGAGCGGCTCGTTACCAAGCGCTGCACCGCGTCTGTATCGCCTTCGCCATCCCCAAAGCGACGAACAGGGCTGTATTCACCCACAAACGGTGAGTCTTTTACGCGCATCTTTTGACGCAATTCGGAGCTTCAACCTACACCGTGTGCGTAAAAGGCGCTTATTTGGCGATCAGACGTACAGCGTTGGCAGCGGCGGTGGTATTTTGGAGGCCGTGGAAAGGGGAGAGAAAGAGAAAGAGGCAGAGACGGGGAGAGAGAGGGAGAGCGAGGGGGGGTTAAAACGATGCGGCTTTTTAACGCTGTAGACACACACACAAAAAAAGAAAAGCCATCGCGTTATTGTTTTGTTCCCTGGGAAAGCACGGCACCCACGCCCCTCTCGGCTCTCGCTCGTATCGGGTTTTGCGTGGTCACACTCTCCTGCGCACAGAAAGAGGCTACGAGGGCGTTTTGGCGGAGGAAAGAGGAGGATTCGCCTTTTTCGCCGTCGATACAAAAAACCGATTGATTTCTTCAGGGGAGCTGCTGGAGGAGACGCGCCCAAAAGTCTCAAGTCTCTATATCAAAATGTGAAATGTGATTTGGTTTAGCCTGATCCGGGCCTGGGTTATACAGTGCTCAGTCTCATCCTTATGCAGCCTGTGCGCACGTTGTAATCCATTAGAGGGGTCCATTAAAGCATTTACTATATAGGGTTAATCCAAAATGCCCAAAAATCTGCAATTTGAATGGCACAAATGCACAAAATCTCCACATTAGCCCACATGAGTCTCCAGATTTCCAAATTAAAGGATTGAGGACCCCATTGAAAAGGTCATGGTTCATCTCAAGAGGCTGATCCGCTGAATGGTTTAAATTCTGACTTCTGAGTAAAGACAATTGCAGCTATTTCTGTCATTTCTGCTGCAGTGCCACTGTTTAATTGTAAATGAGACAACCTGCTGTCGTCTATAGAGTTACTTTTTAGCAAATATCATGGGAACACTGAGACTTGGTGTGAGAAAAGTGTGATGTCCGACGACACAATGGCACTTTGTTTTATTTATGTTTTGATTTGACCTGTATTTAACGAGGATAAAGAGTTTCCTGTTCAAAGAGGCAGGGCAACAATTTCACACACAAGTTGCATTAGTGCAAAAACAAGCTGACATTGATTAAGATAAAATACTCGGATAAAACGTCTACAGACTGTGTTTCAAGATTTGTCAGCATTTATTATGATTTAAGGTGCAAAACATTTAAAATCAGGTTGTTATGTCATTTTGTAATAACACTGCATTATGTAATAAACTGTCTCAACTCATTCTGGAGTAAAATTGATGACTGTGCTGTCATGCAGTTAGTAATGCAATGTATTTATAAGACATTTACACAGTTGACTAACCATTATTAACATATATAAGCATCTAAACAGAGAGTAGAGTGACAATGTGCAGTATTTGTTGTTACTGCACATTTATTGTATCATACTGTATGCAGTGGGGGGGGGAAGTATTTAGCCAAAATCCAATAGGAAGTCTATGGGAAACTGACCAAATACTTGTTTTCCCCACTGTATTATATATCGCCTGTTTTACTGCATTGTGTTGCTTTTTTTGTGCTTTTTTGTCACATTTATACAGTTTACCAACTATTATTAACAGTATGAGCATCTTTAAGCTCAAGACCCACCGTTTTAGCTTAGCTGTTCACTGACATCTATTTATTTAGTCCTAATATATAATATGTGTGGGAGGCCCACCTCCGGAAGAGCTTCACCCAGATTCCGGGGGAGGCGGGGGACATGGAGTCAGAGTGGACTCTGTTCTCCTCCTCCATTGTCGATGCGGCTGCTCGTAGTTGTGGCCGTAAGGTCTCTGGTGCCTGTCGCGGCGGCAATCCCCGAACCCGGTGGTGGCGCCCGGAAGTAAGGGATGCCGTCAAGCTGAAGAAGGAGTCCTACCTGGCCTTGTTGGCTTGTGGGACTCCTGAGGCAGCTGAGAGGTACCGGCAGGCCAAGCGTGCTGCAGCTCGGGCGGTCGCAGAGGCAAAAACTCGTGTCTGGGAGGAGTTCGGGGAGGCCATGGAGGAAGACTATCGGTCGGCCTCGAAGAGATTCTGGCAAACCATCCGGCGCCTCAGGAGGGGGAAGCAGTGCTTCACCAACACTGTTTACAGTGCGGGTGGGGGGCTGCTGACCTCGACTGGGGATGTCGTCGGACGGTGGAAGGAGTACTTCGAGGACCTCCTCAATCCCGTCGTCACGTCTTCCAATGAGGAAGCAGAGGCTGGGGGCTCGGAGGTGGGCTCGCCCATCACCGGGGCTGAAGTCACCGAGGTGGTGAGAAAGCTCCTCGGTGGCAAGGCTCCGGGGGTGGATGAGATTCGCCCTGAGTACCTTAAGTCTCTGGATGTTGTAGGACTGTCTTGGCTGACACGTCTCTGCAACATCGCGTGGCGGTCAGGGACAGTGCCCCTGGATTGGCAGACCGGGGTGGTGGTCCCTCTCTTTAAGAAGGGGGATCGGAGGGTGTGTTCCAATTACAGAGGAATCACCCTCCTTAGCCTCCCCGGTAAGGTCTACTCCAGGGTGCTGGAGAGGAGGATCCGGCCGATAGTTGAACCTCGGATCCAGGAGGAACAATGCGGTTTTCGTCCTGGTCGTGGCACACTGGACCAACTCTATACCCTCCGTCGGGTGCTTGAGGGTTCATGGGAGTTCGCCCAACCAGTCCACATGTGTTTTGTGGACCTGGAGAAGGCGTTCGACCGTGTCCCTCGTGGTGCCCTGTGGGGGGTGCTCCGGGAGCATGGGGTCCGGGGCCCTCTGTTAAGGGCTGTCCGTTCCCTGTATGACCGCAGCAGGAGCTTGGTTCGCATAGCCGGCAGTAAGTCAGACCTGTTCCCGGTGCGTGTTGGTCTCCGCCAGGGCTGCCCTTTGTCACCGGTTCTGTTCATTACTTTTATGGACAGAATTTCTAGGCGCAGCCAGGGGCCGGAGGGTGTCCGGTTTGGGAGCCTCAGAGTCTCATCTCTGCTGTTTGCGGACGATGTTGTTCTGATGGCTTCAACGAACCAGGACCTTCAGCACGCACTGGGGCGGTTTGCAGCCGAGTGTGTAGCGGCCGGGATGAGAATCAGCACCTCCAAATCCGAGGCCATGGTTCTCCACCGGAAAAAGGTGGCTTCCCCTCTTCAGGTCGGTGGGGAGTCCTTGCCTCAAGTGGAGGAGTTCAAGTATCTCGGGATCTTGTTCACGAGTGAGGGACGGATGGAGCGTGAGATTGACAGACGGATCGGTGCGGCGTCAGCAGTGATGCGGTCGCTGTATCGGTCTGTCGTGGTGAAGAGGGAGCTGAGTCGGAGGGCAAAGCTCTCGATTTACCGATCGATCTACGTTCCCACCCTCACCTATGGTCATGAGATTTGGGTAATGACCGAAAGGACAAGATCGCGAATACAAGCGGCCGAAATGAGTTTCCTTCGCAGGGTGGCTGGGCGCACCCTCCGAGATCGGGTGAGGAGCTCAGCTACCCGGGAGGAGCTCGGAGTAGAGTCGCTGCTCCTTCACGTCGAAAGGAGCCAGCTGAGGTGGCTCGGGCATCTGTTCCGGATGCCTCCTGGTCGCCTCCCGCGGGAGGTGTTCCAGGCATGTCCTAGTGGGACAAGGCCTCGTGGAAGACCCAGGACACGGTGGTGGGACTATGTCTCCGAGCTGGCCTGGTGTCGCCTCGGGGTCCCCCCAGAACAGCTGGAGGAGGTGTGTGTGGATCGGGAAGTTTGGGCATCTCTGCTGAGACTGCTGCCCCCGCGACCCGGCCCCGGATAAAGCGGAAGAAAATGGATGGATGGATGGATGTGGGAGGCTGTGCCAGGCGTATTGTTTAAATGTTGTGAAGTGTACAGCACTTTGTGATCAGTAAGAAAAGCGCTTTATAAATAAACTTTGATTGATTGATCTAAACAGAGACTATAGCTACAATGTGCAGCATCTGTGAGTCTGGTTCAGGTGAGGGAAACGTCAGAAATGGAAACGTTCAGGAAAACAGTTTATAATTTAGTCTAAACTTATTCATTGACTGGACGATTAAGATAATCACTATATTTGTCTGCGTATAAATGAGTAAGAAGTGATGGAAAAGCTTTGCACGTGTTTCAGAAATGATCAAATAAGTGTTTACAAATGCTTCAATAGTGCTCAGTCATCATGTTACTGCACATTTATTGCATTATATAATTGTTTTTTTTGAATATGTGAAAATTGATACAAAATGCAGTTTTATTCCACAAAGAAGTGAACATTTTATTAGATGTTGAATTGTTATGTGGGGTTATTACAAAATGTGGCTCTACAAGGTTTAGTGATAGTTTGGACACTGTATTTTGATGTTTGACTTTCAATCAAAACACATCAAATTCAAATGTCGCAAAATTATATTTATTACTAGAGGTGCCTTTGTAAGATAATATCGGCATTTCTGTTTGGAAGATGCACAAATTTATAAAATAGTCTCTAAAAAAGGGTATGAAGTGTTTGTTTTTTAATGCACTTTAGTAGTTTGTTGCAGTCTGATGCTTTGCAAAATTATCGCTCCATCATCATTATCAAGAAAGTCCCTGAAAAAGTATTGAGACATTCATTTGTGTCTATATTTAAGAAATGTAAATATAAGAAAGTAGTCGAGAACCTGCAGTCGAACTGGGCCTTAGAAAGAGCAGGAAAGAGGCAAATATCCAACAAGTCACAATATGTCACAAAATCACTGAGGTCTTCGCTCTGTCTGGGTTTTAAACATTTGTGCAAACACAGCTTAAAACAAAATCTGCAGGTTTGGTTTTAATCATGATTTCCCAGATTTAGTTTCATTTCAGACTTTGATCCTGATTATGCACTTCTTACCCTCTAATAGTTTGCTCAACCGTTTGGTAGCACACATTAGTGAATCATGTGCTGTTTCTAATTCTGCCTAAGTGTGTAATACTCAAAATATTCAGTTTAGATCAAGTTTAGACTGGTTTAGGTCAACTTAAGACTGGTTTAGATTAACTTTAGACTGGTTTAGATCAAGTTTGGACTGGTTGAGATCAAGTTTGGACTGGTTTAGATCAAGTTTAGACTGGTTTAGATCAAGTTTGGACTGGTTTAGATCAAGTTTAGACTGGTTTAGATCAAGTTTGGACTGGTTTAGATCAAGTTTAGACTGGTTTAGATCAAGTTTGGACTGGTTTAGATCAAGTTTGGACTGGTTTAGATCAAGTTTAGACTGGTTTAGATCATGCTAGGACTGGTTTAGATCAAGTTTGGACTGGTTTAGATCAAGTTTAGACTGATTTAGATCGAGTTTAGACTGGTTTAGATCAAATTTAGACTGATTTAGATCACGTTTGGACTGGTATATGCTGGCTTGGACTGGTTTAGATCGAGTTTGGACTGGTCTAGATCAAGTTTAGACTGGTTTAGATCAACTTTTGACTGGTTTAGATCGAGTTTGGACTGGTGTATGCTGGTTTGCACTGGTTTAGATAAAGTTTGGACTGGTTTAGATCACACTTGGACTGGTTTATGCTTCTTTTGACGACTAAACGGAACCTTCTGCGTTGAAATTATCTTGTCAATATTGTTCTGAAATTGCAGCGTTTTCGCAAAACAAGAAAATCTGTCACACACACTTTAAATGATTAAGTAATAAACATTTGTTTGTGGTGTTTTCTGGTTTGCTGCAGATGGCGGTGAACGTCTTCTCCACGTCAGGCTCCTGTACGGACAACATGAGCCGGCACGACCTGTTGGCCTGGGTCAACCATTCTCTGGCCCTGAACTACACCAAGATCGAACAGCTCTGCACCGGTACGTCAAGCACAACCCAACCAAAGAACGGGCACTACACCAGTGCTTTAGTACGAGTGGGACCAAAAACCATAGATTATGTCCAATGAAAGAACTCTGACGTAAAACCAGCTCTAAATCCAAACATAGAGTTGTGGAGACGATGGAGAGAAGGGGTGGGAACTTCTGGCTACAGTAATCTCACGTCATTATACAATAACTGCATTTGACCCATCCCTTGGGAGCAGTGGGCAGCGCCAGTGCAGCCCGGGGACCCGTCTGGAGCCAGGCTTATGGTCAGAATCACCTGGCTGGAGGATTCACTTATTTACCTTTTAAAGGAACAGGCCACCGTTCTTCCATACTGAGATATGTTCTTACCTGAGCTTAGACGAGTTGATACGTACGAATCATTTTTGGAATATAACTGAGCATTTTGAGGGACTATTTTCTAGCAGATCACTCCGCCGCTGCGTAGCTTATATCAGTGGTTCTCAACCTTTTGGAGCCACGACCCCCTTATAACAGTTAAAGGGGTTCGTGACCCCCCCGCTCGGGTCACACCGTGAGGAATCGGATCATTAGCCTACATAATTCTTAAAAAGCAAATAAATAAATCAAATGGCTAGAATAAAATAAATCAAATAACGAACATATAATGGCACTCTGGTAAAATAGCACACACAAGCGACAATAAAATATAATATATGCTAAAAAAAGTATGGATATTTTATCTACATGATCTGGCCCCCCAAATTTGTCTCGCGACCCCCTTGGGGGTCCCGACCCCCGGGTTGAGAACCACTGGCTTATATAACCACGAAGCTGATGCTGCTCAAATATAAGTTATTTTAAATGCAAAATGGTTAAAATTATTCTATCGACACAGACATTTATATGGTTAGTCTGGCGTTATAAGTGATTTGCCTAGCGCTAGCCTTGCACTAGCCTAGCACCACGAAACTCTTAAAGTATAAGAACTGCATGAACTACAAAAAAATATATATCCAGAAATCAGCAACACTCTGGCTAACTAGGAAATGAGGCCCTATGTCAAAAATCCTGAAATATCCCTTTAAGATGGGGGCCTGCCTGGTAGGGTCTCCCATTGCAAACAGGTCCTAGGTGACAGGTCAGACAAAGAGCGGTTCAGAAGCTCCTTATGAGAGACCAACAGGCCCGTTTAATCAGTTTAGTCAGCCTCGAGCTATTCACCCTCAGAGGGGCTTCTCTGCAGACCGGCTGGGGAGGCCGGCTCTAAGCGTGGCCACTCTTTCGGGTTTAAAAGCAGAATCCAATCGAATGTATAAACTTTTAAGTTCTTTACACACTGATGAAAGAAAATGTACCTGTAGGTCGCTGTTCTCTTGGAATATTTGACGCCGCATGGAGAGAAGTTACCTGTATTTCCATTGTGCTGATGTTGCGTTAAACTGCGCTCTGTAACACGTGGACACCTGTGGCTTATAGACAAGCGTGGCCTATATCCAAGTATATATCTGAACGTGAAGGTAATTTGTGATCTGCTGTGTTTGCAGGCGCGGCGTACTGCCAGTTCATGGACATGCTATTCCCAGGCTCCCTGCTCCTGAAGAAGGTCAAGTTTCAGGCCAAACTGGAGCACGAGTACATCCAGAACTTCAAAATCCTCCAGGGGGCCTTCAAACGCACCGGCGTAGACAAAGTGAGACCATTTTTACACTGCTGTTTGTTTTGATGTATTACAGGTGAAAACACATGAAGTGGTGCGGTTAGATTTAGTTGTGTTTGAGTCTATTCTCGTCTTAAACCATATTCGCACGGGATTCGAAATATCAGAGTGACATTTTTAAAAGAAAACCATAAGAAGTCCCATTTGCTGTTTGCCAGAAGCCTCCATGTGACTTCTGGCATACAGCAAACAGGACTTGTTATGGTTTTCTTTCAAAAATCGCTTGTTCTAGCCACTCTGCCATAAAGGCCAGATTTGTGCAGTGTACGGCTAATAGTTGTTCTGTGGACAGTTTCCCCCACCTGAGCTGTGTCTCTCTGCAGTTCATCCAGGGTCATCATAGGCTTCTTGGTAACAGCTCTGGTCAGTTCTGTTCTTGTTCGGTCAGTAAGTTGAGGAAGACGGCCGGGTCTTGGTAGGTTTGCAGTGATGCCGTACTCTTTCCATTCCTGGATGGTGTAACTGTACTTTGGAAATCTTTTTATAACCCAGCCCAGCTTTATACTCTTCAATAACTTGATCCCGGACCTGTCTGGTGTGTTCTTGGACTTCATGATGCTTCTGCTCCACAATAGTCTCTTCACAGACCTCTGAGACCATCACAGAGCGGCTGTATTTGAACTGACATTAGATTACACACAGGTCGACTCTATTTAGTCATTGGGTCAACTTGTGATCATTCAGAAATCATCAGGCAACTTCTGAAGGCAGAAAAAAATATTGAGGATGCGCTCACGAGGATCTCAATTTGTAAATAGATCGGTCCTCATCGAGGTTCCAGCGTGGGTCAAAACTATATAGAATAAAAGAAAGTGGGACGGAGGCACTCGAATCACAGTGGAGAGTTTATTACGCCAACACGTTTCAACTCAAAGAAAGAGTTTTCATCAGGGCACGTGAATACACCAGGTACAAGATCACCTTTAACAGGTAGATCATGTGACCAAATTGATCATGTGACAACCATTTCATGTTAAAAACACAATTGATGTGAAGACAATTGTAAAAAGAAGATCGTATACAGTGATGGTAGACCAGGCTGATCAAAACTACATAAACACTATAGTAGTTTAAAAGACAGTTCAGTGTACAATCAAAAAGAACGGGGGCCTAAACTTTTGCACATCGCACTTTTCAGTTTTTTTAATTTATAAAAACAAAAATAATAATCAAAATCATGTTTAAGTTTCATTTCACTTCACGATTGTGTGTCACTTAGTGTGTGTCTTTCACATAAAATTCCAATTAAAAATATTTATGTTTCTGGTCCATTGTATGGCAAAATGTCAAAAAGTCAAAGTACTCATGCATACCACTGAATTTAGTTTTCTCTTTCGGGGCATGTTTTATTATGAAGCAGCTTTTATTAGAAAGCATTGCCATTTTGCTTTCTGGAGGTGAAAATGGATGGATGGAGGCAGGGGCGGACTGGGACTGAAAAACAGCCCTGGACTCTGACCAGCCTGGCCCAAATTAGCGTAATTGTGCACTTCCACAAATACATATTTTAACCTCTAACCACCCGCCTTAACACTAACGAGTGCATTTTCCCCACTTTGGCTTTTTATTATTATTTTTTTGACTGGTGTCATCAGCAAAAAGAACGGGAAAGGTGGTCGTAGAAACAGAAGCAAAATCATTAATATAAATAATAATGGTCCCAAAATTGAACCTTGTGGCACACCATACTCCACGGAATTCCTTTTAGATTAGATTCTTTTTTTATACTGGGCTTTACCCAAATCTAAAAGCTTCTCGACTGGAGAGCAACAATGTAACGCCTCATTTGAAAGCTAAGGCCTACAAAAGTGATGGAAGCCTTTCGTCACGTCGCCACATTTTTGTTGTTTTTTTAATCATTTTTTCAATCATTTTGTTTTCCTCACGTTTTTGTGGGGTTTTTTTCTCCGTGTTTTTCTCATGTTTTTGTTGACTTTTCATCCCCTTTTTCTCGCTATTTTGATGCTTTTCTTTTTAGCTTTTAGATTTGGATAAAGCTTGGTTGAGGCGGGACCGGTGGCCCTAAAGCCAGTGGCCCTTCTGTGCTCTTCCAGAATGGACATATGGCCAGTCCGCCCCTGGATGGATGGATGGATGGATGGACGCCATTTTTAAATACTGCCCAATAATGAACATTTAGGCTCTTTTATTTCAAAACCGACTTATTATTTCTATCTCACTTGCACCATGATGCACCAAGTCATGAGACAGCAGAACCGTTACACCCCTAATTAAAACCAAAGATTGTTTTGGGTCTGTATCTATGTTGATGCTAGTTGCAACTTTCAAGCAACTTTCTATCATATTTATCAAATCGACCGACCTGAACTGTAGTGGGACCATGAAACGTTTCAAAATACCCCGTTTCTTCCGCAGATAATCCCGGTGGAGCGGCTGGTGAAGGGACGGTTTCAGGACAACTACGAGTTCGTGCAGTGGTTCAAGAAGTTCTTCGACAGCAACTACGCGGGCGAAGGCTACGACCCCCTACAGGCGAGACAGGGGCAGGACGTGACGCCGCCTCCCAATGCAGGTGATGTTTACATCCACAGACCAAAGAGACAAACAGGTAAACCCACCCCGTCCCGTCTGATCCCACACCTGTGCACGGCCTGAACCGCTTTTGGATGGCTCTAGAGCGCTCCCCGCAGGACCAAGGTGTGAGCAGCATGACAGGAAAAGCGGAGACGAAGAGAGTTTAATTGTTTAATTGGCTCTTTGTGTATTCAAAAGGTTGCATTCACTTCTCAGGAATTGGTGAGGTCAGAATTTGAGATGGATCGATAAAGAAGTGTCTATGGTAAATTCCCTGTTTGGTGGTTGTGTCATTGAAGTGTTTTCAACTACAAACCGCTGCGCCTATGTGAATGAAGGAATTATTGTGCTTTTTTTTAGTGTTAGACAGCAATTGTGCTGTAAATGATTTCAAAACAACTGTGTTTTTTCTGTTATTGGTTCTATTTATGAGTTTGATTTTGTTGACTTTGTTGGTCAAAGTACTTCATATTGTACTTGAGTAAAAGTACAGATACTGCTTGCCAAATATTACTCCAATAAAAGTAAAGGTTGCATAGTCTGTACTTAAAATAAGGCAAAATGGACTTTTTGGAGTCGTATTTCACTCTGTATTCACTAAAGTATAACTTAAAGCAGTACTAAGTAACTCGTGCCCCTAGAGGTCATAAGCTCCACTGCAGGTGTCAGGTGTCTTTTTTTTTACTCGTTAATTGTCCGTACTGCGCTGACAGAAAAGACAAATAAATCTGATTGAAGTTAGCTCGGACAGCGTTTACGCAATACTTTGTAAACTTGTTCAAGTAAAGTTGTGGACTGCTGGTCCATTTAAAGTGAAAAGCTGTTTTTTACAGCTGGAGGATATTGTACATCCAATTACACAATGGAGAAAAAATTCTCTCAAACTTGGCTATAAATACTATTTAAGTGGCGCTAGCCCGCAGTTAGCTTTGCCCGTTAGCCTGTTTGCTTCTTCTGCGTGATTCCATTAGTGTGTATTTGGTCACCGGCCCGGTGGCAGGAAAGCTGCAATTGTGGTTTTCTGGCCAGAGACACCAGGGGGAGATGAAAGACTCCCCAATCATCCCTTTAACACTTGTAATACCCCCAGAGGGACTACGGAAAGGATTTATTAAGGTAAACAAGTTACTTAGTACTGCTTTAACTTAACTTTCCAGTATCCTTGGGTTTACTAAGGATTAAACAACGAGGAGCTGTGCATTATACAGTTTTAATGCACGACATGAAGGTCAAGGGTTTTAAATAAGATAAGATAAGATAGCCTTTATTGATCACACAATGGAGAAATTTACTTGTTGCATAAACCCCAAAACGCTGCATTGTACACATGTCCCTAACGCTCACCTTAACCTCTTACCCCCCGCCTTAACCGAGTGTATCTTCTCCAGTTCGGCTTTACCCAAATCTATAAGCTTCTCGACTGGAGCTGAAACTAGCTCAAAACACCTCATTTGAAAGCTACAACTCAGATCTAGATTGGAACTTTTTCCTCGTGTTGTTGCCGTCGCTTTTTTGACTTTTTTATCATCACTCTTTGCGTTTTCATCACATTTTTCGTCGCTTTTTTGTTGCTTTTTTCTCATGTTTTTGTCACTTTTTTCTGGATCTTCTGTTGTGTCATCGTCACATTTTTGCCTCGTTTTTGTTTTCACTCTTTTGACACTTTTTATCCCGAAGCTTTAAAGGGGATTGATGCAAGTTGGCCATTTTATACTCACTACTGCCACCCCAGGTCATACATGTAACTGCACCTTCTACTCGTGCATGACGGCAACAACTTTTTGAGCGACAGTGCAGGATTTTAGAGGCAGTTGTGGTGAACAGGTCTGGGCTCATTCTACACATTAGGACAATGTAGGAACATGTAGGGGGAGGGAAATACATAATTCTAACATTTTTAAACTCTGTATAGTCCCTTTAAGATTTGGGTAAAGTCAAAATGGAGAAAATGTGGTTCAGGTGGGGGTTAAGAGGTTTACCAGTTTAACTCATGTCAGCCTCAAATGTGACAACAACCACCAAGCTACACACCAAAGACAAACAACCTTCTGACTAAACCATCCTCACTTGGAAGAACCACCAGTAAAGACGGAAACCCTTTAGAATGTAAAGTGAATGCAATCGATCCGACACCAGTGAGTGCATAGGCGACAGTATGGCGACCTCTAGTGGTCATTCTGTTCACACCACATGTTTGGTAGAAGCATGGAGGCTTAGTGCTAAAGGCTT
The DNA here is from genome assembly GCF_951799975.1 of Gobius niger. Lineage (NCBI taxonomy): Eukaryota > Metazoa > Chordata > Actinopteri > Gobiiformes > Gobiidae > Gobius > Gobius niger. The sequence continues at coordinate 25,387,618 of NC_136867.1, forward strand.
GATGCATCTAATGGATTGGAATGATGCTACGGCTATGATAACATTAATCTAGAGCATCCATCGCAAATCAGGTCCAAAGTGGATCTGCTTTTGCGATGGTAGAAGCAGCAAAGGCAGCAGTCGCGATCGTGGCTTGACATTAACATGAGCCAATTTCCACTGCGGCGACTTTTACCCACACGAGCCACTTTAGCCGACTGAGTTTTAGGCACATTATTCTGTGGTTCATCAATTCTGGGTCTGAGCAGCTTATTTTATGCCATGTGTTTGTTATATTTCATAGATCACTCTCTTGGGGGTGACGGTGGTAGAGCGGGTCGCCTCCCGATCGGAAGGCCGGGTGTTCGAATCCCAGCTCCTGAAGGTGCCCGCTGTCGTTGTGTCCTTGGGCAAGACACTTCACCCCCCTTGCCTCCAGTGTCTGTGTACATTGGTAGTGAATGGTTCCTTGAATGAGAGAGTGACTGGCTGTAAAGTGGGCCAAATGATTTGAACTGTTAAAAAGCAAATTCAGCTCAATTGTGGCTGCTATATAAACGTAAATTGGCTGATGTTTTTGTTTAAAAAGACGAGCTGTAGTGGCCAGTGTGAGCAAAAACGTTGATGTCAAGTCCTGGTTGTGAGACGTGTTGCAGTAGCTTCAGTGTCTCAGTAATCAAATGTGCTTGGTTCATGTTTAGGACAGAGAACGATGATCACTCCACAGAGGGTCCAGCACAACACGACACACAAGAACTCCCCTGTGACCAGGAACGGGGACATATCTGAGCTGACACTACAGGTGAGTGCACCCGGAGGAGGGCTGCACGATACATTTTATTTTTCCAGAAACTTTCAATGAGATCTTTAGCTTGGAAATTTGGGGAATTTTCCCAAATTAAATGCTGTTGAATTGCTTGAATAACCAGTAGGGCAGAGCGATATGGCCTAAAATCTATATCACGATATAGAAAAGAACAACATATTTGACGATATAACTGACAATGGACAAATTACTTGAAAATCCAAGCCTTACGCCTATTGGGAAGATTAATTCAGTGATATTTTATTCTTTTTTTTTGAAACATTATACCAATTTCCTCGCAAATATGATCTATTCAAGCAGTTTACATCCTTGCATTTTACTTTTTAAGCACCTGTCCCAGTGTTCTACAGTCAGTGTTTATGCTGCTCTGATGGAGCTGAGCTCAACATAAATGATATGATATAAAAAATGACAATAATATAAAAAAAATCAATCACGATATGCGATATGATATGGCCCACCCCTAATAAACAGAATAATTTTGCACATTTCTTTGAATAAACAATTAGTTAATTTGTTGCCCATTAATTATGATTATGAACTATACAAAATGCATTTAACACAAACTCCGACCCATAGAAGGAGTGTGAGGTCCAAATCATCATGTCAAGCAACTTTCCTAAACCTAAATTCTGCCTGAAACGTTTTCTATGGTAGGATTTCTTCCATCGTAAAAAACGACAACATGTTATATGATGATTTTGTTTTATCACACTGTGATTGTGGGGACTAGACGGACTTCTAGTCCTTTTTAAGTCCCTTTTTCTAACTAAGTTCTTGACAAATGCAGAACAATACAGGCATGTGTCTAAGCACAGAGCTGCATTTAACAGAAAAGACCTGCAGGGGAGGGGTCACAGACTTTTTTAAAGCTGAGGGTTAGTTCAAAAGCATTTCAACCTGAAAAGACTCACAGAAAAAGAGTGAAGTTAGGAGAGTTTCTTTAGACAATGAATCATGACTGAATTTACGATATGAAATACAAATTAATGATGAATGACTGACGGAGTCTGGACACTGATGGGGGTAGAAGATGAGACCCAGGGGCAGCCAGTTGACAATAATGAGCAGAGCCGAGGAGAGGAGAGGCCAGGCGGAGGAGGGGCGGAGGAGGGGCGCAGGACAGCTGGGAAACAGCCGAGCAATGGACAAGGAAGCTTTAAAAGACAAAATCCTGGCGGGACTGATTAGTCAAAAGAAATACTTGCTTAGCATGAGAACAACTCACGTGTAAACAACAAACAACAATGGAGGAGGAGAAAGATGCTCGTTTTATCACAGGAAATACGTTACAATTCTGATCCTCGGTGTTGCGTGGTGCCACAGGTGTCGGAGTTGAAGAACAACGTGGAGGGGCTGGAGAAGGAGAGGGACTTTTACTTCGGGAAACTGCGGGACATCGAGATGGTTTGTCAAGAGCACAGCGACGAGCCTTTCACAAACCAGATACTAGACATCCTCTACGCCACCGAGGTAACGCATATACCATCAACTACTTATAGTAATAGTCAATAACTTCACAGGACAAAGTTTCCTTGTTAAACCTTTCTTGATTCGGGGTCTTGTTGCATCTGTCTTGCAGGAAGGTTTTGCTCCACCAGAAGAAGACAACTCCGCTAACCCCGAAGAGGAGTATTGAGTGCTTCTGCTGCCGTTTACGCAAATGTTTTTTTGAGTTATTTTAACTTGGTAAAACGCACTTACGTTTACTTTCTGTCCGTCTACCTCTCATCCCTCGTTCTCTTGGGGAAATCAGGCATAACATTACGACCCCTCCAGACCAGCTTCACTCGTATAGATACAGTATCTATTGTCAATTTGTCCTGCTTCTAAACACAGTAACTTTGAGGACTAAATGTCTCCGAATATCTGAGTTTGTCACTTCACCTGTCAGTGGTCGTAAAGTTATGGCTCATTAATTACATCCCAGGACAGTTCCCTACACTGCCTGATCAAAGAAGAATAGGTCACATGCCCATAATATGTGGTTGTCCTGCTTTTATGATGGGGTAGGGCTGGGTTCCATTAAACCAGGGGTGTCCAAACTACAGCCCGTGGGCCAACTGCGGCCCGCGGCCCACTTTTAATTGGTCAACTGCAAATTCTAAAAATATAATCGATTTTTTGTTGAATATATATAAAATCAATGAAAATCAATTGTAGCAGCCATTTACTACAGAAAGCAGGTAAGTGTTGTACAGGTTCCAGACGCGCTGTGTGTGCCTTCCATTGAGTCCAGGAGAGCCGGGTAAGGTTACGTTAAAATAAATCTTTATTATGCAGTGCAGTTAACGTTACATAAATGCATAAAAACAACCTTCTTCAGTGCATAAAATCCTTCTCAAACTTGTACACACAAGCGGTTGAAAACCTGTGTGCTCTCGTAGACTACCTGCTCACCATGGCCTGCTTGAGCCCCGCCTATATAACCTCCCCTCTATGCATCACGCTCATTCATTCACAGATTGGCTGTAACACACCGGCCCCTGAATTGTTGCCACGGGTTACCAACAATTCACAACATAAAATACATACAGCCAATATATGTGATGCAAATAACTAAACATTTTAGACAAGTTCAATAGTCCATCAGTTGTTCAGTCCTTTGTTCACTCTTCTTTCCTTTGCTGATTCAATTGATAATACTAGGAGGTCCAGCATTTCATCTCTTTAAGCAATTTATCCGAGTCCGAGTGGTGTTCTCACCGCCTATGGTCCTTTGTCTCCATCAGGACAATTTTAACATGCAATGGTTCCATCAATTCTGTTACATTATTCCCAATTAGCAGTTCCACCTTGGCGTCACTACTGGGCACGTGTACTTGCTGTCCATTCCCTAGAATGGTTATGAAGAACAGTTGGGTGCTTCAGTCTGCACACTTCACAGGAGAGGCGATTACGACATTCTTTGCTTCGGTGTCCGACATTTAAACAGGCAAAACAAACACCATTCTCTTTGATGAACTGAATTCTGTCATGATATTCCATTGTTTCCAAGTTGGGACACATGTTCAACTTATGATGTTCTTCACACAGCAGACAGGTCTTCTCATGCGAGTCCTCTCTACTGTGTCCATCTGGTTCACACGTTTCAATTGATGTAGCAAAACTGCTTTCTCTTCCCTTTATGTTGGTCTGGGGGACTCTATTCATGGATCTATGTAATGCCATTGAGGAGGATGAGTCTTGGATGTTGCCAAATACAGGATCTGAGACAATTGACACTTCTCTCTCTACAAAGCTCACAATATCTTTAAAACTCACTTGGCATGTATGGTTTTCTTGCAGCTCAAAGGCTGTAGCTCTCCATTTCTCTCTCAATTTAAATGGCAATTTGAGAATTATACTTCGCATATGAGACTTCATATTAAGTTCGTCCATGTAGCCAATGTCCTGCATGGCGTTACAACAAACTCGCAGACATAAGGCAAATGCTTGTAAAGATTTAGCGTCTTCAGATTTGACAGGTGTCCAACCAAGAACCTTTTCGATATAGGCTGTGGCAATTCGATGCTCGTTACCAAAATGTTGTTTGAGCAGTGCCTTTGCTTTGAGGTAACCCTGGTCAGAAGGCATATGCTGGCAGCTTTTAACCAGCTCTCGAGGTTGCCCTCTGGTATACTGCTCCAAATAGTATAAGCAGTCAGTAGTGCTCACAGCTTTCTCCTCGACACCCTGTACAAAGGCTCTCATAAAGGTGCTGTACTGCAGTGGGTCCCCATTGAAAGTTGGTATTTCTCTTGGAGGCAGTGACAGAGATGATTGCTGCTTTACTAACAGTTCTGTTATTTTATTCTGGTTTTGCAGGACTGACAAGAAAACTTCCTCATTTAAAGTAGAAGAGGATTTTTTAGAATTGCAGTGGGGAATGGCCTCTTCGATTTTTTGAGGCACAATAGCAGGGGGGTCCATTGTTAAATGCCTTTGTTTATACTTCTGACAACTGTCCAACTCATTTGTGTTGCAGTGAATAAACTGATTGCTTTTCTCCTTTGGCCTTGCTCCCATCGGATATTTATGGGCTTTACCAAACGAATTTACAAACGTCTCTGTGGGCAGTGCAGGTACACTGCCCTCTGGTGGTAAACTCGGATTTGGGACAAACGCAACAGTCTTCGCTACTGAAGTGGTTTTACGGTTTGCTCCGTTCGAATGAGCCACAGAACTTTGCACATCAGAGCCGTAGGATTTGTAGACATTTAATCTTGCCGTATGTGCAGCCATTTCCATTTGTAAGTCAAGGAGTTCCTTCTTTCGTTTTATGGCTGCCTCCTGTGCTTCCAGTTCATGCCTTTCCTTCAGAGCCTCTGCTCTGGCCATCGCTGCAGCCAATTCAGCTTCTGCCTCTACACAAGCAGATATTATGGAGGACCCTGATCTGTGGCTATATTTTGATGCATGGGATTTACCACCAATGTTCGAAATGCTGTCACTTGCCTCGAGATCACCACCTTCCACATTTTCATTATGAGCATCCTGTTCAGCTTGAAACTCCGCACGTTCATTTGCACAAGAGTCACCCATGTCATCGTGAATATTCGGTCCAATGTGTTCTTTAGCATTTTTAAGCCACTTTTCTATCGCAGTAATTGTATCTTCGCTGCTGCACATTTGTGTAGAGAACCATTCGCTTTGCTTATTCATCTCCTCCTCAGGCAACAGAGATTTTAAAGATTTGTGTAATTTATTTACTTCTGTTCTCATCTTTACCAAGTCCACATAGACACTTTGAACCTCAGGGGCATTTTGTTTGGACACAAGTTCATCAACGTCCTTCGTAAGTTTATACATTTTCTTCATCACAGAATTTCTTTCCTTTTGTAGAAACAGCACTTTTTCCTCTGCTGCTTTCATTGTAAGCTTTACTGGACGCGCACAACTTGCAGTTCCTGTTTCACGTTCAACTCTGCTCATTTTTATTTGACATCGAAATTGCCGGCGTAGGACGAATTTCTTGTATTCAGAAGCCTTGTACGAGCCAGTTCATTTCATTCATAATCCTACCATAGCGTGACGTCAGCAGCGTACGTGTTTCCTCGAGCCGGCCGACCGGTGCAACTTTGCGGAAATCAGCGAACATCCACTGCAACAACGCTGTCCTTTGATTGTGCGTCTTCACGAAGCATCCTTTCTTGTGGAGCGAGGTTTTCAACTAATGTAGCAGCCATTTACTACAGAAAGCAGGTAAGTGTTGTACAGGTTCCAGACGCGCTGTGTGTGCCTTCCATTGAGTCCAGGAGAGCCGGGTAAGGTTACGTTAAAATAAATCTTTATTATGCAGTGCAGTTAACGTTACATAAATGCATAAAAACAACCTTCTTCAGTGCATAAAATCCTTCTCAAACTTGTACACACAAGCGGTTGAAAACCTGTGTGCTCTCGTAGACTACCTGCTCACCATGGCCTGCTTGAGCCCCGCCTATATAACCTCCCCTCTATGCATCACGCTCATTCATTCACAGATTGGCTGTAACATCAATTAAGAGAAAGCTGTGATGAAGGCTGTTTTTTTTTTACTTTAAGCATATTTAATTAAAATGCATAGTTAACATTTTATTGAATTTGCTAACTTTAATACAATAGAGGTGAAGTTATATATATGACCTCTACTGAGTACCAGTTGTTTGTTTATTTTTCTGTAAGTGGCCCTCAGTAAAAAAAAGTTTGGACACCCCTGTATTAAAGGATACCAGTATGATATCGGAAAAGACATTATATCTTTGCATGTTGGGTCTAGGGAGTCAGTCTTTTACGGAATAAATTAGCATTATTTTTCTGTTTCTGGTTCTAAATTACGAATATTTCAGTATAGGTATCGGGGGGGGGGGGGGGGGGGGGGGGGGGGGGAGACATTGGTATCGTAAACCAAGTATCGCTAACCTCAGTGCTTAATTTGTGGTTTCTGGAACATTTTTGGACTGATGGATTCAGGAGGAAAAGTCAAAACAGTTTCTGGAACACCCTCATTAATCACCATGAGCCGATATCATCTCAAACCTTTGCCGGATCCTCCGTAATAGTTACCAGATCCTTTACCTTGGAAAACTGAGATTGGGGAATGCGTTCATTAGGGCAGTGGTTCTCAACCTTTAGGGGCCGCGAGTCATGACCCCCATTATAGCAGTTAATTAGGATCGTGACCCCCGCCCAGGTCAGATCATGGGAAAAAAACAGTGGCTGAAATAAAATTAATCAAATTTAGAACAAATAATAGCACCCTGGAAAAAACAGCATGTATGCTACAATACCATAATAATAATGTTAGAATATATATTTTTATCTATATGCTCTGGCGACCCCCCCAAATTTGTCTCGTGACCCCCTTGGAGGTCCCCCATTAGGGTGAGGAATGACAAATAAGACAAATGTGATGTAACCAGTGTTGTTTTTGTCAACGAAGACGATAACGATATCTTTTCGTTGACGCCCCTTTTTTTAATGACGATAACGTAACGATGACGAGCTAAAATGAGCTCTTTGGGGACGAGAACATGACGAGACGTTTACGAGTTTACGTCAATGAGACGAGACGAGACAAAAATGGGAGAAAGTTTTTCGTCAGATCGTTCACAAACACAAAGTTTGTGCGCGGAGAGAGAGAACACACGGTAAACGTGACCCGGAGCGGCGCCGCGCTGCTCATGATGCGCCCGGGCAGCGGCGCCTCTTTCTCTCTCTCTCTCTCTCTCTATCTCTCTCTCTCTCTCTCTCTCTCTCTCTCCGTGGCGTGCGGTCACTGCTCGCGCACATCCTCCTCGGAGCGTCTGACATCCAGGTCACAGGGACTTTGTTGTTTCTCAGGACAGTTTTCAATACCGCGGCGTCTGAACGCAGAAAGCACGTTGATGTAGCTCCGTATGTGCAGACAGCGCTGTTGGTAAAAAAAAAAAAAAAAAAATCTCGAAGCGACGATCAGAGGACGAGGAGAGCGGGCGCTTTTGGGAAAAGTCCTGTTCACAGTCGGCCGACCACTTCTGCCAGTGCCTATCGTGGTGTCATCTGTTTGTCAAAAGCTATAGAAAGCCAATAGAAGCTATTATTTATCCCAATTTCCAAGACTTATCGAAATTAATTATCACTTCTTATAATGAAACCGACGAAAACTTGACAAAAACCTTTTTAATTTTCGTCTGACTAAAACGTGACTAAAACGATCACATTTTGAAGTGACTAAAAATGTGACTAAACCTAAATGCATTTTCGTCCAAAGGACTAAGACTAAGACTAAAACTAAAAGGGCTGCCAAAAACAACACTGGATGTAACACACAGTTGCACATATTTTGAGAAAGTAGAAGATCTTGGCTTTCAAATGAGGTATCACACTGGCATATAGGCTGTACGCCTGGGGTAGGCAAGTTTGCTTGGTGGAGGGCCAATTTTCTTCATTGTAAAAAGACCATTTTCCTATGAAAGCCAGCATTTCTGTACATTATGGTCCTATTTTTGCTCATTTTTTCCCCCAACAAACAATTTTAACACGATTTTCCCTCATTTTTAGCCACATTTCCCCCAAAATGTTTCCCAAGTTTAGAACTTTCCTGTCATTGGAGATGAACCCGATCTTAAATGTGCAGATCTTCCACACATTATAGCTCTGTCTCTGGTTCTAGACGACACATATTTTAGTATAGACGTCGGATAAAGCATCGTTCAGATATTGACAGTACCCAGCCCTATGCACGACCTAACTGGGTGTGGGTTTTTTTTTAGAAATTTTTGAAAGATTTGACTGTATTTTGCACATTTTTTTATGTATTCAAACAGGCTTCATCTTCAAAATCATTCAAAACATCCTGAGGGCCAGAGCTCAGGATGTTCATCTGATCTCATTCTTTGTGTTGCTGAACCTAGACCTGACCAACTGCAGCTCCAGATCATAATACTTAGTTAAATCTCGGCTGTGACTCTTCTGTGATCAGGCAGTGTATTGACTCCACTTTTGTTTCCATTTGGTCCTTTTTGTCGTTCGTGTACTACTGATTCCATGATATTTATTTGCCTTTAACTATGCGAATGCTTTTGTAAACGAGCCACCTGGGACACTCCCATGGCGACTAACCTTATTAACATTTTCTCATATTTAATTAACTTAAAAGTGTATTTTTCAGCTTGTCCGCACACTGCTGGAAAGACTACTGACGGAAAGGTTCGGCATTTGCGGAGAAAACGTATGCTAAAGATCACATCTGTGTGTAAAAGTGACTTAAGTTTCTTTACAAATGAAAACACTTTCCCGATTGCTGCACGTGATTAATATTAAGTACTTAACAGCTAAATAAGCATAAATACGCATAATGTAAGGTACTGTCAAGCCAATGGTTAAGGCTTAAAATGATAATACAGAATGCAAACCTTAAACCTTAAACTTTGACTCTAAACAGGACAGAATATTAAAGTTTGGGCTTCAATTTGAATGGCTCTCGCTCTCAAATGGGGAAGGCTGCATTAACAATGGAACATTCTCATTAAGAAACTAAATATCCCGACTTTAAGGAGCCTTATTATGAATAAACATTGCTAACGCTGTAGTTCAGACCTCTACGAATAAAAAAAAAAATGCAGTGAGGATTTTATTGAATTCTTTTTATTTGTTTATTGTAGTTAAACAAATAGTAGGCCTATGGTTGGTTTTATTGGCTTCTCTTGTGCTTTCGTACTTAACTGATCTTTTACTGAGAATGTTAAACTGACTGTGAATGGGTGAATGTTTTGTATGGTTTTTAATTGTATGTGATTTTGTTGCACACTTTTGATGATTGATCGCCATTTTGTCTTTTTATTTTGGGGTGGCCGGGGCTTCCAACGTGGAGAAAGGTAGCATTTGAAAATTACTAACATTTTTGTTGAATTGCCCGGTCAGATTTTTTGTTTTGTTTATTTGCACTTTGGAACTTTTCAATGGACTAAAACTAACACATTCCCCATATCAGCCTTAACTTTAAATTTTTGTTTTTGAAGAACTACACGTAGTGTCCGTCAGCGTACAAGAATCTCTGTCCGTATATGCTCAAATTGCTCCACTCATCTACACCTTAATTGCTGTGATCAACATTTATGGAACAATCTAGCTACAAGACATGCAGCCTTTGGGTTTTGAATAAATAAACCATTGTGAAAGAAGCCTGTGTGCTTTATTAATAGAATATTATATACTTTTACTTATTACACCGACTTCACATCTTGTGCACAATATAAAATGTGCAATAGCATAAACTATACTAAACTATGTCCTTAAGTCAGTTTCAGTTTACATACATATTTTTATAGAAATAGTTTTTTAATATATTTTTTTAATATATTTTTATATATTATATATTTTTATAGAAATCGTTTTTATGGGATTACTAATCTCATGGTGCTCATATTTTGATTAGAATATCATGATAATGTGCATTCACTTCAGTCATTCAACTTAACTAATATAGACTCATTACATGCAAAGTGAGATATGTAGCTTTTACTTGTTTTTTATGATTATTATTGACTTTTATTTAACCAAGATAGTCCTTTATTTAACCAGAATCTCTTTTTCAGGGGAGTCCTGGCCCCATAGGGGAATCTTTTGTACATGTTTTTAGTGGTGGGGGAAACCTGAGTACCTACGCAGACACAGGGAGAACATGCAAACTCCTCACAGAAAGGCCCCGTCCAGGTGGGGAATCGAACCCGGGACCTTCTAGGGGTGTGAGCGCTAACCGCAGCTGATGATCATGGCTCAGTTTGTAAAAAAAAAAAAAAAAATCCCATAAAATAAGAATATTTTGAAAATGGACTGTAAGCCATAATCAGCAAAATTATAACAAATAAAGGCTTGAAATGTGTCACTTTGTATGTAATGAGTCGATATCATATATTAGTTTCACATCTTAAGTTGAGTTACAGAAATAAATGAACTTTTTGATGATATTCTAGTTATATGACAAGCACCTGCATCTATCACATACTGAAAACTAAATACTAGTTTTATAAAGCAGTCAGATAGTGCATCCATTCTGTTGCAAAAATGTAAAGTCCACGCACATTTGGCCAATAAAACATAATTCCCTTTTTAGATTTTTAAATATCAATCATTAATTCATTAATTAGTTCATTCAAATGATCATGTTTTTGTCTCAAGTGTGTCTCGAACCGACTGCTAAACGATAACGAGACTCCTGATTGGCTGGCGATGGGCTTACTTTAAAAATGGCTCAAAGATCAGAAAACAACCATAAAGCAACATAACATTGTGTAAAACGTGTTTATTTGTGAATTATAAACTTCATGGCACAAAATAGACGCTAAACGATATTTATTTATCTATTATAATTATAATTATTATTATTATTATTATTATTATTATTATTATTATTATTATATGTATTTGCTAATTGTCACTCGTCAGCTAACAGAGTTGTTCCACGGTTCTTTTCTCCACTTTTAATACTGTTTTTAGCTATGGTTTTTAGCTAATGTTATGCTAGCACCCACAAGCATGGCGGATCTCCATGGTAACAAGATTTTTGTTTTACTGTGTGTACTTGTAGTTGCTACGAAAATGCCTCGAATCGCATTAACGTTTACTATAATAGATCCATGGCATTAACCCACCAAAAACCACCAATGCAATCCCAAAATGCTGCAAATAATACGCGTTTTGTGTTTGTTTACATGTTTATTTTCTTCTACGTCACTCACGTTTCTACGTACATCCGGGGGATTAGCTCAGATGGTAGAGCGCTCGCTTAGCATGCGAGAGGTAGCGGGATCGATGCCCGCATCCTCCAATATTTATTTCAATTTTCATAATTTTGTGATTAAAATGAAAATTTACTGAGTTTCACTTTCGTTTTCCATTCATTTATGCCAACGACTCGATAGTTGCGGAGAAACCCCCATAAAACCTGCCAAAATGAGATCGTTTGTGTTCATTGCCCATGCATATATCTATACATCGAAAAGTTTTACAATTATCCAATACTATAACGATTTCTTATGATATAACAGCGTACAGAGCAACTTTGTTAAAGCCAAGCATCCAAAGTACATTGTTTTGCGAGCGGCGCAAGAAAACAATTGTAAAGCATCGATTATAAACTTACCGACTAATCTTTATCCAGACAAGAAGCCAATATTTGCTGAAAAACGAAGAAAATAGGCAGATATCCACCAGGAAAGAAGCATGTGTCGCCGACTCCATTTTGCAAGCACGAGGATGAGGATAAAAAAAATAGAATAAAAATAAACTTTCTAAAGTGATTTGGCTCTTTGTCCACCAGAGGGCAGCACATCCTCATGAAACAGTAATGAAAGATTTGGCTCGTTTTATGCAAGAGTCACATCGTACTTGTAATAAAAGCGATCAAAAATGAAGCTGAATTTTAAAACATCTTAGAAAACACGAGATATTTGTAGATTTTGCCGAATAAGGTCATAAATGTGAGATAAATACAAAGCAAACTGGGCCGCGTGCACTCTGGCCTGTGATTGGTTGTTGATGGGCTTACTTTGGGCTTACATTTTGGATCAACCAATAAAACTCCGTCATTAGTTTTCAACGCTTTTAAAGTGGCCATATAATATATAAAAATACCCAAATTAATCCAATCTAATAGGAAAAATACTACATAATCAATATTGTTCATAGTTCTCAAAGTTCGCAAAGATACAAGGTTATAATCAATAAAAGGAAGGAAAGTAATTATGCAAACTCTTAGTAGTTTGTAGTGAATCTAAAAATAAAAACACACAGAGCATTTTTATTTCAGACTTTATTCGCAAATTTAAATTATACATGATTGGACTTCACCCCCTGATGAAGACACGCGTTTAACAAAGTGACAAAAAAGAAAAAACTCCACAATTCAAGTCAACGGCAAGAACAAATATGAGCCACACCTCGTCAGCAATGTAAATAATCTAAGTTAAACCGATGTGTTATTGTCAAAAAGAACAAAAAAAAACATTCACAAAACTGTCACTCGTGAGTAAAAACAGCGATCAGGCGAAACGTTAGGACCACTCGCTAAAATCTGTGCATGTTTTGTTTTGTAAGATTTCCGAACTCTCCGTCAAACAAAGGAATGAGAGGGAATTTGATATTCAAAAGCAGATTTGCAACTTTGGAGCAAGACATTGTGTACAATTTCAACCACAAACTTCATTTAAAAGTGTTTTGGACCATACCTTTTGTATCTTTTACGAACTATTTCAGCAAAAATAGTCAGTTTGAGCCCAGTTTAACGCTTTTCAACAATTAATTTTAATGCTTAACACCATATTTGCATTCACGGCATTCCAGAAAGTCATCATTATTTGAATATGTGACCTCAGTTCTTATGTGCTGAGAGCAGAAGATGAGCGGGTCCCATTCAGCCCCATTCATTAAGAAAGGTTCCCGAGTCCTGTGTGAACCTTAGTGGCCGCTCTGTCTCCTCCTGTTCCTTAAAAGGGCAAAAGGCGGGAAGCCCTGTGCTCAAGGAGTGGGCGGAGCCTCCACAGAGCTCCAGAGTTTGATTGACAGGCCAAGGAGCCAGTTAAAGGCCTTATACCTGATTTTTTGATTGCCGAAAATGAAAGGGGAAGCCACTAAATTAAAATATCAGTTGTGTTCCAAACTCATTCATAACTTTCCCAACATCTTTGTAGCATCCAAATTCTTTACAGGGACAAGTTTATAGGCAAATTTCACAACTAGCAGGGTCACTTTTCAGGGTCGTGTTCACAAAAATGCCACAAAAATAGCCTGAAAGTTAACGAAATTGATACAAATGTTTTATAATTTGATAGACGCTGTTTTCCCTACAAGCATTTGAGTTTGCAAAATACTAAAGGAGGATAAAATTATTTTCATTTCATTTCTAGAAGTAAAATCAGGTATAGCTCCTTTAATGAACTGAAAATGCTTCCAAATTTCGGGTGATAAACAAAACCCATCGTGGTTAAAGATATTTCACCTCCCCCAGCGTGGTCACATGGGTCATAGCGATTTAGAGAAAATAAAAACTCTTTGGAGCCAGGCTTTTAAGCCGTTCTTGGGAGGTCGGAAGTGTCATTAGAATCAATGCTCCCAAGTGTCTTTTGGAGTCGCCCCTGGCCACTAGGGGGTGGTATTACAGCAGTGTCAGCTCCCCGCCATGAGGACCATACAGAAGCATGTTACTCGCCCATTGGCTGAGAGAGACGACTTTGGGCTTTGTGACAGTTTTTGTTTCACATGGATAAGTCCAGCCATTAGAGATATTAACCATAAACCAAGTTGAAAATTACCATAGTTACCACAAAAGGATTCTTAGCTGCACCAACAGTTTTCATTATAGGCTGTTAGCAATGTCCAGTATGTAAAATAATGGAAAATGTGCATATTTAAAAGCAAATTGGACACAACCAGAAAGTTTTAGGCAAATAATTGTGCTCAACTGACTGAAAATTAACAAAAATATTCTGAAAACCTACAGCTGAATGTGTTCTGAATCTTTTTGTTTTTTGGATAAACTGGTGGAGTAAAACAGGTGCCCCTACTTCCAAAAATGTTTTGATTTATTGCCTGTGAAATCAAACTAATGCTTTTCAATGACATGTTAGGCCTTCGTTTGGTGGTCGTAATGTTTCGCTTGTGCTAAAACATGAAAAATACAAACGTTGCTCGGTCGCTGTGAGAGAAACGAGTGAAGGATGAAGCGTCTCAGGCTCCGAGCATCTTCTTGACCATGTAGCCGGGCATGTTGTAGAGGAACAGGCCTATGATGGCCAGCAGGAGCAGCGCCGTGACGATCTTTATGGTGAGCCACCGGTACTGGTCACAAACCAAGTGTTTCGCCGCTTTGAGGGGGATCAAGAACCACAGCAGAGCCACGTCCGGACGACTGCGTGAGGACAGACAGAGGAGGCGTTAACGATGGGAGAATCTCAAATGTTTCCATGGGCAGCAGATAAATATTACTTTGGTTTAGGCCTGGGCATCGCTACATTGTTTTCAATACGGTTCTTTTTTTATACTAATAAAAAAAACAGTAATACTAACATGGTAATAAATTAGGAATAAGAAACAAAAATCATACACTTGTTATAAAGTGTAACAAACTGTGAATGTTGACTTAATGTAAGGCATTGTTGCATTTGTTATAAATATGTAACCAACTTAACTTCATTGTTAAGTAAGACAATAAGAACCAAAACATTGTTACTGTTGCAACCGCATTATTATTAAAGTATATGAATAGAGGGTGGGAGTTAACCTCTTAACTCCCGCCTGAACTGAGGATCTTTTTCCTCACGTCATCAGATTTTTATTCCATCATTTTTTTGTTGGGTGCTCAACTCACTTTTGTAACTTTTTTGTCATTTTTTCGTTGAATTTTTGTCATTTTTTTGTCACATTTTTATCCAATTTTTGTAATTTTTTTGTCACATTTTTGTCATTTTTTCGTCAATTTTTAATACATTTTTTGTCATTTTTGGTCACATTTTTGTCACATTTTTTATCACATTTATGTCACATTTTTGTAATTTTTTTGACATTTTTTTTGTCACATTTTTGCCAATTTTTCATCACTTTTCTGTCAATGTTTTCTCACTTTTTTTGTCACATTTCCATCATTGTTTTCGTCTCAGTTTTGTTTTTATTTTCACAGCTTTTTTCCAGAAGCTTTAGAACTGGGGTAAAGCCAAACTGGAGAAAATGTGCTCAGTTCAGGTGGGAGGTAAGGGGTTAATAAGCTTGTCTTCTTCCCACTCTTTTTCGAGCTAGAATGTTGTTTTATTTATTTATTTTTTTTTATCGCTTTGTTAGTCTGTGTTGAGTAGCTCCAAATAAAAAATCAAAACTTTCCATTTTTTTTCTAATATTTTTCCCAATTTTTAACACATTTTTCCCACCCACCAATTTTTACCTTATTATTTTGTCCACTTTTCCTAGCCTGGCTATCCCCAGAGGAACTATAGTGATATTTCGTCTGGGGACCAATTAATTTTCTTGTAGGAGAGGTGGTTTACGATCGTCCATAGCCGTTTATTGGGCTGAATGTCTCTCATGTGTTTGCAGTAGCCACAGCCAATCGCATCATCGTATCAGATGACATATGACGAACCCGCTGTAAACTTTCGAGCTAAACTACAACAACGCGGTCTAAAGCTTGATAAAAAGAAGGAGTCACTGCCGTCATGTTGGGTATGCAAATAAACGTAAAAAATATATATATATATATATCGGTAAAAAAACTTCAAGCGTCCGTATGTCGAATAGCTCGTCATCGTCTCGCCGTCCCTCCTCGTTCTGTGATTGGTTCCCAAATCCATGCGAAGATTTAGGCCATGGTCCCCAGGCTGCTGTTCAGTTCGAAATGATTTGAGCGCACACAGCATGAGTATTCCCAGGCTACACTTTTCCCCCAATTTTGCCACTTATTTTTCCCATATTTTTTTTTTCTTTTTGCAATTTTTTCACTTTTTTTCACCTCGTCTTTTGGCTTTATTTCTTCCCATTTCTGCCTGTTCCATTGTATTATTATCTTAGATTAGTTCAAACCGGCTCAAATTCAACATAAAGAACCTCGACTCAAGCAATTTAAGCCATTTTTCTAATTTAAGATAGTGATTGTTTGAGTGCGTAACACTTTGAACTGTACGATACAAAACCTGCTTCTCCTAATGAGCAGCTTGACACAAACAAAAAGCTGTTTTAGCCGTGGATCCTCAAAGAACAGATTAGGATAAGAACCTATTTAATATATATTCATATTCTCATATTCCACTTCCTTGAATCAACATCTCCAAGGAAAAAATAAATGTGTGTGTGTTATTCTGTTTGTTGGGTGAAATGTTACGTGGTGTGGCTTTAAATTCATTTTCAAATCGCTGCAGGACAAAAAAAATAGACAACAAAAGTACTTTAATTTCATGAAATATTGCATGTCTTACAAGCAAAGACAGAAGTAGCCAAGAGTTTTTTTTATCAACTTATACTTTTAATAAACTCATTTTCTTGATACAAATCAGAAAGTTCAAACGTTTAAGGACTTACGCGATACCTTAAGTCACACTTTTTATTGTTGAATAAATATAAATCAATAATGTAGCTCACACAACATAATGAGAAAATCCAAAAACAGTAACTCCACACTGTAATCAACTGGAAATGACTCATTAAACCTTTGTCTAGAGATGAAGTAAAACCATGTGTATAATTTAACATCCTCAAACAGAAATATGAATGTACAGCTAAAGGTTTTTTGTTTTTTACTATTTTTCAAAGAATATGAAAGATAACACTGTATATCATAGTTAGTGGTTTTGTGAAGCCATTTGTGGTGAAAAAACTGAATTTGCTCTTTTTAAATCATACTGAAAAAAGAAAGTAGGGGAGAACGGGGTAATGTGGGACAGCGGGCAGTGTGAGACACCCCCTGTATCTAGGCAACGGAACACAAATGTGATCATGTGACCATTATAAGTTCAAGCCCCTCCCATTCCACACTTGTCATGTCAGAGAAGCTGGAGCTGGTGCTGTGAGAGAACATTATCAAGTGTTGTGTCAAAACAAATTCCTTCAGGTAGAAAAACTTCTGTCACACATGTTGATGAACTTCCAACATGTTAACCCTTTATGTGCCTGATGCTAGTTAAAGATTAGCCTGAATTGCTAATGTTGTTCTTTCTAAAATGGTGGCTATGGGGTAAAGTGAGACTAATCCAGGTGGGTCTGGCCTGTGTCCTGAGTCCCAGGTTCTTCTAACTGGTTCCGATGGTCCTATGTTCTGGGCCCCAGACTGTGGACTCGCTAGCTCTGATTCTGGGCCTTGAATGTACAATTTCCCGAATAAATCTGAGGAGAAACTTTGAATCAGTGCAGTAATTAAACCCCTGCTCGTGAAGAAAACCTCCCCTCTTCTTTGCGAACTCCGCCTTAAGCGCCGAGCATCTTCTTGACCATGTATCCGGGCGCGCTGTAGAGGAACAGCGCCACCATGACGAGCAGCAGCAGCGCGCACACGATCTTGATGGTCAGCCATTTGTACTGGTTACACAGCAGGTGTTTGACGGCTTTGAACGGCGTGAGGAACCACAGGAGGCTGGTGTCCGGGCGGCTGGAGGAGCAGAGCGAGCGTTACAGCAGATGTGGAGCGATGTGCAGTAAATCATGTTTATAAGTTTGTACTGTTGGACTAAATGAGCTTACAGACATAGACGGGATACGGTTGGGTCCAGACTGGATGATTTGGAAAAGCCGACTGCTGTTATGACGGAAATAATTTTCTACGAAGTAAAATATAAATCAGGGATATAGGGCTGTGCAATTAATCGAAATTCGATTACGATTTCGATTACAACAGTAAACGATTATAAAATTAGCATAATCGCAAAAAATCGATTATAATTTTTTTTTTCAAATGTTTTTTTTTTCTCAATTTTTTTTTTAACTTTTTTTTTCACATTTTTAATTTTTGGATTTTTGTCACTTTTTTGATGGATTTTTGTCTTTTTCTGCTGGATTTTTGTCTTTTTTTTAATGGATTTTTGTAATTTTTTTGATGGATTTTTGTCACTTTTTTGATGGTTTTTTGTCATTTTTTTGCTGGATTTTTGTCACTTTTTTGCTGGATTTTTGTCACTTTTTTGATGGATTTCTGTCACTTTTTTGTTGGATTTTTGTCACTTTTTTGATGGATTTTTGTCACTTTTCTGATGGATTTCTGTCACTTTTTTGATGGATTTTTGTCACTTTTTTGATGGATTTTTTTAAAGGCAACAAATAATCGTTTGAATAATCGGGATTTCAGTTATGACAAAAATAATCGTGATTATTATTTTTTCAATAATCGAGCAGCCCTACAGGGATAGGCCAGTTTTCAGAGGATGAACCTCCCAATCGTGGCCCAAAGTTTTAAGCCCCACCTTCTCCAAATACTAAGACCTAGCAGGGAGGGTTAAAAACTCAGGCATGGTGAAACAGGTGAAATAGGTGACAGTCTAATGGCAGGACCCCCACAGCTGCCATTGAATAACCCCTGAGCAAAAATAAATCATCTGTCCACACTGATGCCACTAGGAATTCTTAAAAACGTCAGGCTGATTATTTATAAATCCTTTTTGTAGTCCCTCTGGGGGTAATACAAGTGTTAATGGGATGATTGGAGGGTCTTTCATCTCCCCCTGGTGTTTCTGGCCAGAAAACTACAATTGCAGCTTTCCTGCCTCCAGGTCAGAGACACCAATACACACTAATGTAGGGGTAGGCAAGTTTGTGTCACGGAGGGCCTTCATTTCCAAAACGCCAAGGGCCAAAATTCACAATTGCAGCCCAAAGTAAAGCACCTTTTTTCACATAATATATGACCTAATGTGGTGTTTTGTTGAGAAATGTGAAATATTGACAGTATTTTTCACATTTTAGAGTCCTTTTCACTTATTTGGTCTCTGCTTTCTGAATAAATGTTTCTTCCAAATTCTCTTGGGGGCCAAAGGTTTTAAAGAGGTTCAAAGAGGGCTGAATTTGGCCCCCGAGCCTGACGTTGCCTACCCCTGCACTAATGGAATCACGACGAAGAAGCTAACAGGCTAACGGGTAAAGCTAACTGCGGGCTAGCGCCACTTCAACAGTATTTACAGTCATTATCTCCATTGTGTAATTGTATGTACAATATCCCTCTCTCCCTTTGTCTTTTCTGTCAGCGTAGTATTTACTCTCACGAACAATTAATGAGTAAAAAAACGTAACTTGCTACAACACCTGCAGTGGCGCTTATGGCCTCTAGGGGCAAGAGTTACTTAGTTCTGCTTTAAGTGGGGATTGGGGAAAGGCTTGGATTTCACAAACACACGAGAATCCATCTTGATCTGCTTGAACCATTCGGGACCAAACCAAAAGTTGTTTGGGCCAAATAGACACAAACTGACCACGACAAAACCATGAAAATATATGAGGTGCTGCTACATACTCACAAACACACATAACACTTTTCAAAACCAAACTTTTAAAGGATTTTTGGTGTTTTTGATCCAATCAGCAGTAAAAGCACATCCTCTCCACAAACGAGTGAAGCCGGAGCGATCCCAGATTGATATCAGTGCTAATGTTATTGTCTCTGTAATATATATTTGGTTCCTGCAAGGTTACTTATGTCCTGCATTCTTCATAAAATCCATAACATAACAGCAGTGCAAGGCTTCAAATACACTTAAATTGACCCAGTCCAGCACCAAACGGACACACAGTACATTTAGAAAAACATAGACATACAGAATAAGTATTGAAGTAATAGTAACTTACCATAATGAAGATAAACTCAGGCCGAGGAGCTGTCACTTCTTACAAATGTCTTCTAAATTCTTCTTTTATACTTTATATTTATGTTTAGATTCAGTTTATGTTTTTTTTTAAGTTGTTTAAGTTCATTTATTGTAGTTTTATAACATGTTTAGTTCATTTAATCACTTTTGGATGTCGTCTAATCCTGGCTTTCCGCTTTACGGCCGACATGTTTGTGAAAAGGTGAAAGTAGGAGTCGAAGAAAAGCTCAAAAACACGTAGACGACACTGACACAGGTGGACACGGACACAGTTAGTTGAATGTTTCGTGTAGTTCTGTATTCAGGTTTATAGACGGCGTGTCGTACTTGGGTTTCTCCATGGGGTCTGGCTCGTTACGTCCGTCTCCCGCTGGACTCTTCTCGGCCTCCTCTCCGGTCAGAAGGTGAAGCTCCGCCTCCACTTTGCCCTGAAACAACCAGGAAAAAGGATATTTACAGACACTAGACGCAGAAATTATACGCAGAAATGACTATTGTAGCCATACAGTCCAAAATGTAAACAACAACACCTGTATCTGCTGCACCTCCTGTGACTTTACCTCATTCAATTGCTAACTCAAAGAAAATGCCACATTAGATTATTTTTAAAGTGTCAGTTCAGCATCAATTCTTTAAAAGTCAATTTTTAACAATAAGCAATAAAAGTTGGAAAACTGGGAAAGTTGATGCTACAACGCTCTGTGATTGATAAACACCAAGACCCCATAAGAGTGTTTCCTTAAAGCTGGGTACCTGATTTTTTTGCTGTTGTAGAATACATTTATTTTTGCCACCTCAGAGTATGTTGTAACACAGCAAAACACAGATCTTGTTGTATTGTCTTCACCTACATTTTTACTGAGCAATGGATGATAGAAGTCTAATCTAAATTAGTGGAATTTATCTTGGGGTGGCCGCCCATGCATCACTTTGTCACTACTCAATGCTGTATATGGGTGGGAAATGTGCATGTAATTACATTCTTTGAACAATTTGAATACACAGGAGGGATTGTGAGAGCTAGAAACAAGGCCAAAACAAAAAATGTTGCTGTTTGAACAGGAAAAATGAGGTACCCCAGCTTTAATTTGCAAAAGGAGTGAAACAGCGCTCCCAATTTGACGCTGGTGGCCAAAAAGTGTACTGCATCCATACTTACCATTGAGAATGAATGGGAGAGAGTTGGTATTAACCATAAGTAGGTCACCCTC
This sequence comes from Gobius niger, assembly GCF_951799975.1. Lineage (NCBI taxonomy): Eukaryota > Metazoa > Chordata > Actinopteri > Gobiiformes > Gobiidae > Gobius > Gobius niger. The sequence continues at coordinate 25,408,902 of NC_136867.1, forward strand.
TGGCGGGCCAACATAATTGTTCCGGCGGGCCAAATTTGGGCACCCCTGTATTAGAGCGTGACCTTTTTTTTTGGTCAGGCAGTGAATCTAACATTGGTGTCCACTCCAACAAACAGAGGAATGATGGGAAAACTGAATATTTAAAATTATAGTCAGTATTAACCTCTTAACCCTTGACAAAAATGTGACGAAAACGTGACAAAAACGCAACAGAAAAGAAACAAAAAAGTGGCAACAAGCGATGAAAGTGTGGTAAAAAATGTGATGAAAACTTAATCAAATAAGCAATGGGGAAAAAATGTCCAGAAAGAACTTATAAGGATATTAGTTTTGTAGGTCTTAGCTTTCAAATGAGGCGTTACACTGGCCAAGTCGAGAAGCTTTTGGATTTGGGTAAAGCCGAACTGGAGAAAATGTGCTCGGTTCGGGCGAGGCTGGGGGTAAGAGGTTAAAGCTTTCTCTTTGACAGCCCGAGTTGAAAAGTTAATTGGACACAACGGGAAACTTTTGAGCAAAAATCTGTGAAAAAATGACCTGCAACTGACTGCGTGTTCTTGTCAAACTTCTGATGTAAAAAGTCGAGCCATTTTTTCAAAGAAATCTAGCCTCAAGGCCTGTTAGAATCAGATCTAACGTACGGTGAGCTCGAACTCGTCATCTTCGTTGCGGGCGACGAAGGGCCACCAGCCTTTGATCCTCTTCTGTTTGAAGATGGACACCATGGGAATCTCGCCCTCGTTCGTCACCATCTCGAGCGTGCACTGCTTCGGCGTTTTAGCCCCGCGCGGGAAACGGTTCAGGTCCAGCTCGATCGCGCCTGCACAAATAAAGACAGTTCAGCAATAAACGAAGGGCAGCGACGAGTCAAGGTTTAGGGGAAGAAGGTTCGTAACTCCAAGTCAAATGTGATGCTTTTTGCTGCCAAAAAAACCCATTTCATTTATGATTTGCAAGCATCAGAAAAATGAACAGAAATGTTGATATTTAAAGTGATAGTCTGTAAGATCGAAAAATGAGGAGAAAGAGAGAAATGTCAAAGCTCGTCTCATTCGTCCACGCATAATCCTGCCAGACTAAAGGATAGAACTTACGCCTCATTTACACCGAGTATGTTATGTCCACGGCCCGTTTTACGTACATCAAATCACACTTTCTAGTTTACACGGTGTCTTTAATCCGTCATGTAATAGTGTAGCCTTTTAGAAGGTCAATCATAAGCATTCTAATACTATAATACGGTAATATGTTTAGACCTACAGACTGTCAATTTAAAAGAGCAAAACATATGGTGCATTTTCAGCCAATAACTGCTGTTGAGCTTTATTGTAATCATATGTTTTGTATTTTTAGACAAACTAAAGCAGAACAAACACCCAAACTACCAAAAAATGCAATTCAGATAAACTTGTATAAGGCAGCGTCTTTCAAACTTTCCACACCAAGTATTAACTCATACAATATTGTACCTTCCAAGTGCCTGGATGCGACTAAACCGGATCTGAATGGGTCTAAAACTGACCTAAATTATATTTAAACTGAGGCAAACATCGAGCCTGAAAGAATTACACACAAGAATTAAAGTAGAGAAAGACTAAATATTTACGTAATCGAGAAATATTTTCTTGAAATAAGTAGATTTGCCCTTCATTGGAGTAGGTAAGGGAAAAATCAGCATTTCTTGCACTGATTTTTTTTTATAAAATACATAATTGCTCTTAAAATTAGATAATTAATCTCAAATTTACATGAAATAATATGATTTGTACTTATTTTAGGAGCAAAAACTGTTGGCAAGTACTACATGGCAAGTCAAAATGATAAAGATTTTTTTTTTCACGGTACAAACCGAAAATGTATGTGTCTGTCTTCAAGAAGTGACCAATGTGGTAAATGGTCAGTCTACCCCAGTGTAAGACGTGATTATTATTTAATAGGCTACAGTCCTGTCAGGCAAATCACAGCTCATAACGATGTTTTCTCAATAGTATTCTCCTATTTACATTTTATGTGGCCTGTGACCTGCTTTGGCTGCTGAATTTCGGCCCAAGACCCAAAAAGAGTTTGACGCCCCTGCTGTAAGTCATGGCGCCTCTTATTGTCACATTATCATCATTATTACCCAGGAAGTCGTCTGCGGAGAAGTGGTCGGCGTCCCACACTTGCAGGTTGAGTCTGGGCGGGATCTTGTACTCGGTCTCGTCCCACGCGAACATGGACTCCTTTTTGGAGATGACGATCTTCTCTTCGGCCATGAGGTAGTCGAAGGGGTAGAGGAAGCGCCAGTTGAAGTTTCCCTCTCCGGTGATGGAGTGGTAGTGCACGTCTGTGTCCTGCTTATCCTCCTGCTGACCCTTCAGCCAACTGCAAAAAAACAAGAAAGAAAGAAAGTGTTTTAGTGGCCACAAATGCAAATCATCTGTGTATATTTCCCTGCTTAAGATTTGCAAACAATCCATCAAATGTTTGCCCTAAATTCACAAATAATAAGCTGTTTACAGTCAAAATCATATTAACCTCTTGTGGCTTTTTATCACTTTTATTACTTTTTCTTCAGTCGCACAGGTTTTTTGGTATCTTTTTTGTTACATTTTTGTTGTTTTTCCGGCCCATTCAGTGTCACTTTTTTGTCACTTTTTTGTCACGTTTTTGTCGGTTTTTCATTGCTTTTTTTGACACGTTTTTGTCACTCGTTTGTCGCTGTTTTTTGTGTGTTTTCATCCTCATTTTTGTCACTATTTTGATGCTTTATCAAGAAGCTTTTAGATTTGGGTAAAGCCAAAAGTCTTGAAATTGTCTTGGGACTCAGTATGTTGTTCTATTCTCCAGAGGTGTGAGACTTGAAAGTTACAGCATTTAGTGGCTATTTTCCGCAGCCACACAGAGCCCAGTGACAGCGGGACTGAAGGCTGCGCGGAATCTACTTTGAGCAGGGGCGAATCCCAGTATACAGGGGCTGGGGCATTACAGGGGAACCACTGACAGAAAAACTGCCAGAAACTAACTAAAATAAAAATATTCTCTTATGGTTATCTTTCAGACTGCAGGGAAAAGCAACTCATGTTTAAAAGACTCTGCTTCCATTTTTTTGAAGTATGCCCCCCAGGCCCCCTTCCTTAAAATGACCATTTAAAATATATATATTTGAAATTTGACGATTTAAATCCAAATCCATTAGATTTTTAAGTTTGCTTTTAGCCTAAATTTTCAAAATTGCTAAATCTTGAGAAAGCATTTTATATTTTCAAGTAGATTAAACACATTTTGAAAATAAGAATTAGGCTTAAAGGGGCAAGGTGCAAGTTAGCCATTTTATACTCACTACTGCCACCTCAGGTCATACGTGTAACTGCAGCTTGTATATTAAGCTTGTGCATGACGGCAATTTGGACCCGAAGTAACAACTTTTTGAGTGACAGTGCAGGATTTTAGAGGCAGTTGTGGTGAATATGTCTGAGCTCATTCTACACATTAGGACATTGTTGGACCATGTAGGGGGAAATACATAATTTTAACATTTTAAACTCTGTATACTCCCTTTAACGCTGACGTTTGCGACTTGAGATGACTTGCCAGCTAAAGAAAGACTTGCCTTGACTTGACTTAACAAAAGCTATGACTCGACTTGACCCCATGACCAATTGACTTGGACTTGCTTGGAACTTGGACCTTCACGACTGGGATTTGACTCGAGACTTGCATTTAGTGACTTTCTCCCACCTCTGCTATTCTCTACCATGTTTGTGTAAATGTCTTACCCTCGCACAAAGATATCGCTGGATTTCTCTCCGGTGAAAATGTCGTCGTCTTCCAGCACCACCTCGTCTGTGTTCCAGATGATCACCCTCAGCTCAAACCTGGACAAAGCCGGATAAAGAGCAACAACTCAGAGAAAGCTTTGGCAAATGTGAGAGACTCTATATCAGAGACGGTACTTCTTTGGTTTTCTCGGTGCGATGTCAAGAGCAGGTCCCGGCGCCGTCATGTCTTTGGGAAACATGTCCACCCACATCTCTATCCTGCCCTGGAGGCCATAAAAACATCAACATATACCTGTAATACGATATGACTGCTTTACTATGATGAATACTGATCTAGAAAGAGTCAGTACCTGCTCGATGCCGGGTTTGTCCGGGTGCAGCAGAGGTCTGGTCTCCACGTGCTCGGGCACCAGTTTACAGCCCGCCTTCGGGATCTGGTCCCAGTGGTTCAACACGCTCAGAGCCACGTGATCGTCCGTCTGCTTCTTCAAACCTGACACGAGAATCAGCGAGATGTGGACAAACTGAACACTGCAAATATCGTCAGCGTAAGATTAGTTGATGTAATATCTAGATCGCAGGAAGCCACACTATGTCGCAAAATAACTGAGGTCCGTCCACCACCACTAATGGAGTGAATGAATAGTGCCACTAATTCATTTTCTCATAGATGAGGTGTGGTTTACAATCGTCCATAGCCGTTTATCGGGCGCTACGAATGTCTATCATATGCGTTTGCGCGTAGCCACGGCCAATTGCATCATCATATCCGATAACGTATGACGTACCCGCTGTAAACTTTCGAGCTAAACTATTTAGAACACGGTTTAAAGCTTGATCGAAAGATGAAGTCGCTTCTGCTGCTGTCATGTTGGATCCGTAAATCCCTCCTCGTGCTGTGACTGGTCCCCAAAATCCATACGAAGGTTTCGACCATAGTCCCCGGGCTGTTGTGAAGTTTGAAATGATTCGAGCGAATGGGTATTCCCAGGCTAAGAAAAGAGAGATTTCAAAAACGGCACTTCATATCGGTATCGGACCCCAAAAATCCAATGTCGGTCGGGCCCTACTCCATTTTACCCTTATTTTGGTTCAGAATGTGTATTATTACAGTCTTACTTTGGCACAATTTGATGAAAAACAAACTTATTTTGGTTTGTGTTTGGTCTTGAAAGTCTTGAAGTTACTTGCTAAAATATTGCAATAAAATTGTTAAAGCAATATTGTCATTTATCGTCATGTTGCGTGGCCCCATAACATACATTATGGTGCTCATCAGGAGATGAAAAGAGGGATAACAGTAAAACGCTAACAGTAATGTACCGTTTTCGTCTTCGACCTCGGTCGGTCCCATGAAAACCCGGTTCTCAACCTTCACTTTCCCCTGTGGCCCGTAGTGAGGCCCGTCCAGCTTCCCGTCTTTACACATCTTGGCCAGAATGTGTGTCGGCTTCATCGGGTCCCGCCATACGTTGTACCCGTGACTGAAAACATAAGAAGGATATTAACTTGACTCCTCCGCACTGCAGTAGATGATGAAGCGTCCGTACATGGCGTAGGTGCGAGCGAGGCCGCAGGTCGCCCGGTGTTTGCTGTAGAAGCGGTTCTCCAGGTCGATCTTGGTCTCTCCGATCAGGTCGTCTGTCCCCACCAGGTCCCAGTCGTAGATGGCCACAGCCAGAGTCGAGTCCATCGGGAGCGTGGCCTCAACGTCGAACGACCTGAAACAAAAACATATTTTTAGAGAAAATGATTGCTGTATATATATTTGTGTGTGCAGTACTTCGTTTCATCTAATTCATCAATCAACTCACAGGGCTGCACTGAACACTAAGGCAGTAAAACAGAGTAATAAATATAAAAGTATAAAGTCAAAATTCAAAATACCCCAGCTTTAAGAATTTACCTTTATATAATACCTGTATGAATATCGTTTCATTCAGATTTCAATCCAGATCTGTCCAAATGTCCAATTTTCATTAATTTTCATTGTGGGCTGCACATTGATTCCGTCAGATCCCGTCAGATTTCAAAAGCTAAACATGGTAGGGCCCGTTTTGCCAAAAAATTGTCTGAGGGTCACATTTAGCCTCCAGGCCGCACCTTGAGCAACCTTAATCTGCACTGTGCAGGTGACCACTCGTCCAGTCCTGCTTTTTGTATCTGTTCAAAAGCAGGACCACACGTGTTTGTAAAGACTAGGAGAAGTGTGTATTCTGGCTGGAGAGGCCACTGTGCAGGTTGGTCTGAATATCCGTGTGCTTTACTCACTTCCCAAACACGGGGTTGAGCTGTTTGGAGAGGTAGTTCTCTTTGTCTTTGATCTCTGTCTTCCCGAGTCTGATGGCGATGTACGGGTCAGCTTTACCGTTGATGTCGGCCGGATGCAGGTCTGTCGCCTGATCACAAACGAACAACAACAGTTTTCTGGATTTTCTTCATCCATGTGGTAGAAGTTTAGTTACTGACTGTATTTATCTTACCCTGACGACGTAGATGCGCACCAGCACGTTGACCGGATCGTTGTGAGGGATGTTCTGGAACATTCCCATGTTCGAGTCGAAGTTCGAGTCTCGGGACGTGTCATCGGTCACTTTGTACATGCACATGGAGCCCTACCACCACCACGACAGGCAAAACCATTCATGATGCACAAGACAAAGTGATAAGTGGGTAAGTATTGGTTGTATCATTTCTTACTTTGAATTTTCCCACGATCCTGTCCTCGTCTGTGGCGTTCTGGTCCTCGTCGTCTCCGGCTTTTCCTCTGGACAGGTTAAAAGTGTGCAGCCAGTCCTCAAAGTTATCAAACTCACTCTCCAACTCTTTGGGATACACCTGATGAAAAGAAAATCACCTTTATCAATCAAAATCTGTTACTTAATTGTCTGTTGTTGCTTCTATACTGAAAACATTCCTCATTGTAGTTTTATTCATCGTTCAAATTACCTTGAGCTCGTCCAGTTTTGGTTTCTTCTTCTCGAACGGATCGTGGATCATGGACTTTTTCTTCTTGGACTTCCCCTTCTTGGTGCCTTTTACGGGAGAGTCATCAGGTTTGATTTCTGAAAGGTTTTGTTTTACGGCGGCGGCGAAAGACAGAGACAGAGACAGAGAGAGAGAGAGAGAGAGAGAGAGAGAGAAGGGATGAAAGGAGAAAGCACCCAAGACATGAACTCAACATGAAAGTTGTCAAAACAGATCTCAAATTTGTTTTCGTCCAAAAATAAGTGACATATGAAGGTGGAGAATTAAGTGGCCTTTTGTAGAGCCGGCAGAGCAAGAGATATAAAAAGTTTACCACTTCATATGTCACATCCTGTGCCCTTTTCCAAATAGGAAGTGTAATTAAAAACATCTTTCTGGTTTTAGAGCCACATTACTATCATTATTACTAGTTAAGATGCGCTCTTAATTAACACATTGAGTGCCAAAAAACGGAAATAAAAACGAATAAACTAAAAAATTATGAAACTAGTCACTCCAATACAGCTTATGTGTGATTTTGGTAGCTCTGTGATAAACAGAAGGGAAACAAATGACCTGTGACTCGTGAAAAGTCAAGATCTGGACATTTTATATATATTATTACGTTTCTTTTCTTCTTTTTTGTTTTTTTAGTCCGAGGGGGCGTGGTGTTGTGTAGCGAACAGCTGTAGAGCCAACACTTCTCTCTTCTCTCTCTTGAGATTTTACCATTTCTCTGAGTTTTAAAATGGTCAAAATTGATCCAAGGACGGCTGAGAAACATCCTGTTAAAGTCTTCAATCCGAGAACCAGGCTGTTTAAATACACTCGTGATAAAAAGCAAGCGATCTGCGGCAACACGCGGTGTTTCAAAACGTGTCAACTAATTAGGCATTTGCCTCATCACATAACGTTAGAGTCTGTCCTGAGAGGAGAGAGGAGTTTATCAGAAAGGAGAGTGTTCATAAAACCTCCGTTATCTCAGAATCTAGAATTATACTGTTTTCACCCACGGAGAGCTTAGATTCTCGTCTTTCTAAAGAGCCACAGCATGTGACCATAGCTATATCATAGAATAGGCTGTGGTGCTACAAATATCATGAAAAATGGTCTGGATTGTTGGCACTCTGCAGCTAAATACCAAAAACAGCGCGGCACTCAATGTGTTAATAACAATTTTGTATTTTTTCAAGCAGAATCTGCTCTTTCAATCCAAAAGGCTGCGGCTTTTCTTCGATGGTATTCCTAAAAATAAAGATGAGATGCGAAACGTCTTTATACTATTTTGCTGTAAATATGTGTTGAAAAAAGCTGTTTTGATCATTACGATTTTGAGACGATTTCTTTCAAAATGCTGGGAAAGCTTTAGATTATAAAAATAAACATGTATATTTGTAGGTTTTTGTTTTCTTGTTTATTTTACGGCAGTGCTGTTTGGATATTTGACAACTTTCATGGAAGCATACGGTGGATATGCGTCAAAATCAGGCCAGTGTTTTTTCATTCATGTCACAGTCACTTGAGCTGCGGATTTAGGACGAGCACGACTGCGGCGGGACAGAGACACAAGTTAGTGACACATGCAACAAAACACTACTACTACTGCAATAACTACTGCAACTGCTACCACTGCTGCCACTGTGGCCATACAGACTGAGGTAAAGTACATGCAATATTAAAAAACTACACAAAACCAAGGTTCTACTTTCACAACCGCTGTTACTGCTGCTACTTCAACTACATCAACTACTATGATTATTACTTCAACTGCTTCTACTAGAGTGGCCATAGAGACAGAGGTTAGATACAAGGCATGCAATATTTAAAAACAAAAGAATATCAAGGATCTTCAGATGCTGTTACTTTTGCTATTGCTAATTCTACAACTGCTACTACTCCTACCACTTCTATTACTTCTACTACTCACACTACTGCTACTACTCCAACCACTTCTACTACTCCTACTTTTTCTACTCTTACAACCCACTACTTTGACTACTACTCTTTCTCTTACTACTCCTACGACTTCTACTTCTACTACACCTACTACTCCTGCTTCCCCATTACGCCTACTACTACTCCTTCTCTTGTATTGCTCCAAATACTACTACTCCAACTACTTCTACTACTCCTACTTTTTTCCTACTACAACCACTATTTCTGCTACTACTTCTCCTTCTCTTACTACTCCAAATACTACTCCTACTACTTCTACTCCAACTCCTACTACTACTTCTATTACTGCTACTACTCCTTCTCTTTCACTGCTCTAAATGCTACTCCAACTACTTCTTAGTACTCCTACTTCTTCTACTCCCACTACTACTCCTACTACTTCTATTTTTGCTACTATTCCTTCTCTTTCACTGCTCTAAATACTACTACTCCTACTTCTTCTACTCCCACTACTCCCACTACTCCTACTATTACTGCTACTCCTCCTCCTAATACTACCACTTCAACTACTCTTATTACTTTTACTCCAACTACTTCTCCTGCTCTTTTTCTACTCCAACTACTTCTTCTACTCCTACTTTTTTGTTCTACTACTACCACCACTACTGCTACTACTGCTCTTACTACTACCACTTCCACTTCAACTACTTCCACTCCTACTACTCTTACTCCTACTACTTCTACTCCAACTCCTACTACTATTACTGCTAATACTACAACTTCTACTTCAACTACTCTTACTACTTCTCCTCCTACTGTCGCTGCTCAGGCAAAGTCAGATGTTTGTGACAAATAATGCAACATTTAAATTAGAAACTACTGTATCCAGTATGAGCTGCAGTTATAATACTATTCACTTTACATGAATCATAAAACCAAGACATTTCTAGACGAACAAAGCAGAGATTATTTTAAAAACATCTATAAAGCGTTACCTCCGTCAGCCATGTCCATGTCATTATTGTCCTCTGTGTCTGAAAGTGCGGCTTCTTGTGCTCTGAGCGCCTGGAGGGAAGAAAAACGATAATTGATCAAAAGTAGGCTCGTCAGGTATGAAAAACTCTCCGCTCTAATGAAAGAATCTTGAAAATACTATAACTGCAGTCAAACCTCGGTGAGAGTCTCGATGGAGGCGAAGTACTTGGACCACCAGTCCAGCATGCTCTCGTCCAGCTCCTCCTCCTCCACCTCCTCGCCCTTTTTACGCTTCTTCTTCCCTTTGTTATCGTCCTGTTCACACACAATTAGCGCTTTCATTTCTAAAGAGATGTATATTAAACTGGGAAAATGTGGAAGAAAGTAGCAGCATTAGTCCATTTAAAAAAGGAATATAAAAAAAAGACTATGTTTGAGTTATATTTACAAGAGAATAAGTTCTGTCCTGGATGTTTGAAGTTTATCGCAGGACGTTAGCAATCAATCCATATAAAAGATGTATTTAACCTCTTAACCCCTGCCTTAACAGAGTGTCTTCTCTCCAGTTCAGCTTTACCCAAATCCATTAGGTCACAGCCTATAGCCCACTTTCCCCAACTTATTTGAAAGCTAGGACCTACAAAATTAACTTAAATGGAGTTTTTTTGTTGGGTTTCCATCACATTTTAGCCACATTTTCATCACTTTTTTTTTTTTCACTTTTTCTGGCTTTCTTGTTACATTTTTGTCCCTCTTTTGATGTGTTTTCGTCCCAGTTATTGTCTAATTTTTGTTGCTATTTTGACACACAAAGATTTCGATTTTGGTAAAGCCAAACTGGAGAAAGTGTGCTCGGTTTAGGTGGGGGTTAAGAGGTTAAGTAATTATTTTTTCTTTTGGTTATTGTAACTCAGGGGAAGGGGCTCATAAGTTTAAACCACACTCTGCTCCCTTTTGTATGTTTCTGTGTGTGATCTACAAAGACGCTGCACATGATTCAAACAAAAGAAATTAAATGGAAGAATTCAAGTAAAATGGACACAACCGGATGCTCTTTAGCAAAAATGGGTATAAAACTGGAAGAAAATGTGCTAAAATATTCAGAAAAACCTGCAGGTGAACACATTTTGGACCAGAGTAAAGTTGATTTATTATTATCAAAATAGTGATTCAACATCTGCTGGAAATAATTTAAATTACATTAAAAGCCTTGATTTTTGGCACATTTAATTTCTCCACTTTACCTAGAGACAGGCTGAAATAAGTTATATTCTTACCTCAACTTTGACCACAGCATCAGAGCCCTACAAAAAACAAGAAACATAATAAGTATTTGGCTTTTCGAGCTTCAAATATGTCCGGTGAAAATGTCTTAAATTGAACTCACACAATCGAGTTTGACGACGGTGTCCATCTTCTTGAAGTTTTGTTCGGGCTCCGCGTTCACAACAACGATCTCCTCTAAACCAGGGAATCAAAGGAGAGTTTACAACAGCAGACTTTACTCACTTTGCTGCACAGAAACATGTTTCGAATGAAGGCTTTTCTCTATTGTCTACACAGCAAACTTAAGGAACAAATATGAAATATGAAAAGAAAATATTTTGCAAGTTTTCTATCATATTAATCTAAAAACATATAGAACTGAAAAAATTGCAGATGTTTTTAAAGACAAAATCTTTTCGTACCGTTGGTGTTCCAGTTGTTGGCCTGCTTGTCTCCGGGGCGGTAGATGAACTTGCGGAGCGTGGTGACGGCGTGAGACCCGACCAGAGTGTAGCGCCCGAAGGCTCTGCAGTCGACCACCCGGATGTTCAGCGGAGGGTGCAGCAGCTCGTTCTCCGGTAAATCCTACGGGACAGAAACACTCAGTGAAGTGAATAAATCCATGTTGTGATTGTAAAGGTTTCATAACGTAATCCTGTATTACCACTTCGAACCACTTGACAAGCGTGCTGAAGTTGGGGTTTTTCCTGTAGTTGGGGATGAGCGAGGACTGCACTCCTTTTCCGGCGCACTCGATGTCCACGCGGGGTCTGTCCACCTGAGCCAGGTTCACCCGCTTCAGGTCCCGCAGGCCCCAGAACAACACCTGAGGAAAGAGAGTGAAGATGACACCAAGAGCCCTGCTAATAATGTGCTGTAGGTATTATTGTAACCAGGAATAATGGATGAATGTTAGCTTTATAATAAACTGGCTCAGTGCTGCTTTGTCTCTATGAGCTTAATGTCTCAGTCTATTGTCGTTTATTAATCTCATGAGGTGCAACTGAGCAGACAAGTATGTGCTACAACACTTAACAGGTTTTGCAATGACCCAGCGAGGCCAAATGAAACCACAATCCGGGTGCAAGAGAAATAACAAAGGGTCCGAAAGGATAGATCAAAGCTGGGCAGGAGTCTGGGTGTCTTATGCAGGAGAAGGTTGTGTACCATCGGTGCAGGATCCGGAGACATGAACTTGAGACATTGCGCTAGTCCGACCATTGAAGTCTGAGATAAATATCCTTTGTCTAGCGTTATAATGATACGCAATCAAAACCTTCAGTGGCTGAGTGACAGCACCTGTGCACCACAGGCTACAACAAAGATAGTACGACTGTACAGTTTGACCCAGTATGATAATTAGCTCTTTAATTTTATTCTCTAACACGGTGACTCAAATTGCTTGCGCGCTCACCAAAATACGTCACCCCAACTTCTCAGAGATGTCTCCGCAACATCTCCAGACAATGTGACGGCTAAGTCGTGTCGAAGTCACGGACACGTCTCTAACTTCTCAGTTGCAGAGATCACCATCTCTTTAAAGGAACAGGCCACCATTTTTACATACGTTGATATGTATCTGTCTGGTCTTTGTGCGTGCCCTCAGTCACGCAAAATGACCAAAGATGTTGTTGGCATTTGGCTTCTTCCAGCATATTCCTATAGCTCCAAACGGGGGTGAAGTTAGACGCGACCAAGCTCTTCCACGGGCACAAACACCAGACAGGTACGTATCAACTCGTCTAAGCTCAGGTACGAACATATCTCAGTATGGAAAAACAGTGGCCTGCTCCTTTAGGATCTCCTTGGTATCCGACAGGTCTCGGAGACATTGCAGAGACGTCAAAGAGACGTCTCACTGGTTGCGTGTAACAAACAGAGTCTGCAACATCGCCACAAGTCTGTGTAGTTTCTGCTGAAATTTAACCTGTTCGTTTTGACTGAGACATGATGCAGAGACGCCAACACGCCGTCAACTAGTCTACATCTATATTCTACATCAGTGATATCCAACTGATAGCGCCATCTCTTAAAGGTAGCTCCTCAAAGGCTTCCCTTATGTCTACATATATGCATTTTCTTTTTGTTCTGACCATGTGAAACACAATCTGTAAACATTTGGATCACTAAAGTATAGCATATGGACTAAACTCTCTTCTTTAGTTGTAAATGTACAGATATAACATTTTGCCTCAAACTCAAACTTGCATCATTGCTCGAGTGTCTCCAAAGCATACACAGCTCTCTGACGTAAAGAAAAAGTTGTTGTACTTGATTAAAGTGATCATTCTGACCTCGATCCTGTATTTGCTGAGCACTGGCCTGATTCCCAGCGGCACAGGGAGAATCGGCCCGCGGTCCATGTCTGTGGGACCATCGATGGGAGGCAGGTCGGCTTTACCGTTCGGACCAATCTGCCAAAAAAAGCACAATCAGCCTTCCATCACTTTTCATTACATTTCTCATCCGCACAATCCCGAAGAACGAACCTGTAGCAGCTCAAAGGCAGCCAGCATCTCGCCCGCGGTGCAGTTCCCCCTGTAGATCTGATAATACTCGAGCTGCGGCGGGAAACGCGGCGGCCCGTAGTGCTCGTCCGCCATTTTAACCACCGGCTTCGCGAACGTCCTGCCCATGAAGTCCGCTTTGCCCTGAAAAGACACATGGACGTACAGACTCCAACAGTCACTGTAAAGCTCACACCAAACAACTGACTTACCAGATCCCGCCGCCAGGACGTTCATGAGGCGAAAACATGGCTTTTATCGCACATGTTTCCACATCAGACAAGGACAAGGGGTCAACAAAACGCTAGAATAACCAGTGAACTGCAAAACAGGAGTGAGTAGGCGTCTCTAATGCCAGAAATAGTCTCTCTTGCAGTTAGTGGTTATAAAAGGGTAGGGCTAAACACGTACGGATTCAAAAGGCACAAATGCTCATTAAAGGAATGCAACAGGGACAAGTATTTGTGGCTTGCGGCTTAAATATTGTCATGAATAGACTGTTGTCCTTCTTGCATGTCTTTGTTCCACTCATGTAGCAGCCCCTCTACAGTAAAACAAGCACAAACTCTACTTATCCAAACGTCGTCCCGTGTTTTTCAGCGGAGCAGATGTGAGATTCGTGGTTAGCAAAAGGACTCGAAATATGTCGGATGCAATAAAGAAACTGGGTGTTGTACATCAGTTGCAAGTAGTATTAAAATATTATTTCAGTGAAACAAATGTTGATTATTTCTATTTGAATTTTTAATCTACTGACAGGAAGTGACATAGATGGAGGTAAAGGTCTATAGATACAGACGGCATCTCTGGAATCGCCCATATATGGACATATCTGAAAACAGTTAAGGGGGAAAACAATTTGGAGAACAATCTAAACTTTCTCTAATTATTCAACAACTACTTTAACAACCGCTGAATTATGAATAAAGTTTTCTACTAAATAAAGATACAAAGACATGTAGAGGGGCAAAGTGGTTCAACAGCCCATAAATACATAAATAACGGAGAATGCTATCTCGATGCTTCATGTTAGCATCGGGCTAATGCTAACAGTTCGCTCGTGCTAGCGACAACTGCGTTTTTTCACTTCTACTGAACAATCTGCTGTGAGAAAATAACCATATGGACCTGATTTACACTTCACTTTATTTATGTGATAAGTTCATATTCCACCAGAAAATTGCTAAAAAGTGAAAATTGTGGTTCTCTAAAGATTGTATTTTCCCCCCTCGGCGAAGCCACGCCCCCTTCTATGACGAGATGCCGTCTGTATCTATAATTTCCCATTGACATAACATGGTTGGCAGGGCAACCATTTAAAATTGTTTGCCTCTATCTATGTATTAGTGTCCAATAATGAAGTGAAATTATAAACATCACAAAAATGGCCAAACTAAAGAAAACTGTGTACAACCTTTAGCAAAAACAATCTTTAGCAAAATCTTATATCTTATAATATAATTGTGTTAACTATGCTTTAGCAAGAATTGTGTCTAATTTGTCATATATTATGCACTTTAAAATGCTATTTCAAAGCCCAAATACATTTTTCATAAGGCTGGGACATTAAAACTTTTGTCACTATCTGTAAGCAAATATATTTACCTTAAAAAGTGCTAATACAGTCCAAAAGTCATTTGACATTTATTGAAGGTTTATGATTGAAAAGTGCATTAACACATAAAATGCTACAAAGTGCTGTGTAACTGTTCTTAAAAAATAAAGGAGAACAAGATAAAAACGCCTCCAAACAAACACAGAGCAGCACCGAAACACAATTGGACTATTGCAAATAGAGTCTAGGATTGTGATGTCATATCGCTAAGCATCATAGGATTTGAAGCAATAATAAACCACTAATAAAATACTGGAGTTATTGTTCACATCAAAACACTTGGACACCACAGTCTGTTAGGTGTATTTACCAGTTGTGGCTCAGTTTCTAACAGAGTTGTTGCACGGCTTTTTTCTACACTTTTAACGTGGTTTATAGCTAATGTTATTCTATTGAAAATGTTTGCTAGTACCCACAAACATGGCAGATCTCCCCGGTAACAGGGAATTTTCCCGAACTCTATAGTGTCATTTCAACCAAAAGCTAAAGTAAGATTCTCATTTTATAAAATCCTTAATAGCATCTGCAGTCTACTCCTTTTGAGCACCTGTGACTGGTTAATGTGTATTTGTAAATCAGGAAAATGTAGTTGCTCAAATAAATTAAACTAAACAAAACTAAACTAAAGAGTAAGTGTAAGGATTAGTTCATCCTTTTAACTTCAATTCATCCCTTTTAGCTAAACGTATTTAGGATCCCCGTTTGTTCACACAACCGCTATAAAAACTCCTTCGAGTCACACTCTATCCAATCAATTAATAAGCACAACTAAATACTATGTGACTGTGTTAAGCCGGGCCACCGTGTAAAATGTTTATGTTGTTGTATTTGTATTTATGTTTGCAACGGACTCTCCTCCAAGTCACATTTCTCCCTCGGAAGACAAACAATAAACTGAATCTGAATACGTAGTTCATACAAGTATTAAAGTATTGATAATTTAATCAAATAGTGATACTTGGTATTGTGACAAAATGTATTACGATATATTGCAAACGATATGATTCCTTATTTTTCATTTTTAGGTCAAAGTTTTATGTGCTCTGACCCAAATAAACTAAATAAATGGACAAAATAAGTATTTACTGCAGTTTGAATTAACTACTAAGCCACCAAACAGTGCATTTATTTCCTTTAGTACCTGTTTTTGTGCAGTTACAGTTAGTTACGGCTTTTATGTAACTAATTCATCCCATTTCAGCTGTTGTATTTGTGTTCCAGTATTTACACACGGGGGCTGAGCTCGACTCTTACCACCGTGTCCTGGTCGTAGATCTCGATGACGATAATCGGAGGGTCGTCCCTGAGCTCTGTGGCTTCGCCGAAAAGCTCCACGTTTTCAAACACCAGCAGCTGGTCCCAGGTCGGGCACAGCGTCTCTGGCAGCACCTGAGACAGAGAGCGAGGATTACAGAGTTACTAAATGAGCTGCAGTGATCAAAACATATACAGATAGATGTGCAGAAAGCAATTCCAGAAGAGTAACAACAAATGAATCAAGACATTGTGAACTTTAAACATAAACTCTATGTGCTTTATGGGAGTTTTCCTTTGGTCTCACTCACCTCAGTGACCTGGCTCTGAGTGGAGAAGAAAACTCGAGCGAACGGGTCGGAGAGGCCGGTGCTGTCGGCCGCAAACAGACTCCGCGCCTGGTACATGTGCACGCGCAGCTGGAACATCTGCTTCACTGGAGACAAAAGAGAGATAGATAAAGATCCTATACTTCGGGCTGTCAAGATAATCACTATATCAACTTTTCGTTCAAAAAATGACAGATGAAGAATACACTTATGAGCTCAATATTTGTTGTCAGTGCATTTATTTGTATTTTTTCCCTGTTTTTCCAATGTAATACTTATTTTTTTTACAAAAGGAAGTTGTGTCTCATTGCTTCTCATGTTCAATGTGGGATATTCTAAGTAGATTTTGAACAGAGCCTGTCTGTTGCATCATAAGGTCTTCAATAATATCGACATATCGAACTTTTGATATTGTGACAGGCTAACCTAAACTGTGCATTATCTAGGCTTCACAACCAACAGTAACATCACTCCATTCATGTCTTTGATTATGGAAACTTTAAGGCGAGACGCTGCAGGAGAAACATTGACTTTTCACGCAATGTTGAGATTTTAGCTAGTTTTCTCCCTTAACGTCTTAGTTTTAATGTATAGACGCCGCTTATTTTATTTTATTTTATTTTCTCAACCAGCAGCAGTTTTCCAGGAAAACAGTAAAGCATCACGGCAGGTCGTCGTCTTTCTGACACCTATTCATTCACAAATATTGTTTTGTAATTCAGATTTCATCATTTTCTTTCTGGGAGACATTCTACTCTTGCAACAAAATATCCACTTTAGTAGCTCCTACAGACTCCAAGCTTTTAACTCTAAACAACATTTTGAAGGTTTTTTCAGAGGGATTTTTAATGTCCACTTCCTGCCTGATTCATTGAATTTGGAACCCGGGAAAATTTGAATCATTTTTCTTTAACTAGATTATTCAAAAACTAAACTATGCAAAATCCCTTCTGAAAAAGACTCGAATATACTAACAAAATAAAACCATAAATTGAAACTCTTTTAATTATTTTGATATTGGCAATTTTTGGCCGCTTGTAGGAGAGATTCACGACGACTCTAGGGGCCGCCATTGCTGCAGTACCTCTATATAGTGACGGCAGAACAAGCTAGGTTTACGTTGCATAGCATTGGACTAAAGATACATTCTAAACAATTGTATAGCCTGGTGCCTATTTTTTTTTTACTTTCTACAGCTAGTCCACACTGAAGATCCCGCGCTTATGCCCTTTTTAGGAATAGGCTTTGTCAGAGCTGGGGAGGAGGAGTCTGTACATCTGCCATGATTTCCCCCTTGAACGTAGTTATTTTGTCAAATGGGGAGGAGTGACTAATGACGGTCTACTCATAATACTGTACGTCTATAATTTTTTGCATAAAAGTCCTTATTTTTAAAATGAAAAATGACAGAAACTTTTTTTTCATGTTTGTATCAGTAATCTACACATCTCGCCTTTAGCACAATGAAAAACCTCACAAAGTCAGAGTGAGGTTGGTCTTACTCATGTAGGTGAGGCTGATGGGGGGCGACGACGGCAGCCCGGGGCCTTTGGACAGTTTGTTCTCCTCGAAGCCGTTGGGGAGTCCGCTCAGATAGTCCCTCCGCTGCCGGGTCAGGCCCAGCCACAGGTACATCTCGATCTTACTCTGCACCGTCCAGCCGGCCGGACCGAAGCCCTTCTTTCCCGGGATCTGAGCCACCGGGGAAAGAGCACAGAGCGAGGCTTATCAAAATGTTCAGAACCAGATCTAAAGTAGGTTGAGCTTGGAGTAGAAATAACTTGGCTTTGTACTAAGGTGAATCCTGGGCTAGAGTTTATTTTGACAACTTATTTTAGTGTTGGCCTTTTGACAAAAACACAAAGCGCTTTCCACAGTTTTTTCCAGATTTTATTAACATTTTTTTCCCCAGATTTTTCTCTTTTTTCAAAAATTTCCCCACAATTTTTTTCAATTTTTTTGTCCACTTGTTTCACTATTTTTCCCTAATGTTTCTCCTATTTTTTCTATTTTTCTACTTTTTTCTCCCAAAAGTTCCCAAATTTTCCCAATTTTTTAAAAACTTTTTTCAAATTTTTTTCCCCAAATGTACTTATTTATTTATTTACATGTTTCTCCCTATTTTTCCCTATTTTTTCCCCCATTTGTTCCCCCAATTTCTTCACATTAAAGACAAACTCAATATTGTAAATTTGAATATTTTCCAAACAGCAATTTTTATTCAGTTTTTATAACTCAACAAAACTTTGATTGAAATCGACATGGTCCAGGACCAAACCATGTCTAGGACTAACCGGAGCCTAACCGTGGACTAAACCAGCACTCACCCGTAGGAAGAGGGTCTTGACTTTGCCGCAGTCTTTGCCTCTCTCCTCGTCCATGCTGGAGAACAGGATGTCTTTGGACGGGACGCGGGCGTAAGCGATGCGTTTCCCGTTACTGATCATCCAAATGAACACGTCGGGAACACTGTGTTGGGGCTGGAAATAATAAAACAACACACATTAATTACAAAACAAGCAAAAAATGGAAAAACACACATCTGTATATCTGTTAGGAAAATACTTTCTCACCTCATCGGCCAGAAACCTCAGCTTGTGCAGGAAGTTGTTGGAGAGTTTGAGTTTTTCGCGGACTGTGCTCTTTTTGACCTGGGTCCTCATGGTCTTGGCCTGTTGACCGATGGACTCCTTCAGCGCAGAGAGAGAAAAGAAACAGTCAGACGCATCACGACACTAAAGGTAAATCTACAGGACTGTACGCACCACTTCAGCCATGCACAGCTTCACTCTCTCTCGGTCCAGTTTGGTTCGGCCCGACTGGCTCTGGTCTTTGTTCGCCAGCGACAAAAACTGACTGGAAATGACAAAGAACAATGTGCATGACGAGAAATGGCAAATGCATCTTCACAAAGGCTCAGCAAATTAGCACCACAACACTAAAAAGATGTGCTAATATTCAATCAAACACTGGAATGGAATACATTTTGGATACGATTTCCCCCAGAACTGCCTTGTGTTTTAGACCATAATTGTTTTTGGCAATTTTGGCATTATAAACCGTCGAGCCAGTTGGAATCAAATGTAATACTTTTTAATGACATTTAAAGCAGAACTAAGTAACTCATGCCCCTAGAGGCCATAAGCGCCACTGCAGATGTCGTAGCATGTGATTTTTTTTAATTATTAATTGTTCGTGAGAGTAAATACTACGCTGACAGTAAAGACAAAGGTATTCTATTTGTGTGTATTGCGCCTCTGACCCGGAGGCAGGGAAGTCGCAATTGTGGTTTTCTGGCAAGAGACACCAGGAGGAGATGAAAGACCCCCCAATCATCCTATTAACAATTGTATTACCCCCAGAAGGACTATGAAAAGGATTTATTATGGTAAACAAGTTACTTAGTTCTTCTTTAAGGTCTTAATTATGGTACAAATAATCATACATGTTTTTCACAGTAAAGCACGGACAAACTCTGCGTTTCAAAAGAAAAACCAGGGCATTCTTCATTAAAATTCTTTAACATCTTAACCCCACACTAAACAGAGCATTTTCTTTATTTTGGCTTTACTCAAATCTAACAGCTTCTTGAAAAAAAAAGTGTCACAATAGCGACAAAAACAAGAATGAAACGAGGATGACAATGCAACAAAAAAGCACAAAAGAACAACAAAAAAGTGACAAAAATGTGATGAAAAGCAATAGGAAAGCCACAAAAAAGCGACAGAAGTGCAACAAAAAAGTGACTAAAACTCTACAAAAAAGAGGCAGAATTGAGATAAAAAAGAACGTGGAAAAAAGCCCATTTTCTTTCATAAATTTCTGTTTCCCAGACACCAAAGGGCAACTTCACAATTACTTATTTTACAAAAACTTCCCGAGGACTCTCCCTCACATGTACAGACCTGCAGCCGTGACTGAGCTCCTCCAACACTCCCCTCAAACGCCGCTCTGGATAGGCCTTCTCCGTCTTTATGATCTCCTGCACGTCGTTCAAACCCTCCTCCTACAGGGACAGGGCACATGTTGCAGACTTGAACATTACATCGAGTATTAAACCTTCATTAGACTCGCCAGTTTGTCGGCCGTGTTGTCGATGACGTTGGCGTTGTACAGCCTCCTCCTCTGGTCCTGCCAGTAGCTCTTGATGTAGATGCACGGCTTTCTCTCGAAGTACGGCAGGTGGAAGTAGTTCCTGAGGAGAAAAGTCAGAATAAAGGTCATTATTTTGTGCAGAACAAAAAAAGAGAAGAACAAAAGAACCCCAACATAACAATATGGGTTTTTCAAAGACTGATGCCAATATGCCCTGCCGATATTTGTAAATGTTTTGTCTATAATCCTGTGTATGATGTTTCTGAACTGTAAACTGTGTCAGTGTTGAACTGTGACTGTCCTTAACCATTGGGTAACACCAGGAAGCCTGGGCGAATGTAGTGAGTGAGTGAGTGGTTGGTGGTGGTTGCCTCGCTTCCGTCAGTCTACCCCAGGGCAGCTGTGGCTACAACAGTAGATTATCACCACCACGTATGGAGTGAATGAATAATGCAATGTAAAGCGTCTTTGAGTGTCCAGAAAAGCTCTGTATAAAACCGATGCATTATAATTATTATTATTTTACAGAGGCATAGGGCTTCTTTATTCAGGACAACCATGTTTAGTCGGTACTACAGAGGGAGCTGTTTGAAAGACAAAAATCAGCAGATCAGCAAAACAAAAAACGTTAAGTCTCAACCTCTTTTGGTTCTGAAATGATAAAAATAGGATCCATGGAGTACAAACATCTGATCAACTTTCACTGTGGTGTTTCTCAGCTCCCCTGAATCCTCGGAAGTTGTGGGAGGGCCCGTATTAAGGTTGTGAAGCTCTTTCCAAAGCAGAAATATCGGCCCTTAATCGGTATGAAAAATTGGCCAACAGCCGATATTGTAAAATACCCAAGAGTCAACCTCCTTATTCCTTCACACTAAAACCCAATAAAATATATGTGACCACTGACAGCATACTGCAAGTCACAATGTTTCTATGAAGCTTTTCTGTCTCTTTCAAAATGATGCTTTGTTTTGCTTCCTAAGGAGACTGTTAAAGGCGAATCTCTTTGTAAAGTAGTAGAGTAAAGTAGAGCAGGGTTAGGCTCTTGTTATTTCTAGTCTCAAAAACAAGGGAAGAGATTCCCCATGATAATTTATTTTGCTGTGTTGGCTACATCAAACCAATAACTTTTCACAAGGTTTATACAGGTAGCACTAATCCAAATTGTATGCCTTTAATGCACCAAACGCAATAAGGTCAGTGAATATTTCACTTTGAAGATTTGCAAACATTCAATCAGACAAACAAAGAAAATTCTGATATTCTTAATAAAATGGATGCAACAGGCAACTTTTGGACAAAACCTTTAACACAATTTTAGCCAAAACTGCAGAGGAATGTGTTTTGGCCCTTCTTTATTCTATTTTCGATGTCATTATTTGTCAAGAAATCTAGATTTAATGGCAGTTGGAAACCATTTGAATGTTATTTTAAGACCTTTGTGACCTTTTGATGACTTTGAATGCTTTCTAAAGCCGCTGTTGCCTATTTGTTTGCTTGTGTCACTGACCTGTCCGTTACCACCGGTTTCATGGGCGGAGTGGTGGACACGGACTGGTATTCTCCATCGTCCTCCATCTCCTCGTCGCTCGACTGGTGGATCAGCTCGGTCTCCTCCTCGTCGCCGTCTTTTTTACCCCTGGACTTCGGCTGGATCACGGTGTCCGCCTCGTTTCCGTAGTAGCCTGAGGAGCAGCAAATTTACTACGTACAAAATTGCAAAAACAAACGCAAGACCCGCATTCGATGAGTTGGCAAGGTGAGCGCTTCTTGTTGAGATGTTTTTTACTCAATACTAGCCAAAATTGTAGCACGATTCGAGTACCTATAGTCACTTCAAAGTTGATGGGTTTGTCTCCGATCTTTCTGTCGATCATCGTGGCTTCGAGGAAAGATCCGTACAGGAAAAACTCCTCAACTTTCCCAGTGGCAGTCTGCAAAACACAGCAATTCAACACAATTAAATGAACGTGAAAACGCGATTTCTCAACGCACTGGCCAAAAACGCTTTCACCGCAAGTCACTCTGATATTAGTACTTGAGCTTTTTGTGTGCACCTTTAAAAGTTAGCAAGCATGAGCGATCTGATGCAAAGAAGAGGATTGCAAAGAACATTGAATTCGAGAAACCAAACAGCAGCTATAGAGGAGGCTTTATCAAAACCGCGGGGAAAGCACAAGCGGCCCTCAAAGCCCTCATCACTCCTCTGAGGACAGAGGTTAAAATTTTAGCTAGACAAATGTTGGTTTGAAAGAGGAGTCAAAGAAGCAATTTTTGTGAAGAAACAAAATCCGCAGCTTCTATTGACGGAAGTGAGCGGGGGAAGTCTTTAGGAGTTACTGCGCGGACGCTGTGCTCCTCGTATCATTACGCCTCACAATATAGTACCCCTTTTTATCTGCTTATAAAATCGACATGCTACATTTCTGTGTAAATATACTTCGCATGAAAACACTTCACGTAACTTTATTTAAATAGGGAACACGTGGAAGAGCTTGGTAGCTTCTATCGTGAGCTTTTTTGGGGCTATATGACATGTGGGAGAGGCTGCGTATGTGCTCCGTTTGCATGACAGAGCGCACGGACAAAGACCAGACAGGTATATATTAACACGTCTAAGGTTAGGTAAGAACATATCTCAGTATGTAAAAACGGAGGCCTATTCCTTTAATAGAGGGGAGGGACTGAGCCAAGCTGAGCTTCTTCCAGTGGTCTGTATATTGCCTGCGGGCTGAGCTTAAACTTTAGTGTCGCTGATGAAACCTATTGGATGAGAGGCAAACGTTCTACACTTCAACTACAGAGCACAGAAGATGACTCAAGAACCTTCATTGAAGATGAGGGCTCTGACTTAACCGTTACGCCACCACACAGTGCAACAATATGCTTTTAAAGAAGAACTAAGTAACTTGTTTACCTTAATAATTCCTTTTTGTAATCCCTCTGTAATACAAGTGTTAATGGGATGATTGGAGGTCTTTCATCTTATGGTGTCTCTGACTGGAAAACCATAATTGCACTTTGCCTGCACCGGGTCAGAGTCACCAATACACACTAATGTAATTATGAAGAAGCTAACAGGCTAACGGGCAAAGCTAATCGTAGTGGCACAATGTACAATATCCCTCTCTGCCTTTGTCTTTTCTGTCAGCGTTAGTATTTTACTCTCACGGACAATTAATGAGTAAAAGTAAAAGTAAAAGCGTTTGTATCCTCTCGGGGCATAAGTTAGTTAGTTCTGCTTTAATACAACATTAAATATCGGTTGTCACTTTGACCTCATGAGTCGTCCCAGAATATCCTATATCTCTATAAGTTTGAACTGAAGGCACAAAGGAGCCGCTCAGTGAGAAGTGAATCCTCGGGGCGAATTACCATCCCATAAATAATCTACGGTTTTACATTGTCCCCAACAAACACAGTTAATAATTCAGACGGTGGTCCAAGTAAAGTCGTTAATAATGTAACAGAGTCGCGGCACAATGGCCCACGCTGCAGGGAGAGCACTGCTGATGTATAATTTAATGGAAGTATTTATTTTACCTATTGGACTCTTCTAATGAAACAACAGCTGGACTTGTTGTTACTACATCAGGAAACTGTGCTACATTATGCTTTAGACTTGTTACTATTTTTGATTTGAATAGATTGTTTAGAGAATTATTGTGAATATGAAAGGTTTTGTAAAAAGTCTTGGTTATTGGAGGATCGACACCAATGCATGAGACGTGTGTTAATATTAAACTTGTAATAAAGTCTTAACGTAGATCAGGATTATCAGGATTAGAACAGAGCCCTGTGCCTGATTTTTGAAAAAATGAAAGAGGAAGACGCTGACTTAAAAATTAGTTATGCTCCGAATTCTCTCATAACTTATATTTGAAGAATCACAATTCTTCACAGGGACAAGTTTAAAGACACTTTTCAGGGTTACTTTTACAGAAATGCTGAAAAAATATCCTGCGAGTTCATGAAATTGGTACAAATGCTTTATAATTAAATGCACAGGTTTTTCTTAAACCAAGATATGAGTCTAATATACCCTAAAGGAGGACAAAACAAATTACATTACTGCGGATGATCCAGAGGCTTGTTTAGATTATTGGAAACACCATAAGTTTTTGGTTTTCTCCCCCCAACATTTGACGAAGAAAGCATCGTCCTGAGCAAACTTGCCGACCCATGACATAGAGTCTAGACTCTAGACCATATTTTTATCTTTTTTTTCCATTTTAGGAATAATGTTCTATAACAACTGACTTATCAAATCACAGTAACACCGTTAGCTCTGAGCCTGTTCCAACATCTTCCCAGACCGATTCCCAGATCTTTCCCCATACAAATTCATGGAGAAGCCAGGCCCTATATTAAAGTATGGTGAGGCATGACATGTCTCTTTCATGCCACAATGATGTTTAGTGGCCATTGGTTGTGTATTTGACCCACAAAAAGCAGAAACTTACTGTAATTGAATATGATTTAGCCTTTAGCTCAGATGCTATGTTTACGCTAACTCTTACCTACTGTAAAGCACAATCTAAAAAGTTCTATACATTCAGGAAGGATTTGTAACTAGGCTTTGCCATCTCCTAAATGTGATCGATGGGTTGACAACAGCTGAAAATATCTGGATTGTTCATAATTTGGGATGTTTGACAAATGGCTAAAGGCTAATGGTGAACGAGGGAATGTTTCCTGGACTAGCATGCTTGCTAACTGTCCACATACGCTAGGATCCTTCCATCCAATAGTAACAGCACGACTCACGGACGACGCACCTCTGAGATGTTCGGGATTCCCTCCACCTGGACGTCCGTGGAGCAGGTGACCTCCGGAGAGGACACGTCCAGGATCTCGACTCCGAGTGAGACGAGCAGCCGCGCCCTGAAGGACGCGCCCTCGCCCATCCCATCGTTCAGCTCCTGGTACTCGTCCATCAGCGAGTAGTTCCGCGTCGAGCCGTACAAGTTCACCCAGGCCGGGCCCAGCGTCGGGAGGAAACCTGCGCCGACAAACACACGGGGTTAACGTCACTTAAAGCAACGCTGAAGTGAACTCTCGGTATTTAGTGGTGGCTTTAAAGGTTTTATAGACAAAGCTCTCAAGTCGTCAGCTGGACTGGGCAGTTTTGTGTCACATCTGGTGCTAATACTCACCCCAGGTAGGATTATTTAGTCATTCAACGAGGAGAGAGCAGATTTTAGGGTAAACAAGGGTCTAAACTCAGACCACAACCCAGAACAGATGGCAACTTGAAAACAAGGGCAATATGTGCAATATGATTTGGCGGTCCTTAAGAGGGGTCAAAGTCTTATATACAGTGGGCCTCCAACTATGGGGGGAAGAAACGTCCCACTGAGATGTTCAAGCACTACACCATGTGGTAATTATTCATTCACTCTCCATTACAGGTTGGAGTAAGCTTCAAATGTAGCCAGAGCAGCCCCGGGGTAGAATGACGAAAGAGAGAAAGAGCCAATCTATTGGTCGATAGTCTATGTACCCAAGTTTGCTTGGTGCCGACTTTCTTTGTCAAAAGACCAAGGGCCGGACACTCGAAATAGAGCATCACTTTCTACAAATGCCAGTGTTGTACATCATATATATGACCAATGTGGGAGTTCTGCTTAGAAATTTTGAAGGAATTGACAGTATTTTTAAAGTGAGTACTTTAAAGCGATAGTCTGGAAGCCAAAATGTATCACAATTTTTATATAAAATGTGCAAATTTGCCACCTGGTCTTGCATTCTGATGTAAAGTCAGTAATAATATATATATATTCTTTTTTGTAAAGTCCCTCCTTCCTGATCTCAGCAACTAATGAGAGTCTAGTATCCTACCGCATTGACCAATGAGACGAGCTTTTCCTGTGAACCGACCTGTCTGGTCCAATCAGGAGGGAGGGGGAGGAGCTTGATCGTTTACTTTTGCAAATTTTGTTCTCTCCTCACTTTGCAAACTTAGAGACTATCACTTTAACAGGCATTTGATCTCTGATTTGTGTAAAGTTATTTCTCAAAATCATCTTGCCTGAGGTTCTATGATGGAGGCCAGTGTTGACGTTGCCTACCCCTGGTATATGGCCACCAATAGTCACGCAAGTAAGACTGGTGAAATGTCTTGCTCGAGGACACAGCGACAGAATGAACTGATCGAACCATGAACCTTCTGGTTATAAGACGACTGCTCTACCACCTGAGCCACCGTCTCCCCACAACAAGTCAAACTGTTTTGTGTTTCTGCTGATGAACAAAGACATGAACATCTCAGTCTCACCTTTGTCTCCGTCGTTGGAGATCTTCCGCAGATCGAGGAAGTGAGTCCCGATGGCCACGTCGTTCACTTTGTCCGAGTCTCTGATCTGGATCTTCATGCGTTTGCACAGAGGAGGAAACATCTCCGTGAAGACGATCTGCTCGTTCCAGATCGGCTCGTAGCAGCTCTTCTGCACAGTCGTCTTCCCCTGTTGGAATAGAAAACAGTGGACACAATAGAACAGCATAGATTAGAACAATTCTGACACAAAATCAGAGTTTGGCAACGTTTTTGGACAGAGCTCAACTTAGGTAAGAGTTGAGTTGTGATTTTAAGGGGCTAATACATACTAAC
The DNA here is from genome assembly GCF_951799975.1 of Gobius niger. Classification (NCBI taxonomy): domain Eukaryota; kingdom Metazoa; phylum Chordata; class Actinopteri; order Gobiiformes; family Gobiidae; genus Gobius; species Gobius niger. Next base: position 25,436,171 of record NC_136867.1, read on the forward strand.
GAAAACTGAAATAAATTGTAATTGTTCTGGCGCATGTTTAATTTCCATCACTGACCTTCTGTCCTGCGAACTGCACTTGAACATACGGATCCACCAGGTCCTTGTTCTCTCCGATAAAAGCCTTTTTCACGTTGGCCATGAGGCTCTGGTTCATTCGGGGAAGTCCTTCAGCTCTGTAGATCTTCAGGTAATAACGTGCCCACTGCCGTTCGGCCGGGACGCCCTCCGGTATCAACAAGTTCCTGAAACAGACACAATACATGTGTACATTTGTAAATGGAGCTACATTTGTACTGATACTAGTTTGAAAGAATGCTGCTTTGATGCTGCTTCATGTGAAAATTGAACTGAAAAACTTTAAAGGGCCTAGATACAGGAAGTTTGTCATTTTTACACTCACTACTGCCACCTCAGGTCTTACGCATAACAGCACTTTCTACATTAAGTTCGTGCATGACGGCAACAACTTTTTGAGTGACAGTGCAGGATTTTAGAGGCAGTTGTGATGAATAAATCTGGGCACTTTCTACACATTAGGACATGGCTGGATCATGTAGGAGGATGAAAATACATAATTTAAACTTTTTAAACTCCGCATTGTCCCTTTAGTCCGTCCAATCAAATAAATACAATAATAGACCATTTTTGCACTTTGATTTAATTTTTCTCCGTGGATTTCTACAGGATATTGTCAGTTCCAAGACAATATCTCCACTTTAAGCAGCATCTTAAAGTCGAATCTACAGTCATGAACTTAATTTATTCAGATTTCTCCCTCTAAATCAGGGGTGTCGGACTCCTTTGGGTCGAGGGCCGAAATTCAGCCCCACAGCGGGTCGTGGGCCGCATATATTGTAAAGGACTGTGGCCTCATAAAAAACAACATCTTAAACTTATATACAGTGGTTTGCTCACTCCAGGCACTAGGGGGCCGCATATATTGTGCTTTATCAGCCTGTGTCTCAAAGAGCTGCATAAAGTCATTGTTCATTTACTCCACACTCGATGGGAGTAAGTTACTATTGTAGCTTTAGTTTAGTTTAGTTTATTATTAGGATCCCCATTAGCTGTGCTTTACACTTTTCACATTTACCACGTGGCTATAATGTGCATTTATATCCTGATCTCTTATTAGCGTCCTCTGCTGGACATGTGTGAAATTCTTTCCTTTATTTAATTTAAGCTGCCCCCTAGTGGCTGGAGTGAGCAAACTGGTTATTTCATTAAAAATCTATAACTCTGCATGCTCTGGAATGGGCTAGAAACTTTGTTATTGTTTTGACATAATCAGGAATTCATGCTCCTCAAAGGGCCACATTAAATAATCCCGCTTGACACATGTGCTCTAAATAAAGGCAATTTGATCACATAAAACACATAAAACGCCTCATTTCCTGTGTCAATCTATAGGAAAAGTTTCAACTTGATACTCTATCCAACTTTTTTTACCTGTTGTGTCTCCCTACTACATCAAGTAATTTCATGCTCATTTACAGACACTAATTTCTCACCCCTCTATGTCGTCCTCGTCCGACTCGTTGGCCTTGTGTGGAGTTTTGATCGTGTCTCCTTTGGCCACAACTGCAACGTCACACTTCACGTAACCCTTACAGCCCGCCGTGATGTCGTCTGGGTCTGACAGCAGCGCCCACTTGTGGTAAAACTGGTGCTCTGCAAAAACACGCCAACGTGATCGAAAAGAGTGCGAGTTATAAGTGATCTTATTAGGAGATATTCGAGGGATGTTTGTCACTCACCAGGCTGAAAGTAGATCGTGCCGACGTCTAATTTGAAAGTCCCGACGAGCGTCCCGCTGCGCAACAGGTTTTTGGAGTGAATCACCTTTGAATTGAAAATAAGAAAATAACATTAATTTCTTCATCATTAGGTTTTGACTTAATATATTTGCCGAAGTTACTCACAGACAGCTTCAGTATTTTGTCGAACATTACATCTGGAGGGACGTGGAAGTCGAACACAAAATACTAGAGAAAACAGGTTGAATAAGATGATCATTATGTGCTTTTCTATAATAGTGAAAATATGATTTTCCCCTCACCTCGTTGTAGTACGGGCAGTTCGTGGACTCTTTCATCGAGGTGTATTTCTTGTCTTCACCGATTTCGACACAAACCATCGGGTCCATGTTGAGGCCGATGAGCTGCCGAGCCTCGATCACCGTCACACTCACCTGGAAGTGAATAACAAGGTCATTCTCATTGTTTATGTGCTGCTGTGGTTGTGCACACAGGAAACAGGTACTGGCTGTGTGTTCTTACTTGATAATCCACCGGTCGTCCAGAACTGGGCTCCATCTTTATGTCTGGTTTAGATCTAAAATAAAAAGACACAGTGGCAAATTAAGGTTTGACATAATTGTTACGGCCATTTTATGACCTTAGGTTGGAAGATAAACTTATGATGCTAAAGTAACATTTGTCTGACAATAATGAACCTCAAAGTAGATTGGAATGCATGGAGCTCTGTTGTTTATAGCCAGGTGAGTTCAGGACACTGAGACCTGTGTTTTACCTTGTGAATTTCAGACATTGAAAAAAAATGTTGGGTAATGACTGCAGTGAGTTGTATGTGCTCCCATCTTTTGAGGACCTGTACATCTCCAGGACCTGCAGACGTGTAGGTCTGATCACAGCTTCCTCACCCTGGACACCGACTATTCAATCCTCTCTCTTCAACCGGGAGGCTACAGTCCAACCAGACCAATACCTCCGCCATCGAACTCATGAACACTAAAAAAGCATCCAATCACTCTGTCCAGCTGTTTCCACTGCTCTATTACTTTGTAAATCTACTCTGATTCTGAGTAAACTGTGACAATGCCTGTTTGGACATTCACTTTTTACTCATATTCATCCTGGACTGAAGCTTAAGATGTCCTGAAAGCTACGTAATAAACTGTGGATTTAAACTGCCAGAACAAATTTTTTTAACTCATAATAAAGCATTTTGACACTTTTACCCTAAAATAAAAACACTATTTTATTTATTTATGTATTGACCATGATTTAAACGGGAAGATCTAATTGAGGATCTCTTTCTCGGAGCCTCCTTGGTCCATTGTACAAGCTGTACGCAGGGAGAATGCTCCACAGCCCCATCTGCCCAGGGATTGAACCAGGATCTTCTTGCTATGAGGCGAGAGCTCAATACACAGGCCACAATATTTCATAAAAGTTCAGAGCCGAACTTTCATGAAGCATTAAAACATGGTAATTTCTGGCAATCCACTGAAAATGAACCACATTTGCATACCAATCCACCGGTCTATTGGTCCAGATTACTTATTTTTGGGTTACAATAGCAGATCACATCACTTACAGAGGATTTCACTTTCCCAGAAGCATCGCTATCTGTTTATCCAGGCAATGAACTGGCACAAATGCAACAGACTACCCAGTAAACGTGGCCAAATGAAGAGAATAAAAACCTGCTGCATCCCCAAAGATTTATTGTGGAGAGCAGGAGCGAGGGCAGAGAGTATTGATTTAAAACAAACTCACCTCTTGTTGGAGACGTTGGTGGTGACGGCGGTGACCGAGGCCAGGGAGATGGTGTCTGGGTCTTGGCCTCCCATGAACGAGCCCAGTCTGTCCAGGTTCTCCGTCTCCAGGATCGCCGGCTCATCTACGCAAACAAAAATGAGAAAATTCAGACGCCGTTCAGTCATACAGTTGAAATAACCATATCTTTCACGGTCTTTACCTCAGGCTCAGACAAAACCACAAACAAAATCTCATGTTTTAACCAGGATAAACCATGACTGATTTCACTTGGATTATGACAGGGCAAAGGAATTATGACAAATGTGGTAAAGAAAAAAATGAAAATAAGAAAAAACGAAAGAAAGCCAGACATTACTTTAGCATTCAAAGCTAGCAGTTAGCAACATGTAGCTACTTCAATTCAACAAGTTGCTTAGATAAAAGTCACTTTTTGTCCCAGAATCCTATTACGATGCTTGCTGTAAAGTAGAATAAGCATAACTGTATATAAAATATCAAATTGTAGGTCAAAACCAACATCAAATTGTCAAGTTACATGAATAGCACCATAGCAGCACTCACTTTAGCATTGACGTTAGCTCCCAAGCTAACCGATGCTAATGGAGAACATTCTTCTTCATTATTACTCAACTTTTTAACTTTTGTTACCTTTACAGTTTTGGTTACCTTTTAATTGTTGGTCAACCTTTTCAATGATGTGTTAATAGGTAAAGTTAAATAAATAAATAAAAAACTGTGTAACTTCTCTCTGGCCTGACTTTGCAGCAGCCATCTTTGTTTTTCTGTTGTTTTTCTGTGTCACTGATACCTCCGCCTTTGTCCTCCTTGTGCCCGCGGTGCTTACTGCGCTTCATGCTTCAGGAGCTCCTTTCAGCTCTGTGCAAAAGACAGGTACATTAAACTTATTACTTTAAATGTAATTATTTTTGGAATCGTCGTTATTTTTGGCCTCATCTGACAGTGTAACATATCATATATGGCAAAACAAATAAGACAGCCATTGAAACAAGCATTAATTTAAAAAAAATAAGAAATAACTTGCACACATATCTTGAAATATGACCAAAAAAAGACGTATTGCTACACTGGCAATTTCATTTTCTATTATATTTTCTCAAATCCAATAGGTAGAAATTCTCTAACTCTTTAACTCATTCAAGGCAGTCTTTTTTCCATAATTACCTCATATATCCATTAGTATAACCATTTCTACAAGCACAAAAAAATCTATATGTATGACAGAAGATAGCATGGAAAAAACTTCTGTGAAATGCACCAATTTGAATGATTTAATGACTTCTGCAAAGGTGGGAACTGCTAAATTTGTCTGTGGCTCTCCAGGGTAGCATATTATTCAAGATGGGGCACTCAAAATGAAGAGAACTATCTCCTTTTCAAGGAGGTGCTCAATATTCACAAAAGTACACCCCTGGGCTAATCCGAGAGAGGGGCAGCAGCACATGCTATAGAGTTCGGGAAATTTCACAGTTACCATGGAGATCCGCCATCTTTGCAGCTGTTAGCATACATTTCCATTGACTAACATCGCTAAAAACAGTATAAGTACTGTATATAAGTATATAAGTGAAGAAAATAGCTGTGGAACAACTCCGTTATAGCTGCTGAGTTACTGCTGGTAAATACATCTAACACACTGTGGTGTCCAAGTATTTTAACTTTTAAAATCTCCATTAGTTTACAATTGCTGCTAATCCCATAGCCTAATGCTTAGCGATATGACGTCACATTTCCGAACTCTATAGGATGAAAACTTTTCAATTTAGATCTCACAATGCTTTTTATTTACAAACAAATGTTGGCTAATAAACTGCCACTAGCTTCAGGACTATAATGTTGCCATCAGTGCTAAAACATGATCGTAATGACTAGCTCGACACAGAAAATGCTATTTCTGCTGTGGGTAATCAAAGACGTAACCTATTTAAATTTCAATTCTGCTGATTTTAGTCACATCTCCATGAAGACGAGCTGGAGACGCACCCACCACCCAGAGCCACAGTCATGTCTCAGGAGAGGTGAGCTGCTCACAGGAAAAGTACACCTGTTTCTTTGTACATCTATAAGGGAATTTACTACGATGCAAATGATATGTCCTAAAATAAATGCTTGGATTTCAGTCTTATTTATTGGGTAAAATTCTACGCAGTGTGGCTTTAAATTAAATGACACACTAACTTTGTTTCGTGAACCTGGTAACTTCTCTAGAAACATCAAATACCCTAAGAAGGCACCATTTACCAAGCGTTTGCTCTTGTGCAACACGAGTAGCATGTGCAGAATACTGTATGGTTGGAAGCACTGTATCTGATCTGGGGCCCGAATTCACACCATTTCAAATTCTAAATTATGTCCAACATGCCCACAAATAGCTATATGCTACAATTTCCAGCTTGCACTTCCTGTTCAGTGCCTCTCTTCATAAATGACCCCAAAAGTATCCAAATTAGCTGCAAACTTTTATAGCTTGTTGCATATGTCTCAAAGTGTCTTCCTCTGGCACCCCCAACAAGACTCAACCCCAATATTTTCTGAATAAAAGGATAAATTAGGTAGAATATAAACAGTGCAATATGATTTAGTCCAATGTAAGTGCAATACAAATGAATAAAGCTCTTCTAATTTGTCATTTATGCTCCATCTATGTTAATCTCTAACCATTTCAGGCCTTTACTGCATGTGCTTTGTATACAAGGCCATATAGAAAACAACATTACAATGAACCAGCCAACAGAATGAATCGTATTACCTACATTTCACTCGACTAATCCTCCACATATTGCACATTTAAAGCTTCACTCTTCGCCGCCACACCCAGGGCCGTTCAAAACAGGCCTCTCAATTATTAAACCCCACTGACCTTCATACATCAATTAGCACAGATGCGTTTCAGCTCCTTTGTGAAAAATAATACACTCCAATAATTATTCTGAGCACATTCGATAAAGGCGGACACTCTCGTTTATCATCGGAGTAAAGTTTGCAAAAGTTTCTCATTTAACTTAAGCATTTTCATTTAGTAAAAGTGATGTTAGGCTACTGCAAAATCATATTACTCAGTTATCAAGAGAGAAATCCAAACTTCTTCTTCTATGGAGGCAAAATAATGGTAATGAAACTTTCCAAAATATACAAATAAAGCAGCAAACACATGACTCAAGCAAAAGTATCCAGCACAATGACATTTGATGATAATTACAGAATTATAGCTATGTAAAAAGTTAGAAACAGACAGCACAAGTGACCCTTTTGCACAGACTCCTATAATAAAACACTGCATTGAAAGTGATTGGTAATATAACATACTCACCATGCAATAAAAGCCTGTTCCCCGAGTCGCAGCTCCCAGAATGAGTTTTGTTTTGAATTTGAGGCCAACTCTAGATGACCATTTTTTTCTCACACAAAGTGTTTAGAGTAAAGTTTCTTTGCAGCGTACGGGTCAGAAAAGCGAAGCTCTGGTCCGGGCAGGAGTCGAGCCGGAGTGAAGTGATACCGACATCAATAAGGAATGAGCCGAATCTGAAACGGGTAACTATAACTAGGCCCCGATGAGCGACGTCACGGTGAACAAAGCAGCGCAGGAGAGGAGGGCCTGCTCTGCAAACACTGATGGTTTTAATATTGACTTGAAATTAATAAGCACATATGTCGGCCTTCGTGGTCTGGAATCAAACCCATGACTGTTGGATTGAAACTCACTGCTTGACTATTTACTGCATTAGTTTGGCAAAAGTACTAGAGATATGTTCCAAAAAACACATTCATTTGCAGAGTTTGGATACTATTCTTCGCTCAAAAGTTATGGAAGACTATGGGCACCTTAATTCAATTGTCAAATGGCTATGAATTAGGTTATTTTAGTATTTATTTTGGAATTGTATTTGGCAAAGTATGTTATATCCAATTTTGACATTTCATTTCCTATTCCAAAAGTTCTAATGGCAATTCAATATGCAAAGTGTCGATACAATGTCTTTATATATTTCAAAAAACAAGATTGTGAAATGAATAGCATTGTCATGGGACTTTGGCCTCTTTAGTCATTCAATTCAAATCAATTCAATTCAACTTTATTCCGGACTCATAGTCCATAAAAAATGAAATAAAAGACAAACAATTAAGATGGCATTTTAAAAAGACAATCATGCCAATGTCTCCACACTCATTGTTCTATTCATTCTTAAAATGGCATTTAGTTTGGAGTTGTATTTGGCAAAGTATGTTATATCCAATTTTGACATTTAATTTTCTGTTTCAAAAGTTCTAATGGCAATTCAATATGTAAAGAGTTGATGCAATGTCTTTATATATTTAGCATATGGCCAGTTGAATCCGAATATCTAAATTTCCCCTCATTCCTTTGTTTGATTGACTGTTTGCAAGTCTTATATAGAAATATGCACAGATCTTTTGTGTTTGTGGCATCGAAAATATACTATTTGAGATTTAAAGAGGCATTAAAAAGTATTATTGCTGCCATCTATGAACCCTAAGTAGTTTTTAGATTACTTCCTGGTTTATGCTTTTCCGGACACTCAAAGACACTCGAAAACGCGTTACATTACGATGAACCTTTAAAGTGATCAGATGCTTGGTTAAAGGCGGTGGCGGTAACAAAATGTCTGCAGGAGCTGAAGATGGCTCCTGCTGAATCTTTAATGAGCTCCGGGTCTGGAGCACGTAACTACCTTCTGTCACCGATTAAAGAGACACGATGAACCTTGAACACAAGCAGGTGTATTTTATGTCGGTCATTGCAATAGAAAAGGAATTTGTCATTGAAATTTACTTTATTGATCCACAAGGAGAATTGCGTCGTCACAGTAGCTAAATAAAAGTATTCCAAAAAGTAAAAGCAATGCCTCTAATAAATGACAAATGTGTGGAAATAACGGATTAGGTACTTATGCAAATCTGATAATGGTATTTATAATGCAGTACAAATACAATGAACAGTGGAGAATTGACATGAATGATATGTCCTTTTTGGTGGACCTTTAGATAATCCAGTCACAATTTGGAAGCAAAGTTTATTTTATTTCCTTTATTGAAGCAGGCAAAACATTAAAGCAGTACTAAGTATCTCTTGCCCCTAGAGGCCACAAGCGCCACTACAGGTGTCGTAGCATGTTGTGGTTTTTTATCTTATTAATTGTCTTGGAGAGTAAATACTACGTTGACAGAAAAGGCGAAGGGAGAGGGATATTATACATCCAATTATACAATGGAGATCATTTTTTTCATTCAAACTTGGCTGTAAATACTGTTTAAGTGGCGCTAACCCACAGTTAGCTTTGCCCGTTAGCCTGTTAGCTTCTTTGTGATTCCATTAGTGTGTATTGGGGACTCTGACCTGGTACAGGGAAAGTTGCAATTATGTTTTTCTGGCCAGAGACACCAGGGGAAGATGAAAGACCCTCCAATCATCCCATTAACCCCTAGAGGAACTACGGAAATAATTTATTAAGGTAAACAAGTTACTTGGTACTGCTGTAAGAACAAATTCTTATCTACATTTTTTTTTTTGCTGAAATGAGGGGGGACTTTTGAGAAGAGGGAACAATATTTCCCCAAAAAATGCAGTCTGTGGCACAGGGAACATGTCACTGGTCAAGGGAAGCATGGATGAATAGATTCAATTAAATTCCAACAAATGCTGGAAGAAACACAACATCATGAAGGTCATCCCAAACATCACTGAAACTCTATGACCGACCTCCGAAAAGCAGTATGTGTAAGACAGCCCAGAAATTTGTAGACCTTTAATAATACTTCTAATTGTAAAGAAGCTAGTATTGAAAGACTGGCTGCCTATAACAGAGTTTACAAGTTGAGATACTTGCCAAAGAGATAAGGTTAACTCTTATTAACCCTCACCTTAACTGAGCACTTCTTCAGCTTTACCCAAATCTAAACGCTTCTTGAAAAAAGCGTCAAACTAGGGACAAGAATGTGGAGAAAACAAGGATGAAAACGCAGCAAAAAGTTACCCAAAAAACCATCCAAAAAGCAACAAGAATGTGACAAAAAATCAACAAAAGCACAACAAGTAAGTAACAATAGCAACAAAAAAGGAACACAAAAGTGACACAAAAACAAAATGCGATGAAAATGCAAGGGTCAGTACTGTAGGTCTTAGCTTTCAAATGAAGCTTTACACTGGCCTATGGTTGTAAGCTCTGGTCGAAAATCCTTTAGATTTGGGTAATGCCAAACTGGAGAAAATACACTTGGTTTGGGCAGGGGTTAAGAGGTTAGGGTGTTCTTCATTGGCTCTCTGCATTTTACCCACCCTTTGATGCCACTGGGGCAACACCCAGGGACCCATCTCCTGATGTGGAGCCAGGCTGATGGTCAGATTCACCTGGCTGAAGGATTAACCAATTGTGCATATTTTTGGTTGATGGAAGAAGCCGGTGCACCCATCCAGACACAGAGAGAAAAACATGCAAACTCCGCACAGCAGGCCCCGCACAGTGCCACCGTGCTGCATGGTGGGGGTCTATAGTTGTTTACTCTGCAAACCCAAACTTTTGCCGTGGCCTTTTTTTTCCTTTCCTGTTATTTTGGAAAAGCAAAAGATGAAAATAAAACCTGATTTTGGGAATTGTTCATGTAGAGATCATCTTGTAGGGAAGCTGGCCGCAGGTGGTCGAAATGGGCAGGCAGACTTGACAAATATAGTTCTTACCAGACTTTTATTTTTCACACAAAGGCACTTCTGAGTGACAAACATCATATGCCTGAACAAAATGGCCTCCCTGTGACTTATACCTCTCCTCATGGGAAAGGACCTCCCACCGGAAAGTACCATTATCTTGATGGGTAAGTTAAAACAATAAGTTTTCACTTTTGACATAAACATGAATAGGTTGAGTCCAAAATGATAAGTGTTCAAATCAAATGAATAAAAGGCAAAATACAAACCAAAATACACAAGGAAATTCAAAGCAAAGTTTAAACCAATTTCCCCCCTACCACATGGTTCAGCCTGAGATTTTAAAATGGCCGACAAAGACCACGCCTTCCCTTTGATCCAACCATGTGGCACAGGTAAGTTTGTATACTGACAAAATTAACAGTTTTAAACAGACAATGTGAAGTGCAATTATTAACTTAACAAACTGCACGTGAATCTAATGATTATTGTTAGCTGATGTATATTGCAATTTACACAAACAAAGCAAAATGTCCGATTGCTTTCTTCATATTATCCGACCTTTTTAGACCAAACTGTTTGTGCCAACCACCTGACTCATCTTTTTAATGCTGGGGAAAACTCAGGCCCCAGGAGAACCCCATCAAAACACTGGAATACAGACATCAAAGCCCTACAGCGAGAGCACCAACCACCCTGCTCGACCACGCCGTACATGATATTTTTTGTTTGAAATCCCCTGTCAAACACGGCTTCTATTGATAGTTGGGGTGCGCTCGGTCTTCATGAATTAGCCATGCTGCGAGTCTGCAGCGGAGGCTAAAGTATCTGCTCTCCAATGGAACCGGGCTCTGAATAATTGACGCTGCCCGAGCCGGCGTTACATGTGGCATCCTAATTATACCTGATCAGCCCCAACGGCGGACAGCAGCAGGAACAGCAAGTGTCACAAACCACAGGCCTCTGGGGGGTTGGACTGCAGGTGGGGAATGTAAACCAGAAGTCATGGTATCACTGTTATTAAGGAGTGAAATGAAGATGAAAACTGGCTTGATTATTTCAAATTTCAATTAATTTTGTTGTATCGTGTATATATAAGAATGATATATTTGTCCGATATCAGTGGTGTATTCTTTGGAAACTCTTTACATCAAGTATTTTATTTTTGCTTACTTGTTTTAAACCCTTCACTCCCACCTGAACCGAGCACATTTTCTCTAGTTTGGCTTTACCCCAATCCAAAAGCTTCTGGAAAAAAGGAGAGAAAATAGCGACAGAGCTGAGATGAAAAACAATGAAGATGTGACAAAAAAGTAACAAAACTTAGACAAAAAAAATGACAAAAATTTGATGAAAAAAATGATGAAAAAGTGGCAAAAATGTCACAAAATTTACCAAAAATTACAAAAAAAATTTGGCAGAAAAGGACAAAAAAATGACAAAGTGACAAAAAATGATGAAAAAATTAACAAAAAATTGATGAACATGTGACAAAAAGTGACAAAAAATGTACTATTTGATGAAAAAAATTACAAAAAAGTTACAAAAAATGTGTTTAAACCCCCCCCAAAAAAATTATGGAAAAAAATCTGATGACATGAGGAAAAAGATCCATCTAGATGAGTTTTGTAGATCTTAGCTTTCAAATGAGGCATCACACTGGCCTACAGGATTTGGGTAAAGCTGAACTGGAGAAAATGCTCTCGGTTCAGGCGGGAGTTAAGAGGTTAATTGTTTGGGCCACAACATTTTGCTTCTACTTGGGTAAAACTAAGGCCCTATTCCTGATTTTTGTTTTGGTTTACAACAATGAAAGAGGAAGCAAAAGTTTAAAGAGTTGCCGTCTAAAGGGCCTATTTCACCAGCGTTGCGGAGACTAGTTGGAGAGTCACCGTTGGTCACAGAGATGTCTCCAAGACGTCCCCTGGCATAAGGCGAGTCTCCAAGGTAGTTTAGTTTAGTTTATTATTTGTCACACACACATATACTGTATACGTATATAATATAACATGCAGTGAAATTTCCTTTGGTACTGTCCAGCTGCCACAACAACAACAACAACAACATAGACAAGACAATATTACTACAGGAGGAGGTGCTCGGAGTCAGATTTATTAAGCAGCCTCAGGATAGAAGCTTCTCCTCATCCTCTCAGTTGTAGTCTTGGGAAGGCGGTATCGAATCCCTGATGGGAGCAGAAAGAACAGGTTATTCTCAGGGTGGCTGGTGTCCCTCATGATCTTCTTGGCCCTACATTGGCATCTCTGAGCGTAAATGTTGTCCAGTTTAGGAAGACTGATCTTCAGGATCCTCTCTGGCGAGTGGACCACTTTCTTGAGAGCCCCCCATCCACTGTGATGCTGCCAGTCCAGATGCTCTCAGTGGTGCAGCTGTAAAAGTTTTTTAGGTGAGCGTCTAAAGTCTTTCAGTCGTCTGAGATGGTACAGGCGTTGACGAGCCTTTTTTACCAAAAAAATTGCTGCACGTGGGAAATGTAAACCAGAAGTCATGGTATGGTAGATGTCAATGTCACTGTTACTAAGGAGTGAAATGAAGATGAAAACTGGCTTCCTCTGGCAATAAGACGAGTCTCCAGGTAGTTTAGTTTAGTTTATTATTTGTCACACACACACATATATATGCATACAATATACAATTTTCTTTTGTACCGTCCAGTGGTGCAGCTGTAAAAGTTTTTTAGGTGAGAGTCTAAAGTCTTTCAGTTGTCTGAGATGGTACAGGCGTTGGCGAACTAAAGATTTAGTATGTGTGTTGTCCAGCTCAGGTCCTGGGATATGTGCACCCCCAGATATTTAACACTGCCCACTCTCTCTACTGGTGTTCCCTCATTGTTGATGGGATGGTAGTGTTCTGGTTTTACCATACTCTCATACACATCGAGTTTCTGGACCTTCACAATTGAGCTCCGTTATCAGGTGGGAGGGGCGAACTCCTTTGAAACAATTGGATCTGATTTTCGCTAGCTTTGGTCATGACGTGTAATGCACCCAAGTGAGTGAAGCAGCTATCATAACTCTTGGGGGCATTCCTTGCGTATTCCAACGCTTCAATTTTAATTTATGGATATTTGGGATGGCTAAGGCCAGGCTAGGATAGAACAATAATATGCACAAGTCGCCTAATATTCAAACAGTTAAAGTGTTGATGACATTCTCTGTAGCTCCTTAAGGCTGATTTGTTCTAAATTGCTCTTAAACACACCATGTTATTACATTTGACTGAAAATAAAAATGTGTCAAGAGCATTTTGTAATCAGTGTCTCAAAACATAATTATTATTATTACATCATGCATTGGGGATGTTTATTACAAAATGAAGGGACAATTTTATTACACTGGACTTTAATTTCATAATGCAGTGTTACTACATCACATGATGTTATTACATAATGCAGTGTTACTACATCACATGATGTTATTACATAATGCAGTGTTACTACATCACATGATGTTATTACATAATGCAGTGTTACTACATCACATGATGTTATTACATACTGCAGTGTTACTACATCACATGATGTTATTACATAATGCAGTGTTACTACATCACATGATGTTATTACATAATGCAGTGTTACTACATCACATGATGTTATTACATACTGCAGTGTTACTACATCACATGATGTTATTACATAATGCAGTGTTACTACATCACATGATGTAATTACATAATGCAGCTTATTATACGGCTCTTCACAACGTAAGTAGAAGCTCCGTTGATTTGAATGGGATTTCCCAACGTTCTACCGGTCATTATTTTCTGATAAAGGACCTCTGAGAAAAATAATGACCGCTGCCAATGGCAACGGAGTTGGTGCTTTCATATCACTCCGCGCGTACGTAGCAGCGACACTATCTCTGTCCCCGTCACTGCGAGAGAAGTTGGGGGAATTGCTCGTGAAGTTGGCGTGAGTTTGACTTTCAACTTACCCAGAGATTCACTCCCATTCCTCCTCTCCAACTGCGCCTTCAACTAAGTAGCTAGGCTAGCTACTAGCCTTGCTGCTTCTAGCCTAGCAAAACGTTGCCGAGCAACTATTTGTCGCGGAAGTCATTAAATAAACCTTTCGACCTTCATAAAAGCGTACAAAGTTTATGTTGTGTGTGTTCAGTTGGCAAATGGCCGTATAATAAGCGGGATAATGTATAGAACGCTGGAGCAGGTCGACACCGGTTCGCCCAGTCGGTGCTTATTTTCCCAATAATGACCAGCGTTCTATACATTATCCCTTACTTAACAGGGACTGAAAACTTCAGGGGCTTTTTTCACAGATGCAGGAATATTTCTGAGAGCAAGTGTGGTCATTCCAGTTGTCATAATATCCCACTGTACCACAATGTTCATTAGATCCCTTGTTGTTTGGCTCGCCTCTATGCCAAAAGCTGAAAGGAAACAGTTATTGAGAAATGGATTTGTTGAGCGTGAGTGAATATTTATAGAACCTTGTGTTAACCAATGATCCGTCCACCCATCTCCAAACGCCCTCCTGCTCCAAGTCACTCAGTCCAATCCATGTTACTCCACTGAACTTACGAGCAAATTCCTGAGTAAGAGAGAAGCTGTTAAGCCATATGTCCAGTTGTTACATGTGGGTCCATGTCTGCAGACCTGCTCCTGAATGCTGTTGATGATTATGAGGTCCGCTCCACTCTCCTGACAGATCTTCCTGCTCTCGCTCCAGCTCTGCGTTGTGTTGGAGCCCAGATACCAACTACCTTCAAAATACTGCCAGCCCTTAGAGGCGAGATTCTCTGAAAATACAATTTCTCTATTCAAAAATGTATATTTGACCTTTTTTAAAGTGAATAAATAAAGTGTCTAAAGTCAATAAAGTATAATTGCAAATGTAATGTACAACATGATGAAACTCAGCATGTGTTGTTTTTACATAAATGCAGTATTTGGAGGTTATACAATCTTCTTTCTTTGTGCTGTAAAACTGCATGGCATTGAGACCCACAATCCCCTTGGCATGACAAGCCGTGAACCAAATACGACTTAGACCCAGAAAAGCTGAAATGGTCATCAAAATAGCCCGATCATTTTAACAGACTCAAGTAGTAATTCTATTCTTTTTCTGTATAAATATTAAAATAAATGGCATCACTACCTTGATACATTGTACCTAACTAAATTGTGTACAGTGTAATTTACTCTGTAACAATAACTTGTACCTATGTAGTAGTACGTACATAATGGAATAACTTGTATTAGTACTTTGTAAGTACATAATGTAATAGGACACAAGAGGGTTAGGGTTAGACATTACATTATGTACCTACAAACTACAAATACATATTATTCCACTGTGTATGTGACCCATAAGTACAACTTACTACACATTGCTATAAAGCCCATTACATTGTAGTAAATTTAGTTAGGTACAATGCATCAAGGGTAGTGTAAAATAAAGTGATGCCCAATAAATGTTTTGTGGGAACGGCTCGCAGCCCAACTAGTGCGTTTTCGGGACCTACCATCACTTTGTCAAATACTGTTGAAAAATCTAAAAATCATGTTTTTTTTAAGATCACTGTTGATTTAAGCATCGACTTCAAACCCACAATCATGATCAAAACCACTATTCTAACAGAGTGAGGTCGTTTTTGTTATATACTGTATATATTTTTTTGTAGAACCATTAATATCATGATTCCGTGACCCTCCAGTTGAGAACTACTGTATATTTACTTTAGGTGCAAACTTTGACTCACCAATGTCCTGCAGTTTCTGCTTCAGTGCGTCTCTTTCCTGAAGAATTTGTTGGTTTTTGGTCTCCATTGCTGAAAGAAAGTCAAAGCTTCTGTTTATTTTTGCTGTTACTTCTATGACTCTTACTGTTTTAAAACTCACCGATGCGGAGGTAAAGGTTGAGAGCTTGTATAACACAAAACAGGCCAAATCCGATGAAGATCAGAGGAATCCATTTCCCTTTAAAAGATATAACTACTGTATGAACGATTGAACCTATGGCAGTGGCATTATACAAATTCTCTTACTTGAGCGTGTGCCAGTGTGCTCCTCTTTTGTGCGGTGGATGGTTCTTCTTCTCCTGACCTGAGGCTCCTCCATCCTTCACTCACTGAAGCCCCACAGTCCAGCACTGAGCTGAGCAGTAAGAGTGCAGTAGATTACATGTCACGCAGGCTGATCACAATCTGTGTCGCTTTATCTCATGGAAACTATCAGCAAAGGAAATGTAAAAAAAAAAACATATCTTTATCTATTTGTCATGATCGCATGCAAATACATACAGGAAGTAAAATGCTCTAATATAGGCTGGGGCCTTTATTTACTCAAGGGCATCTAGGACCAGGCCTTTATTGGAACCAGGCCACAATTAGAGACAGGCCTTTATTTCTATTTGAGCAAAATGGACCACCAGGAAAAGGAAGAAAAATGAGATTTGTGTCCATTTGCACCTAAAATATTAGGTTCATTTATTAACATTTCAAACCCTCTCCCAGCGGCTGGAACATTGACACCTTTTATTTTGTCGGGACAACAGGAAGCGTTCCGTTGCTGTTAGCGGAACATTGACATCAATGTCACTGCAGGTTTCTCTTTGTCTTTTACCGCGGACCGGATTATTTGTTGTTATCTTGTGTAAAAGTCGAGTTTAGACCAATGGGCGCTGGCTGCTCTGCTTTATGACCACGACACTGGGGGCCGCCATTGCTCCGCCATTGCTGTAGTACCTCCATATCGCCACTAGGCTCCCATTGAAAAGCATTGGATTTTAGACACATTAAAAACAACTTTAACGCCTGGTTTCAATTTTTTTAACACAAGACTAGGCTAGATATTCCTCCTGAGATAACGCTGGGTTAATCACAATATATGAAACCAGGCTGGTTTTCGTAAAAAGAATTTTTGAAATCTTGTACTTAATGAGGCTCGGACTGTTAGCATTGGAGCAGCGCGAGCTACACGTCACGCAAGGGCCGAGTCTACAGTGAAAATCCCGCCCTTATGCCCTTTTTAGGAACATGCTTCGTCAGAGCTGGGGAGGGGGAGTCTGTAAATCCGCCATGAATTCCCCCACGACCGACCATGGTCATTATGGTAAACGGGAAGGAGTGAGCATAAGACGTCCATTATTGTTTACAGTCTATGGTTTAGACGGAGCGTTTGTGTTTGTGATCGATCATGAGACTGACCCGAGAGAAGACGAGACGCTCGCTCTGATCAGAGGAGTTATTTTGAGGCGTGGGACTGACCTGCACACGGAGCAGCTGGACGTGCTTTGAAGACGCAATGGTGACTTTATTAAAACCCTGGAGGGTCACACAACATTTGTTGCTTGACCTGTTTCCACAAATAGTCACTGGAGGTTTGAAAAGTGGGTAAATCTGTGTCAAAGTTACGCTCGGATCAGCTCCTCCGCAGCGTTCCCCATTGGCCCGGGTCCATTTGTTTACTTCCATTTAGTTTTCATTTACACGAGTATGAGACAAATTCCTAACATGGGGGATATTTCCACCGCTATAGTTTCTAATAAAAGCCCCGGCCTGTTTTAGAGACCGGCTTTAATTTGCCTCCGCCATGCGCAAACCCGGCCACTGTTAGAGACCCGGCCGCTAATGGAATACAGGCCTGTATTAGAGAATTTATGTGAATTGACGTCTGCAAAGGGTAGAACAAATTCCGAAGGTAAACGCGACGCCATCTGACCTAATGGTAGATACGGCCATGGCTAGGATGGTAGTGTTCCGGCCTGCTCCTGCGAAAGTCCACTATGAGCTAGTTTGTTTTGCTGATGTTGAGTTCCAAGTTGTTGTGCTGACACCAGTCTATCGTGTGGTCTATCTCCGAGCGATAGGCTGTCTCGTCTCACCAGAGATCAGACCGATGATAGCTGTGTCTGCGACCTTGACGATCACAGTGGACTCTGAAGTGGACACGCAGTCATGAGTGTCGTCTCAGTGAAAATGGGTTTGATTTCAGTCTCCACATGGTCTCTGAGAGGTCTCCGAGAAGCCTACACGGTCTCAAGCAGCTGTGGGAATGTTGCAAACACCATTTGATGTCCTCAACCTGTGAGACGTTTCTGTGACATCCCTTTAATGTCTCCAAGACCTGTCGGATACCAAAGAGATCTCAAAGAGTTGTATGGAGTCTCTTTGTATCCCACAGGTCTCGAAGAGTTTGCATGGACTTCACAACCCCATAGGCGACTTCAAACACAACATGTAACTCTTGGTTCTTCCAATCTCCTTGTGAAACCGGGCCAATAAATGAGTTAGGAAGCAGGACAAAGGATACAGGACGTAGGAGTTAGGAAGCAGGGTATAATTGTGGTGTTGGGTTGCACCAGTGTCAGATGGACCCGCCTCTTGTGCCTTGCCAAACCACTGATCAGCAACACATTTTCTAAAAGCTACAATTATACCAACCTGAAGAACTTAGACTAGCGACCATTGAATCTCATGATTATAGGGGTTTCTAAATAGTATGAGAATCCTTGGCCTGAATTAAGTCGATTGGACGTGTGTGTCATGCATTTTTAATTTCCCCGGCCATAAAGAGGTGACATAACCTTAGACACTGTGGCCTTGTTTGACTCATCTTTGGACAGGCGTCACCAGAGACTTTGTATCTCGGGAGTCATTAGGAGGGTTAGTTCAATTTGACTTGAAATATTCACTGTCTGACCAAAAAATAAAGTCCCGTCTGGATTTAACAAACTGATCTGGGGTTGCTGCAGTTGGTCAGGTCTATGTTCAGCAACACCATCAGCCCAAAGAATGAGATCTGACTACAGTTTACATACTGTCCTGATCAAAAGTTTAACACCTGTTGCATTTTGCATGGTTTGATCTTAACAAGTTTCCAAGCAGAACTTCTATATGCAACAAGAAGAACAGGGAGTGAGACAAAAACAATAAGCAATATGGTTAGCTGGTCTTACAGCAGCCAAACGAATACTTGCTTGTAGATGGAACCACCACACTTGGTCACCATGCAAAAATGGCTCAGTGATTTCTTAGATTTGGCAAAACTGGAACAATGGGCCTCACAAATGCATAATGCAAGATCAAAAAATATAATTTTCTGGGACAAAGTATTTACTGCTATAAATCCTGGGATGTTCCATTCCATATCCTTGATTTCACCACTGTAATGTTATAATTATATTTCAATATCTATGTGTCTGTTTAATCTTGGTTCAATCAATTAAGGGTAAGAAATTGACAGTACAAATAACCATGGAATGTCAACTCTGAATTTTGTCAACAGAAAATACCATGGGGTCAGGGTTCAAGGGTGGTGGGGGATGGGGGGCAGGAGTTGGGTCCCAATGGTTGGGGTGGGGTAGCATGCCTTTGAGTTTGCAGTATGTACCTGCGCTATATATATTTTTTTTGTGTGTGTGTGTGTGTGTGTGTGTGTGTGTGTGTGCACCTCTCGCTGTACTATATACATGCTAAATATGTGGATTCTCACCCCTATACTTTAATGGAAAATCAATTAAAAAAATTATCACAAGAAAAAACAATAAGCCAAATAAGCATTGTCAGTACAATGCCCGGTTATGTTCCGGTCAAAGTTCACACCGACCCACGGAAACATTTTGGAATATATGCCCATTGTACTGTTTACAAGGTAGATTCCACTTTCCCAGGTCAAAGGTCATGGTACATTATGTGTTACACCAAATTTACATGGGAGTTTAGTCAACAGAAAACTAGGCTAAAACTGAAGGTAATTATTTATTTTGGTCAGGCCCAACCTGACCATCACTGCTGAGGTGGGACGCAATAAAATCATTCATTTCCAATTTCTTAAAAGATCCTGAGGGTTATGGAACAAAAAAGTCAGGTGGAAGAGCCAAAAAAATGCACTAAGCCAGAGGATCTGATTGGTCTTGATTAAACCTTTGATCAGCCACGGCCTATTTCAGTTTATGTGTTGTTTCGTCTCACTCCCATGTCTTCTTGTTGCATATTGAAGTTCTATATGGAACCTTGTTAAGATCCAACCATGCAAAATGATCGGGACTGTATTACACTGAACTACCAAGGTCGGACTCTTTCAAACAGCAGACACAATTAGAAACAGAAAACCATAAAACATCATTTTGGGGAAAAACGGCAGCACTTTTGTAATAATCCTCAGATCTGCTTCACTCGACCTGCTGACCCCAAAGCATAAAGGACTTTATCTCTATTTAAGATGAATAACCACAGTTTGAGATTCACTTATCTTGAGCATTTCCCTACAAGAAGTCAGAATTACTCTTTTTTTCACCCAACTATGGTTAAAGGAACGCTGAATTTTGCTCTGTTTTTTTCCTAAACACAGAGTGGGCCCTTCTGGTGGATGGAGGTTGTTTAATTGTGCTGTTGTGCATGGGTGGCTCTGAGGGCAGCACCTGACTGAGGTGTCGAGTGTCCCATGAGTCATTCAGGCCCCGGGATGTGAAGGGCAGGAAGGAGGGGTGAGACGAGGCTCTGCAGGGAGAAAACAGCACCGGGCAGGGAGGATATGGTTTGTTTTTGCGACATGAGAGTTGTCACGTACTGCATGGGTCCTCGAGGGCAACCTGACATCATATACATGCTCAAAAAAAGTGTTTGAGGAAGTTTTTGTCAAATGTTTGCAGTGTGATGAAGTTACTCTTTCTCTATTACAACTAAACCAGGGATGAATCTAGATGTGTGAGTGCATGTTAAAAAGCGTGTCCCAGACTCCAAAGCAGCAGGACTTTGGGAATAGAGCCCAGGATCTGCGTGTCTGGACGATGTTGTGATGTGAGGTCATGAAAAAACTGCTACAACATTTCCAGTTGAACACCCCCCTCTAGTGGATACATTAGTAACTGCATTCCTATCTAAGCATTAAAGTTATTTAGGGCCTAGAGCAGGAGTCCCCAAGTAAATTTCTCTGGGGGCCAAAATATATCGGGAGTGTATTGCCAGGGTCCATAAACAAAAGCTCCAGTAAAATATTTACTATTGAGGAAACTTGTTTCAATAAATAAATAATAATGAGCCTGACAGGAAAGTAACCTCGGCTTACACTTGTATTGCACTTAAGAAGCCTGTGTCACACACTCTGTAGCGGTTAGTTGCTATTGTAGCCACGGCCGCCCTTGGGCAGATTGATCATTTACCGCGTGGCTATAATTTGTTCTTTTCATCTTGATCTCTTATATGTCAGTGCCCTCTGCTGCACATGTATGAAATTATTTTTAGCTGCCCCCTAGTGGCTGGAATGAGCACACTGGTTATTTCCTAAAAGGGAGCTAGATGCAAGTTGGCCATTTTATACTCACTACTGCCACCTCAGGTCATATTCATAACTGCACCTTCTATATTAAGCTCGTGCATGACGGCACTTCGGACCCGAAGTAACACCTTTCTGAGTGACAGTGCAGGATTTTAGAGGCAGTTGTGGTGAACAGGTCTGAGCTCATTCTACACATTAGGACATGGCTGTAACATGTAGGGGGAGGAAAATACATAATTTAAACATTTTTAAACTCCGCATCGTCCCTTTAAATAATCATAACTCCTCACAGGAATGGGCAAGAGACTTACTTTTTTTACATACTCAGAAATTTGTGCTATATAAGTCAGGGGCCGTGTAGAATCTTCTCCGAATTGAATCTGGCCCGTGGGCCGCCTGTTGGAGACCCCTGGCCTAGAGGCTCTCAAACCTTTCACACCAACTTCATAAAATATTTTACCTACTACTTACTAAAAGTATCAAAGTATCAAAATAGCGACAAGAAAACGAGGATGAAAACTCAACAAAAAAAAAGTGACAAAAAGCAATTAAAAACAACAACACAGCAACTATGCAAGGAAAAAGATCAGTTTAGATCAGTTTTGTGGGTCTTAGCTTTCAAATGAAGCGTTACACTGGCCTTTTGGCTGGGCTCCATGCTAGAAGCTTCTAGATTTGGGTAAAACCGTACTGGAGACAATGCACTGAGTTAAAGTGCGGGGTAAGAGGTTAAAGATCGGATTTTAAATGGACTTAAAAAGACATAACAGCAATAAAAACAATGAACTTTAAGCACAAATTCAGTTATCGCTTATTTAAATGAATACCGTTTAAAATATCAGATTTTCGTTTGATATTTATTTCGAAAGTGACATTAAAGAAGCACAACGAAAACGAGTAGAACGACGTTATATCTGCCCCTTAATTAATCATTTACATCCAACTCTTAAAATGTTCACAGCTTTTACAAATATTTAAATTGTATCATCAACCTGCTGCTAAAAGATCGTTAGTTGATGATGAAGCCTCTTGAGGTGAAACATTATCAATGTTAAAACGACCATAATAATTCATGTCTATTTTCCCACTATCTGCTATTCAACACTAAATAAATCTGCAGTGTAGTTATTTTACTTGCCCCAAATTAAACATAATGACATCATCTGGTAATGTGTCTTTCCGTCCACTAGAGGGAGGTGTGTTTATGATGTTCTCTCACTGTGCAGCTTCTGCAAAAGGCAGTTGGTGGAGAAACTTGGCTACTGCAGTGGAGCTCCTCAAACCTTTTACACCAAATACCACCTCATTAATTATTTGGCCTTTCCACACTGCACCAGGCCAGATCAGGTCTAAACCAAGTCTAAAATTGACCAAAAATACACCTAAATTGAATTTAAATGTATCTAAATTGTTGGTAAATCATGTCCAAACCTGAAAAACACCTACTTTATTTGCATTACTTGATATTTCATGAGTTTTGCTAGCTGTCTTTTGCATCTATCTATCTATCTATCTATCTATCTATCTATCTATCTATCTATCTATCTATCTATCTATCTATCTATCTATCTATCTATCTATCTATCTATCTATCTATCTATCTATCTATCTATCTATCTATCTATCTAACTATCTAACTATCTATATATATCTCTATCTATCTCTCTATCTCTCTATATATCTATCTATCTATCTATCTATCTATCTATCTATATATATCTCTATCTATCTATCTATCTATATATATCTCTATCTATCTCTATCTCTCTATATATCTCTATCTATCTATCTATCCATCTATCTATATATATCTCTATCTATCTCTCTATCTCTCTATATATCTCTATCTATCTCTCTCTCTATATATATATCTCTATCTATCTATCTATCCATCTATCTCTATATATCTCTATCTATCTATCTATCCATCCATCTATCTATATATATCTCTATCTATCTATCTATCTATCTATCTATCTATCTATCTATCTATCTATCTATCTCTATATATCTCTATCTATCTATCTATCCATCCATCTATCTATATATATCTCTATCTATCTATCTATCTATCTATCTATCTATCTCTATATATCTCTATCTATCTATCCATCCATCTATCTATATATATCTCTATCTATCTATCTATCTATCTATCTATCTATCTCTCTATCTCTCTATCTCTATATCTCTATATCTATATATCTCTCTATCTCTCCATCTATATATCTCTATCTATCTCTATCTATCTATCTCTACCCCCCCCCTCTCTCTCTCTCTCTCTCTCTCTCTCTCTCTCTCTCTCTCTCTCTAGAAGGTCCCGGGTTTGATTCCCACCTGGACGGGCCTTTCTGTGTAGCAAGAGCACCAAGGGGCCCAAGCAAGAATGTCGGTAGGAGGGCCCTCTGGTGGCTGCTCGGTGTACAGCGCACTAGGAGAGAGGATGTCATTTGGGCAGGAACGGGTCACCTGACTACTCCCATAATGCAGTTCTCTGCATTAGTTTCCCTCAGAACAGAAGCTGAGGTTCTTTAGGTCATGAAGAGTGTTAAACTGGTTTCACTATTAGAAATTAAAAAAATTAAAAAAAAGTCTGTCCACTGCTCATTATAAGTAAACATTAGGGAACCATGACTCACTAAAGCAGCAGCAGGATGGGGTGAACAGCGCCACAGAGCGTTGGTGGAGAGACGTTGTAACTGCATCACCGAAATCACTAGGAAGACTGTGTGTATCAAGCATTTACTGCAGGATTCTGATTCATGGGGGTTGGATTTCCTTTTACATTATTTAGAAAATACAAAATATGAAAACAAAACCTGATTACATTATTTTATGTTGTAATGTCTCATCTGTAACTTCATGCCTTTTGGAGATCTTTCTATCTCCCCCTTGGTTCATTGGTCTCATTAATAGAAATTCTGATCCGGTTTGCCTAAACCTTCGTACCGCCATAGCCATGGAGTATTATTAAATTGGAATTAAAAAGCATTATATTTGACTCACTGTGACCTGTCGAGTCCCTGTTTTAGCTCGATCAGATAAACATGCAGGTCTATTAAGTGAGTTTTAAATGAAAGTAGATCAGAGGTGAGCGTTCAAAGCCGCGTGTTTCCTGCCGGCTCAGATGTGCTCGGGGCTCACATCAAACGCGGCTCAGATGTGTATTTTTATCTCACTTTGTCGCGGTGTGAATACAGCCTTTTTTGGGGCCCGTCGCTGACCGCTGCCTTTGTTCCGGGACGCTGGGGCGGACGGAGTTTGTGCAAATTAAAACGGAGCCGTCAAAGAGCAGTTTCCACCTGAATAATTCGAAAGGGGCGTCCCGAAGCCGTCAGTCAAAGCCGCTCTGACTGACGCACTAAACATAAACACAAGAACAAATCCACCTCTTCAATCCCTGAACTCTAGAACATCTAGAAAACCCACATGCGTCTTCAAGATGGATTATGCCTCATTGTGGAGACTTTTCAAATTGTGTGACTCTTTTGGTTGAATTGAGAACATTTCACACATTTATATCATTCATTGACATATATTTATACACTGTCACTCCTCCCTATTTAAGTTAATTACTCAATTTGAGAGAGAATCCATCATGGCAGCTCAATCTTCTCCTACAGAGCATGTTCCAAAAAAGGTGAAAAACTCCTGTGAGGCGGGCGGAGCAGCAACAAGTCTCGACGATGCTCCAGGGCCTGTCAATCAAAGCCTAAATCTAAAACTTTTAAAATGAGTATAACGGAAAGAGAGGAGACGCTCGGAGTAGAGTCGCTGCTCCTTCATATCCAGGGGAGCAGCTGAGGTGGCTCGGGCATCTGTTCCGGATGCCTCCTGGTCGCCTCCGTCGGGAGGTGTTCCAGGCATGTCCTATTGGGAGGAGGCCTCGTGGAAGACCCAGGACCTATGTCTCTGAGCTGGCCTGGTGTCGCCCAGAACAGCTGGAGGAAGTGAGTGTGGATCGGGAAGTCTGGGCATCTCTGCTTCTGTGACCCAGCCCCGGATAAAGTGGAAGAAAATGGATGGAAAACGAAAAGCGTGGTTGAAAATATGATTCCACTCAGAGTTGTCCCCTCTTGGAACCGCCACCTTCACGTGGTGGAGGGGTTTGAGCACCCGGATGATCCTGGGAGCTCTGTTGTCAGGGGCTTTGTGCCCTAGGGTGTCCCATGGTAAACAGGTCCTAAGTGACAGGTCAGACAAAGAGCAGTTCAGAAGCCCCGAGACCAGCAGGCCCGATGGATGGATGGATGGACTCAGAGTTGTAACAGAAGGAAACTGTACTATTAGAAACCAGCCATTCCCAAAGTCTGGGACATCGCGGGCCCCGTCATCGATCCAAAATTCTCCTGAAAATGGTAATGCAGGTCATCATCTTGTGCTGGTAAACCCTTCTGCATCATCAGTAGGCATCTCAGGTTCACCGGTGTTACCACAAGACGTAGAAGTGAGGTAAAGTGCTTATGTGTCATTAACAACTGTAAAACTAATTTGCATACATCATTTGGAAACTCCACACAGACTTATAAATTGAATAGCGCCACCGTGCTGCATGTCTGGGTAAGTAAAAATGTGGACTTTCAGAAAATATTTAGCAGTTTTGAAATCACTCATAAATCATTGATCATTTATCACCTTTACAACAGGGACAAATCTTGTTCCTTGTGGTGAGCCAGTGGCCATAACAGTACATCTGCACAGCGCCACCTCCTGGTTATTTTGTACTGTGGAGCCTTCAGAGAAATGGAGTGGAGTTGAAAGTATTATTATCTCTCAAAGTAATAACAAAAAGACTATTCAAGTAAAGCACATCTGGACAAAGCATTAAACAACGGTAATGTCTAATGTAACATGATTTTAAAACCTCTCCCGTCGTCTGATCTACAAAGAGCGGCCGCCGTTTACAGAAAATTGACCAAATGAGCTGAAATATTAGCTCCAGACCAAATGGAAAGTTCAAACAGGAAAATGGAGCTTCAGAGCCCGAGCCTCGAGCCGTGAAACCGGATCCAGGAACACGAGAAGACCAGGATTTAAAACCTCACTGAGAGAAACTAAACCATTGATATGTTGTTAAAATAAATCAATAAAGCAGTTCTATTATTGTCCGTCTTTGTAGAAACCAGTAATGGTATAAAAACTGTCCATGTGCTCTTACAAATGACTGAAATGACTCTCATCCACGCGGCGCTCGCTCCACATTCACAGACAAACTCATTGGTTACTGTTCATTTACAAATATTTAATTAGCAAATTCCCCCCATTCATCGCCTCCCTGTTAAACATCCATGACCTCAGCCGCACACAGTAGTTTCATAAACCTCTCTGTCTGTGGTCAATGTTCATTTAAAATCCCTGCTTCTAACCATTTGAATCTACAGCGAACTCTAAAACTCACTTCCTTTGCGTCATTGCATGTTTTTATTCCTCTAGTCCACAGCCTTGTGATGAACC
Organism: Gobius niger; assembly: GCF_951799975.1. Taxonomy (NCBI): domain Eukaryota; kingdom Metazoa; phylum Chordata; class Actinopteri; order Gobiiformes; family Gobiidae; genus Gobius; species Gobius niger. Next base: position 25,463,087 of record NC_136867.1, read on the forward strand.
GTGGCAGGTCGTCAGTGTTAATCAGAATTGGTTCTCAATGGACTTACCAGATAAAATTAAAAATAAATAAACATCAACAGTAATCACAATTATAATAAATTATTATCACACACGTTTCACACACAATGGTGTTATTGCATTATTGGTATGTTATTGCTATAGATGGGAAAGGGCTTTCTCCATTGATTTTAGTGTTTTTTAAAGGAACAGGCCATAGTTTTTACATACTTAGATTTGTTCACCTGAACTTAGCCTTCAATCACGTAAACACAGCACAGACGGCGTTAGCATTTAGCCTCTCCTCCTCTATAGCTCCAAACGAGATCAAGATAGAAGCTACCAAGCTCTTCCACGTTTTCCATATTTAAATATGGTTGCGTGAAGAGTTATACGATAAAGTATAATTATACAAAGTTAAACAATGTGGATTCTCTAAGCGGATAAAAAGGGGAACTGTATTGTAAGGCGTAATAAAACCAGGAGTAGTTGGGCGTCCGCACAGTAAAGTGAAGATATTACTGCGCGGACGCCCAAGTATACTCCTGATATTATTACGCCTTACAATATAATATAGTAATCCACACATTGTTTAATTTTGTGTAACTATACTTGACAGAGATTTTCCCGTGTCTGCATAGGTTTCTTCCAGGTACTCCGGTTTCCCCTACGCCTAAAACATGTACAATAGGTGAATCTTCCGTCCTTCCAACCTTGTGTGAAAAACGCTTTTTTTTTTATTGAAATGCAGAGAACGAATTTCCCTACGGAGATTGATAAAGTAACCTTAAAGGAACAGGCCACTACTATACTGAGATATGTTCTTACCTGAGCTTAGACGAGTTTATACGTACCTGTCTGTTATTTGTGCCCGTGGAAGGGCGTGGTAGCCTCAAACTTCACCCCTGTTTGGAGCTATAGAAGAACATTGGGTGCGGCTTAATGCTAACAACATCTTTGGTCTTTTTGTGTGACTGAGGGCACGCACAAAGACCAGACAGTTACGCATCAACTCGTCTAAGCTCAGGTAAGAACATATCTCAGTATGGAAAAAACGTGGCCTGTTCCTTTAAAACATTAGTACGTAGTTGGTCGTTATTGCATTATTAGCTCCTGCAATTAACTGTAGAAAGACTGGTTTGTTCATCGTACAAACTAATGACCTGCTGTTGGGTAGTAACGGAATACGTGTATTTAGATCACTACTCTTATCGTATGTCATGTGACCTGCTGCACTCCTGTCGTGCATTTGCAAAGTGGTAAACTCAAAATGTTGTTTTTTTGTCTCACTACCATTTCTTCTTGTTGCACGCCGGAAGTTCTGCTTGGAACCTTTTTTGAGATCCAACCACACTTTGTCATCTTTCAACTGGTCTTAAATTTTTGATCCGGACTGTATTAATATTTGACCGCTGCCAAGGTAACGATCTTCACAATTAAGGTGAATTTGTAGGGGTAGGAGTAGAAAAAGCACTCATTTATTCTATATAAGGATAGAAAACTCTCCATCCCACCAGCCAAACCATTCAGCCGCTCTGCTCCCCAGCTCTGGACCTCTCTCTCCTCCGACCTCCATAGACTCGCTGCCACTCTTCAAATCCAAACTCAAAACTCACCTGTTCAGACAGTCCTACAACAACTAGTTACACACTCACATCTCAGTGTTGTACTCTGTTTTATTCTGTTGCTCTTGTTTTTAAAGTTTTTAATGTGTCCATTGTACAGTGTCCTTGGGTGTTCTGAAAGGCGCTTTTAAATAAAATGTATTATTATTATTAGAAATAAGTTCATAACAGACGTTCCAATGATAGGCTATTTTAATCTTAGGTCATTTTTATACATAAATAGCCCTATATACTGCAAATCAACGTGAAAGTATACCAAGTATTCAGAATGCAGTACTATGATTGGTCAAAGTAACAGAAACATTCAGTAATCTAAACTCCATGCAATTTTAAAGTATTCTCCCCAACACTGCCTATAGTCCCTACTCTTTAATCCAGATCTCAGCTTCCCTTTGTGGGCCAAAATAAAAGGTCTGGTTTGGCTCGTGGGCCCCACTTTAGTCGCCCCTGTCTTTGAGTTTTCTATATTTCACATCCAAAAAGGTCTGTCCAGTATCATCTCGTAAAGGTTTGATTTCTACCATTGACACAATTCAGGTTAAAGTCCTTTTTCCCTGGGTTTGACCTAAAGGCTCCACCTGCCGAGCCCCACATCTAAAATTGATCACAGTGACATTTGCCGCTCTCTGCAAAGGTTGCTGGAGTAAAGCTGTCGTGTGCGGCGTGTGAGAGCTGTTGTTCTACTCCAACAGCCCGACTGTCCACGGCACAATGGAGGAGCAAATGGAAATTAAAGCCGCGAGCTTTAATTAAACCTCGAAATTAAAGCTCGCGGCGATGCAGGTGATTCAGGCCCAGACACTCATTCATGAAGGAAGTCTAAAGATGGAGCACATTCTTCTGCCGGATCACTCCGTTGAGAAAATATCAGATACTATTGTCAAGAAGAAAACTCAGCACATCAGACTTTCACACACTTCACATCTGTAATCCACATCTGTAATCCGGCCTGACACATGAAAATCCATCTTGTACTGCATGTGCTGATGTGTTTGAATCTCCATACACTCTGTTCCTCTTCTTTACAAAAGACGTGTATCTGGAATCAGGGGTGATTTTCCCAATGGATGTGATTGAAAAGCGTATTAACCAATCAGAGAAAAGCAGAATGTTTCAATCAAAATGACTTTCGACAGACGACAACTATAAGAAAATCTCTGTAGAGAAGATGAAGCACATTCTTGTTCAATTAAGAAAATGTTTTAGAAGAGGTTAATTCGGTTCCTGTATAGACAACGTGGTCTGATTGGATCGATATAAAACCTTTCAAGATTTGATCAGCTGGTAGAAAAGTTCCAAACAGTCCTGCTTTTGGACAGATACAAAAAGCAGGAGTGGAGGCTGGTCAGGCAACTCCACCAGTGGTTTGAGCCAATCATGTGGCAGTATTGCCATGAATGGGTGGGTTTCACGTTTGTTGACAAAGCAGTTTTTTTCTGAATGTAGCCATTCCCTGCGACATTTATTTAAATTAATCTCAATAAGGTGCCTTTAGTAAACTCCACTTTCCTTAAGGTTAGGTGTTATGAGCCCAGCATTTTGGGGGTCTGTAAACGAACATTTTCCAAATTAGGTCCCAGAGTGGGAAGATCTCAAAACGCCATTTACGTGGCTCCATTGTTCTCCAAGTCTCCTTACTAAAACGATGACATCACAGCTCCAGAGTGGTGTCTGTGATCCATAATCTACTGACCTTATAATGAGTTTGACTCATGGATCTATGATGGTTTCACTCCGCTCCTCTTTGCTCCACTGCCGTCCACAAGCCACAGGTGACAAGTAGAAAAACACGAGTCAGCCTGTGTTTTTGGACTGACACTAAAAGTCACTGACAGGTTTTTCTGCTTTAGTCCTGTTACGTCTGAAGAATAAACTCTCCTCCTCATCTCATCCTAAATCCTTGAATCAGTTTCATTTTCACTGTTTACATTCCACATAAGTTTACTGGACATGCGCCTCTACATCTTGTTCTATTATCTGTGTTAGCGTCACAGCGCCTCACACAGGCCTCGAAGATGAATTGCGCCGTTTTCACAGACCTGAGTCGACCCATGTGGACACATTTACTAAGCTGGCTTCGTGCTTACAAAGAAAGTCTCTGAAAACATAAGTGTTTTGTCTTCGTGTGGATAAAGCCTTAGTGTTAGTTTGGATCAGTTTAAGCTAGCATTGTCCTGCGGAGGTGACGTCAGTACCTGTGATTACATTGACTTTATTTACAGCACATTAGATTTGGCGTTGTTTGGACTGTCTGGACTCTGTGGCGGCCAATCAGCCTCATGATCCCTGAACTACTGCCCGATGAATCCTGGCATTGTCACCTTGGAATATGCCTTTGCCATCAGGGAAGAAGAAATCCATTGATGATTGAAAACCACGGTCAGGATGTCCAGTTGATTCTTTGGGCTCATTGTGTTGCTCATCATTTTACTCTCTTTCATGAAGTCTGACGATAAAGCACATTGTTCTGCCATATCACTCCATTTCCTTAGATATTTACTTTTGAATTGTAAATGACTTTATCTTTAGGTTTTCCCCCTCTCTTGGCCTAGAAACTAGCTGTAACACAAAGTAGATAAAAAACACAAAGCATTCATAACCTGGAATATTCTGTGTCGTGCAAATCACAGATCTATAATAAAACTCATCTGCGGTACAACTTCTTCCTTCGACCTGGCAGCCGAACGAACCACTTTATTATTTCGCCGCCTCGTTCCCCGCTCGAAACATCTCGTTCTTTTAATTGCAAATGCTCACTCGTGTCTGTGCGTTTCCTAATTGCTCACATGCATAATTCAGGCCGGTCTCTCTTTTGTTGAAATCTGTTTAAAATGCACCACGCCGCGTCGGCCTAATGCCAAGGAGCTCTTCACGGCAACGCTCGCCCGTCATTGGCCGGTTTGAAAGCGATGACATAACGCGCTATAGTGGAGTAACCAGACAGCGCTTTGGAGTATTTTGGGACAGAGCCGTTGTTTTGAGGGAGGCATAAATGGTGTCCCTTAATTGAAATTTGAAATAAAGGGTCTTTGCACAAACACTTTCCTGATGAATAAGACTTGAAATGAACCCAAACCAAACCAATGGGAGACACATTTTTGCTTGTAACTCATTTACTCTTATTTTTTGAATGGTGAATGGTCTAGGTATATATAGGTATATATCTGGTCTGATCAAGGAACCACTCACCCATTCTCACACTTATTCAGTGTACGCAGACAAAATGAAGTGTCTTACCCAAGGACACGACCACAGTGTGGACCTGCAAAAAACAGAATTTGAACCCTGACCTCCCGATCATGAGACGACCCGCTCTACCATCTGCACCACTGTCGCCCTAATTTTGAGATGTTACTACTTAAAAGGAACTATGCTGAGTTTAAAAATGGTAAAATTATGCATTTTCCCCATACATGTTCCAGCCATGTCCTAATGTGTAGAATAAGCTCAGACCTGTTTACCACATCACACTAAAATCCTGCACTGTCACTCAAAAAGTTGCTACTTCGGGTCCGAAATGGTCGTCATGCACGAGCTTAATATAGAAGCTGCAGTTATAATATGACCTGAAGTGGCAGTAGTGAGTATAAAATGGCCAACTTGCATCTAGTCCCCTTAAATCCCAGTTTACACATACAGTCACTATTATTTGTTATTTAATATGAAATTTCAAGATGTAAACATTAAAAAAAATCTTTAAAATACACTTAAAGCAGAACTAAGTAACTCTTGCCCCAAGAGGCCATAAGCGCCACTGCAGGTGTCGTAGCAAGTTATGTTTTTTTTACTCATTAAGTGTCCGTGAGAGTAAATACTACGCTGACAGAAAAGAGTTAGCTTTGCCCATTAGCCTGTTAGCCTCTTCTTCATGATCCCATTAGTGTGTATTGGTGACTCTACCCAGAGGCAGGAAAGTTGCAATTGTGGTTTTCTGGTCAGAGACACCAGGGGGAGATGAAAGACCCTCCAATCATCCCATTAACACTTGTATTACCCCCAGAGGGACTATTAGAAGGATGTATCAAAGTAAACAAGTTACTTCGCACTGCTTTAAAGCCTGATTTTTTTCTGTTCAAACTGCAACATTTTTAGTTTGGGCCCGAACTAATTACTTCTCACAATCCCTCCTGCACATCAGAATATATTTGCATGTTTTATGCCCGTGTACAGCTTTGGCAGTTTTGATATTAAAACACACCCAAACTGCAAATTACATGTATCTTTTATCTATTGTATCTTTATACTTTCATTTGTTTTGGCTTGGCATGATACTTTGGAGGTGTTTCCCAAAGCAAACAGTTGAGAAACATATAGATTAATGCACAGAAAACCATTGTGTCTTTGGCAAATATCTATTAGATCGAACCCGGGACATTCTCGCTGTGAGGCAATAGAGATTCACCGTGTCCTCCCTGGTCCATCTAAAGATCTAAATATATATATACAGTATAAACCAACTGCATGTGTATCTGAGGACAGTATAGACAGTGAAGCGATGACAGCTGCCTCCGGGACTGACTGCACATTAGCACATTGTACACAGCTTTAGCGCTTTTATCTGGAGGGAAGTCTCTGTGGAGATGTGGACTGTACTTCAATATGCACGGGAGAATCACATGGAAACTGGATAGGAAGAAAAAACATTATCCTCTGCATCTGCTGCTCTGACACTGCGGGGCTGCTGCCAAAGAGCTTTAATAAAAGTCTAAATAGAACATTTGTAATATGTTTGAACGAATGGCACTTCTGGCGGCCATCTTGTGACTGGCCCTTCTAACCCAGTACAATGTGATCAAATGAGAAAAACACTTTTTTCCTTGATACTGTTTTGATCTATGTGTAGTTATTTCATGACTCTTTGATTATTGTGACTGACCTTAAAGGGGCTAGATGCAAGTTGGCCATTTTATACTCACTACTGCCACCTCCGGCCATACATGTGACAGCACCTTCTATATTAAGCTCATGCATGATGGCAATTCGGACGCGAATTAACATGTTTTTGAGTAACAGTGCAGGATTTTAGAGGCAGTTGTGGTGAATATGTCTGAGCTAGGGGGAGGAAAATACTTAATTTTAACATTTTTAAACTCTGTATAATCCCTATAAGTCATTTGTTCTTAGATTTTCCTCTGTCAAACACTTCAAATCATTCATTTCTATTTATGTAAATTTAACATTTGTTTCCTACTTTAAAACAGTATTTCTGTACTTTTCAACACGACATGACCAACATTTATTGAAAATGAGTGTTTAATGAATGCTGACCAATGAACCCTGGGAATGGATGTAGAAAACAAAGCTAATACGGCTAAACAATATGCAGAGGCGTAGCTTAGGCAGGGAGCTGCCTGGGGCCCCCAAGCCAGCAGGAGCCCCCAGAGGGCCAACAGATTTGACAGAAACGACCAAGAGAATACAATAACTGCAGCAGCAGTGGCAAGGTGCAACGACGGCGGTCGCATGCTCCCTGAAAAGGCCCCATGAGCCCAGCCCTTCCTCCAACAATATGTGAAGAAGTTCTGCTTCTGGCAGAATAAACGAAAAAAAAAGGAGGATAAAGAGGAGGAAGGAGAACAAGACAGCAGCGAGTGCAATAAGTTACTGTAGTTGTAATAAGTTAGTTGTAATAAGTTACTGTAGTTGTTTGTCTCTGAAGTGCTTTCTTTTAGCTGCCTTCATTGTTTGGCACGCAAATATCATCAACAAGCTCACTGGATCTTTTGACATTGCCGAAGCTTCTTGAAACAATGCCACAGTGAATTAGTGCTGTAATCAAAATGTGGTCCAAGCTAATACAAAAAGTAATCTAAAAACGGGTAAAGCTGACTTGAAATAAGTACGGTATATTTGTCCTTGCTTTGAGTAGGTAAGTATGATAAAATAAAACACATAAAACAACAAAAAAGATCTTATATGCTTAAAATTAGACAATAAGTGCAAATATACTGATTCCATGGCAGATTTTACTACTTAGCAAGTCAAAATTACTCATACAAAAACTTATTTAGAGTAAATTGAGATTTTCTTTTCAGCTTTTTTGTAGAATTGGATGGTGTCCCTTTATTTAAATGGGAAAGACAACAAGCAAACTTTTTATTTTTGCCTCAAGGGCCACTATAGTCGTATGATTTAGTCAAATAATTGTGCTTAGTTTTAGTAGACGAGATATTCATGTAAATGTGGTCGACTCGTTCCTCTGTGTCGGAGTTTCTCCCACATGAACGAAGCCGAAGTGCAGGCAGTGAATTTAAATGAAACGAGGCTCTTTCAAACTGTGTCACTGAAAGTTTGGATGTTTTTAGTCACAAGCAAACTTTTATTCAGGTGATATATGCCTTTGACTAACATTATGACAAAGTATAAGAGTGGACGCCTGCTGTACGGAGCGGTTGCAGCAGCTCCGACTCTCAACAATGACGTCATGGATTCTTTCTTTTGGGCGTTCAACACTTGATCTCTCTGAGCGTGAACGGCCTCTTCATGTTACTGCAGTTTCTCTCCCTCGGACCTTTGTCAAACTGCCCATTTTCCAAGACAGACACTGACCACCGCAGACCAGGAGCAGTCAAACCCAGCGGCGTTTTAGTTTTACTCTTTGTCTTCTAGTTTTAGTCAAGGCTTTTCTGTTCGAGGATTGGCAGGCAATTTGTTTTCAGCCATTTTTGAGACAGTTATCCTGAAATAGTGACCCTAGGCTTTAAAACCTGTCCCTGTGAAGAGTTGGGATGCGCTAGAAATGTTGGGAATGAGTTTAGACACAACAATTTATACAAAATGTACAAACAATGAGCGCAAATGAAATCTATTCTTTGATTAAGGAAAGCAGCTTTGTGTCTAGGAGCATGTTTTGTTTCGCTGGCAACACTGTATTATGACTTAAAGCAGTACTATGTAACTCATGCCCCTAGTGGTCATAAGCGCAACTGCAGGTGTCGTAGCAAGTTGCGAATTTTGTTATTTGTTAACTTATAAATTGTCCGTGAGAGTAAATACTACACTGACAGGAAAGACTAAGGGAGAGATGGATATTGTACATCTAATTACACAATGGAGATTTTTTTTTCAATCAAACTTGGCTGTAAATACTGTTTAAGTGGGCTAGCCCGCAATTAGCTTTGCCTGTTAGCCTGTTAGCTTCTTCTTTGTGATTCTATTAGTGTGTATTGGTGACTCCGGTCCGGTGGCAGTCAAGTTGTAAGTGTGGTTTTCTGGCCAGAGACACCAGGGGGAGATGAAAGACCCATAAACACTTGTATTACCCCCACAGGGACTACGGAAAGGATTTATTGAGGTCAACAAGTTACTTAGTACTGCTTTAAACTGAAATCATAATTAAATATTTTAGTTAAGGTCAAGCCCAGCTCCACTGGTGGGTCGGGACTCTAAAGTGGGTCGTGAGCCTTTCTTTGAAAACATTTATTGTAATATTTATGTACAGCAAAAAGAGAATCACTACTTGAGTCTATCAAGATAAAACTGTTATCAGGTTGTTTTTATCATAATGTCAGATTATTTGGCCTATTTAAGTAAGTACTTTATTTGTACAATGAAATTTCGTTCAGTGTTGGGTTAGTCCTTAGTGCAGCGCCTTCTGTTTCAAAGCGTGGTGTCCTGCACTGGTCAGCTCCTCCACCTCCCCCTTCCTCTGCTCCCCAACAGTCTTTCACCATCTTCTAGGAAGTGTAGCAGACGATTACAATCCATCTTATTCTACAGTGAACGAACATTAGTCAGAACAATAGAAGGCATGTGTGGCTTAGCTGTGAGTCTTGCCTGGAAACCTCCTCCTTTGTCCCTTTTTTGTTTCCTGTAGCTCCTCTTGTGACGCCTCCACTGTGCTGCAGGTGTGGGGGACTCTTGGTGCCTCTTCAGTGTTTCAGAAGAAAACATTTTTTGGTGTTTTGCTCATCAGCTAACATTGGGGGTAATACAAGTGTTAATGGGATGATTGGGGGGTCTTTCATCTCCCCCGGTGTCTCTAGCTAACTGCGGGCTAGCGCCACTTTAACAGTATTTATTATACGGCTCTTCACAACGTAAGTAGAAGCTCCGTTGATTTGAATGGGATTTCCCAACGTTCTACCGGTCATTATTTTCTGATAAAGGACCTCTGAAAAAAATAATGACCGCTGCCAATGGCAACGGAGTTCGTGCTTTTATATCACTCCGCACGTACGTAGTAGCGACACTATCTGTCCCCGTCACTGCGAGAGAAGTCGGGGGAATTGCTCGTAAAGTTAGCGTGAGTCTGACTTTCAACTTACCAAGAGATTCACCACCATTACTCCTCTCAAACTGCGCCTTCAACTAAGTAGCTAGGCTAGCTACTAGCATTGCTGCTTCTAGCCTAGCAAAACGTTGCCGAGCAACGCGCAAACTTTTGGGAACTATTTGTCGCGGAAGTCATTAAATAAACCTTTCGACCTTCATAAAAGTGTACGAAGTTTATGTTGTGTGTGTTCAGTTGGCAAATGGCCGTATAATAAGCGGGATAATGTATAGAAGCTGGTCATTATCGGGAAAATAAGCACCTTCAGGGCGAAACAAGACCCCTCCGCTTCGCGTCGGGGTCCGGTTCGCCCTGTCGGTGCTTATTTTCCCGATAATGACCAGCGTTCTATACATTATCCCTTACTTACAGCCAAGTTTGAGTGAAAAAAAAAAATTCCATTGTGTACTTGGATGAACAATATCCCTCTCTCCCTTTGTCTTTTCTGTCAGCGTAGTATTTACTCCCACAGATAATTAATGAGTAAAAAACGCAACATGCTACGACACCTGCAGTGGCGCTTATGGCCTCTAGGGGCAAGAGTTACTTAGTACTGCTTTAAACAGCTTTTTACAGCTTTTGCAGAAACTACAAATGCAGTTTGCAGAAAAAGGCAAAAAACGTTACTGTTCCAACGGAGAGCGAACGTTTTAGTGCTTATTCAACAATACATTTGAGATAAGTTTTTACTTCGTTCTGCTGCTTTTCATTCATGTTTATTGAGGGTCCACTGATCTAATAGATACATTCTGAAAGAAATGGTCCCTGGGAAAGGCTTGCAGCCCATTGAAAATGGTTCTGCAACCCACTTTTGGGTCCCGACCCCCCAGTTGAGAACCACTGGCCTGAAGCACATCATATAAAACTCTGCAGACTTTTTTCCTGCTTCTCGCGCATCAACTTTGAGAACCTATTATTTCCTTGTTGCCACATCCATCCCACACACGGGCGCTGAGGTGAAGAGATGAATCTTCCGTATCGTCGTAATGTTTTCGGACGATCCTCGTTGTCGAAGCTATTCCTGTCGAGAGCTGGTCTTTGGGGAGCAGTGTCACGATGCCATTAACATGCACCGACCGGGAGGCAGGTTAAATAATGCATGCGCCCGGAGCGAGAGCGTGTTTTTCGACACTGCTCACTCTGGACTGAAATGACACCGATCGCCGGGAGAACGGCTCTGCAAATGTCCACGGAGTTTACCCTTTGATTCTACGATACAAAAGGAAAGATCTGAATCCAATAGGTCGTTTCCAGATTGTTAATGTGCTGATGTCATGATGTCAGTTTTATTTTATTTTCAGAGCGCAAACTTTAGACACCAACCTATTAACATTATTTGTATCTGTTTAATTCGTAGTACTCTTTTTTTCCTGTCCTTTTTATTATGTGCCTCATTTTGGTCCAGGAGTTTTATTATTTAGACCGGCCCACAGTCTGAGGCGTAGCTCAGCCGGACAGTCATTGCCTTTTGCCTTGACAATAAAGATCATTACCCACTTAATACAGGAGTCGCCTCTCTCTGCAATTTTCTTTATGGATTATGGACAACCCCTCGTTGTGTGGAGTTGTACATTGAATTCTACCAACAACAACTAAGAGGGTAAAATGATATCTCCCATTGCAATTTCCATAGATAGATGGATACAGATGGATTACATAGAAAATATATGAAGGGTTTAAAAGAAGAATGATGATCAAACTGTGGTGCTTGATTTAAAGCAGTACTAAGTAACGTGTTTACCTTAATAAATCCTTTCCGTAGTCCCTGTGGGGGTAATACAAGTGTTTATGGGATGATTGGAGGGTCTTTCATCTCCCCCTGGTGTCTCTGGCCAGAAAACCATGTTTGCAACTTGACTGCCACCGGTCCGGAACCACCAATGCACACTAATGGATTCACGAAGAAGGCTAACAGGCTAACGGGCAAAGCTAACTGCGGGCTAGCGTCACTTTAAACAGTATTTACAGCCAAGTTTGAGTGGAAAAAATGATCTCCATTGTGTAATTGAATGTACAATATCCCTCTCTCCCGTCGCCTTTCCTGTCAGCGTAGTATTTACTCTCCAAGACAATTAATAAGTTAAAAAATCGTAACTTGCTACTACACCTGCAGTTACGCTTATTGCCTCTAGGGGGAAGAGTTACTTAGTACTGATTAAAAAAAAAAAAAAAGTCTAATAATTTGCCCAGGGACAACAGAAAACTAGCTGCAGCTACAACTGACACATTTACAGAAATGTTCATTAATGTGTACTGTCCCTGTCAAATAAACTAATAAATAATAAATAAATAAACCTAAAAAAAAAAAACACGTTTAACTGGAAGATTTATCCAAAACTTTAAGCATTTTGTCGGATTTTCAAGTATTTTGTATTTACTTTATTGAAAAATATACAATTTATGGTAGTTAGCATTGATATATATAAAGGCTAGATGTCTTAAGGCACTTCGGGCGGCCATCTTGCCACAGGGAAGCAGCTCAAGTAAGTGAGTGATCAGCACAAACACAAATCCTCTTATCTCGCTGAAATCTTCACGGATTTACAAACAGTTTAGTTTCTTACAAACGTTAACGTGGCTATAATTTGTATAGTTCGATCCCACTTTCTGTGTGGAGTTTGCATGTTTCCCCGCTTCCTACCACCACAATAATGTTGACACGAAATACTATTGAGAAAACATGTTTCCAATAAATTAAGAAAAATGAGTTTTAAAATTAAAGCCCGACAGGACTGTAGTAAATAATAACGGCTTACGCTTGTATTGTGCTTTACAACCCTGTGTCACAAGTGTCTCAGAGTATACACTGTAGTGATTATACATTGACTCCACACTTGGCGGTGGTGAGCTGCTATTGTAGCCACAGCCGCCCTGGGGCAGACTGACCATTTACCACTTGGCTATAATGTGTTGTTCATATCCTGATCTCTTATGTCAGTGCCCTCTGCTGGACAGGTGTGGAATTATTTCCCTTTTTTAAACTAAGTTGCCCCCTAGTGGCTGGAGTGAGCATACTGGTTATTTCCTTTAAAAATGGGCTAGAGACTTTTTTCACATACTCAGGAATTTATGCTCTACAAGCCAAGACTGGATTGAATCATCTTGCGGCCCGGATTTGGCCCGCGGGCCGCCATCTTGACATGTCTGCCGTATGTGAAGTGAATGAAGAACAAATCCCTTACACTATATGAAGTGCTTTGGGTGACTTAAAGGGGCTAGATGAAAGTTCGCCATTTTCTACTCACTACTGCCACCTCAGGTCATACGTGTAACTTTGGACCCAAAGTAACACTGTTTTGTGTGACAGTGCAGGATTTTAGAGGCAGTTGTGGTGAACAGGTCTGAGCTCATTCTACACATTAGGGCATTGTTGGAACATGTAGGGGGAGGAAAATACATAATTTTAGCAAATTCTAAACTCCGTATAGTCCCTTTAAGTAATGTGAAAAGCGCTATACAAGTAAGCTTCCATTGTATTCCATTACAAATGGGATGGGTGGCACAAAGCGAAGCCTCGACTGTTGAGCTTCATTGCAGATGTGAAAGTTTGTTCTGATCTTGATATTGATCTGCCATAGCCAATAGCCCAGCTGCAAGAATCTGTTGTTAAAGGGGGGGTATTATGTAAAATCGACTTTTTCAAGCTTTACATCATGTTATTATGTGATTCCCTCATTAAAAACTTGCCTGAAGTGTTGCCTTGGCACATTCACGTATTTTTGAGTAATCTGTAAAAACTCTGATGGCGGCCATTTTAGAGATAGGTTTGCCTGAGTCCTCCTAGGAACGCCCCCACCTCCTGGAGACGCCTCCGAGCTTTCGTCACCAGCCGAGTAACCAACCACTGCTCCTCAGCAGAACCCCCTCCCCACTGATGCCACAGACAGCGTGTGGAGGGGGCGTGTCGGAAAGGGTCAGAGGTTCTTAAAGAGACAGAGGCCTATTTCAAGACATTCACTACAGCCATTTTGAGAGAGACATTTCATACAAGGCAGTTATTCTAATTTACTGCATTTACAGACCAACAGAAGGTTTCGTCATCATTGTAGTGTGATATAGATTGGTGCTATGTGATTGAAAAAAGCATATACCCCCTCTTTAATTTACTTTTTTTTTTATCTGTAAACATTGCACCTCTCTCGATTACCCAACACCACTTGTTATTAATATGATGCCCCTCAAATGCAGCCTATTCCATGCATAAAAATAGCCACTTACCTTGATGTTTGGCTCATAAGAAACATACACTGAAAAGAGTGATGTGTTTCCCCTGTAGCCCCCACCTGCGGCCGCCTCCATGGAGAATTGAATGATAAAACGTCTGATTGTGACCTACTTTCCTTGTTTTTCTGTCAAGTCTGAATCCAACCACGAGCCAGAGGAGTTTATGCACACTGAGACCCTTCAGATACAGGATAGGATAAACCTCTAAGATATGTGCTTTGTTTCATCCTGTAAAAGGTAAGGAACATTTTACAGAAAAAATAAAGCATAAAAAAGAAGCGACAGACAGAAAAACATTGGCCACATTAGCTATTTTGGTTGCTCCTTGTTATTATTGTGCTTCCGTCGCAGAATAAAGATGGTGTCACTTCGCACATTCAGGCTGAGGCTGCACTTTGGCGCCTTTTAGCTCCAAGTGAGACCCAACGGAGACAGAAATATCCTGTTACAGGCCCAGAGAAAGAGGGCAAGTAACACATCAGAGAGCGCATTTGTTATAATATAATAAACGCCACCATTTTGCACCGTGTACTTAAGGCATGAAGTGAGAATTGTTCTTCTTTGGCAGCTTTTCAAGGTTCTGCATTATCTTTTCTCACACCAACAAAAACAATGTCTTCTCTCTGATTATCCTCCGAGGGTAAAGAAAGGTTGACTTTATTGTTCTCACCTCTAAATCTGTCCTCACCCGTCCTTCAGTGCCGCTTTAGGAAGGTAGTGGTTTGATCACGGGCTTAAGTGACCATCTTAAATGAGATCAATAACTTAAAACCACTGGAATAAAGGTTCTTCATGTTGAATTTGAGTCGGTTTAAAGCAGGGCTGGACTGGTCGGCCCGGGTCTGACTGTGGCTCCCGCTACTCCGTTTTCTGTGAAAACAGGTTCACAACATTAATCTACGTGCTTGTTTAGCTCCATAGATTGAGCTCACGAGTCTGTGAGATCAATCCTGACCCCCACCCACTGGGAAGAACATAAATCAGCGACTTTGGTATGACTGATTTTATAGACCCAAAAGTCCCAGGCCAATTTAATCCGGATTTAAACCAGTCTAAGTTAAGATAAATGCTAACACCAATGGAACAAGCAGAAATCCCACAAATAGCTTTACCTTTGAAAATACTTATTTTTCACTTAAAATGGTAAAAAAAAAAAAAAAATCTGAATTAAGAAAAAAATGTGCTTGTTCCATTGTGTTTCATCTGATCTAAACTAACAAACTCAAACTGTAGATTTGATTTCTTAAGTTAAGTAAATGTATGCTATTTCTTCGAACCTATACCTGTTTTGTTTGTTTAATTACAAACAGTGGAAGAGTAAAGGGCCTATCTCAGCGGCCTGGAGACTATTTGGAGGCTCGAGCTGGTCACGGAGATGTCTCCGAGACGTTCCCTGGAAATAAGGCGAGTCTCAAGGTGGCCACACCGCCTTTTCTCTGCCCAATCCCGTCAGACTTTGGAAGCTCAGCAGGGGGGGCCTGGTCGGTACTTGGATGGGAGACCGTTTGGAAACACCAAGAAGCCTGGCGAATGTAGCGAGTGATTGAGTGAGTGGTGGTGGTTGTCGGAGGGGCCGATGGCGGACACTGGTTGCCTCGCTTCCGTCAATCTACCCCAGGGCAGCTGTGGCTACAATAATAGCTTACCACCACCGAATATGGAGTGAACGCATAGTGCAATGTAAAGTGTCTTTGAGTGTCCAGAAAAGCGCTATAGAAAACCAATGCATTAAGGTACTCTCGGTGAAAGCGAACAGGTTCAATTTCAGTAGAGACCACGTGGACGTCTCCTTGTGGTCTCCACATGGTCTCCGAGAGGTCTTCACGGTCTTAAGCAGCTGTGGCAGCGTTGCGAACACGATTTGTTGTCCTCAAACCTAGAGACGTTTCTCTGCAATGTCTCAGAGACCTGTTCTTGAAACCTAACCTGCTTGTTTACACCGAGACTACCTAGACCCGCCTTATTGCCAGGGGACGTATCAGAGACGTCTCCGTGACCAGCAAGTCTCCAGTCTCCAACTAGTTAAAGTAAAAGTGTTAGTTGTGGCCTAAAGTTATAATTCTAGAAGCCTATACTAACTTTCCTAACACACTTTTCAAACTGTTTCTCTATTATACCCCATTTCCCAACATTTCTTGACATTGGAGACAAACCCGATATTATAAATTAGCATTTCTTTTAGCATCTAGCATTTTTTTTTACAAAAGATATTGACCCATTCTTCAATATTCAGAGATATTGAAGAATGGTTGTGCAGAGGATACATTTCCCTATGACGTCTATAAAGATACATAAACCATATTATCCAGTCTTCATGTCGATGCGTGGGATCCCAAACGTTACCCTCTGCGGTAATAACAAGTGATAACTGTGTATGAATGTCAAGTGTAATGAATTGTTAGGATGATCGCATCGAGGGCCCGTCTGTCCCCGTAAGACGCCGAGATGCCGCTCCGTACGGAACCAGCTGGTGACATTTGCGAGATAATTGACAGAGTTCGTCTTAGTCCCCCGCAGCTCGGAGCTTTCCCCGGAGCCACCTCTTCGCAAAAGGTCAAAATCCACAAAAAAACACGGCGCAACGGAGGAGAAGAGGCGCTGCACCCAGTGTGACCTCAGGCAGGTGGAGCGGAGGAGGCTGTGCACACGCAAACAGTCTCTTAGGCCTGGGGTTAATTTAAGCCTCGGATAAGAATCATATAAGGAGGTTTTAGACTCAACACAGACATAGTTTTGTTTTCCTGAAGCCTTTAATTTAACACTGGTGTAGTTATTGTTCTTGTCTTTTTCATATTTCAGTGGTTTCGTCATCATTAACATATTAAAAGATGATGTTAAGTGTTTTTTCCGAAGGGTTTTCATCCAAAAAAAGGCAGAAATTTAACACATCATTTAGCAATTAGCTCATTTCTATACTTCTTACCTAAAGTTAAAGGGATATTTCAGGATTTTTTACATAGGGCCTCGTTATCCAGAGTGTTGTTGAGATTTATTTCATTTTTTATTCATGCAGTCCTTACATTTGAAGAGTTTAGTGCTAGGCTAGTGCTTGGCTAGTGCTAGGCTAGCGCTATGGTAAGAGGTAGCCTTAAAAACAGTTGGACCCGCTCCACAGTGCACCTGAGGCAAATCACTTATAACACCAGACTACCCTATAAATGTCGATAGAATAATTAAAAAAATATAACTGACCTTGCATCACATGAATTACCGTATTTTGAGGGACTATTTCCTAGCAGATCACTCCGCCGCTGCGTAGCTTATACAACCACGAAGCTGATGCCGCTCAAATATAAGTTATTTTAAATGCAAAATGGTTTAAATTATTCTATCGACACAGACATTTATATGGTTAGTCTGGCGTTATAAATGATTTGCCTCAGGTGCACTGTGGAGCGGGTCAGACTGTTTTTAATGCAGGCTAGCTGATAACATAGACATGCACTAGCCTAGCACTAGCCTAGCGCCACTAAACTCTTCAAATGCAAGGACTGCATGAATTAAATCTAAAAAAGCCCTGTACATGCATTAATAATTTCCTTTGACCTCACCTAAATGTGGTTGTTGGGTTGACAGCTGAAAACGTTTTTTGTGATGATTGATGGCTAATGCTAACGGCTATAGGAAGAATACATTGAGTAGGCTAACAGATTCTGAAAAGTTTCCCGGACGAGCCCTCTTGCTAACTCAAACACTACTTCTCCTTTTTATTTCTATCGGTTCAAGCTTTACCGGTTTAGTCTTTGTATAGATCTGACTCGATTCAGGTTCAAATCTGTTCTTCATTTAAATACATTACAATTTTTGGGCTGGTAATAATAGTTAAAGAACAACTAAGCACATCACTGACAAATTCATCTGCCAGTAAAATTTGTAAACTATCTTTTTGGTAAATATCAGCTTTGAACTGCTATAAAGCTATACTTCAAACATATGTCACAATATAATTATCATTACATGCACATGAGTCTTTAAAGGAGCATCATGCAACTTTTTATGTGGAAAAAAAGTTGAGATTTGTGTGTATTTGATCTTGTCGTGACCCAGCGGCTTTATGAGTGGTCAGTATGGTGCCTTTACTTTCCGTCACAGTGATCTCTAGGAGGCTGCAGGATCAATTGTTTAGAAGGTTTTCACTGCTGACAAACCCTCTCACCAGAAAACCTACAAAACAATTGATCCTGGAGCGTTGCAGAGGCCACCATGATTGAAAGTACAGGCGCCATACTGACCACTCTTACTGCCTCTTGGTCACTACAAAGTCAAATGCACACAAATATCAACTTGTTTTTGTTGCATAAAAAGTTGCATAATGCACCTTTAATGCTTTAAAATAGTGATTCTCAAGCTGAACGGGAGAAAATGCACTTGGGTAAGGCGGAGGTTCAGAGGTTAAGGTCTTACTTCAGTCTAAATCAGCGGTGCCCAAACATTTTGTCTCTGAGGGCCAAAATGAAAAAGTGCCTGTGAGTCGCGGACCAAACACGGCGATGTCAAGTACGAAAAACACATATAACTGCAAATTATAGTTATTTTATGTACTTTTCATTTTTTCGATAGCCTATATTTGCATTTGATTCTATCTATGCAATTAACATGCTATATTAAAACGAATGGTAACTATGGCAAAAGCCTAATTTTAGTAAAACAAAATCAACAATTGTAGCAATTTAGAGCAAAAAAAAAAAACTCCTGTATCTACAGCACCTACAGTAACTTTACCTCATTCTTTAACTCAAAGAAAATGCCACATTAGATTATTTTGAAAGTGTCAGTTCAGCATCAATTCTTTTATAAGTCCATTTTTAACAGATACTGTTGTTGTTGTCAACAACCTTTGCAATAAAAGTTGGAAAATTGATCAACACCAAGACACCACAACTTTGCGAAAGGAGTGAAACAGCGCCCCCAATTTGACGCTGGTGGTCAAAAAGTGTACTGCATCCATGTTTACCATTGAGAATGAATGGAAGAGAGTTAGTAATAACCACAGCCCCCACTTTGGGCACCCCTGGTCTAAATCCTACATCGTAACCCCATTTACACAAACCAGACAGACACCAAACAATTGCAGGTATTTTTGAAAAGATTTATTTCTCGCTCTGTTTAAACTTTACAATTCCAGTTTCTTAAAAAATATCATCTGACGAACAGCAAGTCACACTTCTAAAATATATTTCAATGTATTTCATAAAACACAGCCTTTAAAACTATTGCTCCAAAGTCACACGGTACAATGTCACAGAGAAGGTCCAAGAAACAAACTAACTCACTAAATTAATGCTTCGCAAACACCGCACTATATCTCTATTATTACCATCGTTACAAATGGAGTCACCAAAACTACAGCAGTTGGCACTTGACAGAAAGTAGAGAACAGTTAATCTACTGTAGGTCTGTGCACTAAATACAAAGCCAGAGTCAGTGAAAGTAGAAGTACTGTATGGCACGGAGAGTTAATACTTTTGACTGAGAGTTTGATCATAACAAGCAACAGGATAAAGGTGTAGAAGAAGAAATAATGAACAGAATGGGGAAAATGCAATGTTTAAAGGGTTCCTATGAATATACAGCAATGATCCAGTAAATAAAATGGTACAAAGATGGATTATAAATGAATGCCAGCCACACTGCGTAACATTTCATCCAGTTTATACTATGAGGTACAAGCATTGGTCTCATTATGAGTTAGTTAGGAGCATATTAGAGAACCAGTTAATCTAGTATTATTTAATCTAAGTTTACTGAGGCGGCTTTTATTCTGATTTCTGACATCGAATTTGAAGTATTTTGAAAACAGCCAAATATTAAAATACAGTATCCAAACTAGCATAATTAAAGCAGATTTTAAACATTTTGCACCTTGAAGGCACTATATCTGATTGTTTTTTTCTAGTAGTGCAACACATTTTCTTTTGTCCTTTTATTGTAAACTCAGACATTTGTGAGAAAAACACTATCCATCTAATTACAGAGCATTTGCATCTATTTCATGAACTTGCATTTCTATGACAGTGGACCTGAAAAGTGACCCTGCAAATTGTGAAATGTGCTTATAAACTCGTCTCTGTGAAGAATCGGGATATTACAAATATATTAGGAAAGGGATGAATGAGTTTGGACACAACTAACATTTCAATTTAGTGCCTCTTTCATTGTTTGTAATACAAAAAAAAATCAGGTATAGGGCCTTTAAATGATCATAAATGCAATTATTAATGTAATATCCAAGCAAACCTTCTTACCTTCTTCGACATCCGCGCAGTAATATCTTCACTTTACTGTGTGGACGCCGAAGTACTCCTGGTATTATTACGCCTTACAATATAGTTCCCCTTTTTATCCGCTTAGAAAATCCACATTGTTTAATTTTGTGTAACTATACTTTATAGTGTAAATAAGGAAAACGTGGAAGAGCTTGGTAGCTTCTATCTTCACCTGGTTTGGAGCTATAGAGGAGACGAGGAGAAGCTAAATGCTAACGCCGTCTGTGTTGTGTTTATGTGTCTGAGGGCACGCGTGAAGACCAGACAGGTACAAATGAACTCGTCTCAGTATGTAAAAACGGTGGCCTATTGCTGGGTTGCAATTTCTAGAATATGATAATGTCATCGGACCCAGCAGCAGGAACCAGTTTTTCCTATAAACATTACACTTTACAAGTCGTAGCTAAAAAGAAAATGTATGAATTAAATAAAATATCATTAATATCAGTCACTGGGTAGATCTCTCTGTACAAGACCAAAAATTTCCTCAAAAACAAAATAATTTTTCCTCTATATAATAGCATAGGCCTTTAGAATGCTGTGACGCCACATGCAACCCAGCAATTAATTTAAAAAGGAGAGTCCCACTGAGATTAAGAATCTCTTTTTCCGGGAGAGGGGGACCTATTGTATGTGTTTTTAGTGGTAGGGGCAACCAAAGTACCCGGAGGAAACATAGGGACCAGGGAGAACATGCAAAACTCCACACAGAAAGGCCCCGTCCAGGTGGGAATCGAACCCAGGACCTTCTTGCTTTGCCAGGCAAATCGAATGTCTAAAGAAGCAGTCAGCCGCAGATGGAAACACTCCCCTGACCGTTTTTATTAGTGATATATTTTGATAACACTCTGCAAAATGAACAATGTGTAGCAGATCATAATTCGTAATCCCTGACATGTTTGTTTTTGCTTTCAGTCCAACATAACCTGGAGTGTTCCGCAGTGTGGCTTTAAGCAGTGCTTTTTAATAACAATCTAAAAAGCCCAGTGAGTTCTGATCAGTCAAACAAACTGAGGTTAAAGGTCCACTGTGAAAGGTCACACTCTAGTCTTGCCCGGTTATTTCTAAGTGCATTTTAAATTATAGTCCACGTAAAAAGACACACCAGCCGACAATATTTCAACACAGTAAAGACTTGTGCAGAGTCTTGAATGACATGGTCCATTTTGTAGCATCCCTGGTTATTTGTTATCAGTCACTTACAGTATTTTTTACTCTTTAGTAGCAAAATTTCCAAACATTAGGAACGACCACATGTGTGCACACTGGAACAGCTCAGCTTCTCTGACAACTTGCAAATGACTTTTCAGCGGAGACAAAACCTCAGGCAAAAACAGACCAGAATAACTTTGGCAGTGAGACGGCGATATTACTTAACTGTTTCACTCCTCGGCTTTTGCGCTGGAAGTTACAGAGTCGACGAAATAAGAGTCTGAATGCAGGACAAGTTGTTCGTTGTTGTACTACTTTTGAGCAATTCAGGAACAATATCGCACTGTGATTGTAAATGGATTCAGAAAAACATGGATTTTTGACATAGGGCCTCATTTCCTAGTTATCCAGAGTGTTATATATACATTTTTAATTCATGCAGTCCTTATATTTGAAGAGTTTAGTGGTGCTAGGCTAATGCTAGGCTAGAGCATGTCTATGGTAACTAGTAGCCTGCATTAAAAACCTCTTCAAAATCATGGGGTCGTCCTCCAAACGTTGCCATTGTGAATTCCACCTGTAGTAATGCAAACTACTGTAGATCCGGTAACCTAGCAGATCACTCCGCCGCTGCGTAGCTACAACCAGGAAGCTGATGCTGCTTAAATATAAGTTATTTTAAATACAAAATGGCTATATTTTGAAAGTTATTCAGTCGACACAGACATTTATATGGTTAGTCTGGTGTTATAAGTGATTGGCCTCAGGTGCACTGTGCTTGGGTCAGACTGTTTTTAATGCAGGCTACTAGTTACCATAGACATGCACTAGCCTAGCACCACTAAACTCTTCAAATATAAGGACTGCATGAATTAAAATTTATATATATATATCTTCAGACATCAATAACACTCTGGATAGCTAGGAAATGAGGCCCTATGTCAAAAATCCTGAAATATCCCTTTAAGGAAGGAAGCGACTTGAGGGCTATACTACGAAGTTGGTTGAACTTAACCTGGATGAGTTCCTCTAACCAGGGTCGACAAACCCTGACATGGAGCCTCTGGATAAGTGGTACAACAAAGCACATTATCAGCTAACCCTGGGTTTCTCTGAGGATTTGTGAGGCGTTCATGTGACACAGGAGGAGTCAGCGCCAAGTGGCCAATCATGGAAGAGACACAGACTGAGGAAAGGAGTATGTTCACATTTGTTCATTTTGTGAAAGAGAAATAAGCCTTTTTCATGTAGTCGTCTAAAATCTGCATCCCCACATGTGTAGTGTGGTAAATCCATGTGCATTTTCAAATAAAGGACTTCTCTCTCCGCTCCTCACTCCCCTCTGCAAACCGCAGAGCTTGGGTGTCAAAGCGGAGGATTCTCTTCTCTGATTGGTCCAAGAGCCGTCCTCTTATCTAAGCTGGAACTAAATCGGTCCAGAGCAGGTTATGTGCTAAGTGCATGTTTCCATGGCGATGTACGCTGAAACCAGGGTTAACCTCTTACCCCCCGCCTTTTCTCCAGTTCAGCTTTACCCAAATCTAAAAACTTCTCAACTGGAGAGCAACAGTGTAATGCCTCATTTGAAAGCTAAGTCCTACAAAAGTCACATTTTTAAGCGCTTTTGTCTTGTTTTCGTCTCTTTTTGGCCTCATTTTCATTGCTTTTTTATCGCTTTTGGTGACTTTTTCACCACATTCTTGTAATTTTCTTGAGTTTTTGTTACGTTTTCGTCATGTTTTTGTCACTTTTGTGGCTTTTTTGTTACTTTTTGTCTCATTTTTGATGATTTTTTTTCTAGGCCTTTAGATTTGAGCAAAGTGAAATTGGAGAAAATGTCCTCGGTTCAGGTGGGAATTAAGAGGTTAAACTTCCTGGTTTACCCCTCTGGTTGTTTCAGCTCAAAAAAAGGATACAAATTTAAAAGAAATTCATAATAATAATACCAGTAGTTCGGCGTCCGCACAGTAAAGTTAAGATATTACTCCGCGGATGCCGAACTACTCCTGGTATTGTTACGCCTTACAATATAGTTCCTCTTTTTATACGCTTAGAAAATCCACATTGTTTAATTTTGTGTAACTATACTTTGTAGTGGAACACTTCTTGTAACCATATTTAAATAAGGAAAACATGGAAGAGCTTGGTGGCTTCTATCTTCACCTCGTTTGGAGCTATAGTGGAGGAGAGGCTAAATGCTAACGCCGTCTGTGCTGTGTTAACGTGACTGAGACACAAATGAATTCGTCTAAGGTAAGAACATATCTCAGGTTGTAAAAACGGTGGCCTATTCCGTTAAGTAAAATATTGCTGTATATTTACAAATACTGTAAATATAGAATGAAATGTAAATATTTGCAAAATGTAAATACTGAAAGAGTTGGATGTGAGTTTTTATCGCAGATCCTCAGTAAACTTCCAAATCCTCAGCCTGTGCCCCCCCCAGGCCACCCCTTAGACACGGCCCAGTAAACTAATACAAAACTCATAGGCTTTTCAGAGGTTTAAACTACCGGTTTTACAAGTGACAAAACCTAGTGGAGAAAAAACAACTAGTTCTGACTTAAATCTTTAAAGGAATTGTTAAAATGAGGAAAAAGTCGGTGAGGAAAGTGTCCAAAACATAACAAGTCCAGGGCTTTATAGGATAAGAGTAATAAATTATTGTGCTTTTCGAGATCTAGTAAAGTTTGCACATTAAAAATGACGTCTTAAAAGAAAGCACTATATAAAAACACGTCATAAAGTCTCCATCTATTTACACACAAAACGTGGTGACATCTTTACGCCTTTACTCGGGCGCGTCTAACGAAAACTCTGCCTAGTGCCTATAATTCAGTAACAATAACGAAGCTCTACAGCAGTGGACTCCACACGCTCAGATCCTCGGTCCGGTCCTGGTTCCCGTCTGGACTGGTTCAGGACCAGGTCTCAGATGGACTCACGGTCTCAAGAGCCCACTTCAGTCCTGCATCTCGGCTCCAGAAGGGTCCTCAGTCACGTCCGCCCCCACAGCTGGGAAATACAGAAGATTGAAAATTACACGGTTCACGTCCCTCAAAAGCAGGCGACAATGTGAGGTTTGATCATTTTCTTTCATTGTCCACAACATGAAAGGTTAAAGCTTAAAAAAAGAGAATCTCATGGAAACTCTTTTGGGCGATATAGACAAAAATTAATACTGTATCTCAATATTTTTGCTGTGCTAAATGATGCCTGACCGAAAGGGTTTAGGCTGAAGTGGAGACTTATACTGCCTAATCCCATTTACAACTGTGACACATAATACAGTTACTCTAATACCAACGATGGTAACAAATAAACACAAAACTTCAAGAATCAAAATTATGATATGTATCCGCGATTAACTTCTTTTTTAAGGATCTTCATTCAAGTGTTCTATACTTTTCTATGACATTTAAAGGGGGGGTATTATGCAAAACTTTGCGACTTTTTCAAGCTTTACATCATGTTATTATGTCATTCCCTCATTAAAAACATGCCTGAAGTGTTGCCTTGGCACATTCACGTATTTTTGAGTATCTGTAAAAACTCTGATGGCGGCCATTTTAGGGATAGGTTTGCCTGAGTCCTCCTAGGAACGCCCCCACCTCCTGGAGACGCCTCCAAGCTTTCGTCACCAGCCGAGTAACCAATCACTGCTCCTCAGCAGAGCCCCCTCCCCACTGATGCCACAGACAGCGTGTGGAGGGGGCGTGTCTGAAAGGGTCAGAGGTTCTTAAAGAGACAGAGGCCTATTTCAAGACATTCCCTACAGCCATTTTGAGAGAGCAATTTTATACAAGGCAGTTATTCTAATTTACTGCATTTACAGACCAACAGAAGGTTTCGTCATCATTGTAGTGTGATATAGACGGGTGCTATGTGATTGAAAAAAGCATAATACCCCCTCTTTAAACATAGACTGTAAAAATAATAGACAACTCCGCCTCACTCCTGCGCGTTTACCACAACAGACTCCTCTCCCCAGCTCTGACGAAGCATGTTTATAAAAAGAGCATCAGGGCGGGATCTTCAGCCTTTACCGCTCTACTATACCCCCAGAGGGACTACGGAAAGGATTTATTATGGTAAACATATAGCTTGGAGCAAATCTCAAGAGTATATGCTCCAAGCATATCTTGGGGGGTATCCCCCCATATTTTAACACAATAATTACATTGCTTTGTCACTCAAAAAGATAATAGTCCTGAACAGACAACAAAGAGGCACAAAAACAACACTTTCCACATTTTTTCACCAATGTCTTCCCAAATGTTCTCCATTTCCCCCGATTTTTCCCAACTTTTAAAAATATTTTCCATATCTTTTCCCCCATATTCTTCCCTCAATCTTTCTCTATTTTTCTCAATTTTCCCACACATCTTTCAAACCTCTTCTCCACAGTGACCGATCTCAATTCTCGACATGAGGCTTTTTAATTGTCAGGTCCGAAGCCTCCTGTGGCAGGAACAGCGTGTGGTTCAGAGTTTCCAATCTTTGTAATCGAAGTGTGTTCGCTCTGAAAGGGCCACAGATCAATGGTCAATCAAGTGAAACGTTCATCTGTGTAATCAAGAGAGGTTTAAGTTCCTTTATTTAGGCTTTGAACCATGACACCAGCTCTGTCTTACAGTAAAATGTTAGTTTTCGAGGTTTCGGTGTGTGTGAAATGGCACTGGACTGGAAAGCATGATATTTTTGGGCTGATTGACTATTCATCCAAATCCAATGTTTGGTGGCCCCAAGGCTGCTTGTTGAATCACCAAAGATGAACCCTTTTACTGCGACTTTAATAGTTCCACAAGGTTAAAGCCTCAGAAACTAACACTTTGTAGAGAAACAGAGCTGGTATTAAGGTTCCAAGCATAAACAAAGGTGAGGGAAATGGTTAAACATCGATTAAACGCACCGAGTTCAAAGTTTTACTGCCCTGACCACCGATCTGCGGCTTGATACTCTTCAGTATGTGGCCCTCGATAAAAAAAGTATAGACACTCCTGCCTTAGACAGTCCCAGGCAGGTCACCAGTTCCACCAGTTGCTGACTCCAGCGGTGTTTGTCGAGAAAAGTTTGGCCTTTTCTTTCATCCAGCTCAAACACTAATTAGCCTTGTGAGGAAAAATAATAATAGTGTTACAGTTTATTTCAAAGTCGCATCAAATCAGATCTCTCAAAGGCTACGACCCATTTTAAAATTATTCCCCCACAGTGTCTGAGGATTCTGAAAACTGGTTATTGCATTTATTTTGAACAAATAGGCTGTCCAGTCGAGCGGACAAACCAAGGACAAACTGCAATTAGATTCCTGCTGCTTCACATATCGTTCCTTTTGGCCTCTCCCTTTAGGCGTCACCACATCGAGTCATCAGGCTCTCAGCGTGGGTGAGCATGTGCCAGAGGCTTTATGCTAAATATCTACATAACCCGGTCAAAAGTTTGGAAGCACTTTCATGTATCGCCTTCTACATTGAACACATGGGATTATGTAGGAAACAAAAAAGGGTGAAGTAACTCAAAATGTGTTTTATAGATAAAATTCTTCAAAATGTCTTGACATTTTCTCAGTGAGCTTCATAAGATCATCCCTGTGTCTGTGAAGTGAAAACATTTCTGGTGACTGCGACTAAAGCAGTAATCAAAGCAAAAGGCGGCTATTTTGAAGACTTTATTTCAACAATTTTGTTTAAATCATAATTCCATTACGACTGGGTATTGCCAACAACTTCACAATATGATACGTATCAAGTATATCATGATATAAATAAAAGTATCCATAATGCGAGATATATTTCCAATTTCAAGAAGAAAGGATCCTATATGTGCACAAAATGGAGGTTTTTATTATGCCGAATAATCTCAGCGTGCAATTTAAGCCTTTTATTGCAGTAGTTAGAGCATGTTGTATTACGCTCGGAATAAAGACTATTTTAGCCTCGATATGATACACGTATTATCACGCACACCGTAGCGATATGTTGCCGATACGATACATTAAACACAGCCCTGGTGTTCATTCAAAAACGAACGCCTGCAATGAGAATCTGTCTATAATGTAAATGGTCTTGAAATAAAAACAAAACGAAACATAGAAAAGTATTTTGAAAAACTTTGGACCATTACTGTATGTGGTGTAAATGCCTTCTTTTCAGTGTTTGGAGTCGTCATAAAAAAACGTGTGAACTTAACCATTCTCAAATCCCGCCAAGCCATCCATCCATCCATCCATCCATCCATTTTCTTCCACTTGTCCGTTGCCAGGTCCTAGGAGCAGCTGTTGGAGTTGCCCATATCACACTGCACCAGCCCTTATGACTCCTCCAGCAGGTGGTGGGTCCACGGATGGACGGCCTCATGGTTCTGACTGGGCCTGTTGGTCTCTCATAAGGGGCTTCTGAACCTCTCATTCTCTGACCCGTCACCTAGGACCTGTTTGGACTCGACCAGGGGCACGAAGCCCCCGACAACAGAGCTCCAGGATCATTCGAGTGCTCAAACCTCCACCACGTTAAAGGGATATTTCAGGATTTTTTGACATAGGGCCTCATTTCCTAGTTATCCAGAGTGTTGCTGATTTCTGGAGATATTTTTTTTGTAATTCAAGCAGTTCTTATATTTGAAGAGTTTCATGGTTCCAGGAGGGACTGTCCCTACCAAATAAACAAACAAAAATCTGTTTTTTTGTCGCTATATTGATGCTTTTTTCCAGAAGCTTTTAGATTTGGGTAATGACCAACTGGAGAAAATGTGCTTGGTTCAGGTTAGGGTTAAAAGGTCGACCTTGGGTTATTTATCACTGGAGCAAAACCAAATGAGCAACTGAGATTTCATCGCTTAGTAGATTAAACAATGTCAGTCCTGCACATATTACGTGGCACAGCTGTTATCGCATGCATAATTATGAATGTATGAAGATTTATATTCCTCCTGGTGTCTCCTGTCCTCACCTGCTGCCTGCTCCTCCAGACTGCGCCTGGGTTTCTCGTCGGGGGAGCTGGGTTCATCCGGGGGCCACCGCAGCTCTCCGCTCTCCACGTCCATCGTGGTCGGCTCCACCACGATGGAGGGCAGACGCTTCGAGAGCTTTGGGTTACGCTCGTGTGACTCCGGGAAGATCTGAGGAGCGGAGAGTTAAGGATCCAGAACGTGGCAGTCTACGGGATTAAAGGTGCATTCTGGAACTTTTTATGTGGGAAAAAAAAGCAACTGTATGAGTGGTCAGCATGGCGCCTTTACCTTCCATCACAGTGACCTCTATGACACTCCAGGATCAATTACTTTTACAGTTTCTGGTAGGTTTTCACTGTAGACAAGACACTCTCACCAGAAAACCTACAAAACAGTTGATCCTGGAGAGTTGTAGAGACTTTAATATCAATCAGGGATCACTCCGGTTGAAATCATTTGAGGAGGCCACAAAAAAAAATCACAAAACAACAAACCGCTACAATGGCAAATCAAATATTTATTGGCTTGAACCATCGGCGGTTTAGATTCAAACAAATCGGTGCAGGCACATGATGGATTCTCGTGTGTTTTTTAACTTGTAAATACTGTGAGAATTAAACAAGAGTGTAGGATTTTGGATAAGTATCTAAGATCAGTTTGGTCTGACGTGTTGTGATTAGGGCTGGATGCCGTTAAACGATATCAGTAAAAAAAAGTTTAGGTACTACTGGTATCAAAAAGCAGGTACCAATTTTTTTTGAATATATTAATATCCATGTTTGATGCTGTTGGTCCAGGCACAGCATTAAAGGAAGTTACTTGGTGGTTTCAGCTCAAGTAAATGTTACAAATTAAAAAGAAAAAGGGGCTGAACTGTTTCAAAACGCAGACTGTAGCGTAAGATTTTGCGCTTATGTGGAGCGCACTTTGTGACTCCGCAGCCGGGAAGGGGAGAGGGGTTGTGGGGGGAGAACATGTGCATCACGATGGGTAAATTAAGTTTTTAGTTTGACCTGTGAGAGCCGATAATGCTTGAAGAAGATCACCTCTTGAGACGCCCTTTTGCGAGTGGCGAAGGCTCATTGCGAATAGCTCTGCCACACGAAAAATATAAATTTGCAAGAAGCCTGTACACCCCGTACACCAGGTACAAGATCTGGCCCAAAGTCTTTTATGTAATACATTAACATAATTGTCCTGTTTTCTGGCTCTAGGTGACAAATATCATTCAGGTATCATATTAAAAAATATGTAATAAAAAATAATGATACCCAGCCCTAGTTGTGACAGAGATTACAACTACAATTTATGTTACAAAGTGATTCAGATCATGGTGCATATTTAAACACATTCAGAAGCAGCCAGAAAGCTTTAGTAATCAAACAGTTTTCTTGTACTAGAGTAAACTTCTTTGGCACAGAAGAAGTTGTAAACGCGACATTTGTGCGCTGTTGTGTGTCAGGATTAGCTTTGGCTTTCCGCCCTGTTCAAGTCTGAACTCTGTTTCGCTGTGAACTCCAACTGAGGCGAGCGTCTAATGAACTCAAGACAACAATCTCTTGAGAGCTAGAAACGGGCTTATGAAACAGCTTTACTCACACACCTACGACTTTCACGGTCTGATTCAGGAAGAGCAGCTTTAAGCGCTTGTATCTACGATGGAAAACTCCTGTACGACTGGGAGATAACACTAAGCTAACTGCTACAAAGGATACAGCGGACTCGTCTCCCTCTGCTCCTGTGAAGTCCTCTGTCCCCGGCTCCAGGGAATTCAGCACCTCAGTCATCCTGTAAGCACAAAACAGAGGTCATGGATCTGTGACTAACTATATGAGTAAGAAAAGCTGATAATCAATACAACTACATTACTGATTTAACTTAGGGGCTGCGCTGTTGTACTGGTCGAACTAATGCACATCTTAGCAATTCCCATTTCCATCCCTTCAATGTGGCTCTGAATCAAAATATAGGACTTGTCAAAACCCGGTCCCTGCACTGGCAGTTTCAATTCAAATGTGTCACAGAGAATGTAAATTTATTCAACACATGATTCTGCAGGGCTCCTTTCCATTCGAACACAGGAGATCTTACCCAAACGTGGTAGGTTTCACAGAAAACAGGCAGATGGACGAACAATATGCAGCATTTCCAAGTGAATACATTAAAAGCGATTCAGCAAAACACTTTTCTATTTAGCTTAGGAAGCGGACATAAAACTAGAGTGAATGAGGGGAGTTTGTTTAAAAAACTTGCAAATTTTCAACATGGGAAATTTTCCATGGGAATTAACACACCTGAAGGTTGTTTCTTTACAAACAGATATATAAACTGAAGCATAAACATTTGATTTGATAGTTATGCTCTGAAATATCTTTCACAGCAGAGATGAAAAGTCTCAAATAAATCATTATAGCGATGTCTGAGCACCAGGAAAATTCAGATTTACTTTTTCATAGTCCCTCTGGGGGTAATACGAGTGTTAATGGGATGATTGGGGGGTCTTTGATCTCCCCCTGGTGTCTCTGGCCAGAAAACCACAATTGCAACTTCGCTGCCAACGGGTCGGAGGCCCCAATACACACTCATGGAATCACGAAGAAGAAGCTAACAGGCTAACGGCAAAGCTAAATGCAAGCTAGCACCACTTAAACAGTATTTACAGCCAAGTGAAACAAATTATCTCCATTGTGTAATTGGATGTACAATATCCCTCTCTCCCTTTGTCTTTTCTGTCAGCGTAGTATTTACTCTCACGGACAATTAATGAGTAAAAAAACGCAACATGCTACGACACCTGCAGTGGCGCTTACGGCGTCTAGGGGCATGAACTACGTACTGCTTTAAGTCATTTTTGACAAAACTCTAGACCACTTCAGATTCTTGGTTAAATTTAATGCACTGTGTTGAAATTGTTTGGTAAGATATCACCATTTTGTGCCAGCCCAAATCTTTAATAAATTCAGCTAAAACACAACTTCTCGCCTCGCGTTGCAGTGTCATTGCCCGTCTATTTTTAGTATTTGAACCAAACTAATTTGCGGGAATAGAAAAACAAACTAGTGAGGGAAAGACTCGTCACAGTTTGAAATAATGGCCTCCCGAGAGACCGAGCCGCGCTCCAGCTTTATCCGCGCTCTTCACACTCGGATGGAGCAGCCAAACTGGAGGGAATCCCCAGCTCAGGTTTATCATTAACGGCCATGACTGAATGGGGACAACCCGATGTGTCACGGCAAACTGTTTCCCCACAAATGAAGCAGGTTCAATAATGGACAAAAGTGTATACAGTGCAGTTATGGAAGTTTCCGAGTTCAGTTCCCAGGACAGGTGGGGCTTTTCCAGGGTTTCCACAAAATGAAAAAAATGAAGCCCTTCCTTGTAAAATAAGAAATGAAATGAAACGGAATAAAAAAAATAAAAAGGATTCAATTGGACTTGCAGCTGCCTCTATGGGGGTTGCATGCTCCCCAAGGGTTGCCTCAATTTTATTCTATTTGACCTCTATTTAACCAGGAAAGTCCCACTGAGATTAGGCAACCCATTTCCAGGGGAGTCTTGGCCCCGGAGGAGAACCTACTGTACTATTTTTAGTGATAGGAAAGCAAGAGCACCTGGAGGAAACCAACACAGACACGAGGAGAACATGCAAACTCCACAGTCACGAGGAGAACATGCAAACTCCACACAGACATGAGGAGAACATTCAAACTCCACACAGACATGAGGAGAACATTCAAACTCCACACAGTCATGAGGAGAACAATAAACTCCACACAGACATGAGGAGAACAATAAACTCCACACAGACACAAGGAGAACCATAAACTCTACACAGACAAGAGGAGAACAATAAACTCCACACAGACACAAGGAGAACCATAAACTCTACACAGACAAGAGGAGAACAATAAACTCCACACAGACACAAGGAGAACCATAAACTCCACACAGACACGAGGAGAACAATAAACTCCACACAGACACGAGGAGAACAATAAACTCCACACAGACAAGAGGAGAACAATAAACTCCACACAGACAAGAGGAGAACAATAAACTCTACACAGACATGAGGAGAACAATAAACTCCACACAGACATGAGGAGAATAAACTCCACACAGACACAAGGAGAACAATAAACTCCACACAGACATGAGGAGAACATTCAAACTCCACACAGACATGAGGAGAACAATAAACTCCACACAGACATGAGGAGAACAATAAACTCCACACAGACACGAGGAGAACAATGAACTCCACACAGACATGAGGAGAACAATGAACTCCACACAGACATGAGGAGAACAATAAACTCCACACAGACATGAGGAGAACAATAAACTCCACACAGACATGAGGAGAACAATAAACTCCACACAGACATGAGGAGAACAATAAACTCCACACAGACACGAGGAGAACAATAAACTCCACACAGACATGAGGAGAACAATAAACTCCACACAGACACGAGGAGAACAATAAACTCCACACAGACACGAGGAGAACAATAAACTCCACACAGACATGAGGAGAACAATAAACTCCACACAGACATGAGGAGAACAATAAACTCCACACAGACATGAGGAGAACAATAAACTCCACACAGACATGAGGAGAACAATGAACTCCACACAGGCACGAGGAGAACATGCAGCTCCACACAGACATGAGGAGAACAATAAACTCCACACAGTCACGAGGAGAACAATAAACTCCACACAGACACGAGGAGAACAATAAACACACAGGCACGAGGAGAACAGTAAACTCCACACAGACATGAGGAGAACAATAAACTCCACACAGACATGATGAGAACAATAAACTCCACACAGACAAGAGGAGAACAATAAACTCCACACAGACAAGAGGAGAACAATAAACTCCACACAGACATGAGGAGAACAATAAACTCCACACAGACAAGAGGAGAACAATAAACTCCACACAGAAACGAGGAGAACATTCAAACTCCACACAGACAAGAGGAGAACAATAAACTCCACACAGACAAGAGGAGAACAATAAACTCCACAGAGACATGAGGAGAACATTCAAACTCCACACAGACATGAGGAGAACATTCAAACTCCACACAAACATGAGGAGAACATTCAAACTCCACACAGACACGAGGAGAACAATAAACTCCACACAGACATGAGGAGAACATGCAAACTCCACACGAAAAACCAGCCCATGGGAGTTAAGCCGCCCTTTACCCCTTAACCTCCAGCTATATGGAACCAGGTTGTCCTAAGTCGCTGGTTGAATGATGGGTCAAATGCAGGGACGAATTTCCCTACAGGAAAAATAAAGTCGACAATATACAAAATGTGATGCCAAAGGAAATGCTTGTTCAATATTGCCTTTGAAGAAGTTGTTTCTTCAAAAAAAAAAATCAATTATTTATTCACTTCATATTCTATTCACAAAGTAGCCTTTGGGCAGAAAAAGATCAACAATTACGACTGAAGCCCTGCTGAGATGAAGAACCCTGGCCCTGTGCTGTACGTGGAAGGGGAAAAGCACCAGAAAGGCCACATTCAGTCCAGAAACTGAACCCGGTAAAAGTGTTATAACATGGCTAGGAGCAGAGCCACCTTATCCACTTCACTTTGCGGCATGACTGACAGTACGCGACGATTGTGCTGCGCTCCTATGTGTGTACCTGGACTACCTGGCACAGAGGGATACATGTGTAGGAGTAGCAGGGTTAGGGTTTTTGTGGGATTTAGGGTTAGGGCCGTCCTTCCGTGGACCCACCACCTGCAGGAGGAGCCATAAGGGACTGGTGCAATGTGATTTACGACCCGGAAATGGAAAAGTGAAAGAGGATGGATGGATGCTGTAAATACTGGCAATTTTTATGCATTTTTTTTATTTTTGTATTAAAAATTGAAGTTTCAAATTGGCATTACTAAATATATATTTTATACATATTTTTTTGCAAGGGGTACAATTCTGTTTAAGACCCGGGGCCTATGGTGACATTAAGGTGGTGGGCAAAGGCACGCACATCCACAGGTCAGTGTGCAGGATCAAGGAATGAGAAATAATAAAGAAATAAAAGATCCGCGCAACTTTGTAGCTCCCAAGCTTTTTTAATGCTCACCGAGTGACGTTTCGGGCCTTAGCCCTTCTTCAGACATTAAGGTGGGCCTGTCTAGGAGCATAAGGTGAGACGCTGCAGGTGAAAAGGGGGAAAAATATATATTTAGTGATTTCAATTTGAAACTTCTGCTGTAGATTACTAATATAAATATAATCATGTATTGCAAGTTCTCTGTCAATTAATTTTAAAGATATGTTATGCATCAAAATTGCCAATATTTACAGCAATAAAATCTGAATAATGGATAGACCCAGGTTTATATTTGTGGTTTTATTTTGTTGATAAACAGCATTAGCATTAGTTTTTTAGAGGGGATTTTGGGAAGTTAGGAAGTTTCTGAATAAGATATGGTAACACTTTATTTCACACTATCCTTGATACATCCTTCCTTGATAACTAAATTTAGTACAATGTAATGAGCTCTGTAACAACGTTTAACAAGTTGTGCCTATGGGATAGATACACAATGAAATAATATGTATTTGTAGTTTGTCGGTACATAATGTAATAAGACATAACTCTAACTCTAACCCTAACCTTAAGCCCTAACACTAAGGGTCTTGTGTCCTATTACATTATGTACCTACAAAGTACTAATACAAGTTATTCCATTGTGTATCTAACCCATAGGTACAAGTTATTACAGATTGTTACAAAGCTCATTACATTGTACTCAATTTAGTTTGGCACAATGTATAAAGGTACTGTAAAATAAAGTGATAC
This sequence comes from Gobius niger, assembly GCF_951799975.1. Taxonomy (NCBI): domain Eukaryota; kingdom Metazoa; phylum Chordata; class Actinopteri; order Gobiiformes; family Gobiidae; genus Gobius; species Gobius niger. Next base: position 25,498,419 of record NC_136867.1, read on the forward strand.
CTAAGATATTGTGCCTTGTTTTCAAAGCTCAATAAATCAGGCTGGGAGTTGGATATTTCAAAAACCTTTCAAATGTTATTGGAGTCTGTAGGAGCAGCTAAAGTGGAGACATTGCATGAGTGGAAGAAAAGTACCAAAGAAGAAAGAAGAAAAGTACCAAGTGTGCTCCAATCTGACGCCACAACAGCTTCACTCACTGAGCCACTGCTGTAAAAGCCACTGTTCCTTGTCGGGGGGGGGACCGCACTTTTCCTTTTCCCACTACTACACGGCGGCGCCTTCATCAAAGAGAAATCCCACTTCTCGCATACAATCAGCCGTTTCCATGGAGACGCACCCATTCAGATTTGATACCCGTGATTGTCTGGAGCCCCGCGCACCTTTCCTGTGAGCCGATTTACGGGCTATTCATGTTACAACGCCGCAATTACCAACCGTGGGGATCGGGGCCACTGCCGGTGTTGCCGCGGTTGTTAAAAGCGACTGCAGCCCGTTCTGGCCTTCGGGGACACAATACAAGCTTTACTGTCAATTTATCTGAAGCCACGGCATTGTTCCCGGGGGACAGTCGGCGCCGGTTTACAACAGACAACAAAACAGTCTTGAATAATATTACGGTTCGAAAGTCCCGGCTTGTGAGCTGACAAAAGTTCTACAACTTCAAGAGCTGATTCTTTTGGATTTACACAAAGAACTGAAGAGCAAGTATGATTGAAAAGCTATTATGAAAACAGCACAATTATATTTAAAGGGCCTATATTTTTGGAGGTTTCGACCATGGTATAATGGTAAACCCTCATCCAAAACAAACCTGGAGTAGTCTTTTGTTTCATTCACGCTTGTTTCAGTAAATCCTACCAGCATCCTCCTCACTGAGTCACCGACGGCATTGAACAGATTAGTTTATAGATGCAAAACAACTTCCTGCAGCTTGACACAGATAACACAGAGATGATTGTTTTTGGCCCAAAGAAAGAAAGAGTCATTATGTCCCACTGAGGCGCACTCTCCAAGACCAAATATCAGGTTGGATATTTCAGCGTAATGGACTCAGACATGAATTTTAACAGTCGCATTAAATCAATGGGTTTCTACAGGTGACAGCAAGTCAAATTAATGCTTTCTAATGCCATTTTAATGCCTAAATACTATATTTTCAGTACCACATTTGCAAGCATTCAATCAAACAAGGGAATGAGGGGATTTTTTTTTTAATATTCAAAACCAGACTGGACACAAAGGGCGACTTTTGAGCAAAAGATTGTGTAAAATTTCAGTCAAAACTGCAGCAGTAGAAGAAATCTACATTGAAAGCCAGTTTGAATCCAATTTAAAGGGACTTTACGGAGTTTAAACATGTTAAAATTATGTGTTTTCTTCCCCCTACATGTTCGTGCCATGTCCTAATGTGTAAAATGAGCTCAGACTTGTTCACCACAACTGCCTCTAAAATCCTGCACTGTCACTCAGAAAGTTGTTACTTCGGGTCTGAAGTGCCGTCATGCACGAGCTTAATAGCTGCAGTAACACGTATGACCTGAGGTGGCAGTAGTGAGCATAACATTGCCAACGTGTATCTAGCCCCTTTTGGCCCTAATTTTGGCTAAACTAATTAAATCACTTTTCATGCTTTTCACTGCCCTTTGGAAACCCTGCAATCACAGCAGGAGATTTTTAACATCTAAGAAAAAACATCCAAAATCAAAGCGTTTTGTTTCTAGCAGGTTAGACTATACTGCTGCGACTGCTCACTGGTCTCTCTAAATACAAAACGCTGCTGCTCGAGCCCTGACCGGAACTTGGAAATAACTCCACATTAGTTCAGTGCTCAGGTCTCATGATTCTCAGAGAATAGACTTTAAAACACATCTGCTTATTAGTCTTATTAGCCCCTCCTGGAACCGCCACCTTAACGTGGTGGAGGGGTTTGAGCACCCGAATGATCCTGGGAGCTCTGTTGTCGGGGGGTAGGCTTCGTGGTAGGGTCTCCCATGGCAAACAGCTCTTAGGTGATGACAAAGAGCGGTTCAGAAGCCCCTGACGAGAGACCGGTTTGAATCGTGAGACCGTCCTTCTGTGGACCCACCACCTGCAGGAGGAGCCATAGGGGCTGGTGCAATGTGATTTGGGCAGGTCCAACAGCTGCCCCCACGACGATGGATGGATGGATGGATGGATAGATGGATGGATGGATGGATGGATGGATGGATGGATGGATGGATGGATGGATGGATGGATGGATGGATGGATGGATGGATGGATGGATGAATGGATAGATGGATGGATGGATAGATGGATGGATGTTTATTAGTCTCTTCATGGACTGGCACCAAAGTACATTTCCGAGATGTTTAAGTCTGTAATGCAGTGAGCTTTATCCTCCACTTGTCCCTAGTTGTCAAAAATACACAACTGCAATAGTCTAGTAAGCTGCACAAGCATATCCCGGATTTTGTTTGTGTCTTATTAGTTCAATTCTCAAAACACCAGCCCACGCTTGCATGTACGTCACACAAAGATCTCACCAAACTTATTCTGATTCTGTCTGTGGCCAAACTCTCTTATTCACTTTTGTTACTTATGATCCAAACATCCAAATTGTTCACAGGGATGAGTTTGTAAGCACATTTCTCTACTTTCAATGTAATGTAAATAACGACCATCCACGTTTAGGATAAATCAAAAGGCTTGTCATTAAATGCACATTGGTCCAAGGGCTGTCACATTTTTGGGCACCATATTTACCGAAGCAAATTGGGTTACATCATATCTTATGTTTATTGCGGCTTGTCTGGTATTTTAGGATATGACTGTGGACTTTCTGTCATTTTTATGCTTCGGAGTTGACAGTATCTCGTATCTTAAGAGTCAATCTTATCTTTTATTGTGATATTTTCCTGCCTCAATATATCAAATTTCATATCGTGGCAAGCCTAATTGCTCCACTCTTTCACAAACATCTGCTTTAAAACAAATTTCCTTCCACTACTCAAAAAGAACATGACCTTTAATGCTGGTTTTGACAGGAAAACGACAGGACAGAGTGAACTAGCTTGTTATAAATGATGCTGGATATTAGGGAAGTGGTCACAACGTATGGGCTAATCAGTGCACCTTTTATGCCACGTCCCTTTTGAAACCCCTTCTTTCCATTGAGGTTTTGAAGAGGCCATTTTGTTTGCTCAACGAGGAGCTCTCAGTCGGGGGGACGTGGAGCGTGAACAGAGCAGAATTTAAATGTTGAAGCTCGAGCCGTGCCTCTCCCTGGATGAATAATAATAATACCACTTTATTATCCAGCGATTTTTATCTCATCGAGGTCGTCCATGTGTGAAGTGTCTGTCTCAAAGCTCCTCGATTACGCTTCAGCAAAACACAAATGACAGCTACGGCAGCGGCTGGTATTTCCTATTAAGGCGAGACACCGCAGGTAAATGGGGAGAATAATCTGTATTCATTTAGAGATTTCATTTCCTATATTTTCTGACAAGATCTGAATAATGTATAGAGCCAGATCTAAACGTATGGGTTTGTTTTAGTCTAGTTTCGTTGTTTAGTTATTGAAAAATGTGTAAAATTCAAATTTTGCCATTTTTGGAAGAGTTCAAAGCTTGATAATTCAGACTAGGATTTTAGATATTGAAAAATCCTTCTAAATCTCGTCAAGTAGGCTCAGTATAACACAGGGAAATTCGGCGTCAAGAGCAGATGTCATTGAACAGTGGCATGCTGGGACGTCATATCAGCCTGGGTGTTTTAGGTTTTCAGCTACTCAGCAGAAGTTGATGTGGCTCAAAACAAAATAATACAGTATGTTTTATCTGTGTAATAAGGAGGTCAGATGTAAAACCCTCTGAAAATGTGTGAGGAAGTTAGGATAATCCAAATGACTACCTGACCAAAAAAGTGTTGGCTTTAGCTTTGATTAGAGCTTGCCTTCCCTTTGCCATTGTTTCAGCAAGTTACTGCAATGCCGAAAAGATCCATTCACTTTTCACCAAGATCTTGTATTGATGATGGGAGAGTACGATCACTGAGCAAAGCCTTCTCCAACACATCCCAAAGACTCTCAGTGGGGTCAAGATCTGGACTATGTGGCCCATTTTTCTAATCTAATATTTTATTTTTCACCCAAAGTAAGTTATATCTCATTGTATTTCATGTTCATTGTGAGATTATGTGGGAAAAAAAGTGTATATTTCTGTGTATTTGACCTTGTAGTGACCCAGCGGCTGTGTGAGTGGTCAGTATTGCACCTTTACTTCCATCACAGTGGCCTCTAGGACGCTCCAGGGTCAATTGTTTGCAAGGTTTTCACCGCTGACGGATTCTCAACAAAAAAACTACAAAACAATGTATCCTGGGGTATTAAAGGAACAAGCCACTGTTTTTCCATACTGAGATATGTTCTTACCTGACCAAAGATGTGGTTAGCATTTGGCCTCTCCCAGCATGTTCCTATGGCTCCATTTGGGGGTGAAGTTGCAAGACCTGACAGATACACATCAACTCGTCTAAGCTCAGGTAAGAACATGTCTCAGTATGGAAAAACGGTGGCCTGTTCCTTTAAGACCACCATGATCGAAAGCAAAGGTGCTATGCTAACCACACATAGAGCCTAGGGCTGCTCGATTATTGAAAAAATAATAATCACGATTATTTTTGTCATAATTGAAATCACGATTATTTAAACAATTATTTGTATTTATTAATAAAAAAAACGATGCTGAATATTTTCTGTTTTCTGAACAGTCATAAAAGTACAAATGATTTCAAGTTTGCCTCGATTAAGGAGAGGTCTCTGTTTCACACCTGCCCCCTGCTGGCCAGCCCTCACACCTGCACAAGTAAACTGAGCAGCGCGGCCTGATGACATCATCACACAGCGCTGTTTGTTTTTATGTCAGGCAAAAGCATGAGCCATGGCACGGGAAATGTGAAGGGAAAATAATCCCAGCGCCATGAAACTATGCAAGTCTGCTTTGCAAAAAAAAAAAAAAAAGAAATCAATAAAAAACAAAAATCGTTTAGTGTAATAATCGAAATTGTAATCGAATTTCGATTAATTGCACAGACCTAATACAGCCGCTGGATCACTGCAAGGTAAATTATGCACAAATATCAACAAATATCACCTTTAAAAATAAGTGAGCTTAAATATCATATTTAACCTTTAGAGTTTGTTTCTGTTGCATTATGTCTTCAATAATATTGTTTATCGCGATAGTTTAGTCATCTTGGAATATGCTTGTGCCATGTGGGAAGAAGAAATCCTTTGATGGAACAACCTGGTGGTCATTGAGGAGGTTCAGGTCATCGGCTGATCTCAATCTTCAGGCTGAACCTCGACCTGACCAACTGCAGCAACTCCAGATCAGAGCAGTTTGTTTATTCCAAGTGGAGATTGTTTTTAGGTCAGGCAGTGTACTTTCCATCTGACATATTTTTTGCCAACAAATCTCGACATTCTTGACATGGCTGTCCTATTTCAGCGAGCCTTGTTTTGTCCTGATATAGTATTTTCATTTCCCTTTTGCCCTGCAGTTTCCCAAAAGCCCCGGCGGAGAATATCACACCAGCGCCTCTCCTCCTTCATCCATCACGGTTCTTTTTACTAAAAAATTAATAAAAAGACCTCAGACTGTGCCTAAAAATTCCCCCGCGCTCATCTGTCCATCACAAGATTAATAACAGCGTCCGACAGTCGCTGAAAGCAGCAGCCTCCTCAAACATTCTCACCGTTTTCCCACCGAGCCCGACTGTCTCCACACATGATTCCACTTATCACGGGCAATATTTGCGCAAACGTGGCCCCGGGCGCTTTTTATTGAAAATGTATCAATCCAGAAAGCAGAAATTGTGTTTTTCTGAGCTCCTAAAAGCGATCCACGGGCGATTATGCTCTGATCCGGCTGCATTTGACGAAGAGAATTTGCATCTAAAAGCAATCGGCAAAATGGGAAATAAATCGAATCCTGGCGCTTTGAAGTCCTGCTTCTTTCACAGGCTTGGTTTACTTTGAGTCTTGTAGAGTTTGTAAAGTGCATATGACAAGTTGTTTGTGTTTTTGTAACACTTGCTTTGATGGGATAATGCGGTGAAGTGTCAATGTTAGGAGAAAAGGTTGGGGGGAAAAGTTGAAATTCTAGTTTGAAATGCAGGATGTGACAAAGGAAGATGAGGAGTCTGTCCATAAGGAGATACAGACGGTATCTCCTGAATCACCCATATATGGTCATGTTTAAAACAGTCAAAGGGGAAAACTATGTGGAGAAAAATCTAAACTTTCTCTAATTATTCAGAAACTGCTTTAAAGGGACTATAGAGAGTTTAAAAATGTCAAAATTATGTATTTTTCTCTCCCTACATGTTCCAGCCATGTCCTAATGTGTAGAATGAGCTCAGACCTGTTCACCACAACTGCCTCTAAAATCCTGCAGTCACTCAAAAAGGTGTTAATTCGGGTCCGAAGTGCCGTCATGCACGAGCTTAATATAGAAGGTGCAGTTACACGTATGACCTGAGGTGGCAGTAGTGACTAAAAAATGGCTAACTTGCATCTAGCCCCTTTAACAAATGCTGAATTATTGATATAGTTTCCTACTAAATAAAGATGAAAATACATGGAGAGGAGCAAAGTGGTTCAACAGCTCATAAATACATAAATAACGGAAAATGTTAGCATCGTGCTAATGCTAACGCTAGCTACGACAGCCGTTTTTTTAGCTTCTACTGAACAATCTGCTGTGAATAAACATCCATATGGACCCGATTTAGACTTGACTTTATTTGTTAGTGATAAATAACTTCATATTTTGCCAGAAAATGGCTAAAAAGAGTGAAAAATTGTGTTTCCCATAACATTCTATTTTCTCCCCTGGCGAGGCCACGCCCCCTTCTATGACGCAATGCTGTCTGCATAGATCTATAGAACTACAATAGGACACATTCATGGCTCTTGTGTACAGTATGGATGCACTGAGGAAGTAAAAATACAAAAATAGGTAAACATTTTCTAGCATAACTTTAGTTAATTAAGTTAAGTCTAGTAAAATGCCTGTCATATATACATTACTTGGTGTTTGTATATGAGGAAACCGTTTAGCAAGAAGTGGGAACTCAAAGCCTTAGATAACTTCATTTCAAGTGTGGACAGCTAAAAAGTTAATTTACATTTACATTTGAAAGATAAATGTAATACTGCATACTGTACCACATTTCTAAAAGGGCGTAAATGTAAAAAATATAATTGGTAGCCGATTTTGTCCCATTATTGTCTGTATATATATAACAGCCGACACAAAATATCCAGTAGTTTCACTTCCTATTCCTCCAAGCCAGCTGAAATAAGACCCCCCCTCCTCTTGCTCCCCTTTGCTGCACAGCTGTTTCAATAAATGTTGTTTATGTATTTATGGGCTATTGAACCACTTTGCTCCTCCCCGTGTCTTTGTATCTTTATTTAGTAGAAAACTGCATCAATAATTCAGCCTTTGTTAAAGTATTTTTTGAATAATTAGAGAAAGATTTTTCTCCAAATTGTTTTCCCCGTTAACTGTTTTCAAACAAGACCATATATGGACAATTTCAGAGATGCCGTCTGTATCTCTTTATGGACAGAATCCTCACCTTCTATCATCTCATCATGCATTTCAAACTAGAATTTGCATAATAGCCCCCTTTAAAAGCCTTAAAGGAACAGGCCACTATTTTTACATTCTGAAATATGTTCTTACCTGAGCTTAGACGAGTTGATGCGTACCTCTCTGGTTAGCATTTGACCTCTCCCAATGTATTCTTATAGCTCCAAACGGGGGTGAAGTTGGAAGCTACCACGCTCTTCCACAGGCACAAAGACCAGACAGGTACGTATCAACTCGTCTAAGCTCAGGTAAGAACATATCTCAGTATGGAAAAACGGTGGCCTGTTCCTTTAAGACGCACACTACAGAACAGTAGGTGGCGCTGTGCAGAGGTACAGTCCATGCCACAGACTCACGACAACGATAAAGCTTTGCCCCTGTTGTGTTGCCATACAGGAAGTCAATTTGGACACAATCTATATGTTTTTGAAGCTGCAATGTATCTGATATCAAGTGATTTGACAGAATGCTTTCGTAATGGCAGATGAATCAGTAAGTAAGACACAAAGTTTTGATCAAATTAGAAGCCATTAGTGAAATACTATTGATATTAGCGATGAGATGCAGCAGTATCTCACTAATCTTCAAAGCTACTTCTCTCCTCTGTGCTCTTTGTAATCGGGGCGTAATGTGATTGAATTCTGCTGCTGTGAATTGGTCCAGTTTGGAGGAGCAGCTTGAGAGGTTGTTGCAGAGAAAAACTATTAAGGCGAGTGCCAGTTCAAGATCGATTTCGTTTCAGAACTTCAGGCACTTGTTATTCCAGATCCTGTCAAAACTTTCACTCTCGCCATTGTATTTTTCTTTCACATTTTCATACCAAACTGATGAAATATCTTCCTGCTGGACACTCTTTATCCATGGTATAAACTCAGCCTCCTTTATTGTACGATCTCCCCAGCTGCATGTGTCTTGAACCACCTTTTTTTCCCTCCACCATTTTGCTCCCAAGTCTGCTCCCACCGCCTCCTCACTTGCACTTTCCCAAAATAACCCCCCCCGAAACTCTTCCAAAAACGATAATTTCACAACCATATATAGCCTCACGCGCACACACATCTCCGACTCTGAGCTCGCAACCTTTTTTACCCGCGCGCATTCTTGCTCCACTTCAGAGTCTAGTAGCCCTTTTGTCGTGCCCTATATTACATTCCCCCGGCCTATTTTCAAAACCCACTTTTGTTTTTTTGACGCAAAAGCTCGCCAAAACACATGTATAATTCATAAATGCCGGCTATAACTGTGTATGGGGGAAACAACAGGTAGCCAGGTAATAGATGACATAGCAGCATGAGACAGCCTTGTGAAACTCCCACACACTCTGGGCTTTTCAATGCTTTCTTCTGCCCACAACCCACACAGTATTTAAAAAACATTAGATAGCCTTAAAGTGGAGTTTTACAGCTGCAATATCACTGTCTTTTTCAATCCTCCCTTAAACATGCTGTATCTAATCGTCATTTTTCTGAATTTGAGACTAACTGTCTATATTTGAAACCGATCCAGGAGCGTTAATATCTGAGGAAAGTCTGATTTATGAACTTTTCAATTAATACAAGAATGACATGCATTTCATAGAGGCATGAACTACATCGTTAGCCACTTTTAAACATAAAAAACAATGATATCTAATTGTTCGGAAACCTTCAAAATGCTCAAAATGTAAGTGTTCATCCATTCAGTGCCTTTGTACAATTAACTTCCTGCTTTTGGAGATTTAAGATATACAATAAATCTTGCTGCTTGCATAATATGGGCCTCTTGCACGACATTTTTAAGCTGGTATTATTCTCAGGATGCTGCATGCTTTTAATGTTTTAAATACTATAATCTGCATTTAATCTCCATTGTGCTTTGCTCAACTACTGGTCTGCCCATTTTCCACTAACGGTGAAATGTGCAGCTTTTTTTTTGGGCTTTGTTTGACAAGATAGTGGGGGGATGAGTGGGGAGAGACATCGAGCAAATTGTCAGAGGCGCAACTCAAACCCACGACGCCGAGAGGACATAAGAGTGATTGGTGATTCCGCCATATGTGCAGCAGCCTTATCCATACAGGCTTGCACGGAAAGCATGGCATTTGAATGAAATGTTTCTTTCCTGTTCAACTTCTCTGTCAATGCTAATGAAGCCATATATTATGCATGAACTTAAAATGAATAAGTGCTTATTTAGGCTACAAAAAAATGGCATACTGCAAGCTATTTATTGCCTAAAAACTGACAGTCAATTGGAGACTTTCATTCTTTAATTAATCATTGTGCGCACCATTACTGAGAAAGGGAACTGAATCCTAAGGTAAGTTCAGTAATTTACCACCTGGGAAGCAACAATCTCTCATTCACGCTGTTTAATTTGACTGGTGGCCTATTTTATTATTTTACCTTACAATGGCTGCATAATAATTGGGCTTTGCAAGATTATGTAACCTATTTCACATTGATTTTGTTTTTATATGGTGAAAATGTTAAAAAGTCCTTTCCTAATACAGTTGGATTAGGATAATAGCCTATTGTTAATAATGGGGGAAATGACCCAACAACTCATTATTACAATTTCATTACAAACTTCACCTTTAAAATCACATGCATGCTGCAGTTTCAACTTATTATTCGGTAATTTCACTAAGCTTGGTGAAGTCTAAGTAAAAGCTTTTAGGAAAACTGCAGCTTTGGTCGTGGTTAATTGTTTTAAAAGCGCGGTACCTGTCTTTGCGAGTCAGATCAGGCGGTGAAAGGTGTCCGTCCGCGGCTGCTTCATCACAAACTCCGCTGAAACTGGATGGAAATGCTCCTGATGCCGATACTGCTGCTGCTGCTGCTGCTGCTGCTGCTTCTCCTGCTGCTGCTGTGGGCGAGAGTGAACCAACGCGACGGGGCACAGAGCGAGAGGAGTCTGCAGCCCGGGGAAAGTGAGAAGTTGCTGTCGCTCACTCACTCACTCACACTAAAGACAAGTGTTCTGAGCCTGCGCTGTGAGGGGAGCGTTAATTAAAAGCCATTTTTATATCTTTTTTTTTTTTTTTTTGACTTGGTGCTATAAAACGGTTATTAGGCTAGTTTATTATTTAAAAACAAAAATAAAATAATAAAATAATAAATAAAAGCAAGATAATCAAAATCTGTTTTTAGCTACGTCAATTACGTCAACGACGCATAAATCTTGTCATCTGTCAGGTGCTAACGAGCTCAGCTGTAACATTACATTTTCCGTGTTTTAAGAAAATAATGCAAGTTAAATGTTTTAGTTTTGTCCCTTAAAGATTACTTCTGTGCTCTGGTTAGCGGTGGCATGTTAGTAAGAGTGGGAAAATGCTTTTAATCTCAAGGAAAAAGTGACTGTTATTAGCTAGCTGCTGCTAACTTGTGCTGCTAATCCAGACCCTGAAAACTAGGACCCAACCCCAAGGTATATCTGATATTCATTGAAAATTAGCAATAGACAAAAAACAAAAGAATTGCACGATTGAATAACAAGTGGATTTTACAAGCTTTTATATTGAAATTTGTCTCCCTCTAGTGTGCAAAAATTACGCTGAAAATGAAAGAACGTCGAAATGTTTCCATCTTTACGCTAACGAGTTTTTGCTAATTTATTTGCAGTTAGCATTTTGTGATCAGTAATATTCACTGTATGTTTTGCAGGTTATGCTTTATTTTTTCCTTGGAGGCAAGAAAATGTGTTTATACGTTTAAGGCAAATCGTTATTACGTTGTAGAAGCGCCAAAACTCTGGCTTAAAAGCAATTCTGCCAAGATGCTAATGGTAAGTGTGAGCTACAATCATGATTAAAAGGTATCTGCAGGGATGCTAAGCTGTAACCAATGGAAAACATACATTCCCAAATCACTCAACAGAGCATGTTATATAGCCTTTACTTAAAATGTTACCAATGTATCCAGTCCTTGTCTTGTTTTTACCCCCACTCTAATCAATTGATTGTTTGTGCCATCATAGTTTTGAATAATTTACTTGCTTTACTTTGAAACCTTTTGTTCATATTTGTAAAACACAAAGTCCACATTTAGGCGGCAGTGGGTATTTACAGAAAACACACAAAACTGAAGCGTCAGTCTTATATTAATATTTATTTCTAGTTTTTATTTCAGCAAACACATTCTTTTCAAGCTCACAATCTCAATAGAAACATTGGCTGTAATTAAATAAAGCTACAAAGCTCATTAAAAGCTATTTACACATTTAATATTCTCACTTTATACATCGCTGACAAAGGTGAACATACAATCAGTATTTTAGTGTAGCAGAGTATATTCTATAAGCAAAATATTAAAAATATAGTTGCAGCATTACATTTGTAGCCAAGCCTTGCTATTGTTACTTTACAATTTCAATACATCATATGCTATATTATAAATTCTAATACACTAAAATTTGTTGCAGACCATGGAAGTTTCACTACTATTCTAAACATTGTAAACATTTGGAATGTTATTAACTTTTTTTCTCTATTACAGTGCGACAGTTTTGCGTACTTAGAATCTGGTAAGTGTCAATGTTTGAAGGTACAGTTTACATTTCAGACTAATATCAATTTAAAAAATAAGTTTGAGATTTAATTAATTTGGAAGTATTGTAATTATAGTAATCTGCGTGTGTTGTATCGGACTCGGTCACAGTGTACCAATATGGCATTTAGTGTGTCTAGGCCAGGGTGTATCACATTCAGCTTCAGCAACTTTAACCCCTTTCAGGAATAAGAGGCAGAGGACCAACATATAATAAAACACAGAAACATAAATGAGGAAACAATTCTTGTTCAATGTTGTTTTGGTGATTGGCAAAAGCTGAGACAGCTAAAACCCAATATTTGGTGAATTTAGATTAAGCAATACCTGCGTCATATTTCATGCATTCCACAGTACCTTATTACTTATCCTCAAATATTGAGGATTCTTGCACAATCTCTTACACAATACACCAAGTTTGCATTGACCTAAGGCTGTGGAAAATCTAAATTGGATTGGATTTTATTGCTTAAGTTTCTGGTGACAATATTTAATCAGAGCAAAAATACTCAAGCAGATATATTGGTTAAGCTCGGTCAGAGTTTTTGCTATAAGAGCACATATATAGCTTACTAGCAGCCAAAATACACTTTTAACAGGAGTAAAATCCCAATATGTTTTTTTTGTACAGTTTTCACACAAAAAACTAAATTCTCAGACAAGGCAGAACAAATCACCACTTTATGAAGCTGAAGAAGGTGGTTTGAACAGACAAGACAAGAGGTAGGTTTGGAGAAACTAAATATAATTTGCAAAAGAATAATGACATATAAGGAAACACATTATTTAATAAAATAAAAAGTCCAGGGGGCTTCACACAACTTTTAGAAATAAAAATTTGACTTAGTATGACAAAAAAGTGACATTTTTAACACAGTGATTTCTTGCTTTAAGCATAGAGATTTTACTTCTCAGCTCCATCAAAGAACCTCATTTTCTCTGTGTGAACAGAGTCTTTTAACTGTTTTATCGAAGTCGCCGTCTCATCTGAGATTGGCTCTGTAGTTGTCACTACACGAGTAATTTGCTTTGTTATGACAACTTCTTTGCTCTCACTCGATGATTCCCTGACAACACGGCTTTCCATGAATGTGCCCTTGCTGCTACGGGAGTCTGTTAGTGTCCATGATTCGAGACCTGAAACACCTTCTGCCGATTGTAGGTGAAAAGAGGTCAACATTTTTGCTTGCTGTGACTCTGGAGTGACTTGTATATTTGATGTGATGACGTGGATTTTTTCAGATTCCAATCTAACCGTATCTTCTGATGATGAAGAAAGCCCAGATGACAAAATTGTGACCTTCTCAGGTAGGTTGGGCTCAACTGAAATCACCTCTGTTTTTGTTGTCGACATAACTAGTTTTGAGTGCATCTCCTCAATCAATGCAGCAGAGTCTGGATCAGAGTATTTGACTGTTACTTTAGTGGGAGAAAACAATGAGAAACCAACACTTTCACTTGTCATTGTTGAGCTAATGTCAGCAAAGGCTTCAGATGACTGGATTGAACATGTAGGGCTCAATTCCTCATTTCCTGTTAAATCCACAGGACTCTTGCTGGCCATTTTATCTTCCTTAACTTGACCTTTAGCCGCGTCTGTTGGTGACGATTGTCCAAATGTGGGAAATTTGAACCACCCTGTTCTCTCAGGGCTCTTGGTAGCTTCTTGATTTGTTTCCTTTAATGGTTCTTGTTGCTTTTGGGCTGCCGAATCGTCTCTGGGTGATCCCATATCTTCTTCTGGACTTGGAATATCAAATTCAACATCAATATTTTTTAGGATATCACCAAATGATGGTAATGCTTTCTTCGGTGATTTACTTTCTTTCAAATCACTTTCCATTAGATTATCTTCAATTTTCGAATCAGCGTTGTATTCATCTTCTGCTTTAGGTTTTGAAAAACTTAGCCTTGGCATTTTAAATGATGGTAACTTGAATTTACTTGGAGAGCCTAGAGTCTCACCCTGTGGAGATTCAAGGTCAGGTGTTGATGCTTTGGGCGCATCAGTTTTGATTTCCACACTTGGCCCTTTGATGGAAGGTTCTGTTTTCAGAGCCTTTGTTGGACTCCCTGCTGTAATGACCAATGCTTCACCTTCTTTTGTGATGTGTAGTTTCTCCTCTGTTTCCTTACTTGTGGTACTTGATTCTTCATTCACTGTAGTTGTAATTCCTATTTTTGGCATTTTGAAAGTAGGCATTTTAAATTTTGAGGGTGATCCCCCAATGTCTTTGGACTTGGTATCATTATCTGGAGTGTTCGCCTCCACAGTCAAGTCCTTGGTTTCATCTCTCGAAAGTTTAGCGTCTCCCTTTAGGTCTGGTTGTGCAACTTTTGATTCTCTAATTTTCACTTCTCCCTCTGAAAGTGACACTTCAACAGCAATAGTGTTTTCTGGTATTGTTGGTTCTTTAGCAGATGCTTTTGAAAAAGAGAATCTTGGTAATGAAAACCTTGCTTTCATCTCTGGCTCAGCAGCTGGTGAATCTTCTTCATTAACATGCTTCTTAACTTCATGCTTTGGACTGGCCTCTTCTTTCAAGTCATTTTTAACTTCCACTTCTGAATCAACAGTCACATTTACGGCTGGTTTTGAAAACGAAAACCGTGGGAATGACCATGAAGATTCTTTTTGGATAGCCTCCAAAGAAACTTCACTTTCCTCTGCCTCTGGAAGTGTGGTGCCAATTTTAGCTTCTGGGGAATTAATGTTAGCATCTTTCTTCGACAAACTCAAGTCGATCTCTGGCCCTTTTACTTTGGGCATAGAAATTCCAAATTTGGGCATTTTAAACTTACTCTCTTGAGTATCTAGTTCATCTTCATTTTTTTGTTCTCTCTCTGTTTGTTTGATTTCCATTGTTAGGGCTGGAAGAGATGCGTCCACTTCAGGGCGACTGACTTCAGCTTCTGTGTCTACACTGGTTTTTCCAAATGAAATTTTGGGCAAAGAAAACCTAGGTTTCTTTAATTTGATGTCAATCTCAGAAGTGTGTTGCCCTTCCACAGCACTAGCTAAAGATTTTTTGTCAGGAGACAGTTTGACCTCTGACTTTTCATATTGTCCATCTTTTGAAATATTTACATCCACTTCAGGGATTGCTCCGTCAATTTCTGCTGTAGCTCCAAATTTGGGAAGTTTGAATGATGGCATCTTAAATTTGGATGGTGATTCATCCAGATTGCTTTCTACCATATCAGTTGTTTTGACATCAACTTTAGCTTGAATGTTTCTTATTTCAACATCTGGGAGTTCCACATCCTTCTGAGTTACATCTGTACCAGGCGTTGAGAAGCCCAGACTTGGAAATTTAAACTTGCCTCTTTTTCCTTCAGGCTCAGACACTTTGATATCAACTGTTGAGCTATCGACTTGAACAATCAGTACTTCTTCAGGGATGTCGGCTTTAATGTCCACACCATCTGATAAAGTTGCCTCAACCTTTTTCTTTGATAAGCTCAGGTCAGTTTCAGGTGTTGATATCTTAGGCATTGTGATTCCAAACTTTGGGAGTTTAAATTTACTCTCTTGTCCATCAATGTTAGCATCAAGCCCTGGAGATTTTACATCTATCTCACCTTTTATCTCAATATTATCTTCTGGAGCATCTATATCAACCTCAGGAGCTGGCACACTTTGTTTGGAAAAGGAAAATCTGGGTAGGGAAAACCTTGGCTTCTTAAATTTAGCATCCATCTCTAAACCTGATGGTTGCTCTATTACAACTTCACCTGATGGAGCTTTGATTTCAACCTCTGGTAGATTAACTTCTGCTTTGATATCAGGGAGATCAACATCGACCTGTGGAACTGTTACTTCACCCCCATCAACCTTTATTTCAGCTTCTGGTATTGAAGCTCCAAATTTTGGGAATTTAAAGGTGGGCATCTTTAGTTTTGATGGTGATCCCTCTTTTGACTTGGATTCTACTTTTACCTCAGGAGCTTGAATTTCTGCTTCAATTGAAGGTGCTTTAACTTTAACATCAGGAAGTTTGCCTTCAACTTTGGCCTCCGGTAAAGTCACTTCCACATCTTTCTTTGATAAGCTCAGATCAATGTCAGGTGCTGATATCTTTGGCATTGCGATTCCAAACTTTGGCAGTTTAAATTTACTTCCTTGTCCATCGATTTCAGCTTCAATCTGTGGAGCTTTTACATCTATCTCTCCTTTCACTTCCACTTTCCCTTCTGTCTGGGGAATATTTACTTCAGGGGCACTGATATCAACCTCTGGAGCCGGCACACTTTGTTTGGAAAAGGAAAACCTGGGTAGTGAAAATCTTGGCTTTTTAAATTTAGCATCCATCTCCAAACCTGATGGTTGTTCTATTTCTAATTCACCTGATGGAGCTTTGATTTCAACCTCTGGTAGATTAACTTCTGCTTTGATATCAGGGAGATCAACATCGACCTGTGGAACTGTTACTTCAGCCCCATCAACCTTTATTTCAGCTTCTGGTATAGAAGCTCCAAATTTAGGTAATTTAAAGGTGGGCATCTTCAGTTTTGATGGTGATCCCTCTTTTGTCTTAGTTTCCACTTTTACTTCAGGAGCTTTAATTTCTGCTTCAATTGAAGGTGCTTTAACTTCAACATCAGGAAGTTTGCCTTCAACTTTAGCCTCTGGTAAAGTCACTTCCACATCTTTCTTTGATAAGCTCAGATCAATGTCAGGTGCTGATATCTTTGGCATTGTGATTCCAAACTTTGGCAGTTTAAATTTACTTCCTTGTCCATCGATTTCAGCTTCAATCTGTGGAGCTTTTACATCTATCTCTCCTTTCACTTCCACTTTCCCTTCGGTATGAGGAATATTCACTTCTGGGGCACTGATATCAACCTCAGGAGCCGGCACACTTTGTTTAGAGAAGGAAAATCTGGGTAGTGAAAATCTTGGCTTTTTGAATTTAGCATCAAACTCCAAACCTGAGGGTTTTTCAATTTCTAATTCACCTGATGGAGCTTTCATTCCAACCTCTGGTAGATGAACTTCTGCTTTGACATCAGGAAGATCAACATTGACCTGTGGAACTGTAACTTCAGCCCCATCAACCTTTATTTCAGCTTCTGGTATTGACGCTCCAAATTTAGGTAATTTAAAGGTGGGCATCTTCAGTTTTGATGGTGATCCCTCTTTTGTCTTAGTTTCAACTTTTATCTCAGGAGCTTTCATTTCTGCTTCAATTGAAGGTGCTTTAACTTCAACATTGGGGAGTTGGCCTTCAGCTTTAGCCTCTGGTAAAGTCACTTCCACATCTTTCTTTGTTAAGCTTAGATCAAGTTCAGGTGCTGATATCTTTGGCATTGTGATTCCAAACTTTGGTAGTTTAAATTTACTTTCTTGTCCATCAATTTGAGCTTCAAACTCTGGAGGTTTTATATCCATCTCTCCTTTCACTTCCACTTTCCCTTCTGTCTGGGGAATAGTCACTTCTGGGGCACTGATATCAACCTCTGGAGCCGACACACTTTGTTTAGAGAAGGAAAATCTGGGTAGTGAAAATCTTGGCTTTTTAAATTTAGCATCCATCTCCAAACCTGATGGTTGTTCTATTTCTAATTCACCTGATGGAGCTGTCATTTCAACCTCTGGTAGGTTAACTTCTGCTTTGATATCAGGAAGATCAACATCGACCTGTGGAACTGTTACTTCAGCCCCATCAACCTTTATTTCAGCTTCTGGTATAGAAGCTCCAAATTTAGGCAATTTAAAGGTGGGCATCTTCAGTTTTGATGGTGATCCCTCTTTTGTCTTTGTTTCAACTTTTATCTCAGGAGCTTTAATTTTTGCTTCAATTGAAGGTGCTTTAACTTCAACATCGGGGAGTTGGCCTTCTGCTTTAGCCTCTGGTAAAGTCACTTCCACATCTTTCTTTGATAAGCTCAGATCAATGTCAGGTGCTGATATCTTTGGCATTGTGATTCCAAACTTTGGCAGTTTAAATTTACTTCCTTGTCCATCGATTTCAGCTTCAATCTGTGGAGCTTTTACATCTATCTCTCCTTTCACTTCCACTTTCCCTTCTGTCTGGGGAATATTTACTTCAGGGGCACTGATATCAACCTCTGGAGCCGGCACACTTTGTTTAGAGAAGGAAAATCTGGGGAGTGAAAATCTTGGCTTTTTGAATTTAGCATCCATCTCCAAACCTGAGGGTTTTTCAATTTCCAATTCAGCTGATGGAGCTTTGATTTCAACCTCTGGAAGGTTAACTTCTGCTTTGATATCAGGGAGATCAACATCTACCTGTGGAACTGTTACTTCACCCCCATCAACCTTTATTTCAGCTTCTGGTATAGAAATTCCAAATTTAGGTAATTTAAAGGTGGGCATCTTTAGTTTTGATGGTGATCCCTCTTTTGTCTTAGTTTCTACCTTTATCTCAGGAGCTTTAATTTCTGCTTCAAATGAAGGTGATTTAACTTCAACCTCAGGAAGTTTGCCTTCGACTTTTGCCTCTGGTAAAGTGACTTCCACATCTTTCTTTGATAAGCTGAGATCAATGTCAGGTGCTGATATCTTTGGCATTGTGATCCCAAACTTTGGTAGTTTAAATTTACTTTCTTGTCCATCTAGTTGAGCTTCGAATTCTGGAGATTTGACATCTATCTCTCCTTTCACTTCCACTTTCCCTTTTGTCTGAGGAATATTCACTTCTGGGGCACTGATATCAACCTCTGGAGCCGGCACACTTTGTTTAGAGAAGGAAAACCTGGGTAGTGAAAATCTTGGCTTTTTAAATTTAGCGTCAAGCTCCAGCCCTGATGGTTTTTCAATTTCTAATTCACCTGACGGAGCTTTGATTTCAACCTCTGGTAGATGAACTTCTGCTTTGACATCAGGAACATCGACCTGTGGAACTGTAACTTCAGCCCCATCAACCTTTATTTCAGCTTCTGGTATCGACGCTCCAAATTTAGGTAATTTAAAGGTGGGCATCTTCAGTTTTGATGGTGATCCCTCTTTTGTCTTAGTTTCCACTTTTATCTCAGGAGCTTTAATTTCTGCTTCAATTGAAGGTGCTTTAACTTCAACATTGGGGAGTTGGCCTTCAGCTTTAGCCTCTTGTAAAGTCACTTCCACATCTTTCTTTGATAAGCTCAGATCAAGTTCAGGTGCTGATATCTTTGGCATTGTGATTCCAAACTTTGGTAGTTTAAATTTACTTTCTTGTCCATCAATTTGAGCTTCAAACTCTGGAGGTTTTATATCCATCTCTCCTTTCACTTCAACTTTCCCTTCTGTCTGGGGAATAGTCACTTCTGGGGCACTGATATCAACCTCTGGAGCCGGCACACTTTGTTTAGAGAAGGAAAACCTGGGGAGTGAAAATCTTGGCCTTTTGAATTTAGCATCCATCTCCAAACCTGATGGTTGCTCTATTACAACTTCACCTGATGGAGCTTTCATTTCAACCTCTGGTAGGTTAATGTCTGCTTTGATATCAGGAAGATCAACATTGACCTGTGGAACTGTTACTTCAGCCCCATCAACCTTTATTTCAGCTTCTTTCTTTGATAAGCTGAGATCAATATCCGGTGCTGATATCTTTGGCATTGCGATTCCAAACTTTGGCAGTTTAAATTTACTTCCTTGTCCATCAATTTCAGCTTCAACCTCTGGAGCTTTTACATCAATTTCTCCTTTCACTTCCACTTTCCCTTGTGGAACTGTTACTTCAGCCCCATCAACCTTTATTTCAGCTTCTGGTATTGAAGCTCCAAATTTTGGGAATTTAAAAGTGGGCATCTTTAGTTTTGATGGTGAGCCCTCTTTTGTCTTAGATTCTACTTTTATCTCTGGAGCTTTCATTTCTGCTTCAATCAAAGGTCCTTTAACTTCAACATCAGGAAGTTTGCCTTCAACTTTCACCTCTGGTAAAGTCACCTCCACATCTTTCTTTGATAAGCTCAGATCAATATCAGGTGCTGATATCTTTGGCATTGTGATTCCAAACTTTGGTAGTTTAAATTTATTTCCTTGTCCATCAATTTCAGCTTCAACCTCTGGAGCTTTTACGTCTATCTTTCCTTTCACTTCCACTTTCCCTTCTGTATGAGGAATATTCACTTCAGGGGCACTGATATCAACCTCTGGAGCCGACACACTTTGTTTGGAGAAGGAAAACCTTGGGAGTGAAAATCTTGGCTTTTTGAATTTTGCATCAAACTCCAAACCTGATGGTTGTTCAATTTCTAATTCACCTGATGGAGCTTTGATTTCAACCTCTGGTAGGTTAACTTCTGCTTTGACATCAGGAAGATCAACATCTACCTGTGGAACTGTTACTTCACCCCCATCAACCTTTATTTCAGCTTCTGGTATAGAAATTCCAATTCTAGGTAATTTAAAGGTGGGCATCTTCAGTTTTGATGGTGATCCCTCCTTTGTCTTAATTTCTACTTTTATTTCAGGAGCTTCAATTGATGGTGCTTTAACATCAACATCGGGGAGTTGGCCTTCAACTTTAGCTTCTGGTAAAGTCACCTCCACATCTTTCTTTGATAGGCTCAGATCAATTTCAGGTGCTGATATCTTAGGCATTGTGATTCCAAACTTTGGTAATTTAAATTTACTGCCTTGGCCATCAGCTGGAGTTTCAAAATCTGGAGCTTCTATATCTGCTTTCACTTCGCCTTCTGTGTGGGGAATATTCACTTCCGGAGCAGTGACATCAACCTCTGGAGCCGGCACACTTTGTTTGGAGAAGGAAAACCTGGGGAGTGAAAATCTTGGCCTTTTAAACTTTGCATCTATCTCTAAACCTGATGGTTGGTCTATTACCACTTCACCCGATGGAGCTTTGACCTCAGTCTCTGGTAGATGTATCTCAGCTTTGACATCAGGTAGATCAACATTTGTCTGTGGGACTGTTACTGTCACATCTTCGCCCTCAATTTTAATTTCTGAATCCTTTTCCTCAATGGAACCTCCGAATTTTGGTAATTTAAATGTGGGCATTTTGAATTTTAAGGGAGAACCTCTTGCACTTACTTCAACCTCTGGTTCTTTAACATCAATCCTTCCAGAGATTTCCTTGGATTCCACTTCAGGAAGTGTTACCTCAGCCTTGGCCTCTGGTATCTTCACATGCACATCCTTTTTTGCCACTGAAAACCCCAAACTTGGCATTTTAAATTTTGATGGGGAATCAGACACATCTATGTCTGGGGCTTTGATTTTTATTTTACCAGATGGTGGTTTTACATCAAGATCAGGGGCATCAGGTTTCTCAACTTCAAATTTTGCCTCTGGGACTTTAACATCTAACTCTCCAAAACAGACATCCACCTTTGGGACCTCAGGAAGCTTGATGTCTGCTTTTATTTCTGGTGACTTTACTTCTTTCTTTGGAAGGCTGATATCGATTTCAGGTCCTTTTGGCAATTTAATTCCAAACTTGGGCATCTTGAACTTGCCACTTTGTCCATGAAGATCAGCATCGTATTCTGGTGACTTGACCTCAACTTCAACTTTTGGAGCCTTTGGTAGTTCAACTTCTATTTTGGCCTCTGGTAATGCAATGTCTATATCTTTCTTATGTGAACTTGAGTCAACATCAGGTCCTTTCACATTTGGGATTGCCACAGTAAACCTTGGGATTTTGAACTTCCCGCTTTGTCCTTCAAGTTGCGCATCTGCCTCCAGTGATTTCACGTCAGGTGTTTTAATATCCAGCTTTGCTTCAAAGGGTTTTATTTCAACACTTGGCTTTGCAATTTTTAATTTTGCTTCTGGAATATCAACTTTTCCAACTGTGATGTCAACTTCAGGCGCCTTCATCTCTGCTTTAAGGTCTATTGGCTTCACATCTTTGTCCTTCTTTGATAGGTGTAAGTCAATTTCCGGTCCTTTTACTTTTGGCATGGATATTCCAAATTTTGGCATTTTAAACTTGCCTCCTTTTGCATCCATTTCAACATCAGCTTTTAGTTTTACATCACCAATTTCCGGTGTATATACATCGACTCCAGCAGATGGTTCTTTAGCTTTAAGATCAGGCACTTTGATGTCAGCTTTGACGTCAGGGACAGTGCCCTCAACATCCTTCTTTGAGAGATTCAAATCAATTTCAGGTCCTTTGATTTTTGGCATGGTGATTCCTAGCTTTGGCATTTTAAACTTTCCTCCTTGCCCATCAAATTCAGTTTTCAACTTTTTCTCTGGGCTTGAAAAGTCAGGTGTATCTGGTAATTCCACCTCTATTTTACCCTTTGGTAGCGTCCCTTCTCCGTCTTTCTTTGATACATTTATATCAAATTCAGGCCCTTTTACTTTTGGTAGTTTAACACCAAGCTTTGGCATTTTAAACTTACCGCCTTTGCCTTCAATATCACCTTCAACGGATGGCACTTTTACATCAAATTCTGCTTTTTTCCCATCAAGTTTTTGCTCAGGGATTGAACTCTTCATGTCTCCAAAAGTGACATCAGCTGCAGGAGCGTCTGGGAGAACCACCTTTGCTTTAACATCTGGCAGAGTGACATCTATATCATTTTTTGAAATACTCACATCCAACTCTGGGCCTTTTATTTGGGGCATTTTGAGATCAAGTTTGGGAAGTTTGAACTTTCCAGCTTCTGCTTCCATTTCACTTGTGGGCTCTGTTATTTTTGGCTCCACTCCTCCAACTTTCACCACTGGAAGTGAAACGTCAATGTCTTTTTTTGACAAACTTATTTCAGGATGTTTTAATTTTATCCCAAATGTTGCATCTTTGTCACTTGCAGTTTGTTGTAATTTCATTTCTAATTTTGGCTCGTCAACCTCCACCTCTGGAACTGTTACATCAACCTTACCCCCTTTCACTCTGGGCATAGAGATTCCAACATTTGGCATTCCAACATTTTTGTCTTCTTGTAGGAATATTGTCCTTTCTCCTTGTACCTTCATATCTTTTTTCTCAGATGACTTTGTCAAATCCATTTTAAAATCCGGGATCTTGATGTCTGGTTTTGAAATACTAAAGTCAGGAAGGGTTACTTTAGGTTTTTTAATCTTTATGTCCAGCTCCTTTGGAGTTTCTACAGATTCAGATGAGAATGTGATACTTTCTTTTTGTACTTTTTCAACTTCTATTGTGTGAGAAATTATTGCTCTTGTTGATATTGGTACATCATCCAATTCAAGTTTCTTAACACCTACTTTAGTCTCTGATATAATTTCACCTCCACGTACATCAGCGGTGACATTTGGTAGTTTGAAAGTTGTTTTTGATATTTCTGTGAAAGCAGACTTTGAGTCATGTTTACCTTTAGTTGGAGTTTTGACTGATATTCTTTGGGCATTGGCATCTATCACAGTGATTTCCTCTGGAATAAGCACTCCTGACATGTCCACCTTTGGCAACTTGTACCCAGGCAATTTGGAAACAGCTTCTTTCACACTGTTCACATCTATGGACAGCTGAACAGTTTCTGCTTGAAGTCCGGCTTCAGGAATGGTGGCCACAGGGGCTCTTGGTTTTTTATAATCTTTTGTTATCTTGGAAAAATCTTCCATACCCGGAATTTCAATATCTTCACGTTTTGGAAGTTCTGTTCCCTTTAGAAGCCTGTCATACGAAAAATCGTTCTCCTTGATTTTGAGTTCGTCAACACTAGCATCTATTTTTATGATTTCTTCAGTGGGAACATCACCTAGACCTACTTTAGGTAGTTTAAATCCTGTCTTCGATTGTTTTTCTTCTGTGCCTTTTCCTTTCTTGTCATGTGTAGATTTGCATATAATCCCAACATCGGATATGTCTATTTCAACTTTTGGTAGACGCAACTCCATCTGGCTTGATTTACTGGAGCTCATTTTTGGGATGTCAGCATCTGTTGTTACGTTTTTGGTCTCACTGCTGGCAACTGCATCTGATTTCTCATTTTCATCTGTTTTGTCCAAGCTTGCTCCGAGTGTTTTTAACCTTTTCGGTGAGGACTTTGCTTTGTGTTTTTTGTCTCTACCTAGAAGCTTTAGCTTTAATTCGGAGCGCTCTTTCTTTTTTTTCTTGCCATCGGGGGACGCAGTGGTAGAAGGAGTCTCTTGCTCCATCAAAACTGCAGTGATATCTGTTGTTTTTAATGTGCTATCTAAGCAAACCAGTTCTACCTTATGTGTTTCGGTTTCACTTTTGTCAACTTTTTTCAGCTCATCTTCTATATTATGTGTTTCTTTTAATGGGCTTTCAAGACACTCGGGTGAAATCATCTCCTCTGTTTGAATATTTTGGGCGTCTGTGTCTTCAGAAGAGCTGATACGCCCTCTCTTCATCCCTGGGAGTTTTATCTTATGCTTCTTCTTACCCTTGAGAGCATCCTGAGATTTTATTGGAGATTCGGTGTCACTTGTGGTCGGACTCAGCTCAAGTTTTCTCTGCTCATCTGCCTCGGATGAACTGTGTGACCTTGTGAAGCGCGACTTTTTGCCTCTGCCGAGTGTGGGGAACTTAGGCCATGAAATACGGGCGTCTCCTCTCCGCTTTTTTCCGGGTTCCCGCATTTCCGGTGGATAAACTTCATCTTCCTATCGACAGAAATGCAAATGATTACTATGATTATTGCCCCATTAAATACCACTTTCTGTCAATGCAAGAAGGGTAGTTACAGGAATGGCGTCGGAATCGATGGCTCCTTCGGTCTCTGTGATCTCTGGTTTGCGTTTTAAGCAGAGTTTGACTTTGTAAGCCTGCGCATGCTCCAAGATTTGTACAGCATCTTCATAGGGTATGTTGTCAAAATACACAGTGGCACTCAGAACCTGGTCACCTGCAAAATAAGAAATAAGATGAGATGAGAAGAGAAGGACTGACAACATCTTGAAATGTAGGTATCATGTGGTTCATTGTGAATTAAAGAAATCAATTCAACATTTTCTTATCCCTTTTTATCTCCGGCAAGATGTAGAATTTGAACTCCTGAAATAGCTCACTAGACGCTCAGCCTGCCATTGTGGTTGGTAAGTAAATACAATAAGTGCTGAGAACAACATTTTATAAGTTATAACAGCACTTGTGACTGGAAAAAGAACAACAGTGTGTCCTTGTGTTCCAACGCACTTCAAAAACAAACAAAACTACTTTGTCACTCAATATGCAGCATGCGAGCCTGTCTCGAAATGCTCTCACACAAACAATCGCAGTACAAAAAGCTTTTTCCTTTTCATTGTTGCGTAACACACCTTCTTTGAGATGCAGATTTTTGAAAGCAGGCGACTCCGGCACCACTTCTTTAATGAAGATACCATCTTTCCCCCCTCCGCTGTACACGAGCCCCTCTGCACCTCCATCTTTGGCAGTTTTCACTATGACTCCAGCTTCAGGACTAGGGGCCTCCTGTCGACACACACACACACACACACGCACACTTTTCAATCCCAGCGCTTACGGCACCTTTGGCTGCTCGCTGCGGATGCTGCGCTGGAGGGAATATCTCACCTTCAGTTTGCTCATCTTCGGAGTCGAGCGCTTGTCAAATATGGATCCGAGCCCAGACTTTTTCGTTTTCTTTCCACTTTTTTGGTATGGGTCATGCTCTGCTTCACACTAACAGCAAAAATATTCTCAATTGTTATTCTGCTAAGACAAATACTGTATGAAACTAAAGCTAATGAGATAGAAACACTAAACACAAGAATATTATGTCAGCCAATTATTTGATGGTGGGTTTTGATTTGATTCAGTATAGAATGATAAGTGTATTCAGCAATGCAAATTTTAGATATCCTCTCAAATGTCATGATAATTTGCCAACAGGATTTAAACCAGTTTGCCTGAATTCTTTTCTGATTGTAGCATATGTTTTGACAGATACCTCTTTGTCGCTGTCTCCGTATTTGTCAGATTCTGGAAAGTCTTCGACGGGGGACGATCCTTGTGGGCGTGGCCTCTCTCCCTCCGTGAACTGAGACGCCTCATCACATATCTGCAACAACACCGGGTCCATCAACTACCTGTTCTTTTAAAGAAACGTAATATCTTTCTTACAGTTTTTTTTTTAAATTTCATTTTGAATAACCTGAAGAAAGAAAAAAACAAGAGCAGTATACAGTACAATAAGTGGGAGGTAGTCAGCCTCCCGTGTCAGGTTTATATGTAATCCGCTTAACCTCATCACCATTGCTGCTTCAGCCTTTATAACAACCTGAACCTGAGCATATTCATCTGTGCTTGCCATGCCAAATGTTTGTGTGCTGTGTATTATTGGTGCATTCTGACAGTTTTGTAAGCTACCATATAAATTTCCCTGTTAGCATGGAGGACACGGTAACACTTTACATTACGGGCCAGTAAGTCCTTGGTACTTACAGTGGTATTTACACTGGTAATTCTAGGTATTTATTGTGGTTCTTACGGTGGTACTTACAGTGGTACTTACAATGGTACTTATGGTGGTAATTACAGTGGTAATTCTAGGTACTTATTGTGGTACTTAAAGGATACTATGGTGAGAATTACAAGTTTTGTACTTCTAGATACAGTGGTAACTCTTAGTAATGAAGGTTGTACTAATTGTTTTTTATGTTGTTTTATAGTGACACAATCCTAGAAATTACGTCTGTATGTAGAAGTACCACATTTACTACCTATGAATTGCTGCTGTAGTATTCTTGAATTACCAATAAGTACCATAGATGTATCACTGTAAATACTAGAAACTATCATTTAAAGTACCAAAGTACATAGAAGTATGACCTTCATTACTAAGAGTTACCACTGTATCTCTTAGTAATGAGAGATACAGTGGTAACTCTGTGTCTCCCTAACCCTTAACCCTAATGACTAGTAATTATGAGTTTTAGTACCACAATAATAACCTAGTAATTATCCTGTAATTACCACTATAAGTACCACGGACTTACCGGACCCGTAATGTAAAGTTTTTACCGAGGACACATTAATATATGACACCACTTCCAGAATGATCCAAATGATCTGAGGTCACAATAATGACTGCAAAAACTGAATTGCTTGACTCATAAAAAACAAAGCAGGATTATTAACAAGTCGTCATCTATTTGTGATGTGCAACTCGAGAAACAGTTCTCGAGTTCTCCTACGACAAAGGTTTGGTGAAACTTGGACGGATAAATGTGCAGTAACACTGAGCCGAGCCAAAGAAAGAAGTGACTAACAGAATAACTGCCTGGCACCCGTTAAACGTCACATTTAAATCAATGGCAGGTTTGGCAGCGGAGGCCTGTCTGTTGTTCATCAGCCTGATTCACAGTGAAATATCCCAACACCTGTTCAAAGTCAGACAGACATTGATTGTATTATTTCTAATGGTTTAATATTCTAACACGTTTAACACTGCCAGAAGGAAGCAGGGTTTTCCAAGTGACAGACATTTAATGATATGCAAAGCTCCACGGTGAAAAAGGAGACAGCGCAGAGATAAATACAGCGTTACTGGGTGATGTGTTGTTGCCTGGGGATTCAATTGATTGGTCTAAGGAAGGAGTGGGTTATAGGGGAACACTTACTGAATTGTCTTCTGTTCCAGGCTCAGGACCTCTCAGTCTGCGGCCAGGACCTGTTCACAGACACAGAAGGACAAGTTGAGCACAAATGCATCTTGACCCGTGCTTAAGGGGAAAACTGCAACACAACGTGAACTTTAGTGTCACTGCAAAAAACATTGGGTTCAGTTTTACATGTTTTTTTATCAGCACAGTGCTTATCCGCTACTATTAGAAATATATGTTTAATAGCAAAAGTACCATGAAGCTAAGATCTTTCTGAAGAACCTTGATTGACGTCAGTGCTTGTGTTTTCTGCCTTCAGTAAACTGAACTTTGAACCCTCTCGCCCGTCTGTTTTTGTGAAGACACTGGAGCCAGTGATGAGACTATTTAGAGTTCTTCCTGGCAGTAATTCCCCCAGGGACCGACTGCCTGCATCCATGGTTAAGTGATCCACTGCATCGATCTCACGCTGCAGCCTCTGAGAGCATCGCCCAAAACAGCAACGCTGCCTCCAAATTAACCTGGTTAGTCACTGGCATAATATTATCATTATTACCCTGTGCGTCATGCATTTTATTTGGGTCTCCTCTCTATTACTGTCGCTTAACGCTGGCACCTCTAATCTGGGTTACACTAATGACTGTCTTTGACAAGCTAAATGAGAAAACACAACACTGTTCACCCGTCCAGAACTGGACATGGAGATTCTAGAAATAGAAGATACACTTTAGTATGAGATACCAAATGCTCATGTATTCAGATTTTTTCAGATTCGTAGCTACATTAAGCAGGCTCTAAAAAATAGGAATGTTGAGGATATTCATCCATTTGCTAGATATATGATCAGAACACATGACGTGGGTGTGGAAAGAAAATTCTTAACCAAAATTGTCAAACTTATAAAGAAACCAAACCTGGATATTATCTATAAAGTTAAAAATAAATGGGAAAAGGAACTCTCTATAACTATTTTAGAAACAGATTGGGGACAAATTTGTAAAAACATTCATCTAACTACACATTTGAATTATTGGAGAGAATTTTCTTGGAAAATTGTTAATCGGTACTTTAAAACACCTAATATACAAAAGAAATATAAAAATGTAACATCCGACTGCTGGCGAAATTGTGGGGAACATCAGAAATAGAAGATACATGTGATACATATGTGTACTGCATTATAACATTTACCATTACTTTTTATCACAGATAGGCACATATATGCTTTACAGAGAGCCGATAAAATTACATAACAAATAGAAATGTCTCTCCCGGAGTCCAGACAGGCTAATCTACTGCTGACAAACATAGGTTTAGGTCCCACAGGCATCGAACTTGCTAAAGAAGTTCTTGGTGCATCAAGCTGGTGATTACGGAGCCCACCAGGTGACATAACAAGAAAATTAATTATTGCAATACAATCGATTATCCGATAAAATGCAATAATTGTTGCAAAAACCCTCCCCATTATGTCACCTGGCGGACTCCGGAAGTCATGACTTAATGTAAAAGGTTAAAAAAAGAAGTTCTTTGCAGATTTGCAGTGACAGTGCTTTTTTTCTCGGTCCCTAAGTAAGAACAGTAGGGCTAAAATTACATTCTAAAAATGTGCACCGAGTGACTAATGGCATAAACAAATGGGCCCAAAATGGCTTAGGATGCACTTTAAGAATTAATCCTAGAGAAAATTCCTATGTGGCTTCAAGAGATCACTTATGAGCAGACATGGACAGAGTAGCTAACATATTTACTCGAGTACTATATACTATATATTTACTTGAAATAATTCTACTCAAGAAAAAGCAAAAGGACCAATATAATTACTCAAGTAAGCGAAAAAATGTATATTTTCTGAATGATAAAGTGCATGAAACACAAACTACATCTATTTTGTGCGTCAACATGAAGCTTTTGCCACTTGAAGATTTACTCAATGGAACGACTCACTCAGCTTATGAAAACGTAGCTTAATCCCTCACCTCTCTTCACTAAGATGAGAATCGCCTGTTCTGTGCAAACAAAGAGCTCAAACATTTGACACGTGTCATATCGGTAAACACTGTAAGTCATACATCGCGCTGGGGTTTACTTTAAATCAATGTTAAAAGAAGGGGTTTGTCATATGGATCAAGATTTACTTGTTTACATGTTCTTTATGCATTCTAACTCCCAGCACTTGATCACCCCACCCTCCACCTTAATGTATGTCATGTGAAGTGCTCTTACTGCCTCCTAAGTGCATTAGAAGAGTTAAAACTGGAGACTGCTCCATGAGTGCTTTTGAGTCATGCTACTATGCAGTTTCCTAAAAGACTCCAGTGAAATATGTATCCAAAGAACAGCTCTGTCTTTGCTGTAATCAATGTTAGGAAAACCACCAGAAAACATTTGTCTGACTCAGATATTTTCAATACAAACAAAACCACACCACAGTCTAGACTTGTTGAAATGTCGCCCACTCGTTTGCACGTCTCCCCATCACTTTACCTTCATTTGTGAATCAATAATAAAGAATAAAGAAAAATACGTCAAAACAATACTTTGTCCAACGTAATATATTCACCATATCATTAATCAGACTTACCTTCAGTTTTTTATTCCTTATACGATGCCTGTTCTAATCCGTGTTGTTAATTACCCAATGTCCTAAGTGCTCTTGAACATTCCTGCTCGGTTGTGGCAGCCAAAGTGCCCAAACTCATTGCTTCACACAGACTAAGAAGGCGGTGCACTTTGAGCTTTCAGGTTTGTACTCCTTATAATTGGCCTGAGCATGTGTCAATCCTAAAGTGAATAATGTGTTTTTAAAGACTCGAGGTGACTGGCTCCTGGACTAAGCTATGGACAACCCCTACACAGTCCTTCTTTAATCATTTCACTGTGTGGCACAACAGCAAGATTCACACTTTATCAATAAATAATATTAAAAAAACATTATTCAACCATCATTAAAGCAACTGTATGGAGTTTAAAAATGTTAAATCTAAGTATTTTCCTCCCCCTACATGTTCCAGCCATGTCCTAATGTGTAGAATGAGCCCAGACTTATTCACCACAACTGCCTCTAAAATCCTGCACTGTCACTCGGCCTGTCACGATAACAAATTTGAAGTTCAATATATTGAGGCAGGAAAGTATCGCGATAAACGATATTATTGACTCTAACGATACTGGATACTGGACACTCAGGCATGAAAATGACAGTGATCCTTTGTTCTAAAAGTGCATAATCATATCCTAAAATACCACACAAGATGCAATAAACATGAAATATAATGTAACTTAATTTGCTTCAGTTAAAAATCAAAGTTTTACAAAGAAAAAATAGGGGGAAATGCTAATAAATGTACAGACGATAAATATCGAGCCCAAAAATATATCATTTATCTGTTATTTACTGAACGATAAGTCAATATAGTAGCGCTAACTGTCACTCAAAAAGTTGTTACTTCGGGTCCAAAGTGCCGTCATGCATGAGCTTAATATAGAGACTACGCATAATACGCTTAATACGACTACTTACGCATAAGACCTGAGGTGGCAGTAGTGAGTATAAAATGGCAAACTTGCATCTAATCTCTTTAAATATTGCTGCATTCTTTCTAATGTATCTTATCCTTGAAATATTGGACAATAAAGCAGTCCAAAAATGTCAATTTCAGCCTAAAAGATTATTGATTCCAAATTCTTAAACATTAATTTTAGTAATAATATAATTACTACGCAATAAAATGTTCTGTCTGTCAGCCCTAATAAACGTATGACTTGTGAGAGTATCTTTTTTTAATCCAAATACAAAGAATAGTGTAATTATAGTGGACTTTTGTGTGCCTGATCTGGTTTAGCCCTGGTTTAGTTCTGGTTTAGCCCTGGTTTGGTCCTGGTTTAGTTCCGATTTGGTTCAGTCAGCCGAGGTCAGTTTTTAAGAGTTGCTTTAGACCTGATTTCCTGGTTCACAATGTTAATGTAATCGACTAAAACATTTAGCCAAGGTTCAGTCAAAGAAAGTAATACAGTATTCTTGCAGAGTCAAACTAAATCTGATCATAAATGTCTTGATTTATTAAGTTTGAAAGTTAACCAAGCAAACCATTCTTTTCCTTCAGGATATTGAAACAAACCCAATTTTAAAAAAGTTTTATTGAATTAAAGGCCCGGTTCACTGCTCTGCCACGTGTCCCGCCCTGGTTGCTGCAGCTCTGTGACTCTGGTGAACTTTAAACAGGAATTAAACATAATAATGCATCTCTATCTATCACAGATGTCCAGCGCTCTAAACATCAGCGTCCTCCTTTGTCAAATATTTGTCGATCGGGCACTGTGGAGCCCTCAATAGACCTTACACTGCTCGAGAAATCTGGAAATAAAACCAGTGCAATTAGCCCATTTGACTGGGTAGATTAGAGTCATAAATATTCATTGCTGCCTGTTTGGTAGTTCGCGCTGATGCCAGTCATATTATTGAGGCATAAAAGTTCAAGGAGCAGATGGCGCTGCATATTCAGCAAAGCCCAGTCACTGCGGCTCTGCATTTGGGCGTGGCCTGTGTGGGCTGATATCGATGAGGAGAGCGAGAGGCCATTAAACGGCTGTACAACATTTAAAATGCAGTAACTTTCACCGCCAGCGTCGACAGAGCCTTTAATTTATCACCAAATGGAAAGGCAGGGCTGATTGTTGACACTAGCCTTAAGACCAGTTTACCCTTTTCAAACTTGAAGGGAGGTTAAGATTAAGCAACATTTTTTTTCTGTTGTGTGTGATCGCCTGAAGTTTTTCTTTTACAAATGCCACATTTTCGCATAATTTGGCCATTAATACATCACATCTACATAAATAGACGGCAATGTGTCTCTACAGGATTCATTTATAGCTGACATATGTTTATCATTACCAGAACCATTTTAAACCTATGAACACATGAAATATATTTGTTGGTTTTATTGAATGTGATGAACCTTTTTGTTTCAGCCTTTTCGCCCAAACCTGAAAAGTGTCTGAGATTCCCAGATTCCAAAAAGATAGTTTGAGACGGTAAGCTGCAAAATATTCTCTCCAAGAAATGAGTAGAACTATATCAACTTATCTTTCCATAAATTCTGACAAACCATACATTTTTAGGCTCAATATTTATCTGCTGTACATTTATTTACATTTTTTGTCACATTTTTGTAATGTAATAGTTTACCCGCAGTACGTGGTATTTCATGTTTTAATGGGATATTTTAAGATTACTTTTCGAACAAAGCTTTGCTGTCATTTTTAGCCTTTTGTCTTCAATAGTGGATCAATATATTGAACTTCAAATTCTATTATTGCGACAGACCTAGAAATGAGTATAACAGGAGACCACAAATCCATACACATTAATCCTAGTACGGCATAAATCACTTTTATTTTAATTCATCATAAAAATCTGGGTTGTTGAGAATGTTTTGCCAGAGCATCGATAAAACTTCTACTCACTGTACAATAAAAGCTTTTGAACC
Organism: Gobius niger; assembly: GCF_951799975.1. Lineage (NCBI taxonomy): Eukaryota > Metazoa > Chordata > Actinopteri > Gobiiformes > Gobiidae > Gobius > Gobius niger. The sequence continues at coordinate 25,531,534 of NC_136867.1, forward strand.
AGATGAGAGTAGATTTTGGGAAAAAAGACAAGTGGCCTCAATAACAAAGTAAATCCGTCATAATAGATATATATTCTTCAAAGGTTTAAGATAGGGCTGCACAATATATCACAAACATTATCGTATTTGTGATATTAGGTGATGCAATATCCACCATATATCATCTGACTGAGACACATTTTCTTGCAAACCCAGCCAAAAACAAACAATGCATTGAGCTTAGACAAGTATTCTTTTGAAACATTTTCCTGAAAAACTAGTTACTATTACTCGCTAGGGACCAATACCACTTTTTCTAAAACCGATGCGATCACAGCAGATTGGTTGGTAATTAGTTAATTTACTCATTTACATTTCCTTAAGTAAAGTAGGTGACACTTTTAAGAGAGGTTATATCAGAATTGAAGAGATGCCATTTTATTTATTTAGATTTTTTCATTCAATATTATTTTACATTTTTATTGCTCTGTCCATCATAGACAGAACAGCTCATGTCCAAAAGCCCCTCAATGCCTGTGCTTTATTAATTTATCTATTTTTATTTAATAGTATTGAAATGGTTACTTATTACTCATTTTGCTCAATATGGACATGCTGTATCCCTTTAATTTGGATTTTCTGAGTACTTTTGAGTCGCTGGGTTAGTTTGACAGATGAATGAGCCCCTGGGCATAAAACAGCGTAAGAGTCGGTAGAACTGTTAGCCATGAGTTAGCGGCTAGTTAGCAACATTAGCCTGTGTCTTGTAAACACTGCAGACTCCACGCTGCAGCACTAACAACATTTAGCTCGGGTTAAATCCAGCACAGACTCTGATTTAGGGGGTGTAGTCTGCAATAAAGTCAGCTCTATGTGGAATATTGTATTTACATTGAAGAATTCTCCAGTTTGTTGCTATTTTCTCTCCTAAGCTGAGAGGTGCGCCTGTAGGAGCGCCGGCCACACGTCAAGATTTATCGGTTCCTGTTATCGGGACCTCATTACTGAGTACGAGTATGAGTACAAGCGTGTGGTATCGGCTCGATACCCGATACTGGTATATCGCAAGTTACTTCAATATCGTTCAGCCCTAGTTTAAGGTATGTTCACCCTGCACCTAAAAGATCATTAGTTACCCAGAAAACCTCTTGATTTGAGAGGTGAAATGTCCTCAATACGAAAACAGTTCAGTACAGATGATGGTTTGAAAACTTTGTCAATGATGGAAAACTCCTGTACAACTGAGAGCCAATTAAAAACATACATGCTAATTAAATACAATAATATAGAGCTGCTGAAGGTTAAGTCAGTGTTCAAAATAAGAAACTATGTAGTCAGTGCTTTTGATGCAGCGTCGTCGTCTTAGCACCATATTGTCCTCAGTTTGCCTCTTATGCAACTGTTTTGCTCCAGTTTGTGTCGTAAGCACCTGGATGGTGAGTGGCCCCCCCCTTATCAAAGATAGTCAATGCAAGCCCCTATTTCTACGTAGAGTTGTCTTTGTCAGACACACGCGTAACCCCCTCCACTGAAAAGGCGGCTTGTTCGGATCCAAATTCATAATGAGATTTGTCAGAAAAAAAAACACAATTCGATTTTCTGCGTGGATTACATAAACATGGGACTGTGAAGGCGCATGCTTCCAATCTATTAATCTGACACAAGCTTCCCACAAGTATCATCATAGCGTTGACTCTACTCTGTCCGTGTTCCCACGACTCCGGCAGTCAGGGAGAGGGGAGGGCAGCAGCACCGATACAGTATATTCACTATGTTTGCAAACACGTCCATGTGTCACCGGGTAGCTCCGAGAAACAAACAATGACACATCACTGCAGACTCGAGATCCCTCTGAGTCTACCTTTAAATGCTTACTCACTCACTGCATTACTAATGATGCTTCCTAAGGATAATAAGGTTCACTACTTCTATTACTTTGATGGCTATTTTCACAAATATCAAAACATTTACTTGCTTTGGGTCCAGTGCCCCTCAATACATTTTTATTTTATCCAAAACTCACACTGCGTAGCTCACACTGAGTCAAATTAAACCAATTTAAGCCTGCAATTCTTGATTTGCTGAAATGTGAATAAATGCTTCCTCTGTTACCTCCATGTGACGGAGTGATTGGATAATTATCATTATATTTCAGTGAGGCAGCAATTGACTGTGCATAACTTCAAATCATAACAACGCCGCCCAAGAAGTGACTTCCTGTTTCGATCCAGAATAAAAGCACCATCTTATTCATTAGTTCAGCAGTTCATTAGTTCAACTTTCTTTCTGCCTAACTATTAACAGACAAAACACTTAAAGGTGTGTATTTAATTATATTCTTGTAATGTTGCAAGTACCTGCTGAACTAATCAATGAGACGAGCTGTGTGCTTTTATTTTGGCGTGCCAGATCGAAACAGGAAGTGACTTCTTGGGCGGCGTTGTTATGATTTGAAGTCAATTTAATGAAGAAATGTTTGGCAGAAATGTTACTTATATCTGAATTTTTTAATTACTGACAGGAAGTGACATAGATAAAGGTAAAGCTCCAGAGCAGTTTGACTCATTTCCCATTGACTTTACATGGTTGGCACGGCAACAGTTTAAAATAGTTGTCCTCTACCTATGTCACTTCCTGTCAGTGTCCAATAAGGAAGTGAAACTATAAACATCACAAAAATGGTCAAACTAAAGAAAGCATATGACACATTAGACATAATTTTTGCTAAAACATATTTTGACCATTTGACCCAGCTGTCTTTAGTTTGACCGTATTTTGTGATGTTTATAGATCACTTCCTCAATGGACACTGACAGGGAGTGACATAGATAGAGGCTGTCACTACCCTGGCCGTCCCGGAGGCACGATCCGTCCGGAGGTTCTATACAACGCCATGATGCATTCAAGTGACAAGGTAAAATATAGTTCAATGGGTGAAATGCGAACATTTGATGATATTGCCGATTAATATTTAAGACGCCTATCAGGCAGCTCTAAAACTGACATGCAAGAGTAAGGTAGAGGAAACAAGAAATATAACATGAACGTGCAGGATAGGTTCAGAATTAAGGAGTTAATACTTTTAAAAAAAAGTTATTTTTAAAGGGATATTTCAGGATTTTTGACATAGGGCCTCATTTCCTAGTTATCCAGAGTGTTGCTGGTACCTGGAGATATTTTTTTTGTAATTCATGCAGTTCTTATGTTTGAAGAGTTTCGTGGCGCTAGGCTAGTGCAAGGCTAGCGCATTTCTATGGTATCAGCTAGCCTGCATTAAAAACAGTCTGACCCGCTCCACAGTGCACCTGAGGCAAATCACTCATAACGCCAGACTAACCATATAAATGTCTGTGTCGATAGAATAATTTTAACCATTTTGCATTTAAAATACCTTATATTTGAGCAGCATCAGCTTCGTGTTTGTATAAGCTACACAGCGACGGAGTGATCTGCTTGAAAATAGTCCCTCAAAATGCGATCATTCATGTGATGCAAGGTCAGTTATATTCCAAAAATTATTCTATCGACACAGACATTTATATGGTTAGTCTGGTGTTATAAGTGATTTGCCTAAAGTGTAATATTTTTTTCTATTTGAATGTTTTGGGTCAGTTTGCTCTCACCTGGAAACAAATAAATGATGTAATATTTACAATAAGGACTGTATATTCACTGATTCATCGTTTCTCCTGTGGGCAAAATGCATTTTTCACACATTGTGTCAAGCATAGATATATCACAAAACACCAGAAGGGAAAAAAAGAGCAGAAAGAGAGACTAATGCATTAATAGTGAGCTCCTTAAATGTTCGCATTTCACCTAGTCACTTGAATGCGTCAGGGCGTCCGCTGCCTATGCCAATGCTAGCAATATAAAAAAGTATTCTTGTCGACATTTTGTTTCTGCCCAATTTTGGCATATAAATACAAAAATATCAATTGAAATCACCGTAATCAACGTTATAATTAAAAATAATGTTTAAATCAATAAGTATTGTGTTTCTGGCTACAGACCAGAAGCTCATATATAGAACTTCCAGACAGATCGTACCTCCGGGACGGCCAGGGCAGTGACAGAGGCAAATCATTTTAAACTGTTGTGGTGCAGCCATGTTATGTCAAAGGGTGAGTCAAACTGCTGTGGAACTTTACCTCTATCTCACTATAGCTTAAAAATTAAAATTAATATGGCTTTTCTGCCCAACATTTCTTAATAAAAATTGCTGCGTCACTGAAATAAAATCATCATTTCTTAAATCACATGTTATCCATCTAAATAAGTCATATTTTCAAAAGCATTAAAACAACAATAAACACAATCTTAAATATATCTATCTTGTAATGCTGTTTTAGTGTTCATGATATTTCCCTAAATCCTCATGTGCTGTTGGTCCTGCTAGATCTTACATAAGAAATCCAACTTGTGTCACACTCCTCCACTGATAGGATTCAGTTACAGAACTGACATCCATTAGTGGGGTGAAATCTTTAACCGTTGGCATCCATGGCATCACGGTCTGCAGACGTCACATGGCTCGCATATTATTAGAGTCTCCATGTTCAGGAAATATGAACAAAACGGGCACTGAGAAAATGTCACATGAGCCATTTGCATGAATAAATCAGGAGGTCTGCAGGTGATAGTCCTGGTCCAACTGAGGGCCGTAATGAATAATTTACTTTCTACAGATAGAGATGAGCCCTTTGCACCTTGTCCTTGAACATGGGTGTTTAGTTTTCACAGCAGTGGCAGCTATTGGGTACAAGACAAAAACATAAAAACTAAATGAAGAAGAAACTATAGGCTCTTCCATTTTAACTCTTTCAAATGTGTAAGCCCTTATAGGACCCACCGTTTTGGTCCGGGCATTTGGATGCAAGGTGACACAAGGGGGAGCCATTCCAACCTTCTCAGTGTAAATGTGAATCGACTTTCTTCAGAGTGAGACTTTAGGTCAGACACAGTGAGTGACAGTAACATGACACTAAATACAGTGAGCTCTTTGTTTCCTGTGAAAAGGCTGAGGCCTCATTGGGACTGGGAAGTGAAGAAGGAAGTCATGGAGCTTCTGCTTTAGACAGAACTTCAGACTTCTGCTGTGAATTGTAAAACTAAAGTATGTAGTAAATAAATTAAAACTTAAATTCTAATTCTAATTAATGCTGGACCATGACAGATGTGGACAGGACTGTGGTAGGTGTACTCTTACTTTTGAAGAAATGAATAATGATATAATAATATAAATACAGTAAATCGTTACGAGGGAATACTTGAATTTCTTTTAATTCTTACATCCAGCAGAAGTGTAATGTTCTAGAGCAGAATCTCCATGACTTCCTTCTTCACTTCTCAGTCTGTGGCTGAAGAACAATGAGGCCTCAGCCTTTTTACTGGAAATAAAGAGCTCACTATTTAGCGTCATGTTACTGTGACTCACGGTGTCTGAGCTACAGTGTAACTCTGAAGAAAGTCAGATCACAGAGAGTTGGTGGAGCTCAAATGTGACGAAACGCCAAGATCTAAGACAAAAAATAATAAAACCACAGCTTAAAGGGTTAAAATATAGCAAAATATACGGGATTACCTGAGCTACTGTCATCCCTTACCAATCCTTTTATTTTGTGTTACTTACATACACCTATTAATGACTTTAATGCCTCAATGTTTTAAGAGGTTTTTTGCATACAAAGCATTACAATGAACATTTTCTCCCACCTCTTATTCTTGTTATTTCTCTCATCTATTTGTTGTCTAAATCCGGTTTAGCATTACTCAGTGTGCACACACCAATAATAACCGGCTAAAATTAGCTGAAAACTTTTATATTTGGGACATGTTAGACCACGCTGTGTAATCTTTTCAGCTGCTCTTGTAATCCTAAACTCTTTTTTTTGTTCTGTTTTTTGGACAGACTATTTGAATGGTCTGGTATTGCACCATATTGTCCAGACTTGCTTTTCACTCCGAAACGTTCTGAGACTTATGCATGTCATGAAATATTGACCACTGTATCGACTGCAGCATCAGCAGCTTCTGTGTCAGCAGAAAGCACAGAGCGCCTCATATTTATAAGTTAAGAACATCAACCTGCCACTTTGCTCAATGCACCTGCAAATGGGAAACTGCTCATCTGTGACAGAGCGCTATCAGCCCAAACAAGCTCCACACAAAGATGAATTAGTGCAGTTCTAACTAAAACAGGCCTCGTTTGTTCATGCAATGCCCTTCTTCTTCTTCTCAGCCTTATGTCCAGGCAGTTATCTCGCTTTGCTGTTATTTTGACCTTGAGCCTCTCAGAGCAACAAACCTGTCTCCTTCTGTTCCTTCTCTAGTTTTGACATTCATTATTATTATTAAGTAAAGCCAGAACAATAGGTGAATCTAGACAGAGGAAAAACATAAGAATCTGAAGCCAAGTTATGAATATGTAATCAGGCCGCGGGGGACTTTGCATTTATTCTAGTCTCCTGCAAAAATCAAAGGTTAACTATAAAGGATTTTCTTATGTCGTTATAGGGGCAGTTTCTCTAGAATGTGTTAATTGAACAAGTTCTTGTATTAGTCATTCTACTTCGTTACTACTTGCTTATCATTATATATTCTAGTTTATTTTCTTAAAGGAAGATTTTAGAATAGTATATTGTCAAAATTACTGTGCTCATGTTATCTTTGCAATCATATACAGGTGCTTGTCATGTTATTAGAATATTATTATTTTTCTTTTAATGAACTTAAAAACTAAAAAACTAATATATCAGAGACTCATTACATGCAAAGTGAGATATGTATAGCCTTTATTTGTGATAATTTTGGTTATTATGGCTCACAGCTTGTAAAAAACCCAAATTAAAAATCTGTAAGGCATAATACACAAGGCCATCGGGAAGCTGAACTCCCTATCCTCCCTCCCACCCCTCTTCCCCCTTCCCCTGCTCCACAATCAAGGATGAGAAATATAACAAACAAAGGCTTGACATATGTGACTTTGCATGTAACGAGTCTATATCATATATTAGTTTCACAGTTTAAGTTGAATAACAGAAGTAAATGTACTTTTTCGTAATATTCTAATTATATGACGAACACCTGTACTAACCATGAATTTCCATCACATGTCTTCTAGATCAGGGGTTCCCAAACTTTTTTGGCTGGTACCCCAAAATTGACACATAAACAACTCAGGACCCCCATTGTATAAAGTTATTGCCTCTTATAAGATAAGATAAGATAAACCTTTATTGATCTCACAAAGGAGAAATTCACTTGTTACAGTCGGCGTTCAAGAAGATCACTCATGCTACTTTAGGGAAGAAAAACATCTTATAATCAAGTTTAATATGTATCTAAACAGTTTATTTTTACTAATTGAATGGATTTTACTAATTATAGGCTGGTTTACACTAAAAAAGGTACTAAAACAGTTGCATTTTTCTTTTTGTTTCATCTTGAAATCATTTGGGGGCCTCCACCCAAAGCCTCTCGACCCCCACTTTGGGAACCACTGTTCTAGATTATACTATTTTCCATGAATACTGGAGTTATCATTCACATAATTACCTATGTGAGACCACAAAATGTCTGCTATACCAACAATACCTTTGTTTCACCACTTGAGGCTCATTGTCACAGTTACATCCAAGCAAACATTTAAATCATGATCAGTGCCCGAGCATAAAAAGTCTGAATACGACATCGTCATGTAAATGCTTGTCCGTGATTAGATTAAGCCAAAGGAAATAAACTGGAATATTCTTCATCTGAATGTGATGGTCCACGTAAACAACATTATGCTATTCAGAAAATCAATAGCTGCAAAAAGATTCATTGTTTTACCAGAGGACCTACTCTCAAACCCATTCAACCTCATTTGCATAATATTAGTGTTTTTACCCGGTAACATTTCAGAAAGTCAATACTTGGCAGCAAACGCCAAGGTTTTCAATCCTCTCTGCCCGCGCCTTGGCGTGCTCTCCCCTTCACTATCGAGTGTTTTTGCGCCACGTCTGGCTCAAAAATACTCGCGGCGCAGCTTTTTGTTTGTGGCTATCCATCTCCCGCTTGATCGCAGTCCAAGAGGTGTTTCGGTTTAGCTTCATCTTTTTAGCGGCTATGCAAATGTAAAGCGAAATTAGATCATCATTATCATATCAGATCAGACACGGCTCGTGGGAAGTTATTAACAGCGGGGTTTGACGTGACCGCGGTAAATTAAAAAGTGCCGCCGTGCAAACTTGAAAATCGCTTAGTCACGAGCGATAACTTCTCACCGCAACATGTTGGAATACAAGGGCTGCCCGCAGACGCAGTACAGAAGTATACTTTTTCTTTACTTAGTGTAACATTTCATACATGTGTTTTTAAATGGAACAAAATCTCCTCATTACAATTTAACCTCAAACTTGCCATAACATTTTCTCCAGATCCTCCACGCCACTTTCCTGTGTTTGTGGTGGCCCTTTTGTGACATTGATCCGCTTTTCCGTAATTGTTCTGGCCTACTTATTCAAAAAATGGATCTCCAGGCAATAATCAAATTTGCCACAACAATGTAATTCATTTAACATCTTATTGGGGCCAAGTAACTCTGGCAGTGACACTGAAACTTTGTAAACGGAGCCATGCTTCCTTGCTTAGCGTCTACTCCAAAGCTTTGACACTTTTCTTATTTTATCTTTATTGCGTTATCACTTTCCCCGCTTCACCCCAGGGTTAGTCTCGCACCTTTTCTATTTTTTCCCCCGCTTTGATTTATGTCACAACCTTTAAATACGCCTTTCCGCTTTCCGCCGGAGCTCCCAGCAGCAGCAGCAACAGCAGGAGGGGAAGAACGACAGAGAAGGGAAAGAGAGAGCCGTGCAGCGTGACTTTACCATCATTACATCGTCAAGCTGCAGACACACCCATCTCCCACTGCAGGTCAGCATCACCGATCTGCATCAGCACCAGCCGCACAACACAAATCACTACTGAACCCTGCTGCCCGAAAACAAGAACTGCTCCCGAGACCAGCATCCCAAAACAAAAACAATCAAACCGAGAGAAGAGTAAACAGTGCCCACCGGCTCCTGAAGAAGCGGCGTGCCAGTTCGGGAAGGCTATGTGGAAGCAGTCACACATGATGGCAGCCCGGTTGAGGTCCTAGCATCGAAGAAAGGGGAGCGTAGGAGAAGGGCGGATGAGGTCGGAGGTTGGGGAGAGAGGTGCAAGCGCCGACTCTCCCTTCGTCCCGTATCAGTCTGAGAGGAAGGATAGACGCGAGAGAGACCGCACTGCTGCTGCCGGACATCCACCAAGTGAGGAAAACTCCCAGTAAACATGGACCTACAGCACTGCACGCCAACTTAATTATGGGAGGAGCTGCCCCCACCCCTCCCACGACGTCCACCCTTCCCTCTCTGTCCCGCATAGAGATTCAGACACATCCAAGCCAGCTCTCCTCTCCTCTCCTCTCCTCTCCTCAAGAGCATTGATCCGGGCTAATCGGACACAAGGACAATCACGATGTCAGACGAGAGGAGAAGGAAGAGCGAAACAAACAGTATATTGACAAGGGACGAGTGGGGGCAACGTAACTCAATTTGTCGCTGTGTACACACGGGTTAAAACGGCTCGTTGTGGAGCGCAGAGTCGGGATGATAGGGATATTAGCTGGGAAAGTTAAAGGGGGGAATCTCTTAACAAGCCACACATGAGAGCGCATACCGTCAGAGGCCAGTCGGGAAGGTTTCTCACGAGATAGGGTTGTGATTGTAGACAGTAAGGTGGTACAATTTTGAAAGATTGCAATTTTTTCTGACTAGATTTGCGGCATTATTTATTTATGTATTTAGCATCAGAATCAGACTAATGCAAGAATCGCATGCTTTTCTGAACAAGTTTAATGGTCTACTCTAAACTGAGCCTCAAAACCCACAAACCACAAATAAACAATCTTCTTTCAACTGTCATAAAACAAACACGAATTTTAGTTCTCAATATTGAATTGTCTTTCTTTACAGGGATCATCGGGCTAACTGTCAAAAACTATAATATATTGAAGGAAGAGCTCGTGACTCAGTTAAAATGGTTTTGTGACCCCATAGTGAAAAGATATTTGATTGTTTGGAAAGGATATTGCAGTAATTGTGAATTGCTCTTTGCATCTATTCAAATTTCAGTTTTGACTCGATTGCAATCAATTGGGCAGCCATAATAGACAGTGATTTAAACCCACAACTAAATCCAGTATAGTCTGTAAATCCTATACATTATTATTGCTTTATTTGGACAAAACTAGGGCAGGTACTGTTAAGCGATACCTGCATGGTACTGAAAAGAACGTTTAAGTACTACTGGTATCGGAAAAACAGCTTTAGAGACCAAGTTTTGATGCTGTTGGTCCAGGGACAGCATTAAAGGAACTTACTTGGTAGTTTTAGACAAATTTAAAATAAATGGTCTTTCATGGAATTAATTAGCATTATTGTTCTGTTTTGTAGATCGAGATGACAAATATTTTAGTAAAGGTATCGAAAGAGTATCATTCAGGTATTGGTATCATAAACCAAGTACCATTAAAGTACCGGCATCAAAAAGATTTAACGGTATTCAGCCCTAGAGAAACAAAACTTTTTAAAGAAACAGGCCACCCTTTTTAGATACTGAGATATGTTCTTACCTGAGCTTAGACGAGTTGATGCGTACCTGTCTGGTCTTTGTGTGTGCCCTCAGTCACACAAATGACCAAAGATGTTGTTAGCATTTGGCCTCTCCCAGTATATTCCTATAGCTCCAAATGGGGTGAAGTTAGAAGCGACCAAGCTCTTCCACGGGCACAAAGACCAGACAGGTACGTATGAACTCGTCTAAGCTCAGGTAAGAACATATCACAGTACGAAACAGTGGCCTATTCCTTTAAAGGAACTTACTTGGTAGTGTAAGCTCAAATAAATAACTACCTGGATGACTGAGAAACTACATTGCTCAAATAAATAAGACACATTTAAAATAAATGGTCTTTCATCTCGTCTCTGAGTGATCTTCTTGAACGCCGACTGTAACGAGTGAATTTCTCCTTTGTGAGATCAATAAAGGATTATCTTATCTTATCTTATCTTATCATGGAATTAATTAGCATTATTGTTCTGTTTTATAGATTTAATGGTACCCAGCCCTAGAGAAAACATTTTAAGCCCAAAACTATGATGAATGCTGAAATCCAGCCACAATATACCACAAGCCAATATTCAGCATTCTTTGTGCTGGTTGGCCAAATTACTATTTAAATCACTGCAAACTAGGTGGAAGATGCTTTGTTGCGATGACCTCACGAAGTCAAAAAGAAAGAAAAGAGCGAGTCAGTTATTCAAACTCCAACTCAAAGAATGAAGGTCTTTTAGTGCACGTAATTTATCTATTATAACAGTCCTTTTATCTTGTGCTTTAAAATGATTATGGTCGATCCAGTTGTTGCAATTTTAAAAGAAAAGAAGAGAAAGAAATCCAGAAATTGCTAATTAATACAAATAGGTCCACTACGACTCAATAATTGGATCCATGTTTTATTCACATTTAAAACAACTCCAGCCCAGACCTCCAATCAAAATATCTATTATCATATAAGAACTAACTGTAAACTACATTCACTCAACACCATTATGATGCCAAAAAGGCCAAATATGTGACAACAGTTTTATATTTCAGCATCAAAATTAGCATCAGGGCTTTGCAGTGCAATAACAGACCTTTCTATCACGCCAGCTGTAAAAGATAGGTTTCATCATATAATAGACATTATCGCTTGACCTCCCACTCTTTCCCTGAAATAATCTGGTCATGTGATTTACGTGGGAGCAGCGATCACTTAGCGTTGGACCAGCGCGTCTGTAACGTCCTGAAGGTCAGATGAACGCGCGGTGGAAAACTCAGGTTAAGAGCTTTTTAAAGTCAAGCTGCAATTAAGACATGGCTTTTATCCAGAGTCTAGGTCTCACCGGAGCAGGGTTTAAAAGCGATTTCTCCGAGATTTTAGCCCACACGCACCCAAACTGTCTGCGCACGGTTTATGAGGAAATCTATAGATGATTTACCTGCCTCTCAGACATTTCACCTCGCATGCATGAACCAATCACTGCAGCGTTCTCCGGAATATGATAATGCTCGAGGCTGAGTGCTAAGTGATGTTTGGACCTCGGAGACACAGAAGCATTAAAAAGAGTTGGATCGATACTTCAGGGATGCCAGGCTGCATTACGGTTTGACAGGAGGCACAGGAAGCAGCTTATAAGAACTCTGCCTTTTCTTGGGTGTAAGAGCCGGGCCTATAGATCTATGCGGTTTATGAGTTAGGTAAACTTTATTGTTTCTGAGCGGGACGGTCCTGTCCTGGAATTGAACTCTGGTGTGTGGTGTTGGCAACATGATAATCAGAGGGAAATACAGTACTTCACAGTGAGCTTTATTGAAAACTACCACATGTACAGCACATACAGAGAGGTAAAACTGCATTAACCTCTTAACTCCCACTTGAACATGTTTTCTCCTGTTTTCCAAGTTCTCCAAATCTAAAAGCTTCTTCAAAACAGCGATAAAAAATGAGATGAAAATGACGATGAAAACGCAACAAAAAAGCGATAAAAACTCAACAATAAAGTGCTAAAAATCCAGTAAAAAGACAAAACAACCGCAAAAAAGACAAAAAACAGCAAAAAAATGACAAAAATCCAGCAAAAAAGTGACAAAAATCCAGCAATAAAAGACTAAAATCCAGCAAAAAAAAAAAATCCAGCAGAAAAAAGACAAAAATCCAGCAGAAAAAAGACACAAATTCAGCTAAAAATGACAAAAAAATGGAAAAAAATATCCAGCAGAAAAAAGACAAAAATCCAGCAAAAAATGACAAAAATCCAGCAGAAAAATGACAAAAATCCAGCAAAATTGAATAAAATAAAATAAAATAAAAAATCCAGCAGGAAAAAGACGAAAATCCAGCAGAAAAAGGACAAATATCCAGCAAAAAATGACAAAAATCCAGCAAAAAAAGTGACAAAAATCCAGCAATAAAAGACAAAAATCCAGCAAAAAATGAAAAAAAAAATCCAGCAAAAAAAAAAGAAAAATCCAGCAAAAAAATGAAAAAAATCCTACAGAAAAAAGACAAAAATCCAGCAAAAAAAAGACAAAAATCCAGCAAAAAAAAAAGAAAAATCCAGCAAAAAAAAGACAGTAATCCGGCAGAAAAAATACAAAAATCCAGCAAAAAGTGACAATAATCCAGAAAAAAAAAGACAAAAAATCCAGCAAAAAATCAATAAAAAAGTGACAAAAACATGTAAGGGAAATAAAATGTAACGACAATGGCAAAGAGGAGAGAATGGATTTGGTTTTGGCGGGTGGTAAGAGGTTAACTCTCAAACATACTGTTGGTAGAGCATTATAAACATTTGTACTTGTTAACAGTATTTTTTATATAACAGACAAAGGAATTAAATTCAAAGACTCATGGGAGGTATGATGACACAGCAGTCAGTGTTCTCACCTCACAGTAAGAATAATTTAACCCTGGGATGAATGTGTGAATGCCTGATCGTGTCTCTGTAGATTTGTTCCGGGTGCTCATCTACAATAGGTTCCGCTCCTGAGCCAGGACTCCACTGGAAAAGAGATTCTCAAATCTCAGTGGGAGCTTCCTGGTTCAATAAAGTCCAAATCAATAAAAAATAATCACATCACATTCTGGTCAGTATAGGGCTGGGCACTTATTCGAAATGTAATCAAAATCACAGTCTCTACTTTGGTCAATCTCAATAATCGTCATGGAACTTTATAATCGACAGGTTTACAGCCATTTCTTTGGCACAAATTGTATAGTCTGAGAGTTTGGACGAGACAATTGAAGATGAAAGCATTTGTTTTTGTTTGAGCTGAGGCTTGAATAAAAGATGTCTCTAATTTTATGAATCAGCAAAATGTATTTAATTTATTATGATTATTTTTTTTCCTTAAAGGAGCTATACCTGATTGTACAAAGAAACAGGGTCACTCAAATTTCAAATTGCTATTTTCTGGTCCAAACTCATCTCAAACTTTCCTAATGCATTTACAACATTAAAATTCGTCACAGGGACTGAGTTTAAACCAGGTTTCACAACTTTCAGGAGGAAAACTGTCACTTCACTGTAAAAAAATGCCTACGAGCCTGACATTTTATGACTGTTTAAAAGGCTTTAAAACCAGTGTTTTTTGGATAAATGTCTGCTTTTAGCATACACTTAAGGACAACACTAATTTTATTCCAATAACAGAAAATAAAAAAATCTTGGATAACTCCTTTAATCCCCCAGCCTAGATCAGTATAATCTTTGCACAATAGTCCCACTAGTTTTGGGGCTTTTTTTGTTGTTGTTATTTTCAACCTATTTCTATCTAGAAATTGTGGCTCAGGTGATAAAATCATTTGTCCAGAAAGGTGGTGTTTAGTCAGAGGGATTGTTTGGCTGTTTCCCTACTGAGATATGTTATATGAGCTTAGACGAGTTGATCCGTACCTGTCTGGTCTTTGTGCCCACGGAAAAGCTTTAGTCGCTTCTAACTTCACCCCGTTTGGAGCCATAGGAATACATTGGGAGAGGCTAAATGCTAACAACATCTTTGGTCGTTCTGCGTGACTGAGGGCACGCACAAAGACCAGACAGGTACGCATCACCTCGTCTAAGTTCAGGTAAGAACATATCTCAGTATGTTAAAACGATGGCCTGTTCCTTTAAGATTTCATGTAGTGTTGTCAGGATTAAGAATTGCATAACGTTGCCAAAGGAAGAGTCCCAAAAGAACCAGGTGGCACTGTTCGCATGGAAATCTGCTGGTTCGTTTGTTTAGGAACTCTTTTGTAATTATAATGACTTATAATGAGACACAGAGGGGTAAAAGTCTGATAAAGTATACACATTTATATATAGACACTTTCTTTTTTAATTTCAGTAATTGTAAATAATCGTTAAAGTGCAATATTTTTACTCTCAATAATCGTGACTGAAACATTTATAATCATGACATCATCTGTTTCCCATTTTATTTGTGTCCGCATTGTAATTGACAAACATAACTTTCATAACTATTCATTTTATCTTCACTATAGTGTTATTAGTGTTGTAGTGGACCAGTGTTTTTAGTGAGAGAGGCTCATGGTCAAACTGTGGAAAAATGTCCAAAGCAAACGAGCGTTGCTCCCTCATTGTATCAGATCTCAGAGCAGATATTTTTAGAAACCGGCCTCGGATGGCCAGGCCTATCGCCCTCTAATCACGAAATTCGATCTGATAAAAGACAATTAACCAAATCTGAGTGGAACGAGCGAGCCGCTAATCCATTATCCATTATTCTCCTCCAGTTCCTCTTAAAAGATTTGTGATCCGGGCTTTCTTTTACGGTCCAGTTCATTTTTTTATATTCATGTCAGGCCGCAGGCAGACAGATGAAGTAGTCTCCCAACATCTTTTTTTTTTTTCTTTTCTTGCTGCCCTTTCTGGCTACAAGCACCAAAATGACACAGCGTTTAGCTCTGGCTCCGGTTCAAAGACGCCTTTTCAAAAACCGAACTCAAGGAGAAATATAATAAATGCCCATTGCAGATTGTTGGACCACAGTCAGGACAAATTCTTAGCATACTATACCAATCCCTTTGCCTCTGTGTGGATTTGTAGCTATAATATTACACAAATGATACCAGTCAAATCAGCAGTACATGGTCAGGATTATGTTGTGCTGTGGTTTGCCTTCTCAAATGTCATGTCCCGTTGCCCTTCACAAATATACTGTAAAATTCAGTCATCAACATGGAATTTACAGGAAGTGACTGGATTTTACCAATCAACAAACTGAAAGGACACAACTTTAATTCCATCTCTCTCATGTTGCTCTGGACATAATATGTGGCTTGAATATTGTGACCTTTTGTCTTCATTCCAAAATACATGATGCAAGTTATGTTCTGTGCTGTATGCAATACTTCTAAGTGGTATGAGAAAGCATAATGTGACCTCTTGTTTAGAAAGCATTACTGGCAACATTGGCGCAAATCCATTAAGTCCCTGCCAGCATCTGCAACCTATGGTTTTAGAGCCACACGCTGCTCTTTTATTTGTCTATTTAGTGAATCTGTGAAAGTTCTGCTTTGGACAAGTTTAAGTCCTGGAGTCAGTCCTCATTTAGACTTTGTTTAGTGCTGGTTTAGTTTAAGTTCAGCCCTCACATTCACAGCAAACAAATTTCAGAAAATTGGTTGTGGCTCATTACAGAAGCAAATAGTATTTTGGGAAGAAGGCAAGGCAAGGCAAGGCAAGTTTATTTGTAGAGCACAATTCATACACAAGGCAATTCAAAGTGCTTCACAGTTGAAAACAAATAGAATCAATAAAAACATCAACATAAAATTAATCAATTACAGTAAAAGGCAAGAGTGCAGATAAAATACTTTCAGTCATATTCATCGGTAAAAAGAACTGTTTTCAGCCTGGATTTGAACATTGTCAGAGTTGAAGCCTGTCTCACATCCTCATGAAGACTGTTCCAGATTTTAGCTGCATGAAACTGAAACGCAGCCTCACCGTGTTTATTATTGACTCTGGGAACCACCAGGAGGCCCCTCCCTGAAGTTCTCAGGGCCCGAGATGGTTCATACGGCTCTAACATGTCAGAGATGGACTTTGGAGCTAAACCATGAAGAGACTTGTACATAAGCAGTTTTAAAGTTTATTCTCTGAGTGACAGGAAGCCAGTGCAGAGACCGGAGCACTGGACTAATATGGTCGTATTTCCTGGTTCTTGTCAGGACTCGAGCAGCAGCGTTCTGGATGTTCTGCAGCTCTGATAGCTCGTTTAGAGAGGCCAGTGAGCAGCCGTTACAGTAGTCTAACCTGCTGGAGACAAATGCCTGGATAAGTCTCTCTAAGTCTGTTTTTGACACTATTCCTCTGATCTTAGCAATGTTTTTTCAGATGGTAAAAAGCTGCTGATGTTTTTGCTTTGATGTGGCTGAATTGTCTCCTCTTTCCTCTCCTGAAACCGCCACCTTAACATGGTGGAGGGATCGAGCACCTGAATGATCCTGGGGGCTCTGTTGTCGGGGGCTTCGTGCCCCTGGTAGGGTCTCCCAGGGCAAACAGGTCCTAGGTGACTGGTCAGACAAAGAGTAGTTCAGAAGCCCCTTATGAGAGACCAACAGGCCCTTTTTGAATCATGTGGCCGTCCTTCTGTGGACACACCACCTGCAGGAGGAGCCATAAGGGGCTGGTGTAATGTGATATGGGCAGCTCCAACAGCTGCCCCCACAACCTGGACATGGAAAAGTGGAAGAAAATGGATTTATGGATGGATTGATGAATGTCTCCTCCTTCTCTGGAGTCTAAAACTAAAATGAGTCAGTTACATACAGTATTTAGATCCCCACTTACAGCCTACAGTGATATTAATGTAAAATAGTCTGCCCTGTTTGAGTCATGTTCGAGTAACCAGTAAAATTCTAATACAATTTGTTTGAGCATATCACATATTCCTAAACCTCTTACCTTAAAGGAACAGGCCATCGTTTTTCCATACTGAGATATTTTCTGACCTGAACTTCGACGAGTTGATGCGTACCTGTCTGGTCTTTGTGCCCGTGGAAGAGCTTGGTCACTTCTAACTTCACCCCCATTTGGAGCTATAAGAATATACTGGGAGAGGCCAAATGCTAACAACATCTTTGGGTGCTGTGCGTGACTGAGGGTACACACAAAGACCAGGTACGCATCAACTCGTCTAAGCTCAGGTAAGAACATATCTCAGTATGTAAAAACGGCAACCTGTTCCTTTAACTGAGCGTAATTTCTCCAGTTCAGCTTTACCCAAATCGCAAAGCTTCCCGACTGGAGTTTACAGCTTATAGGCCAGTGCAATGCCTCATGAAAGCTAAGACCGACAAATCTGATCTTAACTTTTTTTTTCAAGTTGTTGCCACATTTTTTAAGCATTTTCAAGTTTTTTTCCGTCTCGGGTTTTGTTGTGTTTTTGTCGCTCTTTTGTTGCTTCTTTGTGGCTTTCTTGTCACTTATTTGTTTTTCATTTTCCTCCCTTTTTTTTGTCGCTCTTTTTGTTGCGTTGCCCGGCACATTTTCATCTCTATTTTGACGCTGTTTTCAAGAAGCTTTCAGATTTGGGCAATACCAAACTGGAGAAAATGTGCTTGGGTCCGGTGAGAGTTAAGAGGTTAAAGCCCTACGAGGAGATTGTTGTTGTGATATTGTGTTATACAAAATTAATGTGGCTGACGGCATTCAGTGTGAAAAACTGCCATTGCCTTGAGTGACGGGCAAAGAGGCCACGTCAATGAACACAAGTGCTGAGCGAAACAGCAACAGATCGAACAGTCGAAGTCACATTAAGAACGAAGAATGCTTAGTGTAATGTTCACATTTTAGGTGTGTCCAAGAATCACAAACTACTCGATATTCAACCATTTCAACCCTCATGTGTGTATGAGAGAGTTTATCCTCTGTTCATTGTTTTCAGTAGTATTTGTGTGACATTGCATTTCGATAAGGACATCGGCAGCATCCTTCTTGCGTTCCTGTCACTTCCTGAATGTTTCTTATCTTACAGGATAGATCATGAACAAAAACATTATCTATAGGAAGTTGAAAGTCTTACAGTATGGGAATCGTATGTCCTCGACGTAAAGATACCAGTGTCTCGAAGCAGAACGGATAGATTTATTTTGGCGGTGTCTGTCTGTGGGAAAAGCGGCCAGAGGTGCGCAGTTCGGAGTATAGTTGACAGAGTGCACTCGAGTTCCCAGAGGAGCGGGCACTGATGCGTCCGGTTACACTCAAACGCAGCGTGAAAAACAAACCTGCTGATGCCTCTGTCACATGTCTCTGTGGACACACGGGAACATGGAGGTTCAGGCTGAGGACTTGGCCGAGCAGCTGTCACTCATTCATTTTGGATTGAACTGCGGCGCCCTTCGCTAATGGGCCCCGTGTTCTGCTAAACGAATGGCTTTGAGCTATGAAAAACACGCCCGCACCCACCTGCTGATATCTCGAGGTGGTGTTCTCTGTGTTTTTACAGTCCGGACAGCCTCGTTTGGCTCAGTCAGGTCATTACAGCACTCAAATAGCCTTCCTCGCTTTGGATCATTGCAGAAATCCATCAAAGGAAGTAAAGAACTGGATGGCACTTAACTTTTTACCCATTTAAATGACATAAATTACTGAAATCGTTATATTATATTGTATCTTCTTATCCCAGCACTGAATTCTCTCCTTATTGTCGCCCTGTTGTGGAGAGTCTTGTGTCTTTATTGACAATATTTTTAAAGGGGGGGTATTATGCAAAATCGACTTTTTCAATGCCTGAAGTGATGCCTTGGCACGTTCACGTATTTTTGAGTAATCTGTAAAAACTCTGATGGCGGCCATTTTAGGGATAGGTTTGCCTGAGTCCTCCTAGGAACGCCCCCACCTCCTGGAGACGCCTCCGAGCTTTCGTCACCAGCCGAGTAACCAACCACTGCTCCTCAGCAGAACCCCCTCCCCACTGATGCCACAGACAGCGAGTGGAGGGGGCGTGTCTGAAAGGGTCAGAGGTTCTTAAAGAGACAGAGGCCTATTTCAAGACATTCACTACAGCTATTTTGAGAGAGCAATTTTATACAAGGCAGTTATTCTAATTTACTGCATTTACAGACCAACGGAAGGTTTCGTCATCATTGTAGTGTGATATAGACTGGTGATTGAAAAAAGCATAATACCCCCTCTTTAAGTTGGAGAAACAAATTAGCTCAGTGATGAAGATGAGCTGTTTAAGCAAGGTCAAGCCATACCTGCCCCTAAACCGAATGGAACAAGTAGTCCATGCATTTATAAACTCTCATTTGAACTACTGTTACTGTCTGTGCTATGGCCTTGCTCAGTCTTCGTTGGTCCAAAACGCAGCTGCACGTCTTCTCACAGGGGCCAGACGCAGACATCACATCACCCCGGTGCTTTAGTCTCTGCACTGGTTTCCTTGTTGTATGTTTTTAGGTCTCTTAACAATCAAGCATCTTTCTATTTATCTGAAATGCTGACTTTGTCCACTCCGGCCAGAGTGCTCAGGTCCTCTGACAAGCTGCTCTAAGACTGTCCCAGATCTAAATTAAAAACTAAAGGAGATGAAGCTTTTGCAGTCGTTAAAGGTGCATTATGCAAGTTTTTATGTGGAATAAAAGGTGATATTTCTGTATTTGTAGTGACTCAGCGGCTGTATGAGTCGTCAGCATGGAGCCTTTCCTTTCCATCACTCAAGGACGCTCCAGGACCAATTGTTTGGAAGGTTTTCACTGCTGACCATAAACTTACAAAACATTTTATCCTTGAGAGCTGTAGAGGCCTCTGTGAACGAAAGTTAAAGTGCCATGCTGACCACTCATACAGCTGCTGGGTCACTACAAGGTCAAATACGCACAACTTTTTTCATATTAAAAGTTGCATAATGCACCTTTAAACATTAGAGCGGCTGCTTCAGAGGAGAGTTTTAAGTCGCATTTTTGTAACATTAAGTGGTTTACATTTTTGGATTTTCTATTTTGGGGAAGTTTATCTGTTTGTAAATGTGCTACGTTAGCCACATAGCATAATTGCCTAAGTCATTTTGTATTGTTAAAATGGCAATATGAGAAAAACAATGTGTTTCCTATAAAACGTCTTTTTACATGTTTTCCAAAATCAAAACAAAAATGAGTTAGGCAATTATGCTATATGGCTAACGAAATAATAAATAAACTTGACCTCGACCTTGGCCTTTACCTTCATCACAAAGAAGATCACTCTCCTCTTACAAATAACTCTAGACATTTTGTGTGTTCGAGAATAATGGCTGATGCCTGTTTATCTTGATTCTTTACAAAGCATTGAATTGAAAAACTGAATTGCTGAGAAAATTAGAAGTTTGAGTTACATAACACGCAAACACAGAACCCACAAAGTGCTTTTATTCTCATATTCTCCGCCGCAAAAAGGATTCTCAACCACTGTATTCTGTTGCTTTAGTTTCGTTCTGCCTTTCAGCTTTCATTTCCGACTCTTATTACTCTGCATAAATGATCCACAGTCTCTCGATGTAGTTGGATGTTATGTGAGGTTGTAGATTCGTCAGTGCACAGCTGTACCGTAAACATCAGCAGACATTACACGCTGGTCTGTGTCGATAATGAATTAGAACGTAACACATTCCTTCTCCGGATAAATAAGAGCTCGGCCAAGGTGTATAAAAAGCAACGTACAAAATGTAGCTTCCAATTTGCAATGCATTTGACTGTAACTGTTTTTATATGTGTGCAAACATCTGTGGGGTATTCCCGGCATTGACCTTATGTAACAATGTTGCCTAGTGTCTTTATGGAGCGGGGCATTTAAAGGACAAACTGCCTGGGGCTTTTAGATTGATTATGTTGTGCCACAGCTGTTTATAGGTGAGGTCTGAGGACTGTCTGAGTAATCACAAAGAGTGCATTTCTGTAATGCTGAGTGGAGGCTTCTTAAAGCTATGATAGGCTGTCAGAGAGTTTGATCAGTTTCGGTGTTTCGCGAGAAGAGGCCGCTTTATTGCGGTAGAACTGGAAGCACATTGTTTATGAGAATGTTTTACGCACACAGAGCAGCAGCTTCACCTAAGATGGCGTTTTGTACAGCGATTGTTCAGCAGCAAGAAAACTGTAGCAAAACCTTGAACCATCTTCCTTTCATACAGGGCTTTGCTAAAAGAAATTCACTTGTTTCAGCAGTGTATCACTATGGAAGAAAACCGCCTAAACAAATTACTGCACGGATTAAATTTAAAAGTATGTAGCTGCCCACTCTTTGCACTTTGAGGAGGTATTTTTCGCCATAATTAAATCAACTATGAACTTGTTACGCAGCAGTGAACCGAGTTGTGTGTCCTTTCGATCACTTTTTGCGCATTTGCTGAATTCAAGTTTAACCAGATTAAGAGTTCATGCTTCCGAACATGACCCTGAAAGTTCCTAGACTTCCTGAATGTTTTCTGCATACCAGTAATAAAGGTAATAAAGGCGCAAATTACAAGTTTGTGTGTCCGAGTGTAGGACAGTGTTTTAGTACAGGGTTTCCATGGGACGTGGAATAGCATTACAAGTCATTAAATTGGATTTAAAGGGATATTTCAGGATTTTTGACATAAGGCCTCATTTCCTCGTTATCCAGAGTGTTGCTGATTTCTGGAGATATTTTCTTTTGTAATTCATGCAGTTCTTATATTTGAAGAGTTTTGTAGCGCTAGGCTAATGCAAGGCTAATGCATTTCTATGGTATCAGCTACACTGCATTAAAAAGAATCTGACCCGCTCCACAGAGCACCTGAGGCAAATCACTTATAACACCAGACTAACCTTGCATCACACGAATGATCGCATTTTGAGGGACTATTTTCTAGCAGATCACTCCGCCGCTGCGTAGCTTATACCAGTGTTTCCCAACCAGGGGTACGGGGCCCCTTGGGGGTACTTGAGCACTTAGCAGGGGGTACTTGGAATTATTTCAGATAAAAAAAAGTGAAGAATTTCAATATGAATTTCAAAGGAAAGTTAGTTTTAATTATGTTTTTCAGTGAATGTTTTGATTTTGAGAGTATTTGAGAGTAAAGTCATTGACCAGCCTCAGACCAGTTTGGACTTTCTGCATGATAGACAGTTAGAGAGGACGGCACGAAGCATCGCAAAAGACTCAAAAGGCATCCTTTGCACTCAGAGTTTCGATTGCTTCCGTCTGGGCGGCGGTTTTTGATGCCAATGAGCCACACAAACCGTTTTAAGAAAAGCTTTGTTCCCGCTGCCCTTTCCTTTATGAACAAGTCGGGATCAAATTGCCCCTGACACTGGTTTTTTATCTTTGTTACTGTCAAGTGGCTTAAATTTCAGTTGTTTTTGTACCAAAGGCACATCCTGTTAGTATGTGGAGCACTTACAAGTTTTATATTTTATATGTGTGATGTTTTATCTTTGTATAATGTGTTTTAATGTGTCGACTAGTTCTCAGAATTGCAAAACGAATTTACCCACGGGTACAAATAAATTAACCTAACCTAACCTAACCTAACCTTTTAGCTTAATTTTGAACACAACACACTGTTAAATACTGTATAATTTTAATTTAGTTGGTCACTATGTAATAATATTGGCAAAATTCTCAAGGTAGGGGGTACTCAGAGTAATGGTAATGGTAAATGGTCTCAACTTATATAGCGCTTTTCCACCTACATTAGGCACTCAAAGCGCTTTACAGCAAGGATCCACTCACCCATTCATACTCCAATGTACGCAGACACTGGGGGCAATGTGGGTGAAGTGCCCAAGGACACAACGACAATGTGCACTTTCAGGAGGTGGGATTCGAACCCCCGACCTTCCAATCATGAGACGACCCACTCTACCATCTGCGCCACTGTCGCCCCAGTATAAATCCACGACTCAAGGGGTACGTACGCGAGGCAAAAAGGGTTGGAAACCACTGGCTTATACAACCACGAAGCTGATGCTGCTCAAATATATAATATAAATTATTTTAAATGCAAAATGTTTAAAATTACTCTATGGACGCAGACATTTATATGGTTCGTCTGGTGTTATAAGTGATTTGCCTCAGGTGCACTGTGGAGCGGGTCAGACTGTTTTTAATGCAGGCTAGCTGATACCATAGAAATGCGTAACTCTCCAAACAGAAGAACTGCATAAATTACAAAAATAATATCTCCAGAAATCAGCAACACTCTGGATAAAGGACATGAGGCCCTATGTCAAAAATCATGAAATATCCCTTTAAGCTGGCATTAAAATTAACAAAAATGTATCTTTTCCTTAGAGACAGAACTATTTTTACTGCATGCATTTGTCAAAAACAAAAACTACGGTCTAAAACTAATTCAGCAGCAGGTCTCTTAAATTTTACACTCAATTTTGCTCCAAAATTTCCTGTTGTGCCCAGTTTGGTTTTGAATATCAACATTTCCCCTCATTCCCCTGTTTGATTGAATGTTTACAAACCTTACAAAATGAAATATGCCAAGATTTTTGCATTTGTGGCATTAAAAATATCATATTGAGCATTAAAATTGGCCTGTAGAAACCCTGTAGTAGGAAACAAGCTTTAACAGTACAGTTTTGCATTTCCTTCCGATATGATCCGGTTCTTGTGGATGCTGCGTGTCGTAACGCTCCTGTCTCGTTTTGTAAACCATGATGATTCGTGCGAGTCGTCCTGTAACTAAAGTCTAATGTAATAGCAGTCTGAAAAGTGTCCCTGTCATGTGACGGCCACATGATGGAGCTGCATGTATGCACCGTACATGTCAGACGTGACTAATGCCTCAGACTTTGTCTCTAATTACCTTTTCATAATTCATTTGGGTCTAATTAGATTGAACTGCGCAGCCATGTTGTTGTGCAGTATGTGCCATCACAGCCAAGTCCCTTTAATCATCATCATCTTCAGTTTGATTGGCCTTTCGTATGGAAAACATTGAAAACCAATTTCGAAGTTAATGGAATAATTATGCCGCCAAAGGAAGACTGGTGACGTGCCCATTCTGTGAGAGCCACTGTAAAAAATAATGTGAAAATGATGAAAAATATGTCAAGGACTTGAGTGTCTTGTCTTTGTGTTTGTTTGTCTTGTCTTTGTCCTGTTTTAGTCTGGAGTTATTGTTCTGTGAAATGTATTGTGCTTTTTATATTGTTTTGTAATTTTTGTTTTGTTTTATTCTGTTTTATGTCTACTTTGACTGTGTCTGTTTCTGTGGTGAATGAATGAATAAAAAAAAAATATAATAATAATAATAATTCTGGAAGAAATAAAAAAATAAAAAAGTAAATATTAGGGCTGGGACAAAACATCGATAATTTATTTATACTTTATACTTTCAGTGTTTGTGTTTGGAAGCATTTTTCTAATCACGCCTTTGTTTTCCAGTGACTGTTGCACTGAACTTTGTTACATTTTTGTTTTAATGCACTTTTCAATCTTAACACTTCATTTAATGTCAAATGGCATTTGGTTCATAAACTTTGGACACATGACTTTTTACACATTTTAAGGTAAAAAATATTACTTACCATAATTACTGTATCACAATACGGATCAGTAAGTATCGAATTGTGACAAGTGGATCATCCCAGCCTAAGTAAATACTAAGTGACATAAAATTGTGAATGTAAATGATAGAAATGGACGTAGATTAATAAATGACAATAAAACCAGGAATGGCTTTGGAAGAAACGCTGTATTCTACTGGCAGAGATTATTTTAATTTAAGGCCAAAGCCACACATTCTTTTGGCAAAACGCCCACTTGGCCTGTGCACTTACAGTATACTTGTTTAATTATGTGACTGGATCTGAAATGAAAGAAAAACTTAGACTTAGACACCATGCACATAAAATATATTGTTTGAAATTGTCAATTGTAATTTCTATGTTCATTTATGAGGCATATTACTATTCTATTATTTCTGATCATGTGGATTATTTGTGTGGGTTTGTCCGGCTTCTCCAGATCTGCAGGGTTTCTTCTTTCTAACCTCTGGACATCAGGAGCAGCTGCTGTAATGCATTACTGGTAGAAAGTACCTCTGCACAACAATTAAATAACACGGCAATTGAAGCATGACTTGGCTGTGATATCGCACAATTACTGGAACATTTTGAAGTGAAATAGAGGGCCTGAACCTACAGATAGAAATCTAGAGCTTTAGATTTGTTTTCAGTTGTTTATTGACTTCCTTACCTTGTGCTGAGACAGAGGAGTGAAACCTTGTGATTGCATTTTATTGGCTAATTTATACATGTGACATAATTGGCAGTTTTATGCAGCTACCCCTTACGTTAACGACTATCACAGCGCAGAATAAGAGACAAAATTGCTAAATCGGTTTCACAGAATTGCAATTGCTTTTTCTTCATTCTGTAACCACTGATTTCTTGGACTAAGGTTTTTGTGTTGGGTTATGTCCAAATGGCCTGGTCACTTGCTTATCCTTATTTCCTCCTCTAGTTATTGCACGCGCGTGGTCCAAGGTCAGAGCCTTTACCAAGAATGACCCTTGCGCATCTGCAGCGCCACCGTCCACCGAGTCCCTGCACTCTCCACCGGGCTCGCAGCCAAGGTAAACAACATACCAGCGGCTAATTTGTTTTAGCTTGAAATCTATCTGTCCCGACACGCCGCTCGGAATCCATTTCTCCACAAATATCTCTCACCGACGATCAATTCTTCACGGTTTCCTCTGGCTCCGAATCCCTTTCACATTCGAGTCACAAGATTGGAAGAATGTACATTTGGGTTTTTTTTTTTTACGCCTTAGTTAGAAAACATGCATTCACACAGTTTCATGCACTGTTACACAGTATTGAGCAGCTGTAGTGAGTCCCCTGCTCCACTAGGGGCACAGTTGAGCCAATTATTATACAGTAAATTAACAATTCAATTTGGTAAAACCTATATTTGACAGTAATTATGACTTATATAAAGTGGTCTGTGATTAGGGCTGTACTTTTACTTCAGCAGTGCATTGATTTGAATAGAAACCGGGGCTAATTGATCTTCAAATAATGTCTACACAGCAAAAAGAAATTGGGAAATGTTTGGGAATTTGACCCAGATTATATCATTTGTTTTGAGACATTTCTGACTCGTTTCAATACATTTTGTCCTTATTTCAAGTAATTTTCTTTGCCAGTGGGGTAAGAACATTGGTCTTATCTCATTGGCAGTTTTACTTTCTTATTTCAAGCGAGATTTACCTTAGAGCTAGTCGTAAACGTTCCTCAAAAGAGCAAAAGAAACTTTGTCAGATCAGGGGAAAAGTCTAAATGAGTGAAAACTGCTTAAAACAAGAAACATTTCCTCAATTCAAGACATTTAAGCCAATGCTTGATATTTACTTTTTGCAGTGTACATCAGAGGTTCCCAAACTGTTCAGGCCACAACCCCCAAAATCACTCAACACTCAACTCAGGACCCCCTTCTGTAAAATGTAATTGCCATTTATAATAATTCAAGGTGCAAAACTTTTAAAATGTGGTTTGAGGATGTTAGTTTGAATATTTGGCCTAATTTCACTAAAATATGCTGTTGGAAATGTAAAAAATATTGTCTCAAAATCATCTCGTGACCCCCACTTCAGTGTCCCATAACCCCCACCAGAGGTACAGGGACACTTGGTAGCTCTTGGAACTATTTTAGATCAAGAAAACAAAACTTTTTTTTAAAAACTGAGTTGTATTTCAACATTAAAGGTGCATTTTGCAACTTTTTATGTGGAAAAAAGTTGATATTTGAGCATGTTTAACCTTGTAGTGAGTGACCTAGGGGTTGTATGAGTGTACTTTGGATCATGATGGTCTCTCAGAAGCTCCAGGATCAATTGTTTGGAAGGTTTTCACTGCTGACGGACTCTCTCACCAGAAAACCTACAAAACAATTGATCCTGGAGCTTCTGAGAGACCATCATGATCCAAAGTACACTCATACAGCCGCTGGGTCACTACAAGGTAGAATATGCACAAATATCAACTTTTTTTCCACATCAAAGTTCCATAATGCACCTTTAATTTAAAAAAAAAGTACTGTTTGACAATTTGACATCTCCCTTGCAAAAGGGGATTCTCGGAGTATAAACTCAACGGGCACGCAAGACAAAAAAACTGAGATACATTGATGCGTTGACGAGTTGATGCCTACCTGTCTGGTCTTTGTGCCCGTGGAAGAGCTTGGTCGCTTCTAACTTCACCCTGTTTGGAGCTATAGGAATACACTGGGAGAGGCCAAATGCTAACAACATCCTTGGTCGTTTTGCATGACTGAGGGCACACAGTCCGTCCATGCTGTGATATGTTCTTACCTGAGCTTAGATGAGTTGATACGTACCTGTCTAGTCTTTGTGCCCGTGGAAGAGCGTGGTAGCTTCGAATCTCACCCACGTTTGGAGCTATAGGAATACATTGGGAGAGGCCAAATGCTATAAACATCTTTAGTTGGTTTGCATGACACGCACAAAGACCAGACAGTAAGTAAGTAAGTAAGTAATGTTTATTTATATAGCACCTTTCACAGACAAAAGTCACAAAGTGCTTCACAAAAATACTAAATAGAAATACAAAGTACATTTACATTTACAGTCACAAAAAACAGGTACGTATCTAAGCTCAGGTAAGAACATATCTCAGTATGGAAAAATGGTGGCCTGTTCCTTTAAGAACAACTGATCTATACACTACAGGACCACAAGGAGTTCTTGACCAGCTCCAAGACAATCGATCTAAACCAAGAACAACCCAGTTCTTTTTTTGTCTTTTCTGCCAATGTCAATAAGTCGCTTAAACATATTCATGTAGAATTGTGCAATTTCCAGATGTTCCTTCATGATGCTGTCGTGTGTAGTGGACTTGACTGGTTGCATAACAGCACTTTGGTCGACGTTGTTTATTTCAAAGTGCTTTATAGCTAAAGTTGGATTGGTATTGGCACTTGAGCACTTTAGAGTCCAGTGTCCTTGAGGAGCTGGGGTTTGTAGACGGACGCAGAGAGAGGAAATTGTAAATGTTTTAAAATTCTATTCTTCTTCCAAGACAAACATCCAAAGAGTCATAAATTTACAACAACGAAAAACCCAGTATTCGATTTTGATATGAAATAATCCTCAGTGCCCCCTGCGAACTGGTGGCGCACCGCAGATTGAGAACCCCCCGTTCTGCAGGACACCGTTGGCCGCAGTTGTCGATCACCTGCTCCGTGAGCGCGGCGTCCGTCCCATTGTGGAGCGGCGGTGTTTGTGGAGATGGTGCTGACTCAGGATGTCAGAGCGGAGCCTTCGCGCCGCAGTGAGTGGTGTCTGCAGTAACACTAGACCCTGTAATACACCGCAGCCCTGCTCCTCCATTATACAAACATACACACGCACGGATACTGTACATGTACACGCTGATGCACTGGGCAGCAACATGCACGGGAAGCAAATGGATGTTGTGCTTATGGGGCACTGATGAGGCGTAAGACATCATTTTTATAAATCTCATGTGGAGAAATTCACTTGTTGAGGCCGCTTTAACCCATGGTGCAGTGTAGAGTGCCAGAAACAGGTTCATGAGATCAAATACAGAGATATAGTAGTTAAAGCCACACTGCGGAACATTCCAGGTTATATGTAGAATGTAGATAGATAGATAGATAGATAGATAGATAGATAGATAGATAGATAGATAGATAGATAGATAGATAGATAGATAGATAGATAGATAGATAGATAGATAGATAGATAGATACTTTATTGATCCGAGGGGCCTTGAACACATCACACGACATCATGATCTGGTGCTGTCCCGCTCCCAGCGAAGTTACAGATCTGAGAAGCACTTATATTTTATTCCATTGAGTCAAATGTTACCTCGTGTGGCTTTAAAAATTGGGCTATTTACTAGAAATAAAAATATGACTTAATACTAATAGCACAAATTGAATTCGTGAAGATTTCTTGTGACAAAAAGGAATAAAAATACCATATCATTCATTTTTCCCCCTTTAAGTGGAACATTATTACATTCTCAAAAGAAAAACAGTCAGTTTTAGTTCTTGATCTAATTTATGTTTTCAGGAAAGAAAGACATTAGCTATGGATTAGCAGTATTACCTGCCACCATCGCAGAAAAACACTACAGGCTTAAAATGTAATAATTCAATGTTATATAACGTCATGATCGACTGAGAGGAAGCCACGCCCTAAACCCAGCACCTTGTAACACAACCTCATTCACCTCTGCGTCACTTCAGGACACTCTCATGGATGGAGGAATAAACTAGTTTCAGTAAGAAGATACGATTCAAAATGGACTAAAAAGTCAAAGTTATGTGCTGTTTACGTGACAGCATTTTTATGATATCTTTAGAGTTTTACTGGCCCATGTTCATTTTTGTTTTATCCGGGAGATATAAACAATGTGTTTAGTGTTAGCATTTTCTTTCATTTTTATATAATTACAGTAATAAAGTCACATTTTACTGATTTTAATTGCATATTGATTCAAATACAAATAAATACAAATAAAAACAAATGGAAAACAATAAACATATATGGTGCAAAGCAGAAAAGCTTTTTGGTGGAACCCAGCAAATCTTTACATGGACGTATCCATGTATATGTACATAAATAAATTTAAAAAAATACAGATATGGACAAAAAATAAAGCTGCAAACCTGGACTTTTGGGATAAATCCTTAAACCTGACTGTTATTTTTACTCTCAGCTTTCACCAATCATAATTTCCTCTGGACTTTTCCTAAATGTATTGAAAGATTTCTCTTCAAGCTCTGTTCATAAGGCAGATACACAGAAATCCTCGACTATTGGAGGAATCTGCTCTGGCTCGTAGTTTGAATTGGGACGGCTTTGCTGCGGAGGAGACGAGTGTTTTATCGGGGCATGGCCCTGTGGCACTGCAGATGTGTCTGCTGCAGAGGAGGCTCTGAAACCTGAGCCTAATACTTTCCATCGCTGTCATAGTTTCCACAGCCTCTTCTCATTCCTCACGTTTAAAAGTCTGCAGACACGCTGGCTGTTTACTCTGGAGCCGTAGTCTGTGTTTCTCCATTCTGCCGCTGATATTGATGCACCAACAACAAGTAAAAGTTGTTAATTTGATTTTGCAGTGTCACGCTCTGCTCTACGTGTCCTTCGGTCATGTAGCCACCAGAGGGAGCTATAGACCTGCGTTTGAGTCCACAGGAAAGTTGCGAAACCAGATTTTTTTTTTTTATTCCTGGTGATTTTCACTTTAATTCAATAACATACCTCACTTTCTCACAGTTTGGTAAGAAATAGTGATGCTATTCAAATCACAGGATGAATTATCACAACACTTTAATGGGAGTGTGAATGAGAAATTACAGCAAAGCCACTCAATTGAACATGTTCACAAATATATAATAAGCCGCCTGTCTGTTTATGTATTTGTATCATAAAGTACTCACCATTATATCAGCAGCCATACTTCTGAAGCTGTACCATTTTACAAGCATTATTGTAGTATTTTTAGGTGTGCAACTGCTGCCAATCTAAATTTGACATTTATGTTGAGGTTGTGAACCTTATATCCTTGAAACCCCATTGGAGTCAGACCGATCCCCCCCCACCCCAGTACAAAAGCAGAGCCTCCACAAATGCATCCAAACCTAAAAGTCACCCCTACGCCATGTGAAGCGCTTTGGGTGACTGGTGAAAAGCATTACACAAATAAGCAATTTTATTGAAATACGAGAAATAAACAGAAAAGTGATCGTTTTCCGCTTTCAGTCATGTGGAATGATTTCTTTTTGCTTAAATAATGTCTATAATGACCTGACCGTGTGATTAGACAAGGCTGATGGGACCCCTGTGATCTCAGGCGGCCCCCGAGGGTTCCCGCTCCCCCCCCCCCAAGTTTGGAACCACTGACTTTGAAGAATAGCTGGCTGTGATTGTCTCTCTACCATTGTTTTTGCGCTCATTGTTGCCATACTTTGCTGAGAGCCCAGATATTCTCAGGAGAAGCGCGTGCATTGTGATCGCATCTCACCGAACGGTCCACGAAGGATCCGATGCTTTTCTTCTTTGGAAACAGGTTCTGTTTTTTAAAGAATAAATAGGCTTTAAAATGGTGCACATAAAAAAAAAAATGGGTGAGGCACGTCATCGGTGGTGACATCTAGTGGGAGACGTGCGTATTGCAGTTTAATTTGCGTAAACTGTAGACGACGTTTAACTGAGACACGTTATATCAGAGAGTTTAGGGTCAAGATTTAGAAGCTGGATTCAAGACTGAAGCACTTGTGGAAGTTTGCTCTCGCTTTGGCTTCTGGAAGCTAGTTGAAGCTCGGTTTGAAATGTTTTAATGGCCACCACTGGCTGCGCTTGTGTCGTCTCTGTGTCCTTGAGCAAGACACTTCAGACAACCCCGCCTGTTTATGAATGCACTAGTGTGATCGTGCAGACGGTGGTGTGGCTCACATGCCTCACAGTAAAAACAAAACATTCGGCTTGAAACTTGCAACAAACCTGATCGGTTATAAAGGGCGTGGGTGGAAATGACGCTCTGTAAAACTGTGTGGTTTGTTATTTTGTGTTTTGAATGCAGTTTAAGCGTAATATTAGAGCGTTCTTCCTAAAAGAACAAGATTACTCTTACTACAAGGACAGTTACATAATCCAGCATGCACCAATGAACCACACTGACACCGGACCAGCTCAGGTATTTCCATTTTTTACTATATTATGAATAAAATCTATAAAATATCTCACAAAAATACAATACATTATTAATATTCGTCTCTTAAAACACCATCCTTCCTGTACATTTATACCTTTGTGCTTTACTTTCAAACAATTATAAATAACACTTTTTCAAAAAAAATTACATGCAAATCTCGTTGAAGTCTTGGGGTTTCAAAAAAGAAAAGAAAAAGAGTGGTTTGAAAATCTTAGTCAGTCAGTCCCTTGTTTCTGTGCAGAGAGGAGCAAAAAAACAAGTTGTTATTGAAGCAAGAGAGCTCCCCGTCCGCCCCGTTCGATTGGTCGCCGGGCAAAAAAAACAAGCTCCACGTCCCGCCCACAGGAACCAGTGACGCAGGCCGTTTCCTCCCACCTCCCCCCACACTGTGCTCCGGCTCTTCTCTCTTCTGCTGCTGCCTCCCCTCCCTTTTTCTGCTAGTCCGCTGTCAGCCTGTCATGATGCATTAAGCTCATAGTGCAGCCAGAGAGAGCAGAGCAGGGAAGGAAGGGAAAGGAAGTCGTGGCTCTCTAGATTTGAGCGCGTTTTTTTACATAAGACCGACGATGGCTGCTGTAGTGCGTTTCACCGAAGAAAAAGAAGAAGCGACATAGAAATATAAAATGGGACAGCTTATGAGAGAGGTTCAGTAGTAAGGCACAGTGTTGTTTGAAGCGAGGGTGGGATTACTAAGCTTTCAAGGAGGTGAAAAGGTTTTTGTAAATGAAATGAATGGCAAGAAACAGGCATAGGCTTTAAACTGCAGAAAGACGGACAAGGCAACCTGCTCTTGTTAGGTTAATTCGACCTGATGAAGTTGAAGCAATATCTCTATTTTCAACGGTTCTTAAATGAATGAATAAGGTTGAGGTTTTGATTTTTTTAGGTCTTGTCTGTAACTGGATGTGACGATAAGGAGAAAAGTGGTCCAGTACAAACAACTACAGTATCGAGTACCGGATCGAACGCCATTTTGTTGGTTAAAAAGGCAACAACGTCCAACAACTATAGCTTAGAATACTTGAATGTGAACAGTAAATTGAGTATTTTACATTTAAAAAAAAAAAAAAAACATTGGCTTGACAGTAGACTAACTAGGAATTCAGTACTTCCACAACACATTTCCAATCTCAAATTGCTTTATCCTTTTTGTAGGATATTGGATGGATTAAAAAAAAAAGAAAGACGGTCACAGAAATAGTCTGATGAAAGTTAACAAGTTGACCCAAGACAGTTTGAAGGCTCAAGAAAACAGCAGATTACAAAGCTGAAATGTGGAGGTAGCACCGGAGTAAAACCACAGGATTTGAAAGTCGGTCGTAGCTTCGTTTGCGCGGCCCCCTGACTCCATGACTTTAACATTACAGACTGACGTTTTTAGGTAGAAAATACATAAATGCTTTTTCCAAGACAAAGGCCATTTAAAAATACATATCAGGCTTGAAAGAAGTTACAATTCTGGAAACGTTGTGTCCTGATTGTTGACTTACAGGCTCCTCCTCAGTCCAAAAAAAAAGCACAGTAAAATACATCTTAAATAGAAGCTGCCGGAGACAACTTGAATGTTATCCTCCCAGTGATTACAAAAAGGTTTCACAACATCACGGCCCAAAATGGCGGCCAGTACATGCAGTCCAAAAGTTCATAAATTAACGTCCCCAAGTGAAAAAAAAAGAAAAAACTGCAGTTTATGGGTGGTTTTCATTCATAAATAAAATAGATATAAATAAAGGCATCCAGTCAGTCCGTGCCATTCTGCGTTTTAGAAAGTCTTTGGTGTGTAGTCCACGAAAACTCCAGGTTTCTCCACCCAAAGTTCGTACGTCCACGGCTTTTCTTAAGAAATGTAAATGCTGACTATCTCCCAATAATAAGGGAAACCGTTACTTACGCCCCCCCCAGGCTGTACGGAGCGTAGTAATCGAAGAAAACTTTCCATTTATCATCAACCAGGGGCTGATTGAAGCAAGACAGGGACTCGGGTTGTGTCTCCAATCGTTAGGTTTAGGCGTGTGCTTCCGCAAATAGTCTTTAAAAAATGGCTTAAAAATTGTTTTGGAAATGTAATGCTCCATCTCATTTCGGACCGAGTTTGGGTTTGTAGTGAACTTGGTGCGAAAAGCTGTCGTATTACAAGTAAAAGTACTAGAGTAACGGAAAAGAGCAACAAACCAACTTATAATCCGTATTAGCAATGCTGAACTGAAACCGCAAAACGTCAACTTGAGCATCTTGTATCTTATTGCACTTAAAAAAATCATTGTAGTGATTGTGGATGAATATGGTCTGTCCTATTCTAATACATAATAAATGAAATGATAATATATTCAGAACCTGCCTAAAAGATCCTTGTTTTGCAGCTTCACTTTGTTACATAATACTCTGCTCTCTCGATTGGCAAGAAAGTAATTGTCACTGGACAGAGTTGCTGGTCTGCTACTTAAGTCTTTAGGAATTCAACATAGTAGTAATATAGCGGCGTATATTTGTAATTTATGTATCTGTCTAACAGTGAGTTTAAGGAGATCTGGCTCATATAATACAAACTTAGATCCTGGGTGATCATGAGAATACTCTAGGGACGGAGGATTGTCACCTTTTTAGGGCATTTCAAATTGGTCCAGCTCGATTTTTTTTGTAGAGAAAACATTACAATTAAAGGATACATTTAGAAGAGGAGCAAAATGTCTAGGGCTAGTTGTGAATACCAGATGGAGCCTTACAAATCCAAAAACATGAACATCTATATTTTACAATACTGGGATTATCAGGACTTGACGAGTATCTCCATAATGTGGTCCAGTTCGTTCAGATCTGAGATACAGGACTGCAGCGCCCCCTGCGGTTTGACTTTGAAGTCGTCGTCCGCCCACAGCGACACGCCGCTTGCCCACGCCGAGGATAAGTCTGATGTTTCGTAC
The DNA here is from genome assembly GCF_951799975.1 of Gobius niger. Classification (NCBI taxonomy): domain Eukaryota; kingdom Metazoa; phylum Chordata; class Actinopteri; order Gobiiformes; family Gobiidae; genus Gobius; species Gobius niger. Next base: position 25,566,739 of record NC_136867.1, read on the forward strand.
ATGGAAGTGTCTATATCCTCAAAGATGTCATCCAGGGCTAGATCGCTGAGGTAGCCCATGGCGTTTACTGCGTCGCTAAATGCGTTGATGGTCGCCGCCGGGAGAGATTTTTGATCCAAATGGCTGTCGTCTTCCTGATGGGACGGTTCGGGAAGCGACGAAAAGCTGTCCATGTCTCCTGATTCCACACAGTTGGGACAGGTGAGCGCCACGTCCTCCTTTATGCTGTCCCTGAGAAGGCAAGACTCATGATGGCCCTGAATGTCCTCCCCTTCGCTTTGCATGTCTTCTTGCAGTTGCCGTAGTGTGTTGATGAGCAGGACGGAGCGCCTCAGGCTGAGCTCCACGCCGGCCTGAAGCTTCTCCAGACACAGCCCCAGCACCAGCTGCCTCTGCTGGGACTTGGACTGAGCCACGACGGGCCCAGCCGCGGAGGGGGCCACAGGGGGCACATTCGGGTGGGGCTTTTCCCCCGTTTCACCGTGGGCAGCATCCTCCAGCTCCTCCAGACAGCTCCACTTCCGCTTCACACCGCGACCCAACATCGGCCTAAACACAGAAACACATTGATGTCAGCCAGGATTCATTGATTTGTTCATCAATGTACAGTATATGACTATATATGTCGCAGTTTGTGATTAATTTCTTTAAAATTAAGCAAATACTGTGGTTATGGTTACTCAGTTCAAGCCTTGGACACTTCCAATACACTTTAAAGGTGCATTATGTAACTTTAATGTGAAAATAAATGTTGATATTTGTGCGTATTTGACCTTGTAGTGACCCACTGACTCTTAGTGGGCAGCATGGCGCCTTTACTTTCCATCATGATGCCTCTACAACGCTCCAGGATCACTTGTTTTGTAGGTTTTCTGGGGAGAGGGTCCGTCAGCAGTGAAAACCTTCCAAACAATTGATCCTGGAGTGTCCGACAGACCACTGTGACGTAAAGTAAAGGCGCCATGCTGACCACTCATGCAGCCATGGGGTCCCTACAAGGTCAATGCACTAGTATCGGATTAATATAACCAGCCACTCACTCACTACATTCATTCTGGCCTGTCTTTAGTGGTAGGGGAAACCGGAGTACCTGGAGGAAACCTACACAAGCACAGGGAGAACATGCACACGACAACAGAAAGGCCCCATTCAGGTGGGAATCGAACCTGGGACCGAGCCACCCAATAACAATAAGTAATAAATTAAAACTTAAACACTAAGAAATTAAACACTTATGGGTATGGAATGTTACTGGATATAGTATAATCTCTAGGGCTGGGACAAAATATCGAATCGGACTTGGATCGCAATACTTTGTGCAATACCAAAAATCGATACTTTAGATATATGTTTGGAGGCATTTTTATCACGTACTCCTTTGTTTTCCAGTAACAGCACTTTTCAATCTAAACACTTCAGTAAATGTCAAATGGCATTTGGTTTATAAAGTTTGGACACATGACCCTTTACACATTTTAAGGTAGACATATCACTTATTATAATTACTGTATCGCAATACGTATCGTATCGGCCCCTGGGTATCGTGATATGTATCGGATCGTGACAAAAGTGGATCGTCCCAGCCCTAATAATCTCTGCAGATGAGCAAACCGCACACAGTCCATTCTTCAATATCGAATTAGTGAACCATTAGTTGAGTAATGTGCTCAATTAAACTGAACAACAAATCACAAACCAAAAGCATTTTAGGTCCAATAATAAAACCTCTCTAAAAGCATCAAAGTGGTGTCAGTCCTGCTCCTGCCATCTCGCTTTGTGGCGTTTTTCCTTCTTACTCAGTTAAACAAGTCCTTGAAATTATAACCAAAGATATCACAAGGACAAAACAACGTGAAGAAAATGTTCGAGCCCAGTGTCACGCTGGACTGGACGACTCCCCCACCGGACAGCGGAGTGTACGTGGAGCGGCGCAGCAGCCTGAATTTGAACATGACTAAAGCACATTCCTCTGCGCCTCCTCTGCTGTGAGTCACCGTGAGCTGGCCTTTACTCATCTGCAGACACTGGGCTGGGCTCCTTACCTGTCTGTTCACCTGCGCTACATCGATACACTTGAACTACCGCCTTCACTTTCAGAATTACAGGGAATTAAAGACTAGGTTGTTTTTTCAGTACTTCCTTAATCAGTTTGACTTGTAGCAGGCAAGGCTAAAATAATGATCTATTTTACTTACTGGCCTATTGAGTTTGGGATTTAATGTTTTAAATTTAAGCATGTGGTGTTTGATTGCAATATACAGTGGGGAAAAAAAGTATTTGGCCAAAATCCAATAGAATGTCTATGTGAAACTGACCAAATACTTTTCTTCCCCACTGTATTACAGCAATAGACGACATGTGAAAGAGGTGCTAGTGGATTTGAAACCACTACTACAAGGACTGACTCAGTACCACAACTACTTTGTGTTTCTTACAGGCTACTCCTGACACAATGGGGAGCAGACTATCCTTATTTAAAATATGACTTATTAGCACTTAAAAACACTGTGCAATGTCTGATAACTTCACCATACTAGCTGGTAATACTTCAAACCCAAGTTACAAGTCAATATAGTGCACAAATATCTTAACTTTTGAAAGTACTTCCACTGATACTAGCACGATTCCTTATTTACCTATTACTAATCACTTACTGTAGTACGTACCGATAACTTACGTCCACTATTTGTAACCAGAAGTGCAATTTATGATCCAAAACCTGTACTTGAGTCTACAGTGCAAAGCAAAACCTGAACACATTTGTCTTTTGGCCAAGCAGCAGCAGCAGCAGTTGCATGCCAGTAGTGCAATAGTCACCTCACTTTGCAGGAGAGCTCTGTCAGACCTTTGCACCAAACTTACACAAATACCAAAACTACAAACTGCCTCCTCTTAACATGAAATTCAACATTCAGACCTGGCTTTTTGTAAGTAGCCGATGTTTTGTTGCAATCCATGCTGCACATAGCTAAGGCTGTGCTGCTAAAGAAGTCTGTTTACAGCTAGTGACATCCCAAAAACAACTTGTAACGTGACTTTGCTGGTTGATTTTCACTTGGAGTAGTCAACAAACCCAGCAAATATTGAAAAAAAAAGAAAAAAAAAGAAACAATTGTAATGCGTAATTACGTTAAGGCTTAAGTACGCACAAGTTAAGTAAAAAATTAGGCCTATCTAAAAAAAAAACAAAAAAAAAACATTGCTTTAAATTCAACACTATTACAGTATCGAAGTAAAAAGTATTCAGTTTCATTTCTCCAATAGGCTACTCACTTGGGTCAGCCTACGATCTTACACACCCCTACTACTCCATAGAACTGTCTGGAAAACGCTTTATAAATTACTACGAGACAACGCAACAGCATTAAAATGTTATAACCCGACTATTACGCGATTATTACGTTATTACGAAGTTGTAGCCCGATTTTCATTGAAGGATACTCTATGTCCGCAGAGGTCCTAAGATCACCCTTTGAGCTTTTTCTGGACTCGGCTGGAAAACGCCACCGCTTCGTATCTGATCAACTTTGAGCAACTTGACGCGGTTTCGTCTCCGCGACGGCGAGCGTGACATTCGCGCGTACCTTACGTGTCCTTGGAAGCCGTCATGAGCTCCGTGGATCGGTCACCGCTGGTTTCGCTTCGCCGCCGCCGCGTTCATGCGCCTGGGGTCGGGGGAATGAGAGGGAGGAATGTACGGTGGGACCGCGGCGAACCCCGAGCGCAGGCTGCGGGAGGAGGGAGCGCGAGGGGGGGGGGGGGGGGGGAGGGGGCGGCACCGGAGCGGCAGACGCGCGGTGATTGGCCGGCGCGGACACCCGTCAAACCCCCCTCCGCCTCCAGCACGGGGCAGCGAATGTGCGGCTTACGAGCGGCAGGAGCCAGGCCCAGCTGCTGCCGCCTTCACGGAAGAACAGAGCACGGAAACACGTGAGCGGCTACAGTGGGAGAAACGTGTGGAAATCATCGGCGATAACGCAGCCTACACTTCAGCGGTTAATGCTGAGTTTGGTTGTAGGAGAGCGTTTCTCATAATGTCCTGGGACAGATCCGTCCCAACCCGGGGCTTCGGGAAATTGAGGTTTCCTGAGGGTTAGGGAAAAGAGGCCCCAATTAGCCTCTTAACCCCCACCTGAACCGAGCACATTTTCTCCGGTTTGAAAACCCAACAAAAGAGCAACAAAAATGTGACAAAACTGTGACAAAAAAGTAACGAAAGTATGATAAAAAAGTGCAAAAAAAATATTGCGGAAAGGTGTTGTAAATGCAACAAAAAATCCACAAAATAGAAGCAGAAAAGTGACAAAAATGTGGCAAAAATGTGACGAAAAAGTGACAAAAATGTGCCGAAAAAGTGAGAAAAATATGACGAAAAAGGGACAAAAATGTGATGAAAAAGTGACAAAAATGTGACGAAAATGTGATGAAAAAGGGAGAAAAATGTGATGAAAAAGTGACAAAAATGTGATGAAAAAGGGAGAAAAATGTGACGAAAAAGTGACAAAAATATGACAAAAAAGGGAGAAAAATGTGACGAATAAGGGAGAAAAATTTGATGAAAAAGGGACAAGAATATGATGAAAAAGGGACAAAAATGTGACAAAAAAGGGAGAAAAATGTGACGAAAAAGTGACAAAAATATGACGAAAAAGGAACAAAAATGTGACGAAAAAGGGAGAAAAATGTGACGAAAAAGGGAGAAAAATGTGACGAAAAAGTGACAAAAAGGGACAAAAATATGACGAAAAAGTGACAAATTTTGTGCCAAAAAGGGACAAAAATATGACGAAATAGTGAGAAAATTATGACGAAAAAGGGAGAAAAATGTGACTAAAAAGGGAGAAAAATGTGACGAAAAAGTGACAAAAATGTGATGAAAAAATGACAAAAATGTGACAAAATAGGGAGAAAAATGTGACAGAAAAGTGACAAATATATGACGAAAAAGTGAGAAAAATATGACAAAAAAGTGCCAAAATTTGTGCCAAAAAAGGGAGAAAAATATGACGAAAAAGTGACAAAAATATGACGAAAAAGGGAGAAGAATATGGCGAAAAAGTGACAAAATTTGTGACGAAAAAGTGACAAAAATATGATGAAAAAGGGACAAAAATATGGCAAATAAAGTTACAAAAATGAAACAAACAAATCCACAGAAAAGCAACAGAAAAGCGATGAAAAAGTGACGAATGTGCGACGAAAGCACACAAAAAAGCTGTGGGAAAAAAATTCTAAAAAGTGACGACAGTGCAGCAACAATGCAAGGAAAAAGATCAGTTTAGATGAGTTTTGTAGGTCTTAGCTTTCAAATGAGGTGTCATGATAGGCTTTTAGATTTGGGTAAAGCTCAACTGGAGAAAATGCACTCGGTTAAGAGGTTTGACTTTACAGATTCACAAGGGTTAATTGCGTTGTCACTGTAATCTTACACACAATATCAACAGAATAAATCTAAAAAATAAGGGAGAAACGAATGAGTAGAGTAATTAGTTGAAAATAAAGCAAAAATAATTAAGAGTTCAGGAAAATAATCATAATCATACATTTTATAACACCCAAGGTCACCTTACATGAGATACAGTGATAAAATCACAACAGGACATAATAAAAGCCCATCAAAGTGAGTAGCTAAGTTAAATAAGTGGGTTTTGAGGTGAGATTTAAAAAGGGTCAGAGTGGTCACTACTATTGCCTCTACTACATCTACTGTTACCATGGAGATCCGCCATGTTTGTGGCTGTTGGCATACATTTTCCATAGACTAACGTTAGCTAAAAACAGTAGCGAAGAAAGAAGCCATGGAACAACTTGGTTAGCTGTTGAGTCACTACTGGTAAAGACATAAACACACTGCGGTGTCCGAGTATTTTAATGTGACCAATAGCTCCAGTATTTTACCTTTTAATATCTCTATTAGTTTATTGCTGTAATTATTTAATCATTTATCATTAAAAAAAAAATCTATTTAATGATTAGTGTGCTAGATTATCATTACCTCTGCACTTAATATAAATGGCTTTCTAAATGACTTTATAGTTAACCCATGAAAGCCAAGCGTACCATTAGTTCAACACATATCGATTAGCAAGAATCTGTTCGCACGCTTTCGAATCTTTGATGCACCGTCAGTCAGTTGGAGCCGATGCTGGTAATCCCCTTGGGCAAGACACCTCACCCAGCACTATAACACAGGTGTATTTGTACTGTATACGTAGCAGCCAGGTTACCCTTTCTTAAAAGCAATGTATGACTTTAATGCATGTCAATTGCTTTTTTGTTTTTATTTTGCAATTTTGCCTTTACACACCCTGTGGATTTCTTGCACATTGGTAATAAACACTTTTTTTTTTTATGAACATTGTGCGCCATTTCTCTGCAGGTGCTCTCCAGACGGTGAGAACATTTGAAGTCTCCCAGTGTCCCTGAACGCACCGTGTTAAAGGGACAGATGACGCAGGAGGAAGAGGAACCACATGACAGGAAGACGTGGGGAAGGCAAGCTCCATATAAGGGCACTGTTCGTTCACGTTTTTTACTGTGATTCTTTCCCTGACGACTGCCTCGGCCTCACTTCTGCTTTTTTAGCCTCTTCTCACCAAAGGAAATATTTCATCTAGTCTATTTTTGGTGTATTACTCCTCCTGTACTACACCTTATGCAGTAATAATGAACTGTACCACTGTAAGCTGAATAATATGCAAAGTAGTTCATTCCAAACCATTCATGCTCTTTCCTCATTCACCCATTAGACCTTCATTTTCCCTAATACTTAAGTTGGGGATATTAAAAGGTTTCCCACATTCTCACCCAAAATTTAGCTTACAATGCTTCAATAAGGAGAAAAAAAAAAAAAATCAATAGATTGTTAGGTGATCTACATGACAGGGCCGGCCCGGGCATAGGCGACCTAGGTGGCTGCCAAGAGCGCCATCTTCTGGGGGGGCGCCAGGTTTAACCCTACGAGATCCATGACCCGCCATCTACAACATCGCCAACTACACTGTCACAGAAAGTAATAGAGACCTGAAGTGTTTTGTGTTGGAAACTAGAGATTTCAAGCTTTCAAAGGAGCTCTCTTTGGTTCTCCACGTCTTCGGGAAGCTGTATAATATCGCTGTGAAATTTTAGGGGAAATCCACAAAGTAGTCAGCTTTATTTTTGACAGTTGTTATATATGTTTTAAGGCTGTAAAACCCCTCACCACACACTTTATACAGTTTTCTCACTAGTTCATACGGGTTCTCTCTTATGCCTGTGTGATTTTTTTTTGTGTTATAACATTTTTTTATGTCGTGAGCTGCACTCGTCTCCACTTTGCGATTGTTCAAACTAAGAGACAAACATAGCTACGACCAAAATTTTATCGTAGCAGTTTCAGGCTTCAGAAGGCGTGTGTTTAGCTGAGGAGATCGCCACATGCTTGCGTTGTTTATTTTCGCGGAAAAGTGCAGGGAAAGTCCTGTAAAATGCGGAGTCTGACCCGCTCACTCTGGCACTCTGGTGTGCGCTGATGTGTTGACGGGATAATGACAGATCCTCTGCAGCGAGAGGATGGCTCACTTTACAACTAGCCAATCAGGACACAGAACATACGCTGTAAAAAAATCGAAACAGCAAGGCCGCGAAAGATGAACCGCTTGTACTACGGTACTACACTTCACAACCGCAGTCGTTGTGGGCGGCGCCCCCACAGATGTACACGTTGTACAGAATGTCATTAAATGTTTTGTAGGCCACGATGAGAACAAATGTGGACAAATGCTGCCTTCTAGTGGGGGTTATGGAATCATTCAGAGGTGCCAAGGCAAATAATGCAGGAATTAAGCAGCTAAAAGACGAACTATGAAGGTGAGCAACGTGTAAATGTTATGCTAACACCAGCTAATGTTGCGCTAATAGTGGCTAAATGCTAATAGTGCCAAAATCCCCTTTTAGAACAGCGGTATGATGTTGTGAAATATTAAATCCGTATGACCTGCATAGTGAGGGCTGTCCTCTCTCTCGTTGGACAATCAGAGGGCAGCGTCTGTCACGTTAGTCTGGTTCGGCACGCTTTGGCCACAGCCAGAGATAGGTGAAAAAAGTATACCTGGTCAGACCGGTTTGGCCCTGGCCTCGGCAGTCGAAAAGATCACCCAACCGGGTTGACCAGTAGGGTCTTAAGGCTCATTCATACTTCACAAGACGCAAGAACTTCTTGTTCTTGCACCCTGAGCTGCAGAACAAAATGAAGTCACTTTTGCCTTGTAGCCATGGAAACATTTTGTAACTGACGACAGTTCCAGGGTGACAAGGTAAAAGTGACTTCATTTTGTCCTGCAGCTCAGGGTGCAAGAACAAGAAGTTCTTGCGTCTTGTGAAGTATGAATGAGCCTTTAGGGTCTGCCAGTGTAAAAACAGCGTCTCTTCTCTGCTTCCATCTCGCTGGATATTGGCAGGAACGGGAACTCGCTTGTCGCATCCAGAGCATCCCAAACATGCTCACTGGGTGACATGTCCGGTGAGTAAACTGGTCATGCAAGAACTAGAATGGACGGTATCTGTGTGCAGACCCATCCAATAAAGCAAAACTGAGTATGTCCGAGTGGCCTTTTATTGTAGACAGCCTAAGGCACGCCTGGGCAATATTCATGTGTTGAATCTTAATCTGCCACACCTGTGAGGGGGATAGTTTCTCTCGGCAAAGGAGAAGTGCTCACTGATAATATTAAAGAGAAATGGGAAGAATAGAAAGTGCTTCATGTATTTGAGTTCAGTGCATGACAAACGTATTGTATTTTACATTTTTGTTCCGTGCATATGTTTGTGTTCACAGAATTGAAGTTTATCTTTACTTGTCTTTAATACATTTACATTATTCTAAAACATGAAATACCAAATACTCGCTGTGGTTATGTGGTTTATAGTGAGGCTGCCAAACTGCACCATCGGCTCTTTCGACCACCACCAACCACTCGCTCACGCACTCCCGTCTCACAGGCAAAGTGGGTGAAGTGTCTTGCCCAACGACACAACGTCAGTCTGCACCACTCAGAGACGGGATTGTTGATTTCTTGTTGCATTCATGAATTTTCTGACCAACCGAGCCACTGTCGCCGCCAAAGTTAGAAAGAATAACACTGTGCTTTATTCAGTTCTTCCCTGTTCCTTCTCCCCACAGTGCGCGTCTCTGATGGTTCGTCTTCCCCTGGGCGGCTGTTCTGCTGAATCACCGAGGCGCCATTAATCTTTAACCGAAGGGACCCAAGATTTGGCTGCAGTCCAATGTGCACCGTAAGCTAAAAACTCAATACACCTTTTCATAGTTTTAAACCCGCACTTTTCCCCATTAAAAAAAAAACAACATTAACGAAGCGTGGTTTGAGATGTTTTCAGTGGTTCGCGGAGCTTAGGTTGTTTATGTTCAGAGATTAATGGACGTGTGGATAAAGCGGTTGCATTGTTGTTGAAGGCAGAGGCTCGAACTGCGTGTCATGTGAGAGCATGTGAGGCGCTTCAGACAAAAAACTGCAACCAATGAGAAAACATCACTTTATGTAAGGGCTGTGACATTGATCGTAAATAACGTTTTTATTTTAATTCTTGCAATAGGGATATAATTTAGATAATACTGTGATCTGCAAAATGTATCTGTCTCCATTGATTGTACATGTAGAAAACCTGCTGCCAACCCAGTAGTTTGGAGTGGGGTTCACAAACTTTTTTTTGGCTGGGACCCAAAAAATTAAACAACTCTGGACCCCCATTACTTTAAGTCATTCTCTCTACTACTACTCTACTTTAGGGCAGAAAAAAAAACGTTTTAAAGGGATATTTCAGAATTTTTGACATAGGGCCTCATTTCCTACTTACAGAATAATGTTTGGAATATAACTGACCTTGCATCACATGAATTACCGCATTTTGAGGGACTATTTTCTAGCAGATCACTCCGCCGCTGCGTAGCTTATACAACCACGAAGCTGATGCTGCTCAAATTTAAATTATTTTAAATGCAAAATGTTTAAAATTACTCTATCGACACAGACATTTATATGGTTAGTCTGGTGTTATGAGTGATTTGCCTCAGGTGCACTGTGGAGCGGGTCAGGCTGTTTTTAATGCAGGCTAGCTGATACCATAGAAATGCACTAGCCTTGCACTAGCCTAGCGCCACAAAACTCTTCAAACATAAGAAATGCATGAATTACAAAAAAAAATTATCTCCAGAAATCAGCAACACTCTGGATAACTAGGAAATGAGGCCCTATGTCAAAAATCCTGAAATATCCCTTTAAGTTATTCCCTCTTAAAGGAACAGGCCACAGTTTTTACATACTGAGATATGTTCTTACCTGAGCTTAGACAAGTTGATGTGTACCCGTCTGGTCTTTGAGTGTGCCCTCAGTCACGTAAAACAACCAAAGATGTTGGCCTCTCACATTCCTATAGCTCCAAACGAGGTGAAGTTAGAGCAGCCAAGCTCTTCCACAGGCACAAAGACCAGACAGGTCTATCAACTTGTCTAAGCTCAGGCAAGAACATATCTCAGTATGTAAAAATGGTGGCCTGTTCCTTTAAGCTACTTTAGGGCAGAAAGAAAACATTTAAAAATTAAGTTAATATGTGTTTTAACTGAAAGGATTTCACAAATTATGTGCTGTTACATTCAAAAATATACTATAAACTGTAGCATTTTCTTTTTATTTCATCTTGAAATCATCTGGGCGGGGGTGCCCAAGGCCCCGCAAGCCCCCGAGAGGTCCCGACCCCCATTTTGGGAACCACTCGTTTAGAGATCTTTTTTGTCTGCTTTTGCACTCTCTAAATCTCTCTCTCCTCTGAAATATGCCTAAGGATTTAATCTCAAATTAAAATGTAAAAAGGAGATCTAATCACAATAGTGATGGAAAATGGAAATGTTCTTTATCCTTAACAAAATATTAACTTGATGATCAACTTCTATTGATTTGGTTTTGATTATTTGCTGGGGTAACTTCCGTGAGGAGCTACCCCAGCAAATAATCTGCCCCCCAGCCGGCATGGGAATTTTATTGATTTGGCTTTGTTGAGTAACAGCTGTTCTCTCCCGTTTGTTGAAGGCAGCAGCTGCCACTCACTGCTTTGTTTGAGCTGGTGCTGATTTGAAAATAGATAAAATGGTAGATTGCATTACTCCTAAAGGCTCCATATTCTGCAAAAATAACCCTATATTCTGCTCAAACAATTTTTTTTCCATCTTTATGCTGATCCCTCATCAACTTGGTGTCATCCGTGTACATTGGAATGATTCTATGTAGTTTTTCAAATCATTTGCTCCTCACCTGCTGATGTCATGAGGTGGTGCTCCGCTGCATTTAAAGTCCAGACACCTTCACGTGACTCGTTGATGTCAACGTTCCAGTTGCCTATATATCGGTCGGCCGATATATCGGGCCTATATTAAGGTATTTTCAATATCAGCTAATCAAAAGGCCGATATCTCTGGAACCGAAAGTGACGAGACTTCCCGTTTTTTGCACTGGAAAGAGCTCACAAGTTCCTCGGCCTTTGGGGAGAAACATCACAGTGAAAAGCGGTCACAAGTTACAAATATTTGTATATATTTTATGTTGTAGACTTTTGCGTATAATTTCGTAACCATAAGAGATAGAGACTCACCTTTTTTGTTTTGGAATCTACCGATTTTCGTCTTTCAAACAAGCTCCCTCTGAAGCACCTTCTAAACATGAATATACAGCGCCCCCTGCTGTCACAGTTCAGCACTGACAAGTTTTGAAGCATCATACACAGGATATTAGACGAGGCATTTTTAAAAAAAAATGACTAAAAATATATTTTGGCATCCACATTGGGTGAGCTCTATTTGATATATTTCTATATTTCTATGATTGAAACCTTAACTTTAATAATAGTTTAACTGTAGGCTATTTGAGAGATTAAAAAAAAATAACATGAAATAAAATTATTTAAAGGGACAACATGGATGTCATTTTTTTTACTCACTTCTGCCACCTCAGGTCTTATGCTTAACTGCAGTCTCTGTTAAAGTGACTAGATGCAAGTTGGCCATTTTATACTCACTACTGCCACCTCAGGTCTTCCGTGTAACTGCAGCTTCTATATTAAGCTTGTGCATGACGGCACCTCGGCCCCAAAGTAACACCTTTTTGAGTGACAGTGCAGGATTTTAGCGGCAGTTGTGGTGAACAGGTCTGAGCTCATTCTACACATTAGGACATTGCCGGAGCATGGAAGGGGTGGAAAATAAATAATTTTAACATTTCTAAAATCTGTCTCGTCCCTTTAAATTATCGGCCAACCCCCCCGTATATATGTATTGAACCCTAAAAACCCATATCGTTCGAGGCCCTAATATATATCCACATTTGTGAGAAGGCACAATTAATAGCAAAGTCACTGTGGTTTCAAAAATGTCACAATTTTCCGAGTTTAGATATTCTAGCCCAATCTTTAAGTTGCTTTAAATGGTAAACGGTCACATTTACATAGCGTCTTTCTACCTGTTTAGGCACTCAAAGCGCTTTACATCAAGGAACCGCTCACCCATTCACACGCTCATTCATACACCAGTGTACGCAGACACTGGAGGCAAGGTGGGTGAACTGTCTTGCCCAAGGACACAAGGACAGTGTGCACCTCTCTCTTTGCTTACAGCTTGTCCTCTCTTGAAACGGATCAAATCTGCAAATTAAAAGGTTAAAAAAAAAAAAAAAGTAACCACACAGTAATATTTGCACCTTTTATTATAAAAAATATTTACAAAGATGCTGCAATGTTTTTTTTTCCTTAATATAAAAAATGCATACATTTTACAACAGTAATTAAAGTCTTTGAAGATCTAGCTCCCATTCAGACCATGTGACATCCTTCAGGAGTGTTGCGGTAAGGTCAAGCGTGTCGTAATACTGTATTCTCGTCAATACATTGAGTTTGCCTGAGTTAATCTCTTCATCACAATAATAAGGAACAATTTTGATTTTTTTTTCTTTTCCACATCTTTAGGAGAAAGGCAACTGTTTGCATAAAGGAGTTTTTATCTTAATACAATCATTTTGAATTGACAGAGCTGCATAGTGAATTGATAGTAACCCGGTTATTACTCTAAAAGATACAAATGTGATGAATTAAAAGGTACTGCATTCAAAAACTGAGGGCTTATTGAGATCATTCCGATGGGCCTCATGGTTGCTTTCTGAATATGGCGAAGCGTGTACCTAGATATAATAAATACAATAAATAAACAATAAATTAGACGGGTTAAAACACGGTCTTCATTTGCAGTTCGAACAAATGAGACAAAGAAATATGGCTTGAGGATGCAGTTTTCACCCGGGCTTCTCCAAAATGCACAAGGAAAAATCAGTTATTAGTTTGTGTGAAAGAGCTGGAAGTGTCCGCTCTGTGTAAAGCTCTGAAGTAAAATGAAACAGCGCCTTTAGAAAATGTGCCGCGCCGCAGAGGGCACTTTACAGTCGACTTTACCAAACCGTGGGAAGACACTGTCTCGAGTCTGGCTACATTAAAATCTTAAAAACCACCTGGGAGGGAACAAAAATAATAATATCAAATGATACTTGCAAAATCCCCCAGCTGTATAATGCAAAAAAATATATTTCTATATACATATACGTACATATACATATAATCCATCCATAATTGCTCAAATCTTTAGGAAAATATGCATTGATTCATAGATTTGGATTTACAATTTGTTCTGTGTGGATGTAGTGTGTGACTTGTTCCTCAGTTCATGTAACAATAAATAGAGACGGACAGAAAGGCAGAGTCCCGCAGGACGAGAATGAGAGAGATACAAGACGTAAACATGAAACGAATACAGGATCAGGTCTGACGGTAATTATCTGCGCCTTCACTGAGTTTTGGACCCAATGACAATGTAGGAAACTAACTGACCCAAAGGCCTCGGCACAGGGCTGGGCGACAAACCATTAAGGCTGTAAAAACATTAAAATACCTCTATCTAAATTTATAAATGTGACTATATTTGTAAACTTTATAAAGTCTTTGAATAGCGAAACTGTTGACAATGCCTTTTGCACTGATATGCAAATAATTCAGTTTTAATATTATTTTAAAGTATTTATTTAACAAATTTGAGGTTCAAATGCAACTGTTGCATTTGCAAGTGCTGTCTCTGCATTTGCATATTGCACATACACAGTGATCCTTTAACCAAATTCTGGCCACGGTTTTGGTGCAAACCACAGCAATAATTTCATACTGGGCCCAGCCCCACTGTGCGTGTGAATAATATGAGCTACCTGCCTGGTGCAAATGTGAAGAAAGGCCTAGTGTAGAAACTAACCACGGCTCTAAGCCCAAATAATCTCAGTTAATTTCCCACTTTGTCTCCAAACTCTGACATCTGTAACAAGAGTCTCTGGCCTCGAGAGCCTCAGGAGCCTACAATGATCTCCATGATGTGGTCCAGTTCATTGAGGTCCGAGCGGCAGCTGGTGCTGGAGCTGAGCGCAGGGCTGTGGGACAGAGACTCTAACAGGTCATAGGGGCCCATCTTTGGGCTCTGCATCAGTACTGTGTCCAGGTCGTAGTAGGATGGGTCCACGTCTGAAAACAGCTCCTCCAGAGCGGGGTCAGGGGGCGGCTGTTTTATTTCAAAAGTCCCAAAAACCTGCTCCGTCCTGGGCTCCTCCTCCGGCTCTGACACACTCTCCTCACTGTCCTCCTCCTCCTCTGCCTCCTCCTCCTCGTCCCAGGACGAGCTAAAAGGCCCCAGGTAAGGGGCCCCGCCCAGCTGGGGGCTCGGGGCCGCGGGGCTGTCCTCCTCCATCACCACCTCCTCCGGGAAGCTCTGCTCCAGTGCAGAGGGCACAGGTTTAGGGCTCTGAGCCGCGGGGTCCTGCCGACACAGGACCTCACTGGCCACCAGTCTGTCGGAGGGGCACTGGGACAGGGCCTGGGTCATGATCTGCCACGTCCCGTCCTGCGTCATCTCCTCCTGGATCTGCCGCACCGTGTTGGCGATCAGCACGGAGCGGCACAGGTTGGGCTCCACCAGCATGTGGCACAGCTGCAGTTTGATGAGGGACATGTCCAGCAGGGACTGTCTCTGGAGGCTGTAGGCCGAGGACAGAGCTCTCGCGGTGGGGCCCGGGGCCTCACTGGGGGCCTCCTCTCCATCGGAGAACTTACGCTTGGTGCCCTTCGGGAACATGGTGTGTGTCTGCGGCGTGAGAGAGAGGGGCAGTTAGTAATAGTAACACTACGTGCCATTTGCACACAAACAAACACACAAAATGTGAGTACAGCTAGTGAAGCAGTAAGTGCCATGTAATTAATAATGTAATGTGACATAATGAGGCTATGTGTGCACTATTTCTGTTTCAACATGAACCGCAGAGTTTAAAGTTATAGGAGCATTGTTCTCAGTGTTTGCAAGAGGCACGAGTCCGTCTACTCAGAATGTCACTGGTTTGGTGAAACAGAAGCATTGATGGATTACTAGGAAAAGATTTATGCCATAAAATAAAGCTGAGCTTATTTATTTTCTTAATCAACTGCCTCCACTGCAGCTGGTATCGTCTATGCAGGATTCAACAAGCACTGTATTTACTTTGGATTTTAAGGGTACTTAACTATAACTGTGTACTAAATGGATTCGAGTATTTTTTCCTGTGCCCCTAGAGGCCAGTGATGGAGCTTTTCTTTCCAGATAATAAGTAACAGACTGGAGTACAGCCTTTTTCTCCAAACCAGAGATGCACTGATATTGAAAATGCAGTGTTAATGCCTCATACGGTCAAGTCTCACAATGCACCCTATCCCTTTAAACTCTGCACATTTGTGTGACTAGACAACAGTAAAGTGAATTTGTTGCTTTTTCTTAAAATTTGCTATACCTTTCCTTTTGAGAGGCACGGGCATTAGCATAGCAGCTTGGTCCCGGCTGCGTCAACGCTTCAAGTACTTTTGTTTGAGCGACACGCGGCTTTAGTTCAGCACCATTTCTGCCCATTTTAGGCCAGTCTCAGGCAAGACTCCTGCTGGGCGGAACAACCACACTTTTAACAGACCACGGAGCCACCCAAAATAGCACAACTAAATGCAACGCGGCATCAAAGTTAGGACAGACTAGATAGAAAGACCAAGTTAAAAAACAACAAGAACAACACGTATGAAACACAATATTGTTTCCAACTGCCACCTGTGATTAAAAATAGTCCAATCAATCTGTAAAAAGTGCTTTTACATGAAAAAAGTGATAATGAAGAAGCAGTTACATTCAGGAAACAATACACCACCGTTACCCACTGGCTTCTACAACAGGGATCAGGTTACCCAGTCTACGCACGCCACGCTTCAAAACTAGTCGAACAAGATTTTCGCTCTTTTCACTGGGGAAGGGAGAAAAATAGTGTCAACTTCCTGGTAACACACCACTTTAAAAACACATGTCTTTAGTGGAATAATAAAACAAAACAACTGCGCCAGCGTCCGAGTCCATCTGACTTTGTCCCAAAATACCCTGATGCGAGTAAATACAGAGAGCTTTGAACAGTGGCCTGTGGCATTTAATTTTCCATTAGAGAGATAAAGGGGGCGAGTGTCCGGCTGTGTCTCCTCTGTAAGACCTGTGGGCGGGGCTTCGGCTCAATGAGCACTCTGTTTCAGGTCTCTATTTTTAAAAAGGCATCACAGAATGGAGAGAGAGGAAAAAAAAAAACACAGTGAAGAGAATTTAGGCACACGTCTGACTGTACTGCCCCAGTCCGCCAAAGTACAGTAAGTACAGCTCAGGTTAAACCCAGGCGTTTTTGACTCCATTAGAGCGTCTCCTCAAAAACACAAAATGTTCTGAAGCGGCTTTAAGGTTTACAACAGTACGTAGATAGAAGAAAATAAAGCACTTTTTGGCCAACAATATTGCATTTCTAAAAGTATTTGTTTTACCAAAGACAAGAAATATTACACAGTACAGTAATTAAAGCTCACGACAATCTTATTTGTTTATTCCGTATCTGAACACATCGGGCGCCCACATTAATATGAAATCATTTCCTTTAGACCTTTGTTCCCCCGTGTCTCCTTCCCTGTCGTAAATCCTATTGAGTTTTTCTTTCGCTTTTTGCATGCACCCACTGCTTCCTTCTTAAACCAAATACATGTAGTTACCGCACTTTAGACATAGGGCAGTATTTTTACACTACAATTTACAAAAAATAACGTAAAAAATAGAAAATTCAGATCTTACATTATTGCACTAGGCCTGACCAAGTCCTTCAAAAAAAAGAAGCTTACAATGTGGCTCCTCTCATACAGTCTTTGTGGAGCTGCCAAACAAAACCCAATGCAATTTACAATGTACATGACATTGAAAACATTTTTTTTACAGCCAACTCGACATCACATCACCAAAATGCCTTACAAAGATCAACAGTGACTTTCAATAAAAAAAGTTCCATCGGTGCCGTTATTACAACCAAACGCTACAAAAAATGTGTAGAGGTGATTTCACATTGTCTAATTTATTGATGCAATCTGTACAAAATATAAAGAATCCGAACAGATTTGTGAAAATATAGATTCCATACGAAAAGGTGGGGAGCCTATTGTTACAGCGAGCGGCTTGGGAGCCCGTGGGTCTGAGTCCTCGTTTGCATAGCGTTACATTTCCTGACAGTGGACAGAATAGAAGGGGGGGGGGGGGAAAGTCATTTCTCAAAAGCCATGGCGCCTGGAGACGTAAAATACAAAAGGATGAGAAAACAATTATAGTCGAATGGGGCATCCTCAGTGTGTGGTGTGCCCTGTTGAATAAGACAGCACTATTCTCCCTAAAGACAAGACAAGCACAAAGTAAGACATGAGTCAAGAAAATACACAATCGGGGAAAAAGTGGTACGTTAAAAACCTCACAAAATTCACTTCACATGTAAAATGACTTCAATATAATGTAAGTGAATTATTTACAAAGACGCCGATCAGGGCTGAGGGGGCCGTGGGTTTCCCTACGATGGGGTCGCAGTCGTCGCAGACAAACATTGCATCTAGTGTCTGGTGGATGATGCAACTAAACCACTGAATACTGCAAGACATTTAAAGGTTATGGTCCCTTTATTGAGGCCTAAACAGGTCGACAGAAATGGCAGAAACGATTTGAGTGATCTGGAAGGAAGACTTGTTGCTACAGAGTTTACAAGTGCTGTCATAGATGTTAGCCTTGCACTTACAATGGTGTTACAAAACCCTATTGATTAAAAGGCCCTGTATCAGATTTAGTTTTTCTAGCAGTGGAATAAAATCTGTTTTGTTTTTCAGCAGACATTGTGCGCGGTTTGTGCATCTAATTACAAAGCCTTTTTCTTCATCAATTGTGTATTGCTCCCTGACTATTGTGAAATGTACTTAGAAACTCATCCGAGAGGTTAGAATTGTGTTAAGAAAGTTTAAGAAAGAGTTTAAACCGCGATTTCATTGTTTGTAAGTACATTTAAAATAGGTAGATAGGTTTAGGGCCTTTGCCTTATTGGTACTGAGCCTTGAAAATGTGAAAGCTACACTGAAAGGTGGTCAAATGAGTATTTCAAAACCATAGAAACCTGTGTATTACAAGAACGGCAGCTTTATAATTGGAAAAACGTGTTCCCATATTCTCAATCCCTGCGTATCTTTTCACTAAAGTCACTAAAGTCTGTGTTCATAGGGCTGTCACGATAACTACAATAGCGACTTCAATAAATAACAACAGATAAACGATATATTTTTGGGCTCAATATTCATCGTGTATACATTTATTAGCATCCCCCCCCCCGTATTTTTTCTTTGTAAAACATTGATTTCTGTCATTTATACGCCTGAGAGTTGACAGTATCTAATATCGATAGAATCAATAATATCATTTATCGCGATACTTTCCTGCCTCAATGTATCGATCTTCAAATCTGTTACCGTGACAGGCCTATGCGTTCACTAAAACTCGAACTAAACACTAAATCTCTCCCTCCTGGCGCCTTCGTGGAACATCACCCGCTCATAACGGTGACCATTCGAAGTTGACAAATGAATACTTACAATCACTACAAGGACTTACGACACCGGCTCGTTTACACTACGTTACACGAGCAGACACAAAAACACAGTAGCTCTTTTCCTTTTTCCTGTAAAGACGCAAAGTTACAGGATTCGTCAAGTGACATTTAGAGACGGGTTCAAAACTCGTGTGTGTCAGTCACACCAGGAAGTGACTAATCTAGAGCAGTTCTATGTAAAAAACAGAAATGAAAGCAAAATGCACATGTTTACTATGAAGCTATAGCCAAGCACTGGTTGTTTAGACAAAAATACATCACGGGTGGATTAATAAAGAATTATGCGATTTAAAAAAACGATTTAACATGAATTTACATTGTATTTATCAGCGCTACAAATTAGACCTATTTATTTTGTTTAGCAGACTACACTGATGATTTACCTAATCCTGATTTATACTACTTCTCGGAGTATATTATTCGGTATGCCGTTACTAATTGCCCTGAGAACAATGCCAGTACACTCCCAATTTAGAAATGCAGACTGGAAAACACACAGACAACAAAAACATGTTCGGCTGTAAATATATCGTAATCGCTTTATACTCCAGGTTAAAAGCACATGAGATTAGAATAGTCAAAATAAAGGAGTGCTACAGTTTAAATCTCAATTTTACAGATGATTTCCAATTGCGAGGAACATCAGTAGCTTGTATTATTGCTCCTGTCTGCTCTCCAAAAAGCAAGAGCACACCGGCATTCGCCAAACTGGGAATAAATGACAAAAAAAGTAGAACAAATCAGTGAAATTATGAAGGAAAAGGTGGTGGGGGGAAACCCTGCTTGAGCGTTCTGTCTTTAGCTATACCTCAAGCACCAATGCCACAGTATGTTGTTTATTTAAAAAAAAAAAGCCAGAATATATATTGATAAACAAAGCTACCAGCTGCAGCCACACTGAGCAGCTGTGGCCCTCTCTCTCTGTAGGAGCCCAGAAACCAAACAAAATGCAGAGTCTCGCTTTACGTCAATGGCTGCTCGCTCACATCGGGGCCCATCCCCCACCCGCCGCTAACACTTTCTCGCTTTTCTAAATGAACAAATAAACTAAAGCCCCCGCCACATTTGAGCCCTACACCCGTGTGTGCCTTTTCGTAAACACGGATATTTCCCCCACCTGAGCGCGGTGTGCACGAGCTACGGCGGGGTTTTTAGAAAAGCGCGTTTTTTAGGGCCGCGCGCCGCGACTGCCGCATGCTTTGTCTTTTCGGCATCTGAGAAACTGAGCGACAATGAGGCCATTTTGCGCTAGAAGCTAACCACCACCGTGGCTAGTGTCTTAGCACCAGCCAGACCCCAAAAAACTACCCTTTTTATTCTAACAACAAACACTACAATAACCCACTGTGCAATCATGGCGAAGACGATTTAACACTTTTAACATTACGCGTCGCTTTTGCGCAATCATTCCCGTATTAGTGGTTTTAGATGAGGCGAGTTGATTCAAAAAGTAATGGTTTACGATTAAAAGACTTGAGAAAAGCAAGTAATAATCTGTTTTTAGGGAAGGAACTCAGAACCTAAAGCCATTTTATACCAAGTCATGCTTCAGAAATACATCTTAAGTGAACGGCGGGGGGAAAGAGGGGACTCGTTCTCGCTCCGCCGTGTGTTTAAAAGTCCGGTTTTAATGATTAAAATGGTAGTTAGTGGTTATGGTTAGTCCGGTTTCTAATACCTTTAAAAATGTGGTTAAAACACGTTTTGTTACATGGATAATTAGCCCATAGCGAGCATCCACCGCGCCGCCTCCTCCTCCTCCTCTGCCCCAAAAACACGACTTTTTCGCCGCGTTTTTTTGGGGGGGAGGATTCGTAAAGTTCCCCCCTTCTTCTTCTCTCCCCGTCATCAAGGCAAACTAGTCCACGATTATCAGTGTGAAAGGAGGAGAAGAGTGCGGGTTTACGGACTCACCTCGCGTCTGTTGTGTTATTTTACTCCCGTATCGGTCATAGGGAAAGGAGCGTCGATCGCGTTCGGATGGGGTCATTCACGCCGCGGCTTCGGACGGTGAGCTCAGCCGCCTGTGCTGCTGCTGCTGCTGCTGCGGTGTGTGGAGAGACAGGGCTGTGTGGAGGGAGCAGCCGAGGCACACGGGGCTCCGGAGGAAACGAGAGGGGGAGGGGAGCCACACACACACTTCTGACCGGGATTCCTACACCAGGGGCGGGGCTACGGCCGCTGCAGCCGCGGAGCAGCCCGGGGGGAAGCAAAGGGGGCCCGAAGAATACACCTGTTTAAAAATAAGAAATGGGGATGTGAAATGTGAGGAATGACATTGTAGTATGTGGTAACTGTTTTGACTATTACAGTAACAGGGTTTCTACAGTTTAATGTGTTTCAGTGCCATTGTAACCTCTTAAACCCCGCCTTAACTTTGTTGCATTTTTCTCACTTTATTTGTTAAATTTTAGTTACTTTTTTGTACATTTTTGTCACTTTTTTGTTTCATTTTTGTTACTTTTTTGTACATTTTAGTCACTTTTTTGTTGCATTTTAGTCACTTTTCAATTACATTTTTGTCACCTTTTTGCTACATTTTTGTCACTTTTTAGTTACATTTTTGTCACTTTTTTGTTGCATTTTAGTCACTTTTTAGTTAAATTTTTGTCACTTTTTTGTTGCATTTTAGTCACTTTTTTGTTGCATTTTAGTCACTTTTCAATTACATTTTTGTCACCTTTTTGCTACATTTTTGTCACTTTTTAGTTACATTTTTGTCACTTTTTGTTGCATTTTAGTCACTTTTTTGTAAAATTTTTGTCACTTTTTTGTTTCATTTTAGTCACTTTTTTGTTGCATTTTAGTCACTTTTCAATTACATTTTTGTCACCTTTTTGCTACATTTTTGTCACTTTTTAGTTACATTTTTGTCACTTTTTGTTGCATTTTAGTCACTTTTTTGTAAAATTTTTGTCACTTTTTTGTTTCATTTTAGTCACTTTTTTGTTGCATTTTAGTCACTTTTCAATTACATTTTTGTCACCTTTTTGCTACATTTTTGTCACTTTTTTGTTGCATTTTAGTCACTTTTTTGTCACTTTTTTGTTGCATTGTGGTCACTTTTTGGTTAAATTTTGTCACTTTTTTGTTAAAATTTTGTCACTTTTTTGTTGCATTTTTTGTCACTTGTTTGTTACATTTTTGACAATTTTGTTTTACATTTTTGTCACTTTTTGGCTGCAGTTTTGTCATTTTTTTGCTGATTTTTTGTCACTTTTTTGTTACATTTTTTTCACTTTTTTGTAACATTTTTGTCACTTTTTTGTTACATTTTTGTCTCTTTTTTGTTACACTTTTTTCACTTTTTTGTACATTTTTTGTCGCATTTTAGTCACTCACACACAATCTGAATAAAAATAGAACAACATCACAAATCGAGTGGCAAAACAAAGACTAACATATTATATATAGTTCTTGCTTCTCAGTTTACTGCTGACTGTTACTATGCTGGTGCCAACGTGCCATGCTATGACATCACATGCATAAATAAACTCTATTGCGGTTGTTTAGGGCTGGGGTTCCCAAAGTGGGGGTCACGAGATGATTTCAAGTCATTATTTTTTTATTTTTAAGTGCCTTTTAAAGAAGTGAATCCAAATATAGAAGTATATCATTATTAAAAATCTAACATTTACAAACCTGATTGAAATGTTTTGCGTCTAAAATTATTCTCAGTGCTTGTTACATTGTTGTATTTTACAGTGGGGGATCCTGAATTGCTGGTCTAGTGACTTTGGGCATCACAGCCTGAAAGGTTTGGGAAAGCCCTGGTTCAACCCTTTAAACACAGTTCTTTTTAACGCTGTTCCAGTAAATTAAAAACAAAATCAAAGACTGCTTTTGTCTAATTGTGTCAAAACAATGATTACTTAAGTAGCAAAGGAAAGGCTTAAATGGAACTAAAGTAGAATGATCATGTCTAGTTAGCACATGTTAAAATTCCTAAGCGTTTCTGTAATTATTGTGTTAACAATTAGGTCTGGGCGATATGGATCAAAAGTCATATCCCGATATATTTTTGTTGAATACCACTATACGATATATATTCCAATATTGTTTCCGCAAAGTGAGAACTGTGAAATAAAATGTTAAGTCAAAGTCAAATACGAGTAGTTTTATTGAACACTCACTATAAAATGTAATCATAAACACTGTACAACAAAGCTCCGTAAGTGCTCATCTAAATAAAAAAAAATGTCTTGGATACAAATAGCCTATAAAATAAAATGGGTCAATCTTTTTCTGGGGGCAGCATTTATATATGAGATGACAAAATAAAGTGCTCAGTTTAAGATGCACTTTTTAAAAAATCAGCTTGAGATTACCTGTTTCTTTTTGTTAACTTAAAGGGACTATACGGAGTTAAAAAATGTTTAAATTATGTATTTTCCTCCCCCTACATGTTCCAACAATGTCCTAATGTGTAGAATGAGCCCAGATCTATTCACCACAACTGCTGAAATCCTGCGCTGTCACTCAAAACGCTTTTACTTCGGGTTAATATAGAAGGTGCAGTTACACATATGACCTGAGGTGGCAGTAATGAGTATAAAATGGCTAATTTGCATCTAGCCCCTTTAATAGCTTTGCTGAATTTGAAATATCCCAATATACGCGATATGGTCTAATTCCATATCTCATTTAAAAATATATCGATATATCTTTAGGGGGCTAGATGGAAGTTGGTCATTTTATACTCACTACTGCCACCTCTGGCCATACGTGTAACTGCACCTTCTATATTAAGCTTGTGCATGACGGCACTTCGGACCCGTATTTACACCTTTTTGAGTGACAGTGCAGGACACATTAGGACATTAACATTTAGGGGGAGGAAAATACTTAATTTTAACATTTTTAAACTCTGTATATTCCCTTTAAATATCAATATATTTAAAGGCCCAGCTCTATTAACAATCATTTGGCGACACATTGTGCAACTTCAATACTCGCACCAATTCTCAATTATGAAAGAAATAAGTGAAATAAATTAGCCTAAATCTAAACGGTGTTATACTAGCCTAAAGAAATACATAAAATTATATAACACAGAAATCCCACCCACACTTGGGGCTGGGATTCCTCCTCCAGGAGCAGGACATCACAGAGACTCACCAGTAGCAGTTATGAAACGCTGACTAATCTAAAACTGTTAAATATGTGTTCTGTTGCAGTAGATAATACTAATAGACACATAAGAAATTAGACAAATTAGCTTAAGTGAATGAGCTTAAAGAAAGAATCAAATATTTCTTAAACACTGAACTATTACCATTAATGCAGCAATTAGCTCTCAAACATAACACAGAAGAACTAAACCAGTAGGCAATTTTTTCTTTACATAATTTTTTATGTAAAGATATGTGTTATATTTCCATTGTGCCACTAGATGGAGGCATTTCAACTTCAGCAAATGTCCTCTAAAAGAACATACTTAAAGCATTTAATCTGAACTGTAAAATCTAACCCCTAAAACACAACACATGCACATAGAAAGTAAGAGTCTATATTAAAATCGTTGTACGTCCACAGCATTGAAACTCCCAAGAGATCGAAATATCTCATGGGCCCCCGCTATAAAAAAAAGAATGTTCTCCTTTTACAACAATATGTTATATATACACCTACATTTAGTTTTGAAAATTTAAAATAGAGATTAATGTAAAGTAGTAGGCTATTATTTGCACAAAAACATGTTATGTGTTTTACCAGGACTTTAATTAATGACATAAGGTTTAGTGTGACTACAATATGAATCAATTTTAATCACACTTTACACGCATAAAGCCGAGTTTTTTGTTTTTTTTACTGTCAACGTGTTTATTCACACAGTTAAAGGTGCGTTATGCAACATTTTATGTGAAAAAAAAACGTTGATATTTCTCCGTATTTGACCTTGTAGTGACCCGGAGGCTGTGTGAGTGGTCAGTCTTTACTTTCAGTCACACTGGTCTCTACGTCGCTCCAGGATCTATGGTTTGGAAGGTTTTCACTGCTGACCTGATAACCTACAAAACAAGTGATCCTGGAGCGTTGTAGAGGCCACCGTGAGCAAAAGTAAAGGGGCCATGCTAACCACTCACACAGCGACTGGGTCACTACAAGGTCAAATATGGAGAAATATCAACATTTTTTTCCACATAAAATGTTGCGTAATGCACCTTTAACTGTGCGAATAAACACGCACGCACAGATATCAACTTTTTTTCTGCGTAAAAGTTGCATAATGCACCTTTAAGCCAACATAAAGTTATATAAAAAGATCATTCTCCAAATTTAATCAAATTGCTATTAGCTTTGAAGTGTTCGAAATGATCACACAGGCCTCACATCTCCACTTCAAATAAGAAGCATCTAAAATATACCTCTAAAAGATAAATACAACTAATAAATAAATGATGTTTGAATGCGATTAATTGTGATTAATTACAAAGGTCATTATTAACCCAATTAAAACATTTAATCGTGTCCCACCACTTGTACATTTTCAAAGAAACACGATTATTTCCAACAAATGGCCACAATATTAAATGTCTATATTATGTCCACACACAAGGCCGGATTTATGCAGGGCCTACAGGGGCTAACAGGGGCCCAGCAGGTTGAAGGGCCCCTGGGCTATAAACGAGTTCCATCTCTCTTTGCATATTCTCACATTATCAGATGATTTTGTTTTTACCCGAGAATAAACCAGGTCTAAACCAGGACTAAGCCAGGACTAAACCAGGACAAAACCAGGATTAGACCGAGACTAAATCAGAACTAACCCAGGACTAAACCAGGACTAAACCAGGACTGAACCAAGATTAAACCAAGACTAAACCAGGATTAAACCAGGGCTAAACCAAGACTAAGCCAGAACTAAACCAGTTCTAAACATGGTCTGAGCCATTTTCATAGAGTTGACACTGGGAAAATGTACCTATTGGTCTGTTAAAATACATGAAAATGCACCAATATTCACCATTAAAATAAAAAAAGATCTCTGTGGGAGGACCTCCAGACCCCCTTTTTAAATGTGTCCCGCCACCTATCTGGCAGTAGCAAAGGTTCTTACGCAAGGGCCACAGAGTTAAAATTGGGGTCATTATGTGAAACTGTTTTTTTTCCCACAAATTTGTCATTTTTTCAAACAAGTACTATGTTTAAAGGTAAAAGGGGGGGGAAAAAAAGTTCATATTTGTGCGTATTTGACCTTGTAGTGACCCAGTGACTGTGTGAGTGGTCAGCATGACACCTTTACTTTTCATCACGGCGGTCTCTACAACGCTCAAGGATCAATTGTTTAGTAGGTTTTCACGGCTGACGGACACTCTCACCAGAAAACCTACAAAACAATTGATCCTGGAGCGTTGTAGAGACCGCCGTGATTGAATGTAAAGGTGTCATGCTGACCACTCATATAGTTACTGGGTCACTGCAAGGTCAAATATACACAAATATCAACTTTTTTTTTTTGCTTTCAAAAAGTTGCATTATGCACATTTAAGATGTAACTTCTGTATGTTCAAATACAAATAAAATATTCCTTTATCCTTTCATTGCAGACAGAGAGAAATCCGACAGAGAGTATATGTTAAGGCACTATATAAATAAATCTTGATTGATTATGGGGGGCCCTGAAAAAACTTTAACCCCAGGGCCCATTTTACTTAAATCCGGCCCTGTCCACACATTATGTCAAGATATGTTCTGCAAACATGATTGGTGGAGAGAGAGGTTTTTATGTCATTAAATCATCTTAAATAAATACATAGCTTTAATAAAGAATTATATTTTGGCACAATCTGGTCCTTTTGTTAAAATAAATAATTAAATATTGGTCTAAAAAAAAAAAAAAGTCTTTCGTGACGCGGAACCTTTCCCCTCGGATCCACGTTTCCGGTCGAACATATTTCACTTCCTTCCGCAGAGTTCCCGTCAGTTCGAGCATTTTCTCCGCTCGCCGAGTGAACGGAGCGGCGGCAGAGGCTTCTAGAAACAGCGTGTACCGACAACCACCGGCGACAAACCAGCTCCAAGGCGCCAGCTTTTTTACCTCAGCCCTCCGGTATTTATTAAACCCAAACGTCATGGCTAAATGGGGGGAAGGAGACCCGCGATGGATTGTCGAAGAAAGAGCCGATGCCACAAATGTCAACAACTGGCACTGGTAAGAAATGTGAGAAAAGGGCACGGGATGCTAGCACTGTGGCTAATGCTAACACAAGTCTGGGATCATATTTCTGTCGGAAAACTATACACACTGTTGGTAAAACCTTGTGAATATGTTTGCTGTAAGGCTAGTTCTTGTTACACCGCAGTGAAACAACATTTTTTCATTTTATGGGCGAAAGGTTTGGCGTTGTGCAAGCATTGAATGATGAGCACTGTTAGCTCCGGTGGCTAACTACTGTACCTCCAGTTGTGTGGAACGATCAGCGGCTAAAGTTATTACAGCACGTGTTTTGGGGCAATTACAAGATGTAGTATTTGACATTTTGCCTACGGGTCTATTGCTTACAGCGATCGATGTATTCCATGCCATAGATAAATTATTCATATTAATGTAATCTGTCAGTGTTCGCGAGGTGTTTCTAGATGTTTCTCCATAGCAACACATGCTAAACATGACAAGATCAGGCAAGACTCGAGTTGATTTCAACATATCTGGAGCTTGTCGGTATTGTCATCTGTCTTTTATATATTCTGTCTTTTCTGACACAGTTTTTGCTCAGTGCCTTGCATTGGTTGTTAAATAACACAGCATTGGGAACAGTCACATTTCTTGTTATAAATTTGCTTTGTTGTGTGATATTGAGTTGTTACTACTGAATCTGTGAGAGCATGCCAGGTCAATATTTGCTGATTTGAACGTGTTGTGCAACTATTTTGAAGAGCTTTATATTAAAAGCCAGCTGCCTATAATAACGTGATTTAGAGCAGGCTTGGGCACGCGAGATGATTGAATCTGGCCCACGACTTGTAGGGCATAGATTCCTGAGTATGTTAAAAAAAAAAAAAAAAAGGAAGTCCCTATAGCCCATTCCTTTGCAGAGTTATGTTTTTTTTTTTTTAAAGAAATTACCAGAATGCTCACTCCAGCCACTAGGGGGCGGCACAAATAAAAAATAAAAGGAAAGAATTCCACACGTGTCCAGCAGAGGGCACTGACATAATGAGCGATCAGGACACAAACAACACATTGGCTAAAGTCCTGTCAGGCTCATTATTTTTCATTTATTGAAAAGGTTTCCTCAGTAGTATTTTCCCAATCAAAACATACTTTTATTTTGGAGCTTCTGTTAAAGTGATAGTCTGTAAGTTTGCAAAGTAAGGAGAGATAGAGTGAAATCTGAAAGTAAAGGCCTTTGATAATACTTTCATTACCTTTAATTTCAGACCCAGGCAATCAATTATCCACAATCTATTAAATTTGTGAAATATTTAAACTTACAGACTATCACTTTAATGGACCCCGGTTTGGCCACCAGGGAAATTTAGTTGGAGACCCCACCCCTGCTATTGCTTCACTTCCCACAAACTCCATTTGAAGGAAGCACAGAGGTGTTTTCTGTGCGATGGTAGAAGTTAGTGAGTGTAAGAAGTTGAATAAGCTAAATATCGATGCACACACATGCACGTCCTTGGCTTATTTTTCAGAAAATACCAGTATCAGATATTCAAAATACACAATTAAGTGCAATGTACAAAAGGATAGTTATTGTTGATGCGCCTCCGACTCAATTCAGGCTTCTTATGTGGCCCCTTATGAAAATGAATTGCCCGCCCCTGATTCAGAGTGTTGTATTGTAGTTACCTATCAAAGTACTGTCAAATGTGAATCTCTTTCAACAACCTTTTATTATCCTTCGGCACTGTATGTCTATCATTATGTCTGCACAAAAGTACTATCTTCAGGCTGCTTACGTAACACACAGAAATGCTTTGCTCTCAACAGTAGAAGCTTTTGTGACAGTTAATTTGCTTTGACGCTAATGAGCTGTTGCATGATCCACATTCCGCTAATGTCCGTTACAGAATAAAAATAAATGTGGTTTTATTTGGACAAACGGTTACAGTTTTTATTATGTAAAGATTTATCCAGTCAGAGAAAGGCTCACTTTATCTTAAGATTCATCTCAATGCAGAAAGTCACTTGTTCTTTGTAGCTGTAAATTAGTTATATTATATTTCCCAATGCAAAGAACAGTATAAGATACAGTTGCTAACTTTTGCGTTTGCCTTCAGGACCGAAAGGGACGTCACAAACTGGTCGTCGGAGAAGTTGAAATCGCTGCTCATGGGTCTGAGCGTGGAAAACGACGAGGGAGAGTGTGAGATCACGGAAGTCGGTAAATGTGACGGAGAGGCGTCGATCAACAACCGCAAAGGCAAGCTCATCTTTTTCTACGAGTGGAACCTGAAGGCGACGTGGACCGGTGAGTGGTTCTGCTGCAGTTCTGTAACGCTTGGACTAACTACGATTTCAGTGAATTCATACAAACTAGACACATTTTCTTTGTCAAACTGAATAAAATGCGAGACTGAGCTGTTTCAACTGCTGGAGTCGGCAGAAGAAGTTTTAAATGATAGGAACGAGTTTGCCATATGATGTACAGTAGTAGAGCTGGGCGATTTTAAAAACAGACGATTTAGAAAATGGCTAAATCGTAAAATCGAGTCCGCCGCTCCATGTCCCCCCAACGAGCGGCCAATTTATCAGCATTTTAAACGCTCCGTAGTGAAATGACACCAGTGGAGAAGCAGCAACTTTCTGACGATCTCTGCTTCTCAAAGGCCAAAGTGTTTTAAGAGGATGCGGACTGCTCTGAGCGGACCATTAAACCCCGCCCCTTTCCCTTGAGTCTCCATGGAGATCGTTGTCAATCACAGCAGAGGCACGAAGACGATAAAACTAAAACACTTTTGACAACTCCATGGCTTATTATATACTTTATATACTTTTGAGAGCAGACGAGGAATATCTAAAACAGTAATGACTATTTTTAAATAAAGGTAGCTACATTATGAAATGTATCAGCTGCACTTTATTAACTCTGAGTGATCTTCTTGAATGCCGACTGTAACAAGTGAATTTCTCCTTTGTGAGATCAATAAAGGATTATCTTATCTTATCTTAAATATTAATGAGCAGAACTCTGAGCAGTTTTCTTCATATGAAAGATCAGGAGACTTTTTAAAGTTTATTTCAAATAAAATCATCCAAACTGAGTAAAAAAAATCGATATTTTATTTTTTGGCCGTATCGCCCAGCCCTATACAGTAGTAGTAATTGTAGTTTTGAACAAAATCTCTCTATTGTTTAGTTTAGCTGCTGAAAGATGAATTGAAATGAAATCATTATGGCAATTTCAATAAGCGAAAGGGAAAGACTGCAATTACTCAGGGAACATAATGTCCTCAATGATGTGGGCGCTCTTTATGTATAGAAGCTTTTCATGAGACGTCTGATGCATGAAAATACATGTGATTCTTGTTTTTGTTTAGCAGTTCATGTTTCAGTTTACTGCACCATGATCTGAATGCTGAATGCCGTATTGAAAAGAACGGCAGAACTAATCATTATCATTATCTTTCCTTAGGTAAATCGAAAACGGGAATCAACTTCAAAGGCTCTATTGACGTCCCGAATCTGTCAGACGAGAACGACATGGAGGACCTCGATGTGAGTGTGACATTTCAAAAGCAACAGTTTTTCCTGTAAGTTTGTCTAAAATACTGTTTATTCTTGTACAGATTTCCGTATCGTTGAATAAAGATGAGCCCGACACGCCGCTGCTGAAGCTGATGAAAACTGTAGGAGCCGAGAAAGTGCGAGAGGCTCTGGGCAGCTACGTGGAGTATTTAAAATCAGGTTAGTGCCACTTCAAAGTTTACATTATCGCAATATCACAATGCCATTTAATAATCTTTATTTATTACTGTTTACGTTTCCAGAATTTACACAGGGAATGATCCTGCCCACGGCCAACGGTGTGGCCAAACCTCAGAACTCCTCACAATCTAAAGCAAAGACGGATAAAACTCAGGTGGGTTTAGATCTGTGTGAGTTTTACTTTAAAATTAAATCTTAAATAAACAAAATCAGGGAAACATTTCCTCTAGACCAGAACTGAACCTGGTCTCATACAGGACATAATCTACTGAAAATAGAAAATGAGCGCTGCTTTGGGTCCCCTAGGTGTAACAGGTTGTAGTAGACTCACGGGTGCTCTTCCAAGGAGCCGATAGTGCATGAGAACAGAGGAGAGACTGGCTGTGCGTGTCAAAAGCAGTCCAAAAAGGTATGGAGGCACTCCGGAGTAGCAAAAATGAAAAATCCTTTATTAATACATGGACAAGAAGATTAAAAAAACGCCAACACGTTTCAACAGCTTTGTCTTCATCAGGGCGATTTTTGTGAATGAACTTACTTACAGGTGTGTTGAAATACCCGAGAGGGCTCACGTGAGGTGTCACGTGACCCAATGTGACAAACCCATACATACACACAATGTACAACATGAAATCATTAAGACATGGAACAAGCCAAAGAGCTATTGTTACATATGTTAACAGGACATATTAAAAAACATTCACATGCAGGAAAACAACACATGTGAAAAGTACAATAATAACGGAGCTTAGTTTGACCGCATATATAGATACTGACATGAGCACTGTTGGGAGGACGACAGTGAGAATGTCAGTATTTACAAAGGACACCATAATGGATGAGGAGACGGAGACAACGAGAACGGAACCGAGAAACCACACTTCCGAAACCAGAAGTTTTTGCCACGGAGAAAAGTGTCAAAGGAAGGGGGAGTAATCCATCTCCTCACTGAGGCCCGGGGGGCTGGTGGCTCGCAGAGCCTCAATCCAAAAGGTTTCCCTCTGTAGGAGCCTTTTGAGTCTTTTCACATGTGTTGTTTTCCTGCATGTGAATGTTTTTTAATATGTCCTGTTAACATATGTAACAATAGCTCTTTGGCTTTTTCCATGTCTTAATGATTTCATGTTGTACATTGTGTATGGGTTTGTCACGGGTATTTCATCACACCTGTAAGTAATTTCATTCACAAAAATCGCCCTGATGAAGACATAGCTGTCGAAATGCGTTGGCGTTTTTTAATCTTCTTGTCCATGTATTAATAAAGGATTTTTAATTTTTGCTACTCCGGAGTGCCTCCATACCTCTTTTGACTGCTTTTGACACACTTAGCCAGTCTCTCCTCTGTTCTCAGGACATAATCTACTGTTTGTGAAGGCTCTCATTCGTAAAGGGAGTATCCATCGTGGAGAAGCTAAATCATCGCCTCGACTGGGTGGACGTTTCGCTTCTTCTTAGCTCTTTTGTTCAGAAAGAAATACTTTTACATTATGCTAGTTGTGACAGAGCTATGATGGAGCTGTGATGGAGCTGTGATGGAGCTATGATGGAGTTATGATGGAGTTATGATGGAGTTATGATGGAGTTGTGATGGAGTTGTGATGGAGCTATGATGGAGCTATGATAGAGTTATGATGGAGTTATGATGGAGTTATGATGGAGTTGTGATGGAGTTATGATGGAGCTTTGATGGAGCTGTGATGGAGTTGTGATGGAGCTGTGATGGAGCTGTGATAGAGTTGTGATGGAGCTGTGATGGAGTTGTGATGGAGTTGTGATGGAGCTGTGATGGAGCTATGATAGAGCTGTGATGGAGCTATGATAGAGCTGTGATGGAGCTGTGATGGAGCTATGATAGAGTTATGATAGAGCTGTGATGGAGCTGTGATGGAGCTATGATAGTTATGATGGAGCTGTGATGGAGCGGTGATTGATCCAATCGCTTCAAAGGAGTTCACCCCTCCCACCTGATAACAGAGCTCAATTGTGAAGATCCCAGACCCTTGTACGAAACAAAATGAGTGCGAGGGTTTGGTAAAACCAGGCTAACCTTTACCCAAACTGTTCTCAATTAGACTTAGAGGAGGAAACCAAAAAAAAGGGAACCAGACCAGTTTGGGTAAAAGTGTCTCTTTCTGACCAAAAAAGCTAAGCAGAAGCGAAACCTCCTCAACTTTACCTAAACCCAGTGATTTAGCTTCTCTACGACATAAACTACTACACCTATAAAAGTAATGTTGTGTTAAAGCTGCACTAACTGGCTCCTGTTTACAAACTGTGAAACAAACATGTAGTTGTGTGCAAACTGTTAGCCCCAACTTGTTTCTAGCTCTTACAATACTTCTAGAACATCCCGAATGTTCACATGAATTGTTTCTATTCATGTTTGGCTGTAGGAATAAATGTAGATGTTGAGCAGTATGGGATTACTTCATAATCCACTACATTAATTAGATTTTATGTAATGCAGTAATGGATTACAGTTGCAGAACCGGTAATTAAATCATAATTGTGCATAATTGAGCAATACAAATGATACTTCTGGTCACATCTTCACGTATTATTCATGAAATGGCAGAATCCTTCTTTTTTTTTCCTACTCGGCGCCAAACTTAATAAAACGCTTAAGTCAGCACAACACGCTCAAACAAGTTTCTTTTGGTTCAGAAACTTGTTTGATCCATTTTTTTTTTATCTGAAGCAACTAGCAATAAAGCAAAGAACTGGATTATTCTGTACAGCAGGAAAAGTAACCCAAGTCTTTACTGAATTATTATCATTTATGAGAGACTAGAAGCAAGTTGGGCATTTTATACTCACTACTGCCACCTCAGGTTGTACGCGTAACTGCAGCTTCTATATTAAGTAACTTTTTGAGTGACAGTGCAGGATTTTAGAGGCAGTTGTGGTGAACAGGTCAGAGCTCATTCTACACATTAGGACATGGCTGGAACATGTAGGGCAGGGGTAGACAACGTCAGGCACGGGGGCCAAATCCGGCCCTCCAGCACAGCACCTCAGGCCCTCAAGATGATTTTGAGAAACATTATTACACAAATCAGAGAGTGCTTTTAACATTATTAGAGTTAAATGGGAGGAAAAAAAGGTAGAAATACTGTCTATACGCCCAGTTAGATCATATATTATGTGCAACACTGGCATTTGACTTGCATGACATAAATCTACTTGAATTAACAGATAAATCTAAGGTTTGAGTAGATTTTGTCTCATTTAAGATGGTCATTTTTCTAGTGTTGTGCTTTACTTTGGGCAAATTATCAGCGGCTTCGGCTCTCGGTCTGTCTACAATAAAGAAAATCAGCCTCCGCCAAGAAAACTTGCCTAGCCCTGATTAATTTTAACATTTTTAAACTCTGTATAGTTCCTTTTTAAAGCTGACTCAAATCTCCAGCCCTGTTCTCACGTATTTCCTGCCTTGTGCAGATTTCAGGTCCCTGTAACACAACGGCTCCAGCCAGCACCGGAGTCAAGATCCCGACCTGCAAATTCAACATGAAAGAGAAGTTCCTCACTTCCCCCTCAGAGCTTTACAGGGTCTTCACAAACCAGCAGGTCAGTCATAAACGCTTCTGCTTTTCAGTCATGTGGTTCATAAATGCATCATTCGTTTTACCTACAGTATATCTGTGTCTTACGTTTTCAGATGATCCAGGCTTTCACACGATGCGGAGCCTCGGTGGACGCAGATAAAGGCGGCAGGTTTCGGCTGCTAGATGGAAATGTTTGCGGTGAATTTACAGACCTGGTAAGAGCGGCTTTTTAACCACATGATATACATGCCTTTCGGTCATGTGACTTTTGTTGTTGAGGCTATTTTTAATACTGAAGTAGAATTACGCCGTACTACAACATGTAACAATATCTCTACTCAGGATGTAGAAGATAACATTAAAAACACGACCCTAGAGACACACGTTTATGTGAAGAAACCAGTGAGTCAGTGTTTAAGCTGCTCAAGATGTCAGCATGCTACCGGTTTGAACCAAACTCCAAATATCCAGCCTTGGACACAACATGTGACAGAGCTCAGAGCTGTTACTGTAGTATTTCCTCAGTGTTCATAGATGTGAGCCACACATGTGTTTATCGTGTTGAAGCCACATCGCGACAGTGGCGCAGCTAGTAGAGCGGGTCGTCTCATGGTCGGGAGTTCGAATCCCACCTCCTGAAAGTGCACACTGTCGTTGTCCTTTGGCAAGACACTTACCCCACATTGCCCCCATTGTCTGCGTACATTGGTGTATGAATGGGTGAGTGGATCCTTGCTGTAAAGCGCCTAATGTAGACCATTTACCATTTGCCATTTGCCATTGACAGTTGATTGATGATTGATGATTGATGACAGTTGCTAACCACTAGCATGCTAATGTCTTGAGCAGCTTAAACACTGACTCAGACTGACACTCTGTTAACATGACAAGCATGACACTACTGTTCTTTAGTAAATCCTGGACAGAGCTGCTACGTCTGTGCCACATTTGCTGGTTATATCACTTAAACGTGCTTCTCTGGGGCCGTGTTTTAACTGTTCTTCTTGAACAATGATTACGAGTTCATAAAAATGCCACATCAGTTGTCTTTCATTTTCATCCTGAGTAGAGAAATTGTCACATGTTGTCACATGTTGTAGTAATGCTACTTCCAGTGTTAATTTCGTCGACTTAATTTTAGTCTAAGTGTTATTTTTTCAGACTAAAATTGGACTGAAACTAAGCTAAAGGTTTTTCATGAGACTAAAAGTGTGACTAAAATGTCCAGATATTTTAGTCGACTAAAATAAGACTAAATAGAAATGAAAAGGAGAGATTAAATCATCCAAACTTCTATTGACCGTCTGAAAGAGCCTCAGATCATGTAAATTGAAATTGAAAAACAGCTCTGAGCTTTGTTCATGTGGAAGAAGCTCCATGAAGCAGAGGAACAAGATTTTATATGATTATAATGAATATTATAAATGCAAAGTCGACTTTAAATTTAGTTGACTAAATTTACTTGCAATTTTAGTCGACTAAAACTAGACTAAAGATATTTTTTGACTAAATCTCGACTAAAATTGAAGTACATTTTCCTCAAAAGACTAAATTAAAATATGTTGTCAAAATTAACACTGGCTACTTCGGTATTCAAAATGGCCGCCGGAACTATGATGTCATTGGAAACGCATGTATACGTAATCTCTGTCTTTTAAATGCACTGACTGTCTGTTATTATCCTCACAGATTCCTGATGAGAAAATAGTCATGAGGTGGCGGTTTAGCAACTGGCCCTGTGGTAAGAACTGAATTAACACAATTTATCTCGATTTCAAAAGTATTTCTCTAGTTTTCAGTTCGTTTAGAAGCCAGAATCGTAGTTTTGGACATTTCCTGCTCCTCTAGCTATGAGAGAAATGGAGGTGTTGCAACATGACCTGCTTAACACGTGGTGAAGCAGCCATTTAGTATAACTGCTCCCCCTTGTGGTTGTTTTGTGGCATTGTAGATGATCAAATTATATGTTTCTCGATGCATTTATCTCGTCTTTTATCCTAAAACATTGCGTATTTTCCCCCCGCAGAACATTACGCCACCATCTCGCTGACGCTGACGGACTGCAGCAGCGAGACGGCGCTGAAGGCCGACTTCAGGGGCGTCCCGGAGAGCGAGGAGGAGCGCACGAAAGACGGCTGGCAGCGGTATTACTTCGAGGCCATAAAAATGACTTTTGGATACGGAGCGCGGCTTTACTGATCTCTCTCTCTCTCTCGTGCCCCTCGTTCATTTGTATTTGACAAAACAAAACCCGGTTATCGTCCTCTCCCGGCCCGGCGCAGGATAACTTGAATAAGAGACTGAAAAAGGGGGCGAGGCCAGTCCAGTCTTTTGCCCGTTTCTGTGTATGTGTAAATGTTTTAATTTGTATTTAAATCAGTGTTTTGAGAATGACCTTCAGGACGAGGAAACAAAAAAAACATTACTGAACCACTTTAAACCAATTGGCTTCAAAATATTTGTAATGAAAGTAAATAAAATAAATGACATTTGTTTTATTTGAAGTTTGCTTTCCGAAAAACGAATGTTTATTTTGTATACTGCTGTAGTACTGTAGTTTTGCATGTTTTGGGTCGGCCACAGGGAGGAAGGACAGACTTTTTTTGTGTTTGAAAATGGGGTTGTATGGAAAAACAAGACGGGCCTGTTCCCTAAATGTGTCGCTCCTTTAATGTCGGACCATTTGACTGTGGGTTAAGTGTCGTCGCTTGAGACACGATGGCGGTGAATAATGGGGTCACTCAAAAGCCCTGTGGGTTCAGGACATATTTATAACCTCTTATCCTCTTAACCTCCGCCTTTTCTCCACACAAATCCATAAGATCACAGCCTATAGACCAGGGGTAGGCAACGTCAGGCCCTCAAGATGATTTTGAGAAATAACTTCACACAAATCAGAGGTACATTTACCGTTGTAGAGTTTAACCTCTCAACCCCTGCCTTAACCAAGCACTTTTTCTCCAGTTTGGCTTTACCCAAATCTAAAAAGCCTATCGACTGGAGCTCGCAGCCTATAGGAATAACACTTCATTTGAAAGCTATGACCGTCAAAACTGATCTACGATTTCTCCTCAGGTTGCCGCTGCGTTGTCTCTTTTTTTGTTGCTTTTTCATCACTTTTTTGTCGCTAGTTTTTGTCGATCTTTTGATGTGTTTTTTTTCCAAGAAGCTTTTAAGATTTGGGAAAGGTCGAACGAACTGGAGAAAATGTGTTCGCTTAAGGGGTTAAGTACTGTAAAAATATGAGAAATTCTGTCAATTACTTAAACATTTCCAAACAGAGCTAAATGAGGTCATATATTAAGCACAGCACTGGCATTTGTAAGCTTTACTTTTGGGTCAAATTGTCAGATTCGGCCCTTGGTCTTTTTACTATTAAGAAAATCGGCTACCCCTGCTATAGACCCTTTAACTGCTGACATCATCTGGAGGCAGGAAGTGATCAAGAGAAATAAGATTAAACTAAAACTAGCGATTATAAGTGTAAAACTACAACTAAATATTGTGGTCCTGTTGTGGCTTAAGGTGCCAGACCAAGAGGAACGACATTTTGAGACGAAAAAATAAGGTTTATTTGATATTTCCAGTTAAACATTTTATCGTTACCATGACGACAGCTCCAATGGAAATAGATGGGAATCTTAACTTCCTGCCTGGAATGTTGGCAAACAATTAAAGGGTCTATAGGCCAGTGTAACACCTCATTTAAAAGCTAAGACCTACAAAACTCATCTATGGCCTTTTCCTCACGTTGTTTTCTCTTTTTTTGTTGGGTTTTCATCACATTTTTGCCACATTTTCATTGCTTATTGTCACTTTTTTTGTTGCTCTTTCGTCACACATTTTTGTCTCTTTTTCATCACTTTTCTGTCGCTATTTTGTTTTTCAAGAAGCTTTAGATTTGGGTAAAGCCGAGCTAGAGAAAATGCGCTCGGTTCAGGTGGGGGTTAAGAGCTTAATGCATTATGTCTGATAACATTTATATTTATGTTTTGAAACGTGTGTCAACATTGGGGTCGCAAAATAATTTTAGGAAGTTGCCAGATCATTAGGGCTGGGACAAAGTATAGTTTTGCAGGACTTCTTTGCTGTGATATGTGGATCACAGTGGGGAACAAAAGTATCCCCCATAGACTTTCTGTTGAATCTCTGCCAAATACTTTTTACCCCATTGTATCGCAATACTTTCAATGCTCAACTCAATTATAGAAAAAAAAAAAGCAAATATCTTCGACTTGTTTTTTTCCCCGGAGTTGGATTGGTTTAAACAAAAGAGCCCGGCTTTTAAAATACTTCAGCCATTTGTGCTTTAATCCAGTGCTTCCCAAAGCGGGGAGTGATTTTTTTTGCTGACGAAAATTGGACTAAAACTAAATTAAAAGTTTTTCATGAGACTAAAATTATGACTAAAACATCCAGATATTTTAGTCGACTAAAATAAGCCAAAATAAAAATGAAAAGGAGGAATTAAAATAGGTTGTGAATATAAACAGTGGTGGGGGCCCCTCGGGGGGTCGCGAGGACTTGGGTGGGGGTCCCCAAATTATTTCAAGATGAAGCAAAAAGAAAAAATGCTACTGTTTTTAGTGTAAACCAGTTTTTAATTAGTGAAATCCATTCAATTATTCAAAATAAACTGTTTAGATACATATTCTCTTGATTACAACATGTTTTTCTTCCCTTAAGTAGCGGAAAAGTCAATAACTTTATACAATGGGGGTCCCAGAGAAAAAAGTTTGGGAACCCGTGCTTTAAAGTGACGGTCTGTAAGTTTGCAAAGTGACGAGGGATGGTGAAATTTTAAAGTAAACCATCAAATTCCTCCGCTCTTTAACCAGAAAACTCTTCTTAGTTTGCAAAATGAGGAGAGAAGGAACGGGATTTTCAAAAGTTAACGATCAAGCTCCTCCCCCTCCTCTCCTGATTGGACCTGGCAGGCTGGTTCACAGGAAAAGCTCGTCTCATTGGTCAACGCGGG
This sequence comes from Gobius niger, assembly GCF_951799975.1. Taxonomy (NCBI): domain Eukaryota; kingdom Metazoa; phylum Chordata; class Actinopteri; order Gobiiformes; family Gobiidae; genus Gobius; species Gobius niger. Next base: position 25,606,219 of record NC_136867.1, read on the forward strand.
AGGATACTAGATTCTGATTCGTTCCTGAAGGAATCTGGGAAGGAGGGACTTACCAAAAAATCTTATTATTACTTACTTTACATCAAAATTCAAGACCAGGTGGTAAATTTTCCACATTTGATAACATTTGCAATACATTTAGACTTCCAGACTATCACTTTAATCAATCAGACTGATATGTTTTTAATGTATTCATTTTGGTACCTCCACTCGTGCTTTAATATTAAACTCATTCAGGGTGAAATATTGCAGTTTGTCATCATGAAAAACAGCTTAAAGGGGCTAGATGCAAGTTGCCCAAGTTATACTCACTACTGCCACCTCAGGTTATACGTGTAACTGCAGCTTCTATATTAAGTAACACCTTTTTGAGACAGTGCAGGATTGTAGAGGCAGTTGTGATGAATAGGCCTGGGCTCATTCTACACCATAGGACATAGAACTCTGTATAGTCCCTTTAAATACACTTTAATATGTGCATTGAAATATATTGTATCAGGTCGGGCCCTCAGTATCGTGATATCGTCCCAGCCCTGGTCCCAAACCATTAGACCCCACACTCAGAGGCCGTACATTGTTATACATGATACAATGAAAAGTATTCACACCAGACTAAAACTTCTGAATGTACAGAACTGTTATTCCTATATATAATGTCACTGTTGGGTAATCAGTGTAGAAACAGAAATGTGAATGATTTTAAATTCAAGAGTGCTACATAATAAAATGGTCTAAGTCTGGAAACGTCTTGAACCCACCGTCATTCTGTTATCGCCAAAACTCGGAGCTTAAAGGGATATTTCAGGATTTTTGACATAGGGCCTCATTTCCTAGTTATACAGAGTGTTGCTGATTCCTGGAGATATTTTTTTCTGTAATTCATGCAGTTCTTATGTTTGAAGAGACTGTTTTTAATGCAGGCTACTAGTTACCGTAGACATGCACTAGCCTAGCATTAGCCTAGCACTAGCCTAGCGCCACAAAACTCTTCAAATATAAGCACTGCGTGAATTAAAAAATATATATATATCTCCAGAAATCAGCGACACTCTGGATAACTAGGAAATGAGGCCCGATGTCAAAAATCCTGAAATATCCCTTTAACTTTTTAGTTTCTAGCTTAGCGAAACCAGTTCTCATTATTGATTAGACAAAACCATAGCAATAAAAATGTAAATGTTTGATATTGTGGCCTATTTTCCTTTTGCAAATATCGACCAAAAAAAGAAAACTGTTCTTATTTTTTCATACAACCCAACTATCTGTGTACTCTTTATGTTCCAGTTACTTATACTTCATTCACATTGTGTAAAATACGCGAGATGGAGCTGGCGTAGCATCGGACCGGACTTTTTAAACACTTATTTATTCACAAATCCAAAACCTCTTCTGCTTCTGTTGATTATTCATGTGAGCACGACAGATTTATGACATTAAATCCTTTTTTTCAAATCACACACAAAAAAAACAACTTGATTTCTGTGCTTATTTATTATTTTATTTACATTTTATTAGCAAATGTTTCCTTTCTCTAAAAACCCATATTTACAAGTGCTATAAAAGCTAAACGCAAAACAAAAATTTAGCAAAACAAGCACTCACTTTGGTTTTAAAGACTGAAATACACTTTACGCATCTTGTTTTGTAAAGGGGGGGGGGGGAATAGTTTTGCAAATTCACATAAATAAACAAGATGTAAAATGTAATTGTTTTTGGCTATTTACACTAGAATCAGTGGTACCTTTAACAAAAATATTTAAAGCATAAATTCAAGCCAAGAGTTCATCAAAATTATAACATTATAAAACTACAAACCAACAAAAGTGTTTCCAAACGCTGTGCTGCTGCCCCCTGGTGGACAGAAAGGTTTATACACCATGACGTGTAGATCTTATCCTCCCCTTTAACTTGGATCTCTTTCCTGTAGCACTGACTTTGGGATTGACAACATTTAGAACAAAAACTAAAACATAAATTCAAAGCCATTTCCAGCTCCCTTCGATAGTAATAATAACTTAAATATTAACATTTCCTTTTTTTTATCTGACGGAAAATATACATGGGCCTAATGTGGTCGTTTCGGACAAAGCTTAAATACAAATGTAGAGTTCGGGCTCCTGAGGGGAAGAAGAGGAATAAAGTTAAACACAGCGTTGTCTGAACAGATGCTCAAAAGTGTTTTAACCCTAGAACATTTTCACCCGAGCAAATACATGTATGTGTTTTTCATTTTGATGGTTTATCTGAGTGTCCTGGGTCTCTGGGCTTCAGCTTTGTCTTGTCCTGGGTGTTTTCTTAATCCTACAGGCACAATATTTGGGTGATTTTCACTCAGAAATAGTGACAGAAGGGAGGGAAGGGTTAATTTATTTAATCAGGCTCTTGTTCCCTTTCAAGTTTGACATTCAGGTCTGCTACATTTATTTTGCTACTTCAGCTACAGCTTTGCTCCTGTCGCAGAGTCGGTGTCTCAACAAGTATCACATAGTTGTTTTAGTCAGCTGGTCATTTATACCCATTTCCAAATATGACCTATTTAGTTTCTCTCTCCTGTGGCTGTTTGTGTTTCAGGGACACTGAGCTTCACCAGGGAAGTCTCACATGTCCCAGGAATGAGTGGACCAAAAAACAAGTTTCATCTTCATCGTTTTTTGTTTATTTTCTCCAGTGTTAATTTCATCGACTAAGATATTTAGTTAATTTTAGCCAAAGTGATATTTTTGACGACTCAAATTGGACTAAAACTAAATTTAACGTTTTTCAGGAGACTAAAACTATGACTAAAATGTCCAGATATTTTAGCCGACTAAAATGAGACTAAATAAAAATGAAAAGGAGAGACTAGAATCATCCAAACTTCTATGGACCGTCTGAAAGAGGCTCAGATCATGTAAAGTGAAATTTAAAAACAGCTCTGAGATTTGTCCATGTGGAGCAGCTCCATGAAGCAGAGGAACAAGATTAAATATGATTATAATGAACATTATAAATGCAAAGTTGACTAAATTTACTTGCCATTTTCGTTGACTAAAACTAGAATAAAATGTAAGATTTTTTTTTGACTAAATCTCCACTAAAATTGAATTACATTTTCGTCAAAAGACTAAAACTAAATTAAAATATGTTGTCCAAATGAACACGGATTTCCTCACATTTTGTGTGTTGAGTGTTTTTAAGAGCTGTATGTAACAAGTACATTTCTCCATTGTGAGATCAATAAAGGCTTATCTTATCTTCATTATTTTTGTTTTTAGGAATTTTTTGTTCCCAAATTCCTAATATTCCAGTAATTTTGGAGCATTTTTATCTGGTCTTCTCGTGATGCTTTTCTTTCATTATATTAAACATGACACAGTTTAATATAAAAGAACACGACTCAAATGTGTCATGTATTGTCATGTTTTGATAGATTTTGATGAAGTACTTTTTATCGGCTGTCCTATCTCGGGTAAAAATCACCCGGCGTTAGTGATGGTGGTTTGAATTTGAGTGATTGTGTTCTAGGGTTAAAGATTTGAGTAGTTTTAACTTTTCTTTTCAGAGTGACCTCGACTTACGCTGGAGTCGTAGTCGTCGTTGAACGAGTCTAAACTCTGTCTCGGGGTTTTTTCTTTCACCTCAGATTTCTTCTTCACGGGAATCTCGATGTGGGACGGTCTGAGAAACACAATGGAATTTAATTTAACAACTCAAATACCACTGGACATGTTTATTGTTTCTCGTGGTTACATAAAGCATTACCTGTACCGTGGTTCTGCTGATTTCTTCACAGTATTTTCATGATGTGACCTGAAAATAAATCACATTACAACATGTTGGGTTAGCCTGGTTTTACCAAACCCTCGTACTCACTTCGTACAAATGTCTGGATCTTCACAATTGAGCTCCGTTATCAGGTGGGAGGGGTGAACTTTGAAACGATTGGATCTGATTTTCGCTAGAGTTTGGTCGTGACGTGAGTAAAGCAGCCTCATAACTCTATCATAACTCTATCATAACTCTATCATAGCGCTATGATAGAGTTATGATAGAGTTATGATAGTGTTATGATAGAGCTATGATAGTGTTATGATAGAGTTATGATAGAGCTATTATAGAGTTATGATAGAGTTATGATAGTGTCACGATAGAGTCATGATAGAGCTATGATAGTTATGATAGAGTTATGATAGAGTTATGATAGAGCTATGATAGTTATGATAGAGTTATGATAGAGCTATGATAGAGCTATGATAGTGTTATGATAGAGTCATTATAGAACTATGATAGTGTTATGATAGAGTTATGATAGTTATGATAGTTATGCTAGAGTTATGACAGAGTCATGATAGTCATGATAGAGCTATGATAGTTATGATAGAGTTATGACAGTCATGATAGAGTCATGATAGAGTTATGATAGAGTCATGATAGAGTTATGATAGAGTTATGATAGAGTCATGATAGAGCTATGATAGTGTTATGATAGAGCTATGATAGAGCTATGATAGAGCTATGATAGAGCTATGATAGAGCTATGATAGAGCTATGATAGTTATGATAGAGTCATTATAGAACTATGATAGTGTTATGATAGAGTCATGATAGAGTCATGATAGAACTATGATAGTGTTATGATAGAGTTATGATAGAGCTATTATAGAGTTATGATAGAGTTATGATAGTGTCACGATAGAGTCATGATAGAGCTATGATAGTTATGATAGAGTTATGATAGAGTTATGATAGAGCTATGATAGAGCTATGATAGTGTTATGATAGAGTCATTATAGAACTATGATAGTGTTATGATAGAGTTATGATAGTTATGATAGTTATGCTAGAGTTATGACAGAGTCATGATAGTCATGATAGAGCTATGATAGTTATGATAGAGTTATGACAGTCATGATAGAGTCATGATAGAGTTATGATAGAGTCATGATAGAGTTATGATAGAGTTATGATAGAGTCATGATAGAGCTATGATAGTGTTATGATAGAGCTATGATAGAGCTATGATAGAGCTATGATAGAGCTATGATAGAGCTATGATAGAGCTATGATAGTTATGATAGAGTCATTATAGAACTATGATAGTGTTATGATAGTGTCATGATAGAGCTATGATAGTTATGATAGAGTCATTATAGAACTATGATAGTGTTATGATAGTGTCATGATAGAGTCATGATAGAGCTATGATAGAGCTATGATAGAGTTATGATAGAACTATGATAGAGCTGTGATAGTTATGATAGTGTCATGATAGAGCTATGATAGAGTTATGATAGAGCTATTATAGAGTTATGATAGAGTCATGATAGAGTCATGATAGAGCTATGATAGTTATGATAGTCATTATAGAACTATGATAGAGTTATGATAGTTATGATAGTTATGATAGAGCTATGACAGAGTCATGATAGAGTCATGATAGAGCTATGATAGTTATGATAGTCATTATAGAACTATGATAGAGTTATGATAGTTATGATAGTTATGATAGAGCTATGACAGAGTCATGATAGTCATGATAGAGCTATGATAGTTATGATAGAGTTATGACAGTCATGATAGAGTCATGATAGAGTTATGATAGAGTTATGATAGTGTTATGATAGTGTTATGATAGAGTTATGATAGTTATGATAGAGTTATGATAGAGTTATGATAGAGTTATGATAGTTATGATAGTTATGATAGTCATGATAGAGCTATGATAGAGTCATGATAGAGTTATGATAGTGTTATGATAGAGTCATGATAGAGTTATGATAGAGTTATGATAGAGTTATGATAGTGTTATGATAGAGTTATGATAGTTATGATAGAGTTATGATAGAGTTATGATAGAGTTATGATAGTTATGATAGTTATGATAGTCATGATAGAGCTATGATAGAGTCATGATAGAGTTATGATAGTGTTATGATAGAGTTATGATAGAGTTATGATAGAGTTATGATAGAGTCATGATAGAGTTATGATAGTGTTATGATAGAGTTATGATAGAGTTATGATAGTTATGATAGTTATGATAGAGTTATGACAGTGTTATGATAGAGTTATGATAGTTATGATAGTTATGATAGAGTTATGACAGTCATGATAGAGTCATGATAGAGCTATGATAGAGCTATGATAGAGTTATGATAGAGTCATGATAGAGTTATGATAGAGTTATGATAGTTATGATAGTTATGATAGAGTTATGACAGTCATGATAGAGCTATGATAGAGCTATGATAGAGCTATGATAGAGTTATGATAGAGTTATGATAGTTATGATAGAGTCATGATAGAGCTATGATAGAGTTATGATAGAGCTATGATAGAACTATGATAGAACTATGATAGAGCTGTGATAGAGCTATGATAGAGCTATGATAGAGCTATGATAGAGCTATGATAGAGTCATAATAGAGCTATGATAGAGTTATGATAGAGTCATGATAGAGTCATGATAGAGCTATGATAGAGCTATGATAGAGTCATGATAGAGCTATGATAGAGCTATGATAGAGCTATGATAGAACTATGATAGTGTTATGATAGTGTCATGATAGAGTCATGATAGAGCTATTATAGAGGTATGATAGAGTCATGATAGAGCTATGATAGAGCTATGATAGAGCTATGATAGAACTATGATAGTGTTATGATAGTGTCATGATAGAGTCATGATAGAGCTATGATAGAGTTATGATAGAGCTATTATAGAGTTATGATAGAGTCATGATAGAGCTATGATAGAGCTATGATAGAGCTATGATAGTTATGATAGAGTCATAATAGAGCTATGATAGAGCTATGATAGAGCTATGATAGTTATGATAGAGTCATAATAGAGTCATGATAGAGCTATGATAGAGTTATGATAGAGCTATTATAGAGTTATGATAGAGTCATGATAGAGCTATGATAGAGCTATGATAGAGCTATGATAGTTATGATAGAGTCATAATAGAGCTATGATAGAGCTATGATAGAGCTATGATAGTTATGATAGAGTCATAATAGAGCTATGATAGAGTTATGATAGAGTCATGATAGAGTCATGATAGAGCTATGATAGAGCTATGATAGAGTCATGATAGAGCTATGATAGAGCTATGATAGAGCTATGATAGAGCTATGATAGAACTATGATAGTGTTATGATAGTGTCATGATAGAGTCATGATAGAGCTATTATAGAGTTATGATAGAGTCATGATAGAGCTATGATAGAGCTATGATAGAGCTATGATAGAACTATGATAGTGTTATGATAGTGTCATGATAGAGTCATGATAGAGCTATTATAGAGTTATGATAGAGTCATGATAGAGCTATGATAGAGCTATGATAGAGCTATGATAGAACTATGATAGTGTTATGATAGTGTCATGATAGAGTCATGATAGAGCTATGATAGAGTTATGATAGAGCTATTGTAGAGTTATGATAGAGTCATGATAGAGCTATGATAGAGCTATGATAGAGCTATGATAGTTATGATAGAGTCATAATAGAGCTATGATAGAGCTATGATAGAGCTATGATAGAGTTATGATAGAGTCATGATAGAGTTATGATAGAGTTATGATAGAGTCATGATAGAGTCGTGATAGAGTCATGATAGAGTTATGATAGCTGCTTCACTCACTCGCTCCTGTTCCCCATAGTGTCTGTCTCATAGTCTCTCTCTATAGTAAAATATTGGCTTGAATCCATACCTGTACATGGGCCATATGCTCATGTTTTTCGGGTCTTTTTGTTGTTTTGTTTCCGATTCCTCCAACGCATCCTTTAGGAAATTGAAAAGCCTCTCCGACTCTATGCACTGCCTCCTGCAAAAAAGGAATTATATTAGGAATTATAATTAGGCTACGACTTGTCCCAGTTCCAAAAGATATTGATTCAAACATTTGCTTTTGAAGAATGAGCTCTAAACGTACTCACATGTGAGCGAGCGACAGCGTGGTGCTTAACTTGGACTGTGTGATTAAAAAGGTTTTGGTCAGAAGAGACTTTAGGAACAACTCCAGAGCTCGAGCTGAAAGTCTGTGGTTTAGGAAAACTCAGTCAGTCACCAGCGGCCTCTCAAACATGGCATTAAAGGCTGTGTATCTGATATTTTTACAGGTCCCTCCTTAAGTGAATTGTGAAAAAAAGATATTTGAGAAAGAAACTGTATAATTATTAAGGCTGGGACGATCCACTTTGGTCACGATCTGATACGTATCATGATACTCAAGGGCCGATCTGATACGTATTGCGATAAGTAACATGTCGTTAGCCACAAAGCATAATTGCCTAACTCATTTTTGTTTTGATTTTGGAAAACATGTAAAAAGACGTTTTATAGGAAACACATTGTTTTTCTCTTATTGCCATTTTAACAATACAAAATGACTTAGGCAGTTATGCTATGTGGCTAACGATGTTTACCTTAAAATGTGTCAAAAGAAAACAGTAATGTGTCCAAAGTTTATAAACCAGATGCCATTTGACAAGATTGAAAGTGCTAGTATTACTTAAGAAAGTATTGATATTAAAAGTATTGCAATCCGAGCCAATATATTGTCCGAGCCCTATAAACCTCTTACCTCCACCGTAACCGAGTGTATTCTCTCCAGTTCAGCTTAACCCAAATCTACAAGGTTACAGCCAATAGGCAAAAAGCTAAGGCCAACAAAACTCATCCAAACTAATCTTTTTCCTCGCACTGTTTCTGTGTCGTCTTTTTTTTTTCATCGCTCTTTTGTTGCATTTTCATCCTCGTTTTCCGTCTTATTTTTGTCACTATTTAGATGCTTTTTTCAAGAAGCTTTTAGATTTGGGTAAAGCCAAACTGGAGGAAATGTGCTCAGGTGGAGATTAAGAGGTTAATTATTATCATTATATTTTACATTACAGGCAGGCCAATTGTTTGCAGCATTATTGTGACCGTGATCCCGAAAAAGTGACCCAGAAAACGGTGAAACGGGCTTAAAAACATGGTAGGTTTCCTCCGCGTACTCCGGTTTCCACTAAAAACATGTACAAAAGGCCAGGATGAATGAGAGTGCGCATGGAGGACGAGGCTACGATCCGGTGTGGCTTGTTTACATGCATGAGACCCATCAACATGCACTGGCCCGACCAAATAAACCAATAAATGTCACTGTATAATTGGGATGCGCTAGGCCTCACAGCAAGAAGGTCCCAGGTTCGATTCCCACCTGGACGGGGCCTTTCTGTGTGGAGTTCTCCCCGTGTCTGCTTAGGTTTCCTCCGGGTACTCCGGTTTCCCCCACCACTAAAAACATGGACAATAGATTCCCCTCTGGGGCCAGGACTCCCCTGAAAAAGAGATTCTTAATCTCAATGGGTCTATCCTGGTTAAATAAAGGTCAATAAAATGTAAGGAATGAGTTTAGACACAACTAATTATTCAACAATGACAAACAATGGGCACAAACAACATGATTTACCTCTTCACCTCCACCTTAAGTGCATTTTCTTCAGTTCAGCTTTACCCAAATCTCAACGATTACAGCCAATAGGTCAGAATAACGCCTCATTTTAAAGCTAAGATCTACAGAACTCATGTAAACTAATCTTTTTCCTCACATTGTTGCTGCGTCGTCAATTTTCTGCCTTTTTTTCCGATGCTTTTTTGTCATTTTTTATCACTTTTTAGTTGTTTTTTCATCACTTTTTCATAATTTTTTTAATCTTTTGTGTGTGTGTTTTTTTGTTGCATTGTTGCATCAACTTTTTTGATTGGTCATTGTCACACATTTTTGTCATTTATTTTTTCCCCAGCAGCTTTCAGATTTGGGTAAAACCAAACTGTAGAAAATGTCCTCGGTTCAGGTGTGGGTTAGGAGGTGAAAAACAATCAGCTATAGGGCCTTTAAATTTGAACTAAAAATCATCATATTTAACTTGTTGACACCTGTATTTGAACTGCATATAAAGGATACAGATGAGGACGGGCACCGCCATCGCGATCCTCCCCACCTCTGCGTCCTTCTGCATGATCTTTTTGACGCGCCCCTGGCAAAAAAAACAAAACAAAACAACAAACCGAGCTGTCAGTCACGTCTCATTTACGACACAAACGCTCCACGCATGTAAGTTTTTTTGTCTGTACTTTGTCCGCACTCACCGGCTGGAAGCGCACGCTGTATCTCCGCTTGTGTCCGGGCATTTCGCGTCTTTTATTCGGCCTCTCTCGCGCAAATCGCTCATGTTTTTCGAAGCGTCCATTTGTTCGGCCTCCAACTTCAGCTGAAAACCGAAAAAAAAAAAAACTACCGCAGATGAAACGGCAGCACTTCCGCACACCTCTGACCCCTGCGTGACGTCAGCGTGATTAATTATTGATACGTCGTCATTCTTCTCACACTTGCGCGCGCGCCACAAAGGAATAACGATTTGCCATAAGAAATCTAAAAAGAAATCTACTGGACTAATTTATCCCTTATCAAAAAAAAAACTTAATGAATCAAAAATCAAAACAGTTCATTTCTTAACCTTTTACCCCCCACTTTAACTGAGCACATTTTCTCCATAATCTAAAAGCTTCTGGAAAAAAGCGTCTAAATAGCGCCGAAAACGAGGACGAAAAGCAACATAAAAGTGACATTAAAAAAAGCTACAAAAACATGACAAAAATGTGACGGAAACACGACGAAAAAGCGATGAAAAAGCAACAAAAACATGAGAGAAAAAAAGCAACAAAAGAGCGACAAAAACGTGCCAGAAAAGCAACAAAAAATGTTACAAAAACACAACAAAAAAAGCGATGAAAAAGCAACAAAAACGACAAAAACATGAGAAAGAAGCGACAAAAGAGCGACAAAAACATGCTGGAAACACGACAAAAACGTGACAGAACCACAACAAAAAAAAAGGATTAAAAAGCTACAAAAGAGCTACAAAAACGTGCCAGAAAAGCAACAAAAAAGTGCTGAGAATATGAAAAAAAAAACACTACAAAAATGTGACAAAATCACGACGACAACGTGACAAAAAAGTTACAAAAATGTGACGGGAACAAGACAAAAAAAGCGATGAAAAAGAGCGACAAAAACATGCCTTAAACACGACAAAAACGTGAAGCGATGAAAAAGCAACAAAAACATGAGAAAAAAGCAACAAAAGAGCGACAAAAATGTGCCAGAAAAGCAACATAAAAAGTGACAAAAATACGTCAAGAACGCTATAAAAATGTGACAAAAAAGTTACAAAAACACAACCAAAAAAAAGCAATGAAAAAGCAACAAAAACGCCCAAAACATGAGAAAAAAGCTACAAAAGAGCGACAAAAACATGCCGGACACACGACAATAATGTGAAGGAAACATAGCAAAAAAAAGCATTTAAAAAGCATCAAAAACATGACAAAAAAAGTGATGAAAAAGCATCAAAAACCGACAAAAACATGCCGGGAACACAACAAAAATGTGACAGAACCACAACAAAAAAAACTATTGAAAAGCAACAAAAACATGAGGAAAAAAGCAACAAAAGAGCGACAAAAACGTGCCAGAAAAGCAACAAAAAAATTGACGAAAATACAACAAAAATGTGACAAAATCATGACGATAACGTGACAAAAAAGTTACAAAAACACTACAAAAAAAAGCGATGAAAAAGCAACAAAAACGACAAAAACATGAGAAAAAACAAAAATGCCGGACACACGACAAAAACGTGAAGGAAACACAACCAAAAAAAGCAATGAAAAAGCAACACAGAAAAACACAACAACATGTGAAAAAAGCAACAAAATAGCAACAAAAACATGCCGGAAACATGACAAAAAAGCAATTAAAAAGCATCGAAAACACGACCAATAAAAGCGATGAAAAAGCAACAAAAACATGCCTTAAACACGACAAAAACGTGACAGAACCACAACAAAAAAAACATTGAAAAGCAACAAAAACATGAGAAAAAAAAGCAACAAAAGAGCGACAAAAACGTGCCAGAAAAGCAACAAATAAGTGTTGAGAATACGACAAAAACAAAGTTACCATCACTTTTGTAGGTCAAATGAGGCGTCACTGCAGCTCTCCAGTGGAGAAGCTTTTAGATTTGGGTAAAGTCGAACTGGAGACAATGTGCTCGGTTCAGGTTCAGAGGTTAAACTCTGCAAACATGACACCGGGACAGGCCACTAACTCACTCACTGTACTGTACTGTAGTTTTCTCACACAGTACTTTCTACTCGTAAGTAACAGTACTCTTATTCACCACTGAGAGTAAATGTCAGCAGCAAAATCCTCATGTCAACAATGAAACTGAGCTCCAGTGAATTCTCTTGTCTAGTTCCTCAATTTATGTTATTTGTACTTTTCTTGAGTACCTGGGTCACGGCCTCCGACTTCAACTGGAGTGAGTTTATTTTAAAGCAGGTTTAGGCAAGTTTTCTTGGAGGACGGACAATTTTCGTAATCGTCAAAACACAAAGGGCCAAATCTCCCAATTGTAGCAGAAAGTAAAGCACCACTTCTACAAATCACAACTCTGTACTTCATATTAAGGAAATGTAAACAGTATTTACTTAGAATCATCTGAGGGCATGAGCTTTAATCCTGGAGGGCCAGATTTTTATATGTATATATTTCCCCTCCTGGAACCGCCACCTTAACGTGGTGGAGGGTCTGAGCGCCCGAATGATCCTGGAGCTCTGTTGTCGGGGCTTTGTGCCCCTGTAGGGTCTCCCAGGGCAAACAGGTCCTATAGGTGACGGGTCAGACTAAGAGCGGGTCAGAAGCTCCTTATGAGAGACCAACAGGCCCGGATAGAACCATGAGGCCGTCCTTCTGTGGACCCACCACCTGCAGGAGGAGTCATAAGGGCTGGTGTGATGTGATTTGGGCAACTCCAACAGCTCCCCCACGACCCGGAAGTGGAAGAAAACTTATGGATGTTTATATTTCTGAAGAAAAATGGGCACGTGACACAAACTATACAGTATTAGCTTTTGTAAACTTAAAATGTCCACACAGTGGCACAAGTTTTTACTCAAGATGCTTCATTATTATTGAAGTATTAGCAAAAACTACACTACACTCTACTCTAATGAACACAGTTTCTCCAAAATGTTACTCAAGTACGACTGGTCTCTGGCTATCAGTGCCACAGATTACTTGAAAAAGTAACTAAGTTACTTTATAGATTACTACAACTAAGTTAGATTATAAGTTACTTTATTATTTACATTGAGCTGCGGCCGACAACATCTCCACCGTCACAACACAGTAATGACAAACCCTTTTACCAACACTCGAGTGCATTTTAACATTTTAACAGTAACATTAACAAAGCCGCCGCAGACTCAGAAAAGTGACGTGTTTCTCCAGTGTTCGTGTCTCAGGATGAAAACGTGACTTATCACATTATGTTCCGTCACTCGCCGAGATTCAAAAAGAAATACATTTTTTTCAAAGGAAAATTACAAAATAGTAGCTCACAGTGATTTGGAAAAGTAACTTAAAGAACAACTAAACACCAGTGCCCAGCCTTACTCCGCCCACAAGAAAATTTGAAAATTCCATCTAAAAAAGGCGTTGCTCAGCGGTCTGATTACTTGTTTGGAAATAGTAACGCGTTAGATTACTAGTTACTGGATAAAGTAATCCGATTACAGTAATCCGCTACTAAGTACTTAGTCACTGTTGGCTATTATTGCATTTATAGTGAATTATGTTTTTTGTTGACTTTTTTTAATGGGACCCCAAGACCAGCAGCCAGAGTAAAAGCTAACAGATCTTTAACCTCTTAACCCCCGCCTGAACCGAGCACTTTTCCTACAGTTTGGCTTTTCCCAAATCTAAAAGCTTCTGGCAAAACAGTGTCAAAATAGTAACAAAAATGAGCCGAGAACGAGGATGAAAATGCAACAAAAGAGCGGAAAAATTATGACAAAGCAACAAAAACCCACAAAAGAGCAACAGAAAAGTGACAAAAACGTCTAGATAGAGAGATATAGATGAGATATAGATAGATGATATAAATAGAGATAGATAGATAGATAGATAGAGAGATAGAGATAGATAGATATACAGTATATAGAGATATATAGAGATAGATATATAGATAGATAGATAGATAGAGATAGATAGAGATAGATAGAGATAGATAGATAGATAGATAGATAGATAGATAGATATAGATAGAGAGATAGAGAGAGAGAGAGAGAGAGAGATGATGTAGATAGAGATAGATATATAGTTTATTTGTCACATACAATGTTAATAAACATAACATGTAGTGAAATGATAATAACACACCCCTCTGTACCGTAGTTTTCTCGCACATCTAAAAGCTTCAGGCAAAACTGCGTCAAAATAGCAACAAAAATGAGCCGAGAACGAGGATGAAAATACAACAAAAGAGCGGGAAAAAAAACACTATGACAAAGCAACAAAAACCCACAAAAGAGCAACAGAAAAGTGACGGAAAAGCACCAAAAAAGCAATGAGAAGAAATGAGAAAATGTGCTCGGTTAAGGCAAGCGGTTAATAAACCATAAACATACCGACATTTTAAGAATGACAACCCACAACGGCACAGAGGCAAAAAAAAAGCAAACAAAAGAAACAAAACGGTAACTAGATATATATATATATAGGCTACAGTAATTTCAGAAAGCACTTAAAAACATTTATCTTTGACCGTGAGCGCTACTATTTGGACAGCCTCCATATGGCATTAATCTCCCAGAGGTGTTTCCGTGTGGTAATGTTCTGGGAAACGTAAAAAAACGTGAGTGTTTGGAGCCGCTGGGGCCCCCGTGTTCCTGCTGTAAATGCCCTTTTGAGTTTGACTCCTCTCTCTCTCTCTCCCCCCCCTCCCTCTCCCTCTCCGTGTTTGACATGAGGACCCCGCAGTTGCGCCGCGCGGCCGCTGGGGGCTGGACTCCGTGTTTACAGCAGATCGGAGCGGCGCTGCAGCATCGTGGACCCTGGCACACCGCAGTAGGAGTTTTAAAAGTCCCCAAAACTCGAAAAAGGAGGCGATCGCGCTCCCGTTCTTTCACATGGTGACTCTTCACGCGCTTTTACGCTCGCTATCCATGGTGTGAGACTTTTGTTGAGCTCGGAAATTGCCCGTTTTTTTTTTTTGCCTGACAAACGGCTGCATGGTCGCTCGCTTTAGCTCACGCTAGCCGCTGGGAGCTACAACTGGGCTAAGGCGAGCTACAGCGAGGTCCTTGTTTTGTAGTTTCGAGTTTGTTTTTTTTAATGCGGTCGCCCCTTGAGCTTTTCTTTGTTTTCCTCTCGGGCAAAGGGACCAAAAGTTCACACTGGATTTAACAAGACGAGAGAGAGATCGAGAAGCAGCAGCAGCAGCAGCAGCAGCAGCAGCATGTCCGCGGAGGTAGAAAGCAACCCTGGCGAGTGCAGCAGCAGCAGTAGTTTGACAGCCAACAGTTTGAGCCAGAAGGAGCTGCTGGACCACGGCGATCAAAACAAGCAGGAGCAGGCTGAGACCGGGCAGCAGGGCGAGGAAGCCAGGGCGCCCAAGAAAAGCGACGAAAACGACAAGGAAAACGCGCAGAACGGGGCTGACACGGCGAGCGAAACCGTGAGGCGAAAAATCGTGGAAGCGCCTCCGCCTAAAGTTAACCCCTGGACGAAGAGGACCACGGGGCGCGTGCCTATTAATAATATCACCTCCACCACCCAAGAGAAAGGTAAGACAATTCTTCTCCAAAATGCTACACTTTTCACCCAGGAGTGGACTTTGCAATATGTTGGGCATGGCACTGTTTTTTTTCTCTTTTTTGGAGAGCGCGTAATTTGGCTGCGTAATTGTGCGGGGAATCCTGCTTAGAACCGGTGCCAAAACATCTGGGGCTTATTTGTGCTGCTGTGGGACCACTTTTTAAATGTCAAAGATGTGTTGATGGTGGCACTTTCACCCCCATCCCCCCTCCGCGCACCACGTGTTGAACGCTGACAATTGCTACTTCTTTTAGCCCCTGTAGCCGCTTAGCTCGCGCTTTGGCTCCGTGCGTAAAAAGACGGCACGGGTGAGGTTCTGCCGCGCGTAAAGGTGGATGTCGGCGAACCCAAAAACGCGAGACACTGAGGAGGGGGGGAGAAGATTGTTGTTTTTTTGGGGGGAGCCAGGGCTAGGCTAGCTCCTGCTACACTGTACAGAGAGACACGTTTTGCATGTCCAATGGCCTGGCCGAATGCAGTTCCTCCCACCGCGCGCTCCGGAGCTGTCAGAGGAGAGAGATAGAGGGAGAGAGAGCGCAGTAGTGGGGGGGTGGGGGGAGAATGTGTGTAGAGCTCGGCGCTCGCTGTACAGGTGTAAAAGTTCAACCATGCCAGGCAAGCCCAGTTACGCTCCTCCCTGCTCATAGTAGCGCAGGGCACAGTGTGGCTGCGGGAGGTGGATCATGTATGAATGACGCGAGATAAGAGATAGTTTGCGGCTAATTTATGTGTGTGCTTTGTTTAACAGGCCTGAAGAGCACATCGATTTCACTTAATCTCTTAACCCCTTAACTCCCACCTGAACCGAGCACATTTTGTCCAGTTTGGCTTTACCCCAATCCAAAAGCTTCTGGAAAAAAGGTGTGAAAATAGCGACAGAACTGAGATGAAAACAATGAAGATGTGACAAAAAATTACAAAAATGTGACAAAAAATGACCCAAAAAAAGACAAAAAATGTGACAAAAAATGACCCAAAAAAAGACAAAAAATGTGACAAAAATGTGACAAAAAAAGACAAAACATTTACAAAAAATGACATAAAATTGACAAAAAAAAACAAAAAAATGTCACAAAAAATGACGAAAAAATGACAAAAAATTGACAAAAAATTACATAAAATTTACAAACAAAGACAAAAAGCTTCTGGAAAAAAGGTGTGAAAATAGCGACAGAACTGAGATGAAAACAATGAAGATGTGACAAAAAAATTACAAAAATGTGACAAAAAATGTGACAAAAAATGACAAAAAATGTGACAAAAAATGACCCAAAAAAAGACAAAAAATGTGACAAAAAATGACAAAAAAATGACAAAAATGTGACAAAAAAAGACATAAAAATGTCAAAAAAGACAAAAAAAGACAAAAAAAATGACAAAAAATTACAAAAAAGTTACAAAAATGAGTTGAATACCCCCCCTCCCAAAAAAAGATGGAATAAAATCTGATGACGTGAGGAAAAAGATCCATTTAGATGAGTTTTGCAGATCTTAGCTTTCAAATGACGTGTTACACTGGCCTACAGGATTTGGGTAAAGCTGAACTGGAGAAAATGCTCTCGGTTCAGGTGGGAGTTAAGAGGTTAATAAACAGAGCACATTTTCTCCAGTTTGGCTTTACCCAAATCTCAAAGCTTCATGAAAAAAGTGTCTAAATAGTGATGAAAATGTGTGAGGAACAACTAGGGCTGTCACAATGATTACTATATCGACTTATCGTTCAATAAATCACAGCTAAACGATGTATTTTCGGGCTCGACATTTATCGCCTGTACATTTATTAGCCTTTCCTTCCTATTCTTTCTTTGTTAAACTTAGATTTCTAGCTTAAGCAATTTGAGTTTCATTATATTTCATGTTTATTGCAGCTTGTATGGTACTTTAGGATATGATTATGCACTTTTATACCTGAGAGTTGACAGTAACTAGTATCGTTAGAGTCAATAATATCGTTTATCGCGATACTTTTCTGCCTCAATATATCGAACTTCAAATTTGTTTTCGTGACAGGCCTCGGAATAACAAGTTTTGTAGGTCTTAGCTTTCAAATGAGGCATTACACTGGCCTTTTAGATTTGGGTAAAGCTGAACTGGAGTAAATGCACTCGGTTTAGGTGGGGTTAAGAGGTTAGAAATACTATTTATTGGTGAGGGGGAAGTACTTCTTAAAAGCTGCCTCTCAGGTTTCCTAATGCATCAGCCCTGACTGATACAGCTGTTACATTAACCTCTTGAACCAAGCACATTTTCTCCAGTTTGGCTTTTCCCAAATCTAAAAGCTTCTCGAACAATGTGTCAAAATAGAAACAAAACCCTCCAAAAAATGACATAAAAGCGGCAAAAACGTGCCGAAAAAGCCACAGTAACACAATATAAAAGCAACAAATGTGTGACTTAAGAGTAGAGAAAAGCAACACAAGAAAGCCACAAAAAATGTGTGAAAATATGATGAAAAAGCAACAAAACGACAAAAATCTCACAAAAAAGCGGCGACAACTAGGGCTGAACAATATGGGAAAAATCTCGATATTCATGCCAGATATCTCGATACAATACGATATAACTGTGGGTTAGGCGAAAACCACAAAAGAGTGCAGTTTTATTGATGAGAATCTTTATCGTTTATATCGTTGCTTGTTCGATATGTATATTTTGAATGTTCATATCTCGATACAATGACGAGGCATCAGATGAGTTTTGTAGGTGTTGGCTTTTAAATGAGGCACTGGTCTATAGGCTGGGAACATTTTCGATTTGGGTTAAGCTGAACTGGAGAAAACGTGCTCGGTATTGAAGTAGCTCGCGATCCGGCGGTGCAATATCACGATAACGATATTATTGCGATATTTTGCCAAACCATTTCAACACGATATGTTATAAACCCACAAAATCAGGATAAAAACTTACATTTTTAAGTTCTGCTCATTGTTTTTGGCTGAGTTTGCACAAATGTGTCTCTCAGTCACATAAAGGCTTTATTGATGTTGTGATACATCATCACGATACGATATTTTTTGCGATATATTGTACAGCCCCAACATTAAGCAGTATTTTTTTCAAAGTGTTCCCGTCCCACCTTTACTGTTGGGTCAGATGTGAGGCTTAACTTGTGCATATTTTAATGACTGGCTGTATACAGAGGGGAGTAGGAGTAGGAGTAGTATTAGAGTATTCAGTACTTTTTACCTCTACTGGAGTCATATTAAAAGGAACTGTGTTTACTCTTGAGTACATTTTTTTTTTTACTTCTGCTACTGTGAGTGAACTTTAACCTTTACAAAACCTTCATGTCATCCTTAAGTATTTGTATTTTGCGTTTTCTGCCTCGTATTCTTCAGAAATGTCTAGATTTTTTGGGAAATATTAAGATTTTTCTCCTCATTAACTGAAACTTAAACCTGACTTTACTCATTACTCACATTTTACTTTTGCCATTTTAGTTGGACTTGAGTAGAATTATTTCAAAGTAACTTGAGGAGATATTTACCCACCTCTGCTTCATAAATGCTAAATTGCAAATTCTAGTTTACGAATCTACCCCTCACTGACGATGGCTTTAAAGAAGATTCCCAGGTTCGATTCCCACCTCCTCCTTGTTGAGGAGTTTCCACTTTATCCTCCCCGTGTCTTCACAGTTACTCTTCCATTAGTCCATTCTTTTCAAGGTCCATTTAAGTGTATATTTACAAAGGAATAGAATCTGCATAACCTCTGCAAACAAACACGTCCCGTAATGAATGCGATGCTTGTTTAGCAAATATATGTTTAGCAAATAATGTAAGTTTTCTGCTCTGGGATGTGTACTGTGCAAATACTGGGATTCCTCAGGGCATTAAAAAGCATTAAACAAAGGTCTTAAATGCCATTGAAAAGCATTTAATTGGATTCAAACTTGCATTACATCTAAACTCATCGGAAAATTCTGACATTGCTCAACATTTATTGTTATATAAGTTCATTGAAAACACTAAAATGCATATTCAGTTGTAGTTTTGGCTGAAATTTACCACATATTTTTGCTCAGAGGTTGCCTGTTTGGACTATTCTCTTTCCTCCTCCCTTGCAAATCTTAAGAAATGCAATATGTGGCATTCAATTATAGTTTTTTATGACTTGCTTCTGCCTGTATAAACCCTGAAGTAGATATTTTTTTAGCCTTGTTTTGTGATGGTTAGTTATTACTTCCTAAACACACACAAGTCCACCCACTCGTTCCCCTTTCACCCTGTTTTTTTCTCGTCATATTGGGCCAAGTCCTTCTAAATCTCTGCTATAACTTTATATTGAAACATTTCAGTTCAATTTTCTTGGGCTTAAGGCGCTGCTGCTGCAGAGGAGACTTTCGTGACAGGGCTGATTCATATTCTCAATACTCAAACTACACGTCAATTTATTTTATATCAAAACCACGCTCCGCGACCTGGTGAAATCCCTGAGAAAACCCCCTTTTACCCGTGAACTAAGTCGCGTTCTTGTGAGTGACGGAGAAGCCCGTGTAAAGGGGATTCAGAAGGAGGAGAATCCGCAGAGAAATTTGAGTCACGACAAACGCTCATAGCTGGAATAGTTTGCAGTGGAGAAGACCTGCAGGAGACGGCATTTAAAATTTTGTATTGACTTGTAGGAGGTCACTGGGGCTTGAGGTTGTGTTTTGGAAGAGCGTCTGATGCTTATAAAAAAAGACACTTTCCAAACTTCTCGTATGGAAAAGATTTAAAGCAGAACTAAGTAACGTGTTTACCTTAATAAATCCTTTCCGTAGTCCCTGTGGGGGTAATACAAGTGTTTATGGGATGATTGGAAGGTCTTTCATCTCCTCCTGGCACCAATACACACTAATAGAATCACGAAGAAGAAGCTAACAGGCTAACGGGCAAAGCTAACTGCGAGCTAGCGTCACTTTAAACAGTATTTACAGCCAAGTTTGAGTGAAAACAATTATTTCCATTGTGTAATTGGATGCACAGTAACCCTCTCTCCCTTCGCCTTTTCTGTCAGCGTAGTATTTACTCTCCAAGACAATTAATAAGTTAAAAAATCGCAACTTGCTACGACACCTGCAGTTGCGCTTATAGCCTCTAGGGGCGAGAGTTACTTAGTGCTGCTTTAAGGGGAATCAGTGGCTTGTTAAATATACTGTAGCAAAACTGAGGCGTTAAATGTCATTCAAAAGCATTCAATTAGACTTAAACTGGCATTAAAGCCCATTTTCTTTCATAATAATTACATTTTACTCCATATTGTAGTTGAAAATATAAGAAATGTTGAGCAAACACATGCAGCTGCCGCTCAAGTGTCCTGTTGTGCACGATTTACTTTTCAATATGCAAATTTCCCTTCACCCTTCTGTTTGCTGGAACGTTTGTGGCATCGTAGTTTGACACAAAAACAGCTTTAAAATCATTAACTCTGACTTGCTGCCACCTGTATGAACCCTAGGGAATTTAAATGCCACCCGCAGATAATCTTCTTACATGTTTTCAGCCTAATTGCTGCTAATGTACTGACCGGCAGACTCCACAGCTCAGTCAAAGCCGCCCCCTGGGTCAGTGGTGTTTGTGGAGAACTGTGTCAAGGAGCTATTTTTGCCGCAGCAGTTTCGTTTTACAGCGCGTTACTGTACGTCTCCCTCCCATTCACCCCCAGACCTCGCAGACCCTTCAGACGCCCTTATCACCGCTGCCATCCAGGCCCCTCCCGGGCGCTCGGCCAGTGCTGCTACTCAGCTACTCAAAACTGAATCTCCCGGTTTCTCGGTGGGGTCTCGTTCTGTGTTAAACCTGCTCACCCAGTAGTTTGGGTCTCTGCGGACATGCCCTGAAATACATGTCTTTCTGGAACTAGTTACTGGCCATTGGTGACGGCATTAAAGGGATATTTCAGGATTTTTGATATAGTGCCTCATTTCCTAGTTATCCAGAGTGTTGCTGATTTCTGGAGATGTTTTTTTGTAATTCATGCAGTTCTTATATTTGAAGAGTTTTGTGGCGCTAGGCTAGTGCAAGGCTAGTGCATTTCTATGGTATCAGCTAGCCTGCATTACAGTGTGACCCGCTCCACAGAGCACCTGAGGCAAATCACTTATAACACCAGACTAACCATATAAATGTCTGTGTCGATAGAATATTTTTTGGAATAAAACTGACCTTGCATCACATGAATGATCGCATTTTGAGAGACTATTTTCTAGCAGATCACTCCGCCGCTGCGTAGCTTATACAACCACGAAGCTGATGCTGCTCAAATATACGTTTTTTTTAAATGCAAAACGGTTAAAATGACTCTATGGACACAGACATGTACACTGCGTTCCAAATTATTATGCAAATTGGATTTTTGTGTCAAAAAGGTAAAAAAAAAAGCAATAATAATGAAACTCATGGATGGTATCGTGTCTTGGGGCTCTATGAATCACTGACATAAATCTCAGAGACCTGGGATTATTAGTTGTCAGGTTAAGCCCAGTTAAGGGAAAAACTACTGAAAAAGGGTGTTCCACTTTATTATGCAGATCATCATTTTCAAGCAATATGGGAAAGAAAAAGGGTCTTTCTGCTGATTAAAAGTGTGAAATAGTTGAATGCCTTGGTCTAGGTATGAAAACCTTCGATATTTCATGAAAGATTAAGCTTAATCATCATACAGATAAGAGATTTGTGGATGATTCAGAGCACACTCGGATCTGTGCAGATAAAGGCACAATATGGACGGTTTCAGCCAGACAAACACATCAGATTATGAGAACAGATGCTACAAAGCAGCATTCAGGTATTTGAAGCTGTTGGTGCCTCTGGAGTCCCCCAAACATCAAGGTGTAGGACCCTCCAGAGGCTGCAGTTGTGCATAAACCTTCTATCCGGGCCTCCCCTAAACTGTTAATTGAATGTTCATCAACAGAAACGGCTGCAGTGGCTCAGAAATACATGAAGACTCATTTTCAAACAGTCTTGTTCACTGATGAGCGCCGTGTAGCCCTGGATGGTCAAATCAATGGAGTAGTGGATGGTTGGTGAATGACCACAATGTCCCAACAAGGCTGTGACGTCAGTAAAGAGGTGGCGGAGTCATGTTTTGGGCCAGAATCATGGGGAGAGAGCTGGTCGGCCCCTTTAGGATCCCTGAAGGTGTGAAAATGACCTTTGAAAAATATGTGGAGTTTCTGACTGACCACTGTCTTCTATGCTACAAAAAGAAGAGCCGTGCTTTCCCTAACAAAATCCTCTTCATGCATGACAACGCACCATGTCCTGCTGTAAAGAATATCTCTGCATCACTGGCTGCTATGGGCATAAAAGGAGAGAAACTCATGATGTGGACCCCCTCCTACCCTGACTTCAACCCTATTGAGAACCTTTGGTGCCTCAACAAAAAAAACTTCTATGAGGGTGGGAGGCAGTTTTCATCCAAACAGCAGCTCTGGGAGGCTATTCTAACATCCTGCAAAGAAATCCAAGCAGAAACTGTCCAAAAACTCACAAGTTTAATGGATTTAAGAATTTTGAAGCTGCGATCACACAAGGGCTCCTAGGTTAAAATATAACTTGACCTGTTAATATTTTTTGGATTGAAATAGCTTTTGATTTCAGTAAATATGACCTCCTAATGCTACAAATGCAACAAGTGAGCATTTTCAGTTAATTACGAGCTTTAAAATGTATTGAAACGATGAGTTGCATAATAACTTGGAACAGTGGATTTTGAGGTTTTTAGTATATTTATTTTTGAAAAAAATACTGTTATCACTAGGAAATTTTTTCCACCACATTTAAATGATCCTCTACCAGTTAAAGACTTAAAAATTATGCTGACTCTTATTTGAGCTGACAATTTAGAAAATCTTAGAAAAATGTCATTTGCATAATAATTTGGAACGCAGTGTATATGGTTAGTCTGTTGTTATAAGTGATTTGCCTCAGGTGCACTGTGGAGTGTGGTAAAATGGTAAATGGTCTCAACTTATATAGCGCTTTTCCACCTACATTAGGCACTCAAAGCGCTTTATGTCAGACTGTTTTTAATGCAGGCTAGCTGATACCATAGAAATGTGCTAGCCTTGCATTAGCCTAGCGCCACGAAACTCTTCAAATATAAGAACTGCATGAATTACAAAAAAAAAATATCTCGAGAAATCACTGTGGATAACTAGGAAATTAGGCCCTATGTTAAAAATCCTGTAAAATATCCCTTTAAGCTCTGACCTCCAGACCAGTGACGACACGGTCACAGCCTCCGCGCAACACAGACGTCACATATTTATGAAAATACATCAAAATAACCACAATATTAGAGCGCTGTAAAGCTTAAAAACACAGAGTCTGCTGTGAGTCCCATTTGCTTTGCGATTAGGGCTGGATACTGTTCATTATTGTAGATACCGGTGCTTTAGGACAGTGTTTCCCAACCAGGGGTATGGGGACCCCTGAAGATACTCGAGTGAGATTATATTGCTTTAAAAGGAAAGTTGGTTTTAATTGTTTTTTGCCAAAAGGTTTGAATTTTAACTTGATTTTGGACACAACACAACACAGTACTGCTGGGTGGCACAGTGGCACAGCGGTTATCGCTCGTGCTTCACAGCTAGAAGGTCCCAGGTTCAATTCCCGGACAGGCCTTTCTGTGTGGAGTTTGCCTGTTCTCCCCGTGTCTGCGTAGGTTTCCTCCGGGTGTTCCTGTTTCCCCAACCACTAAAACATGTACAATAGGCCAGGATGGTGTGTGTGAGTGGGTGGTTGGTGGTGGTCGGAGGTAGGGCTGAAAGATATATCGTTATCGTATCGATATCGAGATGTGAACTTTCGAAATATTAAAATTGAAAAAGCAAGATATAAAAGATATAGATTTTCAGGCGCTGGAATTTTTTGTTGGGTAGGGGAGGGGCGCCCACCTGTCGACTGGAGGGCGGGGGTGGGGGAGTTAAAAAAGTTGGTGAACACGGACTTGTCAATCTGTTTTTCTGAAAAATGCTTAATTTTTACCTAACCCATAGTTATATCGTATCGAGATATCTGGCATGAATATCGAGATATGAAAGTTTGTCCATATCGTTCAGCAATGGCACAGACTGGTTTCCTCGCTTCCATCAGTCTACCCCAGGGCTGCTGTGGCAACAATAGTAGCTAACCATCAATGAGTATGGAGCAATGACTACAGTGCAGCGCTTTGAGAAACTTGGTAACACACACTTGTAAAGCGCAAGTGTCATCCATTATTATTTTTACTAAATAAATACAGAATAATCATAGGTCAGTCGGTCACTTTCATAATCGTAGCAACATCCTCAAAGTTGTGGCGACTCGGAGGAAACACTTCCTTTAACGCTGTCCCTGGATCGGCATCAAAACTTAGTCTGTAAACAGATATATATGTATTTTTACTACCTTTTTAATACTTTTATTTCTTCGTTAACAGTTGTACCTAATCTGTGATATGACGTCATGACCCAAACACACACAGATTAATATCACTAATGTTATTTCACTTGTAATGCTGTATCAATCTATTGTCACGTTCTTTGGGGGAATTTCGACATTTCAAATTACAATATCAATCCAATTATGACCTAATACTTCAATTCTACATGAACTTAACTTATATCGACCATTTTCTTGCCAACATCATGTCACTAATACTGAATGTTTTCTCTCTGCAGATCAACAGAATGCCCTGAAAGTGGTTCGAGCTGCAAAGCCACGGACGAGAAAATCAAGCAAGGTAAAAATGTGAATGTGAAATGGTAAATGTTATTACAGTATCGCGTTTCTTTAAAGGGAGACTCAGTAACTCCGGGCGACTCTCCTGCTCAGCTCTTTGTTTAAACGTTGGGAGGATATAGCGTTTTACTAACAGGCCTGAAGTCATGCGTTTCATCACTTCTACTACTAGACCGTCGCTTTAGGCCTTTCAGAACAAAAGCCCTCACTCTGCATTCGCAAGTTTTGAATGCAGCAGTTGAAGGAAGCTAATATTTGTTTTAAGACAGAGTTTGGTGAGTATATACACGAAAATGTACTTTTTCCCACTTTCATTCGACGTACGATGATGTTTCTTCAAGGTCCAAGTACATTATATTTATTTATTTGGTTTGTTTGATTGATCATATTTTGTTTGGTTTTGAAGATGCCAAAACCTGTCAAAGATTTTACTTTTTCATAGCGCTGGAGCAAAGTATTGTGATACGTATCGGATCATGACAAAAGTGGATCGTCCCAGCCCTAATTCATTCACTCAACATTCAAATACGTCTTCTATGTTTATGTAGGATTAAATATATGAATATATGAAATAGGGATGTATCGATCCACATTTTGAGCTCCCGATCCGATATTTTTGACACTTCATCTGGCCGAAACCGATCCGATACAGTCTTTTTGTATTATTATATTTTTATATAATATATAGTCGTTTTTTTTTAAACATGCAAGCGGTTTTGGCTTTAGCTTTGAATTTTAAATAAGAACGTTTTTCAGAAGCCGGTGTTGTAGACAAATGAATGTACAGCCTCCTCTGTGGTGTGGATGTTGTTCTGTTATGATTGATTGTACAGTTTCTGTGATTTTATTTTGGCAGCGTCTGAATTCTGTGTTGAATTGTGTCTTGTGAGCCCATGAGGGCACTTACTTATGTGCAAGACACAGTATTAAGAACAAATCAAACAAATCAAAGCAGTGTCCGAGCTTAGCGATCGCATGAAGGCCGTGAATCTGTGGTTCTGGATCTGCAGCGGCTCCAGTCTGGTCCAGATCCAGGACCACAGATTCACGGCCGTCTTGTATCCGACCCGTCCAGTCATCAAATCCGATCCAATCCGACACTGTAAAAAAAAAAGCCTGATCGGCTACCGATACTGAATATCGGATCAATGCATCCCTAATATGAAATAGGGGCGATATGGCAAACAAATTAATCACATTTTTTGTAATATTGGTAACTTTTCATAATAAAATAACTACATATTGCTAATTAATGAACTTTATGACATATCTATTTTTGAAACCTTACTTCAAACAACATCAAATACTTTCCTCAAGCTTCATTGAACACAAAAGTCTTCCATTGCCTCGTTCAAACTTCAAAACTGGGTTCTGTTTCTGCTAAAGAAGTGGCTGGAAATCTGACGATTACTGAGGTTGTGATTTTTGTTAATTGCTCAGCTCTAATATGAAATTACAATCTGGGGAAATATTATCATTTCATTGTATGAACTATTTCAATGAATAAGAGCGGTTCAGTCTCCAGTTGTGAGAAATACGAAGCAAAGCACAAGTTTCCAGGGCAACCTTTCTCATCCAAGGCAACGACTGTATTGAAGTGCGCCGGAACATGCAGTACATTTCCCAAGGTACTTTTAGAGGAGGGAAGGTTTTAGATGTGCCCGTGTGCCCAGTGTTTATCTGAAGGATCTGTTCTTTAAATCACATTCCTCTGATACAGCGGTGGGCAATTAATTTCACAAGGGGCCACATAAGACGCCTGAATTGAGTCGGAGCCGCACCAAAAATAACTTCATCCTATTGTAAATTGCACTAAATTGTGTATTTTGAGTATCTGATATGGTATTTAGTAGGACTATTATTTTCTGAAAATATTTAGCCATATCAAGCCAAGGACGCGCATGTGTGTGCATCGTTATTTAGCTTATTCAACTTCTTATACTCAGAGTTTCTGGGAAGTGAAGCAATAGCAGGGGAGGGGGGTAAGTAAAGTAGTTAACAAAGTCTCCTAAATAAAAATATCTTACCATTGAGGAAGTCTTTTTCAATAAATGAAGAATAATGAGCCTGACAGGACTGCAGCCAATGTGTTGTTTGTGTCCTGATCTCTCATTATGACAGTGCCCTCTGCTGGACACGTGTGGAATTATTTCCTTTTATTTTATTTAAGCAGCCCCCTAGTGGCTGGAGTGAGCATTCAAAAATCATATCTCTGCAAAGGAATGGGCTAGAGACTTAACTTTTTTTTTTGGACATACTTTAATTTATGCCGTACAAGTCGTGGGCCGGATTCCATCATCTCGCGGGCCGGATCTGGCCCACGGGCTGTAATTTGCCCAGGTCTGCTCTAATACAACTCCCAAAGTGAGAGTGAAAAGATCCGTCATTGTGTCAAGTGTTTGATGGACGTGTCCGACCCGCCTCCCGCTTAAGGCCCACAGTCGCCTGGAGGCGGCGCGGCCACATTCCTGCTGCCGCTGTAATGTACACACAGTCAGCCTGGCCCTGAACGCAGCGTGTTTCAGCGTCACATGTTCTGTTCTCTTCAGTGGGAACTCTGCACCTGCCCCGCGCTGCCTCCACTGGTCTGAGCCGCTTCAGGGGATCTGTTTGTCTTCACGACTGGTTTTTCCTCCCAGTGTTTAACCTTCACATGTTCATTCTTCAAAATTATAATCCTCATCGAACAAGTTGAGATGGAGAGACGTTCAGTGGATGTGCAAAGATTTAGGAGTTGATTCATGAAACTTGAAATCACAATTTAAAGGTTTGGTAGTAGCAAATTGCAAAGTCATAGAGTGATAGAGACTTCCTGTTTTTTTGGATTGGAAATAGCCTTTAAGAGACTAGATGCAAATTGGTCACTTTATACTCACTACTGCCACCTCAGGTCTTATGTGTAACTGCAGCCTCTATATTAAGCTCGTGCATGACGGCACTTAGGATCCGAAGTAGCAACTTTTTGAGTGACAGTGCAGGATTTTAGAGGCAGTTGTGGTGAACAGGTCTGAGCTCATTCTACACATTAGGACATGGCTGGAACATGTAGGGGGAGGAAAATACTTTCATTCTTTCAAAAGTACCTATGAAACGTAAATAAATCAGCCCCGATATGGTCAATAATCCAGGTCAAAACATCCCCATATTTGTGTTAAAACCAGACCTGGAGCAGTATTTAGTTACATTCACACATTTTGTTTAGGTCGCTCTTCTTCTTCTGCTGCTCTGATCTATATTTCCTGGGTTTTGCTGTGTAATAGTTGGGGTTTTAACATTTTTAGACTCCGTATAGTTCATTAAAATGAAGCCTCCCACAACTTCCTGCAGAACAATAGTATTATATATATTTTAAGTTGCAGACGTTCGCTCATAATTTCAGAAACATGACAGATACAGACTCACCGATTTTGTTTTTGAACCTGCTCATTTTTGTCTTTCAAAAATAGCTGCTAAACATAAACAAATCAGCCCTATGCCCCTAGTAAAGCGCCCCCTGTTGTCACAGTTCAACATTGACACATGTTACAGTTTAGAAGCTTCATACACAGGATTATAGACGAGACATTTGGAAATATCGGCCATATTCGACCTCTAGTATAATTGAGTTTGAGAATCGATCAATTCTTGTAGGAATAGTAAAAACTTTACTACTGATGATTTTTCCCTTTCTGCTGCTCCAGTGACATTAAAAACCTACATTTATCACATTAATACATTACAGTAAGTGGCTTAAAGAGTTTATTGAATCTTCTTTTATAAGCTAGTTACTAATGCAAATAAAACCTGGAAGCCGCAGGAACATGTTCAGGGAGCAGCCGCATCGATTTGTTGTGAATCAACTTCTTAAATCGAAGTCATTCCTTATCCAGCAATTTTAGTTTTGTTTGTTCTTTACTGTAAAAATGTCACTGTACTCTCCAGTATCTGTGCGGCCTTGGCTCGTATTTGCTCTTTGGTCCTTTTTCCCAAGTTTATCTGATGTTGCCAAATGGAAAACTGACCTATTTTTGGCTCCACTGATAAAACCACTATTCTCTGTGAAATGCTTCTTAACTTTACAGCCATTATTCTAAATATTCTGTCTTTTTGTGTTCCCACAGTCGAGTGACTTCAGCGACATCACGAATTGGCCAACGCCCGGAGAACTCGCAAAAGAGGCAAGTTTTTAAACGCCACAAACTTGCCATATTCATCTATTGACTTCATGTCTTTTCAGGGGAATCAAGCCTGTGTGAAAATATAATGCAGTATTTCACTTTTAGTTAATTTTAGTTGATAGATGGGCGAGTAATTACAGATATTGTCAATAATCCAGGTCAAAACGTCCCCATATTTGTGTTAAAACCGGACCAGGAGCAGTATTTTGTTACACAGATACAGACGGCATCTCGTCATAGAAGGGGGCGTGGCTTCACCGAGGGGGAAAATCTTTTGGGAAACACAATTTTCCGCTCTTTTTAGCCATTTTCTGGTGGAATATGAACTTATTTATCACATAAATAAAGTCCAGTGTAAATCGGGCCCATATGGATATTTTCTCACAGCAGATTGTTCAGTAGAAGCAGTGTTCATTTCGTCGCCTAAAATATTTAGTGTAAATTTTAGTCAAAGTGATATTTTTGGCGACTAAAATTGGACTAAAACTAAATTAAAAGTTTTTCATGAGACTAAAACTATGACTAAAATGTCCAGATGTTTTAGTCGACTAAAATAAGACTAAATAAATATGAAAAAATTAGAGACTAAAATCATCCAAACTTCTATTGACCGTCTGAAAAAGCCTCAGATCATTTTAATTCAAAACCAAATGAACAGGTTTGTGCTTTATTCATGTGGAAGCAGCTCCATGACGTCGAGGACCAGGATAAAATATGATTATAATGAATATTATAAATGCAAATTCGACTAAATTAGACTTAAATTTAGTCGACTAAATTGAAAACCTTTTTTTGACTAAATCTCGACTTAAATTAAATTACATTTTAGTCAAAAGACTAAGACTAAAACTAAAATAAAATATGCTTTCAAAATTAGCACTGTGTAGAAGTGAAAAAACTGCATTCATAGCAAACGCTAGCTAGCGTTAGAATTAGCACAATGCTAACATGTAGCATCACAGAACAACCCTAATGCCGCATTTATGCATGAATAATGCAAATCAACGGGAAAGTTGTCGAAGTATTCAGAGTGCAGTATAAAGTAACGGAATACGATACAAAATACACTTTAGGGCAAGTATTCAGTCTGCATCTAATACAATTTAGATGGAAGTATTCTCCTCATCTCTGTCGTCACGGCACCATTGATTTGTTTGCATGCCATTAGCTAGACCTGTCACAATAAGTACTGTATCAACTTATCGTTCACAAAATACCAGATATTTATTTTAGCACAAAATTTATCATCAGCCCATTTATTTATTTATTGTAAAACTTAAACAATTTTCTCGAAGTGCATTGTATTCTGGGTTTCATCATGGGTAATTCCTCCTGTTGCCAGTGGGGGCGCTCCAAGCAACAAACAAGCCCCTCAAAAGAGCAGTTTTCAATCATTAAGTGAGTTTAAATTATGAATTAGTATGAAATATCAAAGCTGAGGAGTCGTAAGCCGCTAATATGAATCAAGTTTACTTTAGTCCTATTCGCTCTTTAGGATGTTGTATCACTGTAGACGTGCGGTTTTGCTGAAATACAGTTTTTAAACGTGTAGAAAATGGAAAGGCAGACGAAGACCTGACCTGAAATATCCTGTTAGACGACACTAAACACACAACAGTCGAGATCCTTGTGCAAAGCTCAAACCCCGGAGCACAGGGCCAACAAATGTAGGTTAACTGCATGAATTTCAGCGCAGTTCATTTTCAAGTGACGGCCTGCCGGAAAATGAAAACGTCCTGATCCTTCTGTATTGTGTTGCTGGTTTGAATCAGTTTTTACATTTTACATTTCACATTGTTTGTTTGGTAGGAGGTGAAGGTTTAGACTGAATAAGCACAATTACTTAAACAAAACTCAACTCCAGTTATCGTATTCAACATTAGAGCATATTTACAGGCAGGGTTATCATAAGTTCAGTCAATGTAATAGTTTTAATGAGACTAAAACTGACTAAGATCTCCATGTTCACTTGTATAAACTAAAAAAAAATAAGAAGGGACTAAAAACACAGTTTACATTCACTGCCAGAGGAACAAGTCTGTGCTTTGTTTGTGTGGGAGGAACTCCATAAAGCTGGAATTAGATTAAATACAGTATGTTTGAATGCAATAATATCAATGGCCTCTTTAGTCTTTTGGATGAAATAGCTTTTAGTTTTTTGTGCCATTTCGGTCATTTCTAAATGTGATTGTTTTAGTCGATGAGAACACAAAAGGTTTTAGTCAGTTTCTTGAATTGTTTTAAGTTAGTATTTCAACAAATTAATTTTGATGTATAAGATTACACAGGGGAGAGAGAGAGGGAAGAGAGGAGAGGAGGGAGAGAGGGAGAGAAGGGAGAGAGGAAGGAGAGTGGGAAGAGAGAGAGGGAAGAGAGGGAGGAGAGAGATGGGAGAGAAAGAGGGGAGAGAGGAGAGAGGAGAGGAGGGAGAGAGGAAGAGAGAGAGGAGAGAGGAGAGGAGAGGAGGGAGAGAGAGAGGAAGGAGAGAGGAGGGAGAGAGAGGAGTGAGAGGAGGGAGAGAGAGAGGAGGGAGAGAGAGAGAGAGAAGGGAGAGAGGAAGGAGAGAGGAGAGAGAGAGAGGAGAGGAGGGAGAGAGAGGAGTGAGAGGAGGGAGAGAGAGAGGAGAGGAGAGGAGAGGAGAGGAGAGGAGGGAGGAGAGAAGACAGACAGGGAGGAGAGAAGACAGACAGGGAAGAGAGGGAGGAGAGAGGAAGGAGAGAGGAGAGGAGGGAGAGAGAGAGGAGTGAGAGGAGAGGAGGGAGAGAGAGGAGAGGAGGGAGAGAGAGAGGAGAGGAGGGAGAGAGGGGAGAGAGGGAGGAGAGAGGAGAGGAGGGAGAGAGGGAGGAGAGAGGAGAGGAGGGAGAGAGGGAGGAGAGAGGAGAGGAGGGAGAGAGCGGAGAGAGGGAGGAGAGAGGAGAGGAGGGAGAGAGAGAGAGAGAGAGGAGAGGAGGGAGAGAGGAAGGAGAGAGAGGAGAGGAGAGGAGGGAGAGAGGGGAGAGAGGGAGGAGAGAGGGAGGAGAGGAGAGGAGGGAGAGAGGGAGAGAGGGAGAGAGGGGAGAGAGGGGAGAGAGGGAGGAGAGAGTAGAGGAGGGAGGAGAGAGGAGAGGGGGGAGAGATGGGAGAGAGGGGAGAGAGAGGGAGAGGAGAGGGAGAGAGAAATGGGGAGAGAGATTGAGGCGAGAGATGGGAGAGAGATGAGGGGAGAGGAGAGGAGAGGAGAGGAGAGAGATGGCAGAGAGAGATGGCAGAGAGAGGCCCTGTGACCTGATGGTGGCGCTCTAGGTCAAACGTAGCGTGTCTGTTCCCCAGCTCCCTGCACAAGCTCAGGTTTTCTGATGAACCACTTTCTCACATCTCACAGAAACTCATCAACGTCTCGCGTTTTAGTCGCCAAAGACCTATTTTTAATTATAAAATAAAGCCCGCCAACGTAATGATATTATTACAGTGGTCCCTGGTTTATCGCGGGTGTTACGTTCTAAAAATAACCCACAATAAATGAAATCCATGAAGTAGCCAGCTTTATTTTTGACAATTATTATGTATGTCTGATATGATTTTTAGATGTATAGCATGTTTCTCTTAACTCTAAACCGTGTCCTCGTTCAGCAGCAGCACGTGGTCACCAACAACAGCAACATCAAGAAGCCGCAGTCGTCCCGCCGGGAGCGAGGGGAGCGAGGGGAGCGCGGAGACCGGGAGAAGCGGCGGGAGCGCCCGGACCGGAAGTCTGAGAGCAGCATCGATGGCGGCGACAGCAAAGAGAACCAGGAGACGCCGCTGGAGCCGGGAATCCAAGAAACAGACGACAAAACGACCGCGGAGGCGAAGGGGAGCGCGCTGAAGAAGAGAGGAGGAGGTGAGGCGGAGAAAAGGGAAGATTTAAAACTATCTGAGGGATTTCGTTAAGTAATTTGACGTGTCTGGATCCTGAGAATCTCATTAGACATTTTAGTGACATTTTACCACTTCAGTTTCTGTCAAAGTTTCAATCCGACGCTCTCAGAACAGGTTTCAGCTGATTTATCTCCAGATTTGTTTTCCTGCTGCATGAAAAGCATTGATTTGTTGCATCGAGGCATGACGCTGCTGCTTTTGTGGCCAAGAATGAGGCATGTTGGCGAACTGTCAGCACTTTGCATAAGTAAAACATAGAAGCTGCAGTTACACATGCGACCTGAGGTGGCAGTAGTGAGTTGAAAATCTGTATTTCAATTTTATCTGCAATAACAGGGTCGATGTTTTTAGCCCTTAGGAATAAAAACACTCTTGTGCAAAGTGTATTCAATGCGTTGCTAAAGCCAAAGTTGCCAAATCTCTTAGATTGAAGGTTTATTTTGCACAAGTGCATGTTTTAGATTAACTACTATTGTATTCTATGTTATATGTAGGGCTGAGCACTGTTACTTTTTTTCGATACCGATACTTAAACGATACTTGGTTTTCAATACTGATACTTGAACGATACTTGGTTTTCAATACCGGTTTTTAAACGATACTTTTTTCGATACCTACACTAAAATATTTGTCATGTAGAACCAGAAAACAGATTAATAATGTAAATTTATTCCTTTTCTTTCCATTTAATTTCTTTTTTATTTGTATTATTTATTTGAGGTGAAACCAAGAACCAAGAAACTTTCTTTAAAAGAGAGGGAAAAAAGTTTTTCTTATTTGCCCCCCATTTTTATCCACTTTTTTCCCAATTTTTCAAAGTTCTTTTCTTTCTTTTTTTTCCCTATTTTCCCAAAATGTTCCTTATTTTCCCCAACTTTTTCATGTTTTAAATTTTTTTTCTCCCTATTTTGCTCCACATTTTCCCTGATTTTTTCCAAACTTGTAATAATTTCCCCCTAATTCTTCTGGGTACCTTTTAAAAAAAGTGCCTGTTGTTCCAGTGACAGCATTAAAGGAAGTGTCTTGGTTGTTTCAGCTCAAATTAATGATACAAATTTAAAAGAAATGATCATTATTGTCTTGTTTTCTGGTTCTCGATGGCAAGTATTGTACTAGAAGCATCAAAAAAAAGTATTAAATTACATGCATGGAATAAAATGTAACCATACCCAGCCCTACATCACTGAAGAACATAGTAGCTCATGTGTTTTCCATTTGTTGATCACTACTTCAGTACTTTCTGATTTAAAACATGTCCGTGTTCTGTGTTTGGCATTTCTCGGGGCACTCTGTTACTTTTTAGTCTGATTCAGTGGTTCTCAGCCGGAGGGTCGGGACCCAGAAGGGCCTCGCGGGATCATTTCCAGTGGACCGCGGGACTTTGCCCAATGAGCTGTTTTGATAGTTATAGCCTTTAAAGGGACTGTACGGAGTTTAAAAATGTTAAACTTTTTCCACTGAGGGCCACAAACAGAAAATTATACAAACAACTGGGCCGCGCTCAGTCGAGGTCAGATAATAACGTCACCTCTATTGTATTAAAGCCACACTGCGTAGAACTTTACCCAATAAATAAAATTTAAAGGCACACTGCGTAACATTTTGGATTATGCTTTTGCCATCAGTACAAAACATGTTTCTAATGCCCAGCTCGACACAGACAATGCTGTTTCTGCAGTGGGTAATCAAAGAATGGATTTGGATGAGGACCTAGACCCTGTTTAAGTCTCAAATTCTGCTGCTTTAGTCACATCTCCATGAAAACGAGCTGGAGACGGACCCCCTCCTGTTAAAGTTATGTCGTGTCTTAGGAGAGCTGAGGCCGCTGCAAAATTACATGCTCTTTTGTGATATTTTTCAATGATGGAAAATATCTACCCCAAAAATAAAATTGAAATACAATCTTTTATTTTATGACAAAGTTCTACGCGGTGTGACTTTAAATGCATTTCATCATTGAAAAATACCTTATAAATGTACAAACAAACATTCGTGAGGCTCACCCCTCCTAAGATATGACCGTAAACTTAACCGTTTAGTTTCTCATCCAAGTCCATTCTTTTATTACACACGGCAGTAACAGCATGTTCTGTGTCATTAAGAGCATGTTTTGTTTTCCCGCAACAGTACATACCAAAATATTATGCAGTGTACCTTCTAAATTTAGCAAATAAAATGAAATGTTGACTATGGTCAGTGTTTCCTACAGATTTCAGGGTTTCTGTGGTGGGAGTGAGTGCCCCCTAGGGGAGTCCAGGGGCCCCCATTTCTCTTTAATTTAGATGCGTTTTCCTGCATTCTGGTGCTTTTTAAGCATTAAATAATAACTCTTTTTGGCTGTTATGCTGCTATGAAAAGAATAATTTCTGGTTAATAAACACAGGGTACATTTTTTTTTAAATACCAACTAATGTATTAGTTGGAAACCCTGATGCTTATAATTAAACATGCTTAAAGTACTTTTTTTTTTTTTTTAAAACAGCCTTCATCACAGTTTTCTATTAATGGGTTGCAGGTTCTAGAATATTATGATGTCATCGGACCCAGGACCCTAGCTAAAAAGAAAATATGTGAATTTAAACAATGATCATTAATATCAATCACTGGGTCCATGATCTCTCTGTACAAAACCAAACATTTCCTCAAAAACAAAATAATTTTCCTCTATATAATAGTATAGGCCTTTAGAACGCTGTAATGTCACCTGCAACCCAGCAATTAATGGATTTTCATTTATTTCATATATATTCAATTAAAGCAAAAAAGAAAAAGTCTATTTTTTTAAATTATATTTCTAGAATTTGCGGCCCCCTTCGGTTTATTAACTTTGGACATGTCTCAGTATGGAAAAACGGTGGCCTGTTCCTTTAAGGTAAACGTATTACTTATCATTATTACTTACTGTATCGCAATATCAGATTTGGCCCCCGAGTATCATGATATCACAACCTGGTATTGTGGCAGAAAGTATCGCGATATAAGTTGAATGTCTGGGCTGGTCCTGAATCGTCCGGCTGAGAACCCCTGCCTCGCCCTCCCGCCCTGTGCTCACTGCTGTTGTCGGTGTGTGAATCGTCGCTAGGTAACAAGCGTAAGTGGGTTTCTCTGCCGCTGGAGGACGCGTCCCGGGACGAGGGCGCCAAGTCAGCCGACGAGTCACATGACCCCGCGTCGCCCAATCACACGTCGTCGCCGCCGCCCCTGAGTAGTAACAGGCCGCATGATAGCAGCAGCAGCAGGAGTAAGTCTGTCTCCGCTTTAACCAATCGTCTCTGCTCAACAGGCTGGGCTCAACATCCAGGGTTTAGTGTAAAAAAAAAAAGACAAAAACACTCACGGAAGCTTCAGATTCAGTCACGAGTTTCATATTTGGCCGAGTAATTATTCGGAATCAACCACAAACCAGATGAAAACATGTGCCGTTTTAAAACTATAGGCTCATCTTTATTATAACATGTGATGTGACCCCAGCCTTTTGAAGCATGTGTTCAGTGTGTTCAGTGTGTTCAGAGTGTTCAGTGTGATCTGTAATGGCTGCTTTGGTGGCTGATGCATTTAAAGTGGTGTGAAATCATTCTGCATGGGTCGTATTTCAAGTCTGAATAGAATAAAAATTGTAAACCATAGATTTATTGCATTAAAGGCTCTGTACCTGATTTGGTTTTTTTTCTGGCAATGGAACACACTTTGCTTCGTCCTCTAGTCTGTTGTAAACTCAGACATTGTGTGGGGGAAACACTGCCTTTAATTATAAAGCATTTGAATCAACTTTTATGGAATTGCGGGACAATTTTCTAGCATTTGGGTGATTAAAGTAGCGATACCTGATTGTACAAAGAAACGGGGTCACTCAAATTTCAAATTGCTATTTTCTTCCAAACTCATCTCAAACTTTCCTAATGCATTTACAACATCATTTTGTCACAGGGACTGAGTTTAAACCAGGTTTCACAACTTTCAGGAAGAAAACTGTCACTTCACTGTAAAAAATGCCTATTAGCCTGACATTTTATGACGGTTTAAAAGGCTTTAAAACCAGTATTTTTTGGAGAGACAAATTTTGGGGGTCACCAGATCTTGCAGATAAAAACTATATCTTTTATTAGCATATAATATAATATTTTACTGTAGCATGTGTGTCCTATTTAACCTGAGAGCCATTATTTGTTCTTATACAGGAACAGGCCACCGTTTTTACATACTGAGATATGTTCTTACCTTAGCTTTGACGAGTTCTTTAGGACCTGTCTGGTCTTCCCCCGTGCCTTCAGTCACGTAAACACAGCGCAGACGGCGTTAGCATTTAGCCTCACCCTCTCTCCACTATAGCTCCAAAACAGGTCAAGATAGAAGCTACCAAGCTCTTCCACGTTTTCCGTATTTAAATATGGTTACGTGAAGTGTTACACAACAAAGTATAATTATCCATCCATCCATTTTCTTCCGCTTTATCCGGGGCCGGGTCGCGGGGGCAGCAGTCTCAGCAGAGATGCCCAAACTTCCCGGTCCACACACCTCCTCCAGCTGTTCTGGGGGGACCCCGAGGCGACACCAGGCCAGCTCGGAGACATAGTCCCACCACCGTGTCCTGGGTCTTCCACAAGGCCTTGTCCCACTAGGACATGCCTGGAACACCTCCCGCGGGAGGCGACCAGGAGGCATCCGGAACAGATGCCCGAGCCACCTCAGCCGCTCCTTTCGACGTGAAGGAGCAGCGACTCTACTCCGAGCTCCTCCCGGGTAACTGAGCTCCTCACCCGATCTCGAAGGGTGCGCCCAGCCACCCTGCGAAGGAAACTCATTTCGGCCGCTTGTATTCGCGATCTTGTCCTTTCGGTCATTACCCAAATCTCATGACCATAGGTGAGGGTGGGAACGTAGATCGATCGGTAAATCGAGAGCTTTGCCCCGACTCAGCTCCCTCTTCACCACGACAGACCGATACAGCGACCGCATCACTGCTGACGCCGCACCGATCCGTCTATCGATCTCACGCTCCATCCGTCCCCCACTCGTGAACAAGACCCCGAGATACTTGAACTCCTCCACTTGAGGTAAGGACTCCCCACCGACCTGTAGAGGGGAAGCCACCTTTTTTTTCCGGTGGAGAACCATGGCCTCAGATTTGGAGGTGCTGATCCCCATCCCGGCCGCTACACACTCGGCTGCAAACCGCCCCAGAGCGTGCTGAAGGTCCTGGTTCGTTGAAGCCAACAGAACAACATAATCCGCAAACAGCAGAGATGAGATCCTGAGGCTCCCAAACCGGACACCCTCCGGCCCCTGGCTGCGCCTAGAAATTCTGTCCATAAAAGTGATGAACAGAACCGGTGACAAAGGGCAGCCCTGGCGGAGACCAACACGCACCGGGAACAGGTCTGACTTACTGCCGGCAATGCGAACCAAGCTCCTGCTGCGGTCATACAGGGAACGGACAGCCCTTAGCAGAGGGCCCCGGACCCCATACTCCCGGAGCACCCCCCACAGGGCACCACGAGGGACGCGGTCGAACGCTTTCTCCAGATCCACAAAACACATGTGGACTGGTTGGGCGAACTCCCACGAACCCTCAAGCACCCGACGGAGGGTATGGAGCTGGTCCAGTGTGCCACGACCAGGACGAAAACCGCATTGTTCCTCCTGGATCCAAGGTTCAACTATCGGCCGGATCCTCCTCTCCAGCACCCTGGAGTAGACCTTACCGGGGAGGCTAAGGAGGGTGATCCCTCTGTAATTGGAACACACCCTCCGATCCCCCTTCTTAAAGAGAGGGACCACCACCCCAGTCTGCCAATCCAGGGGCACTGTCCCCGACCGCCACGCGATGTTGCAGAGACGTGTCAGCCAAGACAGTCCTACAACATCCAGAGACTTAAGGTACTCAGGGCGAATCTCATCCACCCCCGGAGCCTTGCCACCAAGGAGCTTTCTCACCACCTTGGTGACTTCAGCCCCGGTGATGAGCGAGCCCACCTCCGAGTCCCCAGCCTCTGCTTCCTCATTGGAAGACGTGACGACGGGATTGAGGAGGTCCTCGAAGTACTCCTTCCACCGCCCAACGACATCCCCAGTCAAGGTCAGCAGCTCCCCCACCTGCACTGTAAACAGTGTTGGTGAAGCACTGCTTCCCCCTCCTGAGGTGCCGGACGGTTTGCCAGAATCTCTTCGAGGCCGACCGATAGTCTTCCTCCATGGCCTCCCCGAACTCCTCCCAGACACGAGTTTTTGCCTCCGTGACCGCACGAGCTGCAGCACGCTTGGCCTGCCGGTACCTCTCAGCTGCCTCAGGAGTCCCACAAGCCAACAAGGCCAGGTAGGACTCCTTCTTCAGCTTGACGGCATCCCTTACTTCCGGGCGCCACCACCGGGTTCGGGGATTGCCGCCGCGACAGGCACCAGAGACCTTACGGCCACAACTGCGAGCAGCCGCATCGACAATGAAGGAGGAGAACAGAGTCCACTCGGACTCCATGTCCCCAGCCTCCCCCGGTATCTGGGTGAAGCTCTTCCGGAGGTGGGAGTTGAAGACCCCACTGACAGAGGGATCCGCCAGACGTTCCCAGCAGACCCTCACAACACGCTTGGGCCTGCCAGGTCTGACCGGCTTCCTCCCCTGCCAGCGGATCCAGCTCACCACCAGGTGGTGATCAGTTGACAGCTCCGCCCCTCTCTTCACCCGAGTGTCCGAGACACGCGGCCGGAGGTCAGACGACACAAGTACAAAGTCGATCATCGACCTCCTGCCTAGGGTGTCCTGGTGCCACGTGCACTTATGGACACCCTTGTGCTCGAACATGGTGTTCGTTATGGACAAACTGTGACTAGCACAGAAGTCCAATAACAGAACACCACTCGGGTTCAGATCGGGGAGGCCGTTCCTCCCAATCACTCCCTCCCAGGTCTCACTGTCGTTACCCACGTGGGCATTGAAGTCCCCCAGTAGAACAATGGAGTCCCCAGTCGGAGCACCATCAAGTACCCCTCCCAGGGACTTCAAGAAGGCCGGGTACTCTGCACCGATGTTGGGCCCGTAGGCCGAGACAACGGTGAGAGACCTGTCCCCGACCCGAAGGCGTAGGGACGCGACCCTCTCGTCCACCAGGGTGAACTCCAACACGTGACGGCTGAGCTGGGGGGATATGAGCAAACCCACCCCAGCCCGCCGCCTCTCCCCGCGGGCAACTCCAGAAAAATGGAGAGTCCAGCCTCTCTCCAGGAGTTGGGATCCGGAACCCAAGCTGTGCGTGGAGGTGAGCCCGACTATATCTAGTCGGTATCTCTCAACCTCCCGCACAAGCTCAGGCTCCTTCCCCCCCAGGGAAGTGACGTTCCATGTCCCGAACGCCAGAAGCTGCACATGCGGACCAGGACTGCCACCCAGTCCTCTCCGCACCCGACCCCATGGATCCCTCTGCGGGTGGTGAGTCCACAGGAGGGCGGGCCCACGTCGTCCCTTCGGGCTGGGCCCGGCCGGGCCCCGTGGGCAGAGGCCCGGCCACCAGACGCTCGCGTTCGGGCCCCAACCCCAGGTCTAGCTCCAGGGTGGGGCCCCGGCTGCGCCATGCCGGGCGGCGTCACGGTCCTGTGACGCCGAGCTGCTCTTCGTCTGACCCGTCACCTCGGACCTGTTTGCCATGGGAGACCCTACCAGGGGCATAAAGCCCCGGACAACATAGCTCCTCGGATCATTCGGGTACTCAAACAACCCCACCACGTTAAGGTGGCAGCTCATAGGGGTTGAGTATAATTACACAAAATTAAACAATGTGGATTTTCTAAGCGGATAAAAGGGGGGACTATATTGTAGGCGTAAAAATACCAGGAGTAGTTCGAAATCTGAAAAAACTCAAAAGTTGAAGTTCACAGGACATAATAGACCTAACTCTGATTTAAAGGTGCATTATGCAACTTTAACATCAAAACATGTGGCTGTGAGGATAGATACGAGGCCAGGATATGTTAGCCTGGCCTAGTATCTAACGAGGCCAGCATATCTCTCTCTATGAGAAAAGGAAGCATTACATAAGTAGTTCATAGTAGTCTCTTGAGGGGCACACGTAGCATCTATTGGTGCTTGTTTATGGTCGTACAATCCTCCTGTGGTCCTACATATCTAGGAAAGGCTTTCTCACACCTCCAAGTAAAATCACTCGCCATTGCTTCACTACCATAACACTATAAAGTAGAAGCGGCGTTCGATCCTAACATATGCGAACAGTTAGCAAGTTGGCTAGTCCATGTAGCCATCAAACATAGCAAATTATGAATGATCCAGATGTTTTCAGCTGTTGTCAACCCATCGACCACATAACGGTGAGGTCAAAGCCTAGTTAGAAATCATTAATGGACAAACCTTTTAGATTTTCCCTCTGAAACAAATTAGCGTATAAAGGTGCTAAATGCTAACTCAAATTCAAGTTTTTTGGGTTGGATACACACTTAACAAATCCACAGAAATTGTTTCGCCATACTTTAATATAGCACCTGGCTTCTCCATTCTTTTGTATGGGGATGGGCTCAATTAGCAGGATTCTTAAAGGAATAGGCCACCGTTTTTACATACTGAGATATGTTCTTACCTTAGCTTTGACGAGTTCTTTAGGACCTGTAAGGGCCAGATAGGCCTGCTTTGATTTTATTATTGCACTTCCGCTATGTGACGTCATTTCCTGTTTTGGGGAGGCGGAAATGTTCAAATGTGTCATGGCGCGGGGAGAATACCAGGAGTAGTTCGAAATCTGCGCAATACAATATAGTTCCCCCTTTTATCCGCTTAGAAAATCCACATTGTTTACTTTTGTGTAATTATACTTTGTAGTGTCACACTTCACGTAACCATATTTAAATAGGGAAAACGTGGAAGAGCTTGGTAGCTTCTATCTTGACCTGTTTTGGAGCTATAGAGGAGAGAGGGAGAGGCTAAATGCTAACACCGTCTGTGTTTACGTGACTGAAGGCACGGGTGAAGATCAGACGGGTCCTAAAGAACTCGTCAAAGCTAAGGTAAGAACATATCTCAGTATGTAAAAACGGTGGCCTGTTCCTTTAAGGCAGAGGGAACTCGGAGAATACATGAACACCTCAATGGGTTAGCGAGACACAAAGGTTGTTGTATTTTTCATCATCTTCTGAACTTTTGTATAACCTTTGAGTTTCCCGTGGTCTTGGTTTGGGAGGTGGATTTAAGTGTCGTCTTCGTGTCTTGTGCCGCAGGTTGGAGGAGAGACCCGCGGGACTTCGCCGACGACTCGAGCACTCGCAGTGAAAACGGCGTCCGAGGAGGCCTCAGAGGGCGGGGCAAAGGACGAGGGAGAGGGCGGGGCCGCGGGAGAGGAGGTACACGAACATCAACACGTGTCCATTGGTTTATTTCATTCATAATTTCACACGAAGAGTTGTAGATATTTCGATATAAATAGGGAAGTAAACTCTTTTTCTCTCTCTCTCCAGGCCGATACGAGTTTTCCAGTTTCCGCGATTCGTCGGACGGTTCGAGCTCCCAGGTCCCGTCGGAGTTCGGGACGAATATGGTTTATTACTATGACGACGGAAACAAGGTGCAGATGTACACGGTCGACGAGAAGCTGCTGAAGGAGTACATCAAACGACAGATGTGAGTAACGGGGTTAAAATGACGTATGGGCTTAAAACGGGACTAAACCAGAACCAAACCAAATCTAAATCAGGACAAACCAGCGCTAAACTGGGAGAAAAAAAATGGAAATGGTGGTGAAACACTAAATCTGCTGTTCTTCGCCATCAGCCCTGTCTCGATGGCAAATTTGAAGTTCGATATATTGAGGCAGGAAAATATTATTGACAAAGATGCTAGAAACTGTCAACTGGG
Source organism: Gobius niger (assembly GCF_951799975.1). NCBI lineage: Eukaryota > Metazoa > Chordata > Actinopteri > Gobiiformes > Gobiidae > Gobius > Gobius niger. Next base: position 25,649,521 of record NC_136867.1, read on the forward strand.
TTTGATTCCCACCTGAACGGGGCCTTTCTGTGTGGAGTTTGCATGTTCTCCCCGTGCCTGCGTAGGTTTCCTCCGGGTACTTTCCTCTCAGTGGGTTCCTGGTTAAATAAAGTTCAAACTCTATACCAGGGGGAGGCAACGTCATGCCCGGGGGCCAAATCCGGCCCTTCTGCTAAGAACCTTTGCCGATCAGGATGTTTTTTATGATATTATGACTCAAATGAGAGATCAAATGCCTGTGAATACTCTAAAAATGTGTGAAATACAGTCAATTCTTTACAAAATCTTCAAACAGAAGCTGATGACTTTTTTCGATGCCTATATAAAAATATCTGTCGTTTAGAAACAGAAAACAGAGCAATAATGTTTGGAAGATTTGCAAATTCCATCTCCAATGGCAAGAAAAATGGGGAATAATTTGGGGGAAAATGTGGCTCAAAATAAGGAAAAATGTTGAAGAAAAAAAGTGAAGAAATGGGACAAAAATAAATGGGGAATACATTGGGGAAATGTAGAAAATATCCATCCATCCATCCATTCTCTTCCGCTTTATCTGGGGCCGGGTCACGGGGGCAGCAGTCTCAGCAGAGATGCCCAGACTTCCCGATCCACACACACCTCCTCCAGCTGTTCTGGGGGGACCCCGAGGCGACACCAGGCCAGCTCGGAGACATAGTCTAGAAAATATTGCAATAAAAAATGGGGAAAACAACCTTTCATGGTGTCCCTTGACCAAACAACATCGAAACAGTATTTTGTTCCCCCCGGTAACTACATTACCATTACCAGTAGAACCTAAACTTTTTTCCCGATACCAGACTATCGTTTAATGGTAGCCCTAATCATGTACATACAACCATGGCATTTGTAGAAAATGGTGCTTTACATTGGACTAAAATTGGCTTGGTCTTTTTACAATGAAGAAAATAGTCCCTCCACCAAACAAACCCCTGCTCTATACCATAAACATTGCAGTAAACCTTTGTTCTTAAAGGGGCAAGATCAGAGGTGTCCAAACTTTTTTCATGGGGGCATATTGAAGCGTACACGGGGTGAAGGGCCAAAGATCGGTGGTTAATGCTGCAAAACCTTCGACAAGCAGAGGTTTAATGCGTAAAAACCTTCATACCAGTTTCCGTCACACAATAAAATGTTAGTTCTTAGGTTAGAATTGTGCAGAATTATTACATTTAAAATAAAAAGAATAATCTCTGATGTTTACTGATTCAGCAAGAAGGCCGAGGGCCGCCAGAAATTGGTCTGAGAGCCGCATTTGGCCCCCGGGCTAGATGCAAGTCGGCCATTTTATACTCACTACTGCCACCTCTGGTCAGGCATGTAACTGCAGATTCTATATTAAGCACGTGCATGACGGCACTTCAGATCCTAACACCTTTTTGAGTGACAGTGCAGGATTATAGAGGCAGGTCTGGGCTCATTCTACACATTAGGCCATGGCTGGAACATGTAGGGGGAGGAAAATACTTCATTTTAACATTTTTAAACTCTATGTTCCCTTTTAAAGTGCATAATCATATCCTAAAATACCACACAAGCTGCAAGTAACAAGTAACCCAATTTGCATCAAGTTAATAATGCAAATAAATGTACAGACGACAAATATTGAGGCCAAATGTGCATCGTTTATCTGTTATCTATTGAACGACAAGTCGATATAGTAATTATCGTGACAGCCCTAGTGGTGGGTGAAGTGTCTCAGCCCAAGGACACAATGACAGGATTCAAACCAACGACCTGCTCTGCCGTCTGAGAGTCACAAAGAAGGAATCTAGAACTAAAACTAAACGCTAAACAAACCACGAGCTTTTGCAGGGTTCCAGCAGACATTAAGCGTTATTGTATGACTTGTGCAATAAAGTATTTAATTGAATTGGCAATAAATCAAATTATCCTCGAGTGGCGTGGTGCTGGAAGTTTTTCCTCCAGGAGTTCATCAAAAATACAAAAAAAGATGGTTCCTAGCACATTCACTCTGTTTTTGGTTTCCACCGTTGTGTCCAATATGTACATTTCCCATCATTCTCCCGTGTACTGAAATCTTAACACATCACAAATACATAGATTTATTTAATTATAATGTTATTAAAAAGTGTTACATGTGACTGCTGCCCGTATAATCCGTGTTTTCGGACTGAAAAGGGTCTAAAGTTCCATTAAAACAGGTGCACGATTCATAATTTGTTCCCCCTTTTGCCTGTAGTGAGACATAAATCACGACTGGGGCAATAAACCTCCTGAACTCCACGTGTTTGGACTCCTCTGCACTCGTCCTTTTGACCTGCAGGAGGCGCTGTTCCCTCTCGGACCACACTGGCCTCTTTAGTATCTACCTCGGCACTAAATATAGCTCCTGGAGTGAATTGTTTTGCTTCGACCAGGGCTTTCTCTGAGTCTAATTCTGTTCAGATTCACTCGGCCGTCGTTACATAAAGAAGTGCTGTTTTCGCCTGAAGCTGCTGCATGTTTCAGATTGGACAGTAGGAGGCGCAGGAACGGACGCATTTCACTTAAGTTCATTATACCTGAACATTAACTCATGCTTTTTGAAATCGTTTCTTTCTCCCAGTATGATGATTGATTTCTCATAATTACTCACGGATTTGGCAGGAAAACTTAGCAAATAGTGAATGCCTGATCGAAGTATTAATGTCCCGCACGCTTATACGGTCCTTCTAGAAAGACATTAGGTTTATATAATGACATAGTGAACTGCTATCGTCTTCTCAGAGGCCTCTGTGAAAGATCCTGTAAGTGTATTGTAAGATAAAGACATAATGAATGTAATAAAAAGAATGTCCCACATGATCTCGATCCTGGGAGACTCCGAGGGCTTTATCAGGGTTTCCGCTGGACATTAAGAAACATTTAAAGTCACTAAATTAATTATGCCAAATTTATATTTAAACGGAATGTTCCCTCAGAGACAGACAACAATTTTTACTGCTTACATCCATCCAAAACACTAAAACTCTGGTCCAAAACTAATTATATTTAGCTTAAAAGTTTTTCTGTTGTGACTAGTACGGTTTTGAATAGCAAGATTTGCCCTCACTCCCTTTTGACCCATCTCACAAAATGAATCATGCCCTGAATTTTTTGCATTTGTAGCATTAATGATATCATATTTAGGCACAAGGCAATTCAAAGTGCTTCACAGTTGCTTAAAATTACAAGAAAACAGATAAAATCAATAAAAAACATCAACATGAAATTAATTAATTACAGTAAAAGGCAAGAGTGCAGATAAAATACTTTCATGTCATGTACACGGGTGAAACAAACTGTTTTCAGCCTGGATTTGAACATGTCAGAGTTGAGGCCTGTCTCACATCCTCATGAAGACTGTTCCAGATTTTAGCTGCATGAAACTGAAACACAGCATCACCGTGTTTAGTCCTGACTCTGGGAACCACCAGGAGGCCCCTCCCTGAAGTTCTCAGGGCCCGAGATGGTTCATACGGCTCTAACATGTCAGAGATGGACCTCGGTGCTAAACCATGAAGAGACTTGTACAAAAGCAGTTTTAAAGTCTAGTCTCTGAGTGACAGGAAGCCAGTGCAGAGACCGGAGCACTGGACTAATATGGTCGTATTTCCTGGTTGTCGTCAGGACTCGACCTGTAGAAACCCTGTTTAAGGTTGAGCCAGCACTGGATCCCAACTGGCGGGCCGGGACCTTTTCTACAGAACATCTCACTCGATATTTATCTACTGAAAACAAAAAGCAAGACCAGAACCAGAACAGAAGTGTTAAAAAAGTTTGTGATCATTTGTTTTGATCATGATTTCAGCTTTTTAGATTTATTCAATGCTTAAGCTTGATTCTGTGTATGATTATGATTAGGTGTCGTTGGGCAAGACGCCTAAACCACCCTGCCCATGTATGAATGACTGTGGTGTGTGTCGTTCTTGTAGGAGGATCGACAGGCGCAGATCAGCAGCCACACTTCTGTTATTCTCCCCAATGGCAGCTTTGGCTACTGCCTTCACATTGAGCTTAACATCAGAGTTTCCCATGAATAGAGACGGTTATTGTAGCCCCTCCAGACTCCCATCATCGAAAAATAAGATCCAGACTGAATATGTGTGCGGCAAACTACCAGGATTGCTATTTGCTTATACAAATATATACTATGTTCAAAGATAAAGTAAAGGCAAAACAGAAAAATGTAATAAGAAGAATATTAGAATCAGGATTATCAATGCCCACATAGCTATGAGTGAGTGTGAGTTTTATCATGTGTCTGTGAAAGCCCCATTCAAACGAAACCCCCCTAATTTGTTTGTCTGTTTGTGTCGTCCTCAGAGAGTATTACTTCAGCCTCCATAATCTGGAGAGGGACTTCTTCCTCCGGAGGAAAATGGACACTCAGGGTTTTCTGCCCATTTCTCTCATCGCCAGTTTCCACCGAGTGCAAGCCCTGACCACAGACGTCAACCTCATCGTCGCGGTACGAACACGATCTATTCTGCTGCCTCGACACCTACACATACAGGGGTCACCAACGTGGTGCCCGCGGGCACCCAGGGGCCCTTTGGGGCATGTCCAGTAGCCCTTGGGACTTTTTCTAAAGTGTAAAACACTTCATTTTCTTGAATCTAATTCTTAAAATTACAGTTATTTCGGTTCTTGTGACTCGGTATGAGTTTAAAATAAAGCTATTTTAATATAATATGGGGTCAATGTCCTATAAGTGAACAGTGTACGTTTAAGTCTTTAGGATTTGTTTTTTACTGGTAGCCCTCGAACAACTTAATGCTCTTAAAGTAGCCCTCAGCTGAAATAAGGTTGGTGACCCCTGAGGAACCCAGACTGAAGTACATTTAGTTATTTGGTTACATTGTAGGAGCAGTAGTTGTAGTGGTAGAGTAAACAAAGACCGACCACAGATTTCCTGTAAATGACATCAGTCTGTTCCCACATTCATTCACAAATATTGACATGTTTGTGTTGCACAAAAAGTGACCGGGATGACGGTGTGATCCAAATATGGTCATTTCCTTTGTGGGAGACGGCAGCTTTAAAGGGATGTTTCAGGATTTTTGACACAGGGCCTCATTTCATAGTTATCCAGAGTGTTGCTGATTTCTGGAGATATATATTTTTTTGTAATTCATGCAGTTCTTATATTTGAAGAGTTTCGTGGCGCTAGGCTAATGCAAGGCTAGTGCATGTCTATGGTATCAGCTAGCCTGCATTAAAAACAGTCTGACCCGCTCCACAGAGCACCTGAGGCAAATCACAAGTAGTTATAACCATTTTGCATTTAAAATAACATATATTTGAGCAGCATCAGCTTCGTGGTTGTATAAGCTACGCAGCGGCGGAGTGATCTGCTAGAAAATTGTCCCTCAAAATGCGATCATTCATGTGATGCAGGTCAGTTATATTCCAAACATTATTCTATTGACACAGACATTTATATGGTTAGTCTGGTGTTATAAGTGATTTGCCTCAGGTGCACTGTGGAGCGGGTCAGACTGTTTTTAATGCAGGCTAGCTGATACCATAGACATGCACTAGCCTTGCATTAGCCTAGCACCACGAAACTCTTCCAATATAAGAACTGCATGAATTACTAAGAAAAATATCTCCAGAAATCAGCAACACTCTGGATAACTAGGAAATGAGGCCCTATGTCAAAAATCCTGAAATATCCCTTTAACCTTTTAACCCCCACCTGAACCGAGCACATTTTCTCTAGTTGGTCAATAACCAAATCTAAAAGCTTCTTGAAATAAGAGTCAGATGATACAAAAGCAATAGAGAAAGCTGCAAAAATGACAGAAAATAGACAAAAAAATAACAATTTAAAAAAGGGAAAACAAGATCCAAAATGAAGGTAATTTTGGACATTTGGATTTTTTATTTTTCTTCTTTAATTACCAGTAATTTACAGCATTCATTGAATTTGTTTTTTTTCTATTCACCTGCAGTGTCTTGTCTTAACCTCTTAACCCCCACCTGAACTTAGCACATAGTCTCCAATTTGGCTTTACCCAAACCTAAACGTTTTTTGAAACAACCGTCAAAATCACTACAAAAACGAGGGTGAAAATGCAGCAAAAAAAAGCAATGAAGAAGTGGCAAAAATGTGACAAAAAAATATAAAAACACAGCAAAAAATGTGGCAAAACAAACTATGAAAAGGAGGCAAATCTGTGATTAAAAAGCCACAAAAACAGAAACAAAAAAATATGAAAAAGTCCCCAAAAAATGGGTCAAAAACGCAATTAAAAAGCCACAAAAAGTGATAATAAAGCAATGAAAAAGTGGCAAAAATCCGATAACAACGCAAGGAAAAAGATCACTTTAGTTCAGTTTTGTTGGTCTTTCAAATGAGGCATTAGCTTTTAGACTAAACTGGAGAAAATGTACTCGGTAAGAGGTTAAAAAAAACCCAAAACGATTCTTTTTGTTTCTTGTTTTTAGATATACACTCTTATATTCTCTTATTTGTTTTGCTAATTTACTCCATTTCCTTCTATTGTTCTGCTCATATTTGGTTTGAGATTTCATCATTTCAATGAGCTCTTGTTTCTGTGTAATTGTACAGGACTCTGTTTTTAAGCCTGTATCTGACCTTCCCCTCCCTGTGTTTTAGGCGCTGAAGAACAGTTCCGAGGTGGAGCTGGTGGACGACAAAATCCGCTGTAAGACGGACCCCGAGCGCTGGCCCATCGCGGTGCCCACAGTCGTCGGGTCGCCGCGAACGGACTTCTCACAACTCATAAACTGTCCCGAGTTCGTGCCCAGGCAAACCGTTACAGTCAACGCAGGTGAGCGGCAAAACCAGGAGCGGACCGCCGGGGCCAGACCTGAACTAAACTCTGTCTGCACCTTCCAGCCTCATCGCCCACGACGGAAACCCCCCTGGACTCTTCAAAACCAGACCCGGACTCCTCTGAGACGGACGGAGCGGATCAGGAGGAAAAAACGGAGGAGGTCCCGAAAGCCGACCCCGAGGCCTGGATCCAGGTCGAGAAACGCCACCGAAACACCTCCGGGAAAAACAAGGTACAGACTGAGGGCGGTTTATGTAACGTCGGTCCCACTTTTTCAAGAAAGTTTGAGCCACGTCCATCAGGGTGAATGAGTCAGTAACACTTTATAATAACTGCACCTTATTTAGCCTTAATAAATGATGATCCACAATTCATTAGTTAAGTGTGACTAACACTTAATAACTACTTAACAATAGATAAGTGAAGTATTGAAGAACTGTTCATTAGGAGTTGGGCGTTAACTGTAGTAGTTGAGTTGTAATTAAGTGTTAGTCACGACTTGAATTGTTCATGACGATTTAACACTTGAGAGGAGTCCTTGTGGAAGACCCAGGACACGCTGGTGGGACTAGGCGACACCGAGCTGGCCTGGTGTCGCCTCGGGGTCCCCTCAGAACAACTGGAGGAGGTGTGTGTGGATCGGGAAGTCTGGGCATCTCTGCTGAGACTGCTGACTCCGCGATCTGACCCTGGATAAAGCGGAATAAGATGGATGGATGGATGAATTTACACTTAATTCATCATTTATTAAGGCTAAATAAGGTGTAGTTCTTTTACGTGCTACCAATGAGTAATTAAAGGATTTGTGCCAAAATCAAGGCCTTAAATGACACTGAAAAGCGTTACAACACACTCCGAAACACTTCGATCAGTGGCTCCATCACACGAGGAGCTGCTAATGGAAATGTTGTCTCCTGAGCTGAAACAGTACTTAGATCTGAGGGCTTTTAAAAATGAACTAAAGCGTATTTTAAAAAGAGTCAAAGTCTGCAATCATTTTTAGTTTGCACTCAATGCACTTCCTTTGTGTAGTGTCAGAATTAATTAATTAATGTTACTGTAAATGTATTTTTTGTACTTTCTGTGTGCATTTGAAAAGCCCTTCTAGGGACGGACATTGCAAATTAGCCTTGTTCATTGTTCACACATGTCCCTATCAAATAAATGAATAAATAAATAAATAGTTTCCTGTAGGCATTAACTCCAAATGTAAAAGCACATTCAGTTTGCCTGTTTTGATGAAATGTTCAGTTTTACACAAATATTTTTCTCAGTTTGTTGAATATCCAAATTTTACTCCATTCCTCGGCTTAATCTAATGTTTCCCAGTTTTTAGAAATGATAAATGCACAGATTTGTTGCATTTGAGGCATGAAGAAATCTACAATATTGTATCCTAACATTCTGGATTAGAATGTTTGAATTAGGAAAGAAAACGCTTCAGTGCTGATCTTTATTTACTCCAAGCTTTAATTTCTCATGTCTGTCCCGGTCAGAACTTCTTGTTAAACTGCTTCAGTGTTTACAATAGCTACTAACCCGACTCTGCTTTCAAATTTGTAAACAGATACAAGTTCAAGTCTTCTGTGTCAAAAACTGGAATGAAATTTTACCTTTAAGTCCCAAAATAAACGGGACGTCCTCCTGAATACTAAATGTCCTAATATTTCCCTCACAGACGAACTGCATGACACATTTGTTCTTTTCTCTCCGCCTTCGTCCTCTCGCTCCTCCATCATTAACCCTCTCATTTGTTCCCTCCCTCCTCCTTCCCTCTTTATCTCTGTCCTTTATCCCGTCTCATCCTGACCACAGCCTGATGAAGTCTGCCCTGTCTCCTCCTCTCCTCTTCCCTCACTCCATCCTGACTGTCTCCTGTCTACAGTTGAGTACTACAACACTACCACTCCTCTGGCTTTTACTACAACTGCTACTACAGCTGCTAATAATTACTCATACTGGATTGAAATAACATAGAAATTGTGCTAATGCCATAAACATCATTAAATGCAAGATTATGATCCAGAACGGACTCACCTGCAGGTTGTGCTTTACATTTTCTTTCACTTTGTGTCCAGTGTTCAATATTTTACCAATTTAATGTTTCACAATTACATATATATCCAAATTAGTTGCAAATCTTGAAAAAAAAAAAAAGATAACTATATTGCGATTGTAGCATTAACAGTAGCATTTGAGCTGTAAAATAGCATTTGCAACTAGGTCTGATCACTGTTAAACGATACTAATCTGGTACAGAAAAAAAATCTTTAGACCCATATTTTGTTGCTGTTGGTCCAGGGACAGAATTAAAGAAAGTCACTTGGTTCTTTCAGCTCAAATAAATTACTTTCCCCCCATTTTGCCCAACTCCCCCCCTATTCTTTCCTCATTTTTTCCCATTTTTTATTACCCTTTTCTTTTTTTTTGCCCCAATTTTTCTAGTTTCTGCAATTTTTCCCCCCTTGTTGTCAATATTTTCCCTATTTCTCCCCATTTTTTACCCAATTTATTTATCTATTGTTCCCCAAATTATTCCCCATTTTACACAGATTTTTTTAACATTGGAGATTTTTTTTAATCCCAGAAAAATCTCGATTTACGAT